>NC_083693.1:62375343-63029434 GCF_033118175.1 Dama dama
ATCATATGATAGCTCTATTTTTAGTTTTTTAAGGCACATCCATACTCTTCTTCATAGTGGCTACACCAATTTACATTCCCACAAACAGTGTAGAAGGGTTCCCTTTTCTGTATACCTTCTCTAGCATTTGTTATTTGTAGATTTTTGATGATGGTCATTCTGACTGGTGTGAGGTAATACCTCATTGTAGTTTTGATTTGCATTTCTCTAATAATTAGTGATAATGAGCATCTTTTCATGTGGCTATTGGCCATCTGTATTTTTTCTTTGGAGAAATGTCTCTTTAGGTCTTTTACCTATTTTTCAATTGGGTTGTTTTTTTGTTCTGTGAGCTGTTTGTATATTGTGAAAATTAGGCCTTTGTTGGTCACATCATTTGCAAATACTTTCTTCCAGTCTGTAGGTTATCTTTTCATTTTGTTTATGGCTTCCTTTGCAGTGCAAATGCTTGGGTTTGATTAGGTCCCATTTGTTTATTTTCATTTTTATATCTATTGCCTGGGGAGACTGACCTATGAAAATGCTGGTACAATTTATGTCAGAGAATATTTTGCCCATGTTCTCTGCTAGGAGTTTTATGGAGTCATGTCTTATGTTTCAGTCTTTAAGCCATTTTGAGTTTGTTTTTGTATATGGTGTGAGGGAGTGTCCTAACTTCATTGATTTGCATGTGGCTGTTCAGTTTTCCCAGTACCACTTCCTGAAAAGACTGTCTTTTCTCCATTGTATATTCTTACCTCCCTTGTCAAAGATTAATTGACCATAGGTGTTTGGCTTTATTTTTGGGCTCTCTATTCAACTCAGTTGGAATTTGAACCATGCTATTATCACTAGGCTGTATTTTCTCTTTTTATTTGACTCAAATGAATTGCCAGATTAACTTTCCTAGTATATTGCATCATGTCACTTTTTCTAATCAGGTACATCCAACAGTTCCCTACTGTCAACAAATGCAAATCATTCTGCTTTTATATTCCTAATTACCTATTATAGTTCAGCACACAATACAAGTTTAATATATAATCTCATCTAATTCAACTCACATTATTGAATGAATGAATAAATGGATGAGGAAACTTCTACTATATTGATAATCTGTTTTAGATGGTAGGGTCTTAATACTTGCTTTAGCATTTCCCAGTTTATCAGTCTTAACCCACAGTATGCATTAAATTAAAAACTTATTAAAATATATAATATACATAAGGCATTATCAGCTTTTAATCTCCACACAGATAACATTACGCCTCCAAGTCAATGAAATACTAAAACTCAGCAACACGTATGTATGTGTATACATAGATGGGTGTATACATTTGTGTGGCATGTATGTAAAATACTTTATTTTGTTTTAAAGATAAAAGTACTAAAACATCTTAAAGGTTGCACATATTATATGAGTCAGAAGTTTGTTTTTTATATCTGTGAGTCCATTCCTGTTTTATAAATAAATTCATTTGTATAATGTTTTTAAGATTCCACATATAAGTGATATCATATGATATCTGTCTTTCTGTCTTCATTTAATACGATAATTTCTAGGTCCATCCATATTGCTGAAAACAACATTATTTCATTCTTTTTTATGGCTGAGTATTCCATTGTATATACGTACCACATGTTCTTTATCCATTCATCTGTCAATGGACATTTAAGTTACTTCCCAGAACCTCAGCTTGTAGCACATTCTTCCCAGACCTGTTGTCCAGCAGACGGATGCCCTGGTAGAATGGATGCCCCTAGCTGCCCCTGCCACTGGCTGCTTTCACCCCTTTACTGCACTTTTAAAAGATTTATCTGGCTGCACCAGGTTTTAGTTTGAGGCACATGGGATCTTCGTTGCCATGAACAGAATCTTTCTTGCGGAATGCGGGCTCTTAGTTCTGGTGTGCGGGATCTAGTTTCCTGACCAGGGATTGAACCTAGGCTCCCTGCTTTGGAAGCACAGGGTCTTAATCACTGGACCGCCAGGGAACTCCCTTCACTGCAGTTTTGATTGCATTTTTCTCATAGTTAGTGATATGAAACATCTTTTCATATGCTTATTGGCCATTTGTATATCAACTTGGAAGAAATGTCTATTCAAATCCTTTGCCCATTTTTAAATTTGGTTACTTAATTCTTGTTGTTAAGTTGTAAGAGTTCTCTATATGTTCTGGATACTAGCTCCTTACCAGATTTATGATTTGTAAGTCTTTTCTCATAAACCATAGGTTGCCTTTTCACTATGTCATTGTCCTTCAATGAACAGTAATTTCAAAGTTTGATGTAGTCCCATTTGTCTATTTTTGCTTTTGTTGCCTGTGCTGAAACCTTATGTAAGTCAGCCTGGATTATGGTCCTCTGCCCTACCTTAAGTGCCTAGTAGAAGGTAATTTCTTTGGAGGATGTTAACATTATGAAAAGCCTGTCTTTATCTCTATGATTTTTATATACAATATCTAGCATTCAGTAAGAAATTACCAACCATAACAGAAAAAAAAAAGGGCCAAATGACCGAGAACCAAGAGAAATATAGACAATAGAAACAGGCCTATAAAAGATCCAAATATTAAATTTATTCAAGACAAAAATGTGATTATTATATTCAAGAAAATAAATTATAATCTGCAGATATCTGACAATAATATTGTCAGTTATTGAAATATGTAGAAAATAATCTAACAGAGATTGTAGTATTGAAAAGTACAATAACTAAAATTAAAAACATCATAAATGAGTTTAAAAACAGATTAATCTCAGAGAAGATTGGTGAACTAGAAAACAGATCAATAGAAGAGAGTCCATTTAAGCATGGAGGGGAAAAGTGTGAAATTGAAGAGGAGAGAAAGAGAATAGGGCAGAAGAAATGTTTAGAAGAGATAATGCCAAGAATGTTCCCAAACTAAAACCACCAATTCCTGTTGTCCTAAGAACTCTAGTTAGGATTAAAAAAAAAGTTTAAGTAACCAGAGAAAAACATTACTTCCAAAGGGGTAAAATAAGATAAATAGATGATATCTCAATGAAAACAATTGAAGCCAGAAGACTAATGAAATAATAGCTTGAAAATTGCTGAAGGAAAAACTAGATAACCTAAAATTGTATAAATGAGAAAATATCTTTTAGCAAATGAAAGCATATGTTTCCAGGCAAACAGATTTTTCTTGTTATCTTTTGTTTGCCCACAGTAGCAAACACAGAGGCTCAAGAAACATTTTTGGACTGATGGATTTAATGAACAAATGAAAAATGAGGAAACTGATCGATGGAAGCTTCTTGATAGAAACCTGTTTTCCAAAGAATTGGATAGGTCACCTTATTCCATAAAGAGGTAAAGTTTAAAAATATGTATGGAAACTGAGAGTCAACAAATCACTTATCTTTCATACTGAGTTTATAACTCAGTTAATACCTACAAAATAAGTCTTAATGAGTCACTCTTTTCTTGCAGTTCAATTTAAAAGGGCTTGAAAGACCATCTGACTTTCAACATTTCCTGCAGGATTTTTCCAGGCCTGAGCAAATTGTGAGTCAATACACGGCTATTTCTTGATTTAAGTAGGATGGGAGAGTGGTCTGTCAGCTCATTAAAGGTCAGGGGCTGAGCTGGGGTTCTAGATGGAGGCACTTTCTTTATCCTTACTGTGCCCCAGCTGGACACCAAAGTGTGTGAGCAGCTAGACTTTACTGTAGAACTTCAAGCGTGCTCTGCAAGTTCACTGTGTTTACATATCTATGCCTGCTATAAGCTTTTTTTGGTTCTGAACTATAGCCCCTTAAAATGTGGTAACCTCAACACCCTTGCCAAATGTAACACAGTAATAAACTAAGCCGGGGTATCACAGTAGTTCCTGGAGAAGACAGACTCTACCATGGAGGAGTGGCTGGAGAACACACCATCCACAAATGAAAAATGGGCCATTTCCAGCTAACTTGAAGATCAATTATATTTCAAGGTATGAGTAACACCTTTAAGATCACATGGAGAGTGGAGGAGTGTGAAGTGGCACCCAGGCCCAGCTATGCTCCTCACCCACAGTCTTCAGGCCAGGATTCCTCCTGAGGCTCAGTACCTTTAAAGTCAGAAGGTTGGATTAGTTACTTCCTATGCTGGATGTTTTTCATGTCTCTCCCCCAACCCCCTGCCCCAGATATACTCTTCATATCTGTGTATCTTGCCCTGTGCCCCAAAGCTGGATGATGGACTCGTGTGGATGATACACAAAGGCACCTAGCTCTCTGGCCCCCAGCTGTGTTCTTTGCCTGACAGGGGGCACAAGCATCAAATCAGAGGATGGAGAAGGGTATGGTTGACGTATCAGTTCTTCTGGTTCCTTCCCTGTAGTGTCACCAAACATCAGTTTCCGGCAGGCAGCCTACCCCACAAAGCTCTTTCTGTCTCTTGTTTCCAACATTCTTCCCTTTCTCTCACTCTTTGAAGCCTAGAGCTCTAAGTGCCTTACAGTTACTGTGGTTCCCTACCCCTGCCCGTCTCTAAATAGCCCCTCTCCTCAAAACATACCCCCTCAAAGGAAGAATTAAAGGAGAAATAGATATCTCCTCAATCATAATGGGAGATTTTAGATACACTTCTCTTAATAATTTATAGAACAAACAAAAAATTATTAAGGATATAGAATTGAGCAAATGATTAGCAAACTTGACCTAAAGGACATATATTTAAAACATGTATCACAAAACTGCAGAACACATACTCAAGAGCATGTGAAACATCTATTAAAATGAACCACATGCTGGTCCACAGCACAGGGCTCAACAAATTACAAAGGATTAAATTCAGATAGAGTAATTAATCTTGTCACATTGGAACTAGGCTATAAATGGGTACCAAAAGGTAACTAGAAAATCCCCAGATACAATGAACATAAGCAATGTGTTTCTTTGAAAAAGCCTTTCGTTCCCTGTCTGTTATCTTGACTCTTTTCCCTCCAACTTGGTGAAGAGTGGCAGAGCTCTTTCTCACAGTCCCACAGATTCCTGCATTGTCCCAGCTTAAAGGTTTCCCGACCCACTCTGCTGGTCCCAGCTCTCAGTCTGCCTGCCTTTAGGAAGCTCCGTGCTTGTGCCTGTGCTCGTGAACAGTCTGAGGCCACGTCCCATCCTATGGGTCCGAGGCGAGCGGGGAGCACTTGGCAATCAAATTCTTTGTGTCTGCACTTCTGAAAAAGCAGCAGGCCCAAAGCTGGCACCAGGTGCTTTTCCGGACACTGAAAAGCTGGGTCTGATGGGCAGGTAGGGAGGCAGTTACTTTCCGCACACTGGTGGTTTCCCTGGTAGTCACTGGGCAGATGGTGAGGGAGAAACGCTGGGTGATGGGTCTGGAAGGTCATGCCAGAGACCAGAGGAGGAGCAGGGCCTGGAAAACAAAGTCTAGCTCTAGCGGGCACCTGCCCCTTTTCCACACTGCTAGACCTAGCCTCTCTTGTTATCTACAAGGCTGGGGTGAATTAGAGTTTCTGCCACTTCCTTGAACTTCAGGTTAGTTTCTAGCACTAATCAGGGCACCCCTAGGACCAAAAGGCAGACTTCTACGAGCACTAGATACAATGGTGTAGCGGGAATTTGGAGTCACAGAGACTTTGCTCTGTGATTTTTTTCTTTTTAAATATTTTTACTTATTTATTAATTTATTTGACTTCGATGGGTCTTAGTTGTGGCACTCAGGATCTTTTATTTTGTTGTGGCACGCAAACTCTTAGTTGCGGCCTATGGGATCTAATTCCCTGACCATGGATTGAACCCTGGGCACCTGCACTGGGAGTGTGGAGTCTTAGCCACTGGGCCACCAGGGAAATCCCTGCTGTGTGATCTTAAACAAGCTGTCTAATCTCTCTGAACCAGATAAAGTACTTTGAATGCAAGTAATTGAGGGGACTCCAGAAACTGATAGGAAACAGAGGACAAGGCTCAGAACCAGGGGAAGGGAGGAATCCGGGGCATCTCAGGGGGTCTAGGAAGCAGGAGCTGCTGGATGGTCTCTCTCTGGAGCTCTGCTGCCTAGGTGGTCAGCTCCAAGTCTCTGCCTTCTCTCCCCTCTGTAGCCAAAGTCCTGAGAGAAGCACTGGTCCAGTGTAAGTCACATGACCACCTCTTGGCAAGAGGAAGTCAGGGAGCCTTGGCTGACGAACCCACCAAAATTACCATGAGGAACAAAGGGGTTCCTCCAAAAGAAACTGGGATGTTATCACCAAAAGAAAGGCGAGAACAATCAATGAGTGTCCATTCACTTTTGTGCCTTAGGTTTTTCCTGTATAAAATGGGAGTTATAATATCTACCGTATAAGACAGTGATGTGTTAATGTAATGTAGGTCATGTGACTGGCATGTAAGGGAAAAGTGATGGATAGATGATTTGAAACAGGGAGGAGTGCTCAGTTATGTCCAACTCTTTGCGACCCCATGGTCTGTAGCCTGCCAGGCTTCTCTGTCCATGGAATTTTCCAGGCAAGAATACTGGAGCAGGTTGCCATTTCCTTCTCCTGTGGATTTTCCCAACCCAGGGATCAAACCCAAGTCTCTTTGCATTGGCAGGTGAATTCTTTACCACTGTGCCACCTGGGAAGCCAGATAGCTGATAGATGCTATTATTAATTATGTTGATACCTACAACAAGAAAGTGCTGGTGGGGGGGGGGGGGGGAAGACCCCAGATTTGGAATTAGAAGGCCTACATTTGAGTTTGGGTCTGCCACTTTCAAGCTTTGAGGCCTAAGGCAAATCAGTTAAATTTCTCTGACACTTAGTTTTTCCTTCTACAAAATGAGGGATGTTTATATGCCCAGTCATGTGAAACTATCTGCAGCCTCATGCACTGTGGCCACCAGACTCCACTGTCCATGGGATTCTCTAGGCAAGAACACTGGAGTGGGTTGCCATTTTCTACTCCAGGGGATCTTTCTGACCCAGGGATTGGACCCATGTCTCCTGCATTGGCAGGCAGATTCTTTAGCACTGAGCCACCGGGGAGATAATAACAATATTGATCTCATAGGTGTTGTGAGGTTCAACCTTGTGGAAGCACATAAAGGATTCATAATTTCCAGCATCTGCAAGTCTTTACAGGGCTCCTTTGTGCCTGTGGCTGGACGTTTATACAGGCATGCCTCATTTTATTGCACTTTGCAAACATTGTGTCTTTTTACAAATTGACATTTTGTGACAACCCTGCATTGTCAGATAATGCTTAGCATTTTTAGCAATAAGGTATTAATTAAAGTGTATACATCATTCCTTTACATGCAATGCTGTTGCACACTTATTAGACTACTGTATGTAGTAAACATAACTTTTATATGCACTGAGAAACCCCAAAATTGGTGTAACTTACTTTATAGTGATATTCACTTTATTGCAGTGGTCTGGAAGCAAACCTGCAATATCTCTGAGGTCTTTCTGTGCTGAATTCCATTGGGGTTGTGAGTTGGGAATGGATCAGGGAAGACCTTATTTGCCTTGTTTACTGCTCTGTCCTCTGGACCTAGAATATTCTACACGTAGGTACTCAGTAAATATTAAACGAATGGATTAAAGACAACCTTGACATTCAAGGAAGCCCTTAACTCCAAAGAGCGACGCTGAAGGAGATTGTAAGGTCCTATGACAGACAAGGATGGAGAACTATTTGTCCTTTAAGTGCTTCTCAAATCATCTGAAGTCTGCTTACTTTAAGCACTGACATCACAGGCAGTGACTATGAATTGAGGTTTAGAGGAAACATGCCTGAAAATGATCACAGTCCAAATTCCTTAAACTGCCACCTGAAGCTTTTGACTCCCTGACTATTGCCACATTTTTTCCTGCAACTTGCTCCCTCCTGCTCTGATCTCTAGCCATCTCGGTGACATTCAGTTCCTGACTGCTTTACTCCAGTCCCACCCCTTCAATGCTGAATCTGTTTGGCTAATGAATTGTTAGGTAGCTAGAATAGGGAAAAGGAGCCCAGAATGGCGGTGGCTAAAAGACCTGGAAGGGAAAAGCCCGCGAAAATAGAACAAAGGAAGGTCCGAGGACCAGAGTGAGAACCTCAGGTAAAACAAACAACACTCCTGGCTGGCCCAATTTACATAAGACAGGCCCAGGGACAGAGAAACATATAAAAAGAGGAGCCAAAGCCCTCTTCTCTCTCTCTCTCTCCCACGCGTGCATACCCTCTTTCTCTCCCTCATTCAACCCACCCCCCGCCCCCGCGTGCTGGCGCACTACTCCACTCTCTTCTCTTCTTGGAGGATGGATTCTCCTGCTATCTTCTAAATAAAATAAAACTGTAACACTGATTTGTCTAAGAGCTATAACATGGTCTGTCCAAGACCCAACAGCTGTGACGCGCCGAGGGCTTTAATGTCCGTCACTCCAAATCTTTGTTGTGAGGAGACAAAGAACCGAGGAGCATACACTCGCCTGACAGAATGAAGGTCACTCAGTCATGTCCAACTCTGTGACCCTGTGTACTGGGGCCCGCCAGGCTCCTCTGTCCATGGAATTCTCCAGGCAAGAATACTGGAGTGGGTAGCCACTCCACGCCAGATCTCCACGCCAGGGAAATCTTCCCAACCCAGGGATCAAACTGGGGTCTCCTGCATTGCAGGCAGATTCTTTACAGGCTGAGCTACCAGGGAAGCCCCTGTTTGGCTAACTGCTGGCGTCTTAGTGCTCAACTTAAATGCCACTGCCTCCAGGAAGTATTCCTTGATCCACAGTCCCGAGACTGGACTGGTTGCCCCTCCTATGCTCCCACAACACCCTATACTCACCCTTATGGTGAGTCTCACCACACTGTATTATAATCTCCTGCTTATTAAATTTTTTTAAGTCTTCCTCGAATTTGTTACATATTCCTTCTGTTTTTTATGGGGTTTTTTTTTTTTTTTTTTTTGCTGAGGCATGTGGGATCTCAGCTTCCTGACCAGGGATCAAACCCACACCCCCTGCATTGGAAGGTGAGATCTTGACCATTGGACTGCCAGGGAAGTCCCCTTCTGTTTATTTTTCATTCTCAACGTGCTTAATTTGAGCTCCACAAGGGTAGTTTTTGGTCCTTCTTTTGTCCTAGGTGCCTAACTCAGGGCCTGGCCCCTATTAGAAACTCTGTGGAGATTTGCTGATGAAAAGAGTGAATGAATATGGTATTAAAATCGGGATTTGTGAAAGAGTCTGAGAGTGCAGTAGCAGAAATACTCCAAGTCTTTCAGGGGTCACTGCCTCTGTAGGATGCTCCCCTCCATGATGTTTTCCTTAAACCATTTTTCGTGACTGTCAGATTGTAATTATAGAATGAAATAATTATAGGCTATCTCCAGCTCCATGCTGCCAGAATTCTCCTGGTTCTCAGCCCTCTCTTTAAGAGAACTATCAACCTACTCTGCAATTCCCACCACACCCTTCCCTCTCCCTCTGATTAACTGCACTTACCCTTCTGTTCCTATATAATAGAAGTATTTAACTTTTTTATTTAATGTGGGCATTTAATATATGCCCTAAGCAGCTGCCTCAGTCACGTAGCCAGTGCCTAGAGGACAGATGTATCATGCCTTTCTCCACACAGAACTTCCTGCATTGCTGTGAGAAAGCAGGCTTGTCCCAGGGGAAACAATGATCACAGTTGCTTTGTGCTCAGTAGGACCATAAACGCCAGCAGCAACCAATAGCAAAGTCTGAAAGTACTTCACTCCCTACCCAAAATCTACCTCACTGTATTATTTAGCTGACTTTCTCTCCAGAATGCAGCCATTCAGGACCACAACGCACCAGTGAACTTTTAGCCAAGGGGTTGGAACAGTTAAGATTGAGGGACTTCTTAGATGTGATTTGGGAAGGGATCCAAAGGATAGCCGAGTGAGAGATCGCCCAGACTTTTTTCTAAGATGTAAAGATAGTAGCATGTAGAGACATCTACGTGGTAAAGAATCTGCCTGTAATGCAGGAGACCCCGGGTTCGATCCGTGGGTGGGGAAGATCCCCCGGAGGAGGGCATTGCAACCCACTCTAGTACTCTTGCTGAGAGACTCCCCATGAAGAGAGGAGCCTGGCAGGCTGCAGTCGTAGGGTCCCACAGACCTGGACACAACTGAAGCAACCAAGCAGCGGCAGAGACATCTACAAAGGTGTTTGTTTTCCTAAGTCCATCATGACGGATAGACCATCTGTAAGTGCCTTCCTTTTTTATTGACATGTTTATTGCCTGTCTCCCCACCCCCAGGATGGAAGCTTCAGAGGGGCAGAGACTGCTTTATTTACTGCCTCATCCTCTACAGTCCGTAAGGTCACAAAGAATAGGACACAACTGAGTGACTGAGCATGCATGCACTTCTACACTTAGAACAGTGCCTGGCACATACCGGCCACTCAGTAAATGTTTCTTTACACTCTCTCTCTTTTCTTTTTTTTTTTTTTTTGAAGTTTTTATTTTGTACTGGGGTATAGCCAATTAACAATGTTGTGATAGTTTCAGGTAAACAGTGAAGCGACTTAGCCGTACATATACATGTATCCATTCTCCCCCAAACCCCCCTCCTATCTGGGCTGCCACAGGACACTGAACAGAGTTCCGTGTAGGACCTTGTTGGTTATCCATTTTTTTTTTTTGGTTATCCATTTTAAATATAGCAGTGTGTACACATCCATCCCAAACTCCTCAGTAAATGTTTCTTGAATGAGTTGAGTGGGCTCAAGTAGTAAAATAGGAGGACACTCACTCCCAGCATCCAGGGAACAGATGGAGCTGCTGTGGGGGCCGTGATGGGTGTCTGGGCACAAAGATGAGAATGAGAGCTGAAGTTTATTGGTACTAAGGAAGTAGCCATTGCAATGTCAAAGGGACAGCTGCTCAGCCAGTCTTCTTCTTTTATGGACATCTAGGGGTCATTAAATCAAGTCTGCAATTCTGGACTGCATGGCCAGTCTCACAATTCTGGATAGGACACTGTGGAATCCCTGGGCCCTTAGCAGAGTCCTCAGGGAGCAATGCAAATGGCCCAGGGGACTATCCATTGCCATTTTCTCCTCTGCTGCTGGTGGGGAATGGCACAGCTTGCATTTGAACTTGCTGTTTCCCTGAAGCCTAACATCTACACATCCAGCTCTTTGTCCCAGAATTTATAACCCAAAGTCTATATAGACGTTCCTGTAACCTTTGATGTCCTTAAACTTGTTGCTCCTCAGATTCGCTTGGATTTGCCTTTGGCCACTCTTGAAGGGGATAGCCTCCAGAGTGAGGCTGGCTTTGTGATGGGGTTTGAGGACTCCAATGCTGCAGCAGAGAAAACAGACTGTGAGAAAACCATGGGATTATGATAACCCCAGAACCCCTTTCTACTCAGAAGCCACACTTTCCCCTTCCCCTTCCCCTATATCTAAAACAAAGGACAGTTCCACACCGAGGATAAAAGATGGGGGGGAGAGTGGGCACTGCCAGCACTCACAGGACTCTCTGCTGTCTCCTGAAGAGACCACTTCCTTCCACAGTCAGCACACAGTCTTCAACCTGCTCCGAGAGGGGGTTTGAAAATACCACCTGTATAGAGAGCGGCTGGTTCACAATGGCTGCTCCTAAAACCTGAACAGGAAAATCCAGAGAGGAGAGAGCAGAGAATTAGTCTCATCCCCCAGTTCATCAGACATTTATGGAGGGCACTGTTCCCTAGATCTGCTTCCTAAAGAACTAGATTTCCATGGCCTGTGTTTTTCCAAGTATGGACAACTTAATGGATTGTCATTAACCTTTTTAAAAAATGAAATAGATCAGCGCCACCAAACCAGTTCATGAACAAAGGCTAAAAGATCTTCTCTAGACAGGAAACACAGAAAAGGTTTATAAAAATGAACCCAAAACAACAAAGTAAACAGTAATGGGATCATATTTATCAATAATTACCTTAAATGTAAATGGGTTAAATGCTCCAACCAAAAGATAAAGACTGGCTGAATGGATACAAAAACAAGACCCCTATATATGCTGTCTACAAGAGACCCACCTCAAACCTAGGGACACATACAAACTGAAAGTGAGGGGCTAGAAAAAGATATTTCATGCAAATAGAGACCAAAAGAAAGCAGGAGTAGCAATATTCATATTAGATAAAATAGACTTTGAAATAAAGACCATGATAAGAGACAAAGAAGGACACTACATAATGATCAAAGGATCAATCCAAGAAGATGTAACAATTACAAATATATATGTACCCAACATAGGAGCACCTCAATACATAAGGCAAATGCTAACAAGTATGAAAGGGGAAATTAACAGTAACAAAATAATAGTGGGGGAATTTAATACCCCACTCCTATGAATAGATCAACCAAACAGAAAATTAGCAAAGAAACACAAGCTTTAAATGAGACAATGAACCAGTTAGACCTAATTTATATCTACAGGGAATTTCACCCCCAAACAACGGATTTCACCTTTTTCAGTGCACACAGAACATTCTTCAGGATAGATCACATCCTCGGCCCTAAATCTAGCCTTGGTAAATTTTAAAAAATTGAAATCATTTCATACATTTTTTCTGATCACAATGTGGTAAGATTAGATGTCAACTACAGGAAAAAAATTACTAAAAATACAAACATATGGAGGCTAAGCAAATGCTTCTGAATAACCAACAAATCATGGAAGAAATAAAAAAGAAAATCAAAATATGCATAGAAACAAATAAAAATGAAAACACGACAATCCAAAACTTATGGGATTTGGTAAAAGCAGTGCTAAGAGGGAGGTTCATAGCCATACAAGCCTACCTCAAGAAACAAGAGAAACATCAAATAAACAACCTAACTTTACACCTAAAGCAACTAAAAAAAGAAGAACAAAAGAACCCCAAAGTTAGTAAACGGAAATAAATTATAAAAATGAGAACAGAAATAAATGAAAAGGAAACGAAGGAGACTATAACAAAATCAACAAAACTAAAAACTGGTTCTTTGAGAAGATAAATAAAATAGACAAACTGTTAGCCAGACTCATCAAGAAAAAAAGGGAGAAGAATCAAATCAATAAAATTAGAACTGAAACTGGAGAAATCACAACAAACAACACAGAAATACAAAAGATCATAAGAGAATACTATGAACAATTACATGCCAATAAAATGGACAACTTGGAAGAAATGGACAAATTCTTATAAAAGTATAACCTTCAAAAACTGAGACAGGAAGAAATAGAAAATCTTAACAAACCCATTACAAGCACAGAAATCAAAACTGTAATCAAAAATATGCCAACAAACAAAACCCCAGGACCAGACGGCTTCACAGGTGAATTCTACCAAAAATTTAGAGAAGAGCTAACACCTATCCTACTCAACCTCTTCCAGAAAATAGCAGAGGAAGGCAAACTCCCATTCTAAGAGACCAACATCACCCTAATATCAAAACCAGACAAAGATGGCAACAAAAAAAAAAACTATAGACCAATATCACTGATGAACATAGATGCAAAAATCCTCAACAAAATTCTAGCAAACAGAATCCAACAACATATTAAAAAGATCATACATCATGACCAAGTGGGCTTTATCCCAGAGATGCAAAGATTCTTCAATATTTGCAAATCAATGTGATACACCATATTAACAAATTGAAAGATAAAAACCGTATGATTATTTTTAATAGATGCAGAGAAAGCCTTTGACAAAATTCAACACCCATTTATGATAAAAACCCTCCAGAAAGCAGGCATAGAAGGAACATACCTCAACATAATAAAAGCCATATACGACAAACCCACAGCAAACATTTTCCTTAATGGCAAAACATTGAAAGCATTTCCTCTAAAATCAGGAGTGAGACAAGGGTGCTCATTCTCACCACTACTATTCAACATAGTTTTGAAAGTCCTAGCCACAGCAGTCAGAGAAGAAAAATAAATAAAAGGAATCCAGATTGGAAACGAAGAAGTAAAACTCTCATGGTTTGCAGATGACATGATCCTCTACATAGAAAACCCTGAAGATACCACCAGAAAATTACTGGAGCTCATCAATGAATATAGTAAGATTGAAGGATATGAAATTAATACACAGAAATCCCTTGCATTCCTGTACACCAACAATGAAAAAACAGAAAGAGAAATTAAGGAAACAATCCCATTTGCTATTGCAACAAAAAGAATAAAATACTTAGGTATAAATTTACCTAAAGAAACAAAAGAACTATATATAGAAAACCATAAAACACTGATGAAAGAAATCAAAGATGACACAAATAGATGGAGAAATATACCATGTTCGTGGATTGGAAGAATCAACATAATGAAAATGAATATACTATCCAAAGTAATCTATAGATTCAATGCAATCCCTATTAAGCTACCAATGGTATTTTTCACAGAACTAGGACAAATAATTTCACAATTTGTATGGAAACACAAACAACCTCAAATAGCCAAATCTATCTTGAGAAAGAAGAATGGAACTAGAGGAATCAACCTTCCTGACTTCAGACTATATTGCAAAGCTACAGTCATCTGTACAGTATGGTACTGGCACAAAGACAGAAATATAAATCAGCGGAACAAAACAGACCAGAGACAAATCCATGCACCTATGGACAACTTATCTTTGACAAAGCAGGGGGGAAATATACAATGGAGAAAAGATAATCTCTTTAACAAGTGGTGCTGGGAAAACTGGTCAACCACCTGTAAAAAAAAAAAGGAAACTAGAACACTTTCTAACACCATACACAAAGATAAACTCAAAATGGATTAAAGATCTAAACGTAAGACCAGAAACTATAAAACTCTTAGAGGGAAACTTAGGCAGAATACTCTGACATAAATCACAGCCAGATCCTCTATGACCCACCTCCCAGCAATTGTAATGAGATGGATGAAATTGGAGCCTATTATACAGAGTGAAGTAAGTCAGAAAGAGAAATACCAATTCAGTATATTAATTTATATATATATATATAGAGAGAGAGAGAGAGAATTTAGACGATAACAATGATCCTATATACAAGACAGCAAAAGAGACACAGATGTAAAGAACAGACTTTTTGGGCTATGTGGGAGAGGGTGAGGGTGGGATAATTTGAGAGAATACCATTGAACCATGTATATTACCATATGTAAGCTAGATGACCAGTGCAAGTTTGATGCATGAAGCAGGACACTCAAAGCCGGTGCTCTGGGACAACCCAGAGGGATAGTATGGGGAGGGAGGTAGGAGGGAGGTTTGGGATGGGGGAAGGTAGGAGGGGGGTTCAGGATGGGGGACACTTTTGTACCCGTGGCTGATTCATGTTGATGTATGGCAAAAACCACCACAATATTGCAAAATAATTAGCCTCCAATTAAAATAATTAAATTAATTTTTAAAAATGAAATACAATAGAATATCAGTGTTCATCACACAAGATATTGTTATGTGAAACTTTTACTTGACTTATACATGTATGGACATTTGTGTAAAATATTTCTACTCAACGCATCATATGGAAAGGTCTGATGACTTGGGAGTCTTCAGTAATATTTCCTCTGCTGCAAGGATTTCATCAAAATGTGAAATAAATAAGAGCTCCAAAGGATTCTCAGGGATAATTTGAGTGGATAGGATCATTTGGGAGCAGTTTTTGTTTTTTCTTTTCAGTCTAACTCCATTCCTTCCCACCCTTTTATCTTGGTTGGCTCAGGTTCTTTTCACACCAGTGTGTGAGTCAAGGCCAGTAGATCATTCAGGGCTTAGAGAGAAGGAAGTAGCCTCAGGAAACTTGGAGGCACCTTTGGAAACCCTCCCTAAAATAGACTCCAGTGGCTGGGCTTGCCAGACGCACCCCACCAGGGGGCACCCCAGGCTCACTAGGCAGGATCTAGGAGGCTGCGTGGCCTTGGGGAAACAGCACTGGCAGGAAGAGCCCTGTGACGTCTCCCCACCAGAATGTCAGAGAAAGAGGGGTCCTCGAAAGCCATCTAGTCTAAGCCCATCAATGACAGTTCAAGATGCAGAAGCCCAGGGCTTGTCCAAGGATCCACAGCCAGGAACTAGCGCATCAAACCTGAGCTGACCTTTGTTCAGGCAGCTGTCTTCCCCCACTCAGGATCCTCCCATTTGAGCCCATGTTTCCTCATGTTGACCCTGGGGAAGGCCAACAGTGGGAGGAGATACAACAGAGGGGTCTCTCCCCAACCTCCCCGTGGCAGTTGCTCAAGGGGCACCATAAGGCCTCTCAGGGTACAAGAGGATGGAGACCTCATCCAGTGTTTCTGATAAACCTGCTCCTGGTGGGAAGGTTCCTGGAGGCACCAGAAGAGGCAGGAGACAGGAGGGACTGCTCTCCTGAGCAAGCTTTCAGGGGTCTCCATCCCCCCCCCCCCACCCCTCAGTGAGTCCCAAGGAGCCCCCAGGCCACGTGCAGGGCTCTTGCCTACATTAATCACGATGCTGGGATAGGCTAAGGTGATGATCTTGTTCACCAGGATCTTCTCGGGACTGCTCTTCTCTTCACCCAGGGCACTGATGCGGATCAGCTTGTCTGTGGACAGGTACTGGCTGTACTGGGAATAGGGGATTTTGCAGGGATAGGTCTTTGCTAGGGAGAGAACACAGGATGAGGTGAGACTCACTAGAGAAATCAGCTGGGCCTGGGTGGCTCTGGGACCCTACTACGCAGAGGAGAGGCCATCCTGTACTGAGCCCCAATGAAGCAGGTACTCATTTTTCTGTTGGAGGGGCTGAGAGGTGAAATGGCTTGCCCAGGGTCATTCTACTAGTATGTGGGTGCACTGAGGCTCTAACCAAGGTCTGGAGGACTTCAAATCCCAGGCTTTCCTCACTAGCCCAGCCTATATCCCTTGAGGTAGTAAAGGAAGGATTGAGGAGAAGGAGAAGGAGAAGGAGGAGGTTAAAGGAAAGAAACAGAAGTAGAGGAGAGGGAGGGAGAGGGAAGGAAGGAAGGAGGAGGACTGTGTTCTGGAGGAGACACTAGGAAGACAGTTGTCACAGGGATCTGCCCCCAAACCCTTGCTGGCTGGCTTGACCCCCCCCTTAGGGCATTTCCATAAGATACTCTGTGTTCATGCCCACACCCAGAGCCCATACCTTCTTCAGGAGAGAGTGTGATGAAGGCTGTGTCCTGCCAGAATGGGATCAGGGGGCTGCCATCATGCAGCAGAGACTGGGCACTCAGGTTCACTTTGAGGTCCTTGAACTGGGGCGACATGTTGAGGGCCAGCAGGACAAACCTTATATCCTGGCCCATGTCGGGCGAGTCGAGCAGCTGGAATTTCAGGGAGACCTGGACAACATTACTGGGCTGGAGAGAAGGAGTAGCCAGGCTCCGCGGACTGTCGCTCAGTGGCACGGACCTAGGTCGCGATTCTGCTCGGAGAGAGCCTGGGGACCTTCCAGCCTTCAGCTTCTGAAGAGCCTTCAGAAACACCTGCCTCTCCTGGAGAGAACCTGGGAGGGCAGAGCAAAGCCCCAGTGCCCTCATTTCAAATTCCACCACCTGAGACTCTCCGTCTGAGGCTTTCTCTGCCACCAGACTGACTCACCTCATACATGGAGCAGACCGAAAGTGCTAGGAAATTTACACTCCCCAAGAGCAGCCCTCTCCAACCACTGACCAAAAAGAGTTGGTGGATAGATAGCCTAGGCCCCTTGCCTCCTGGGTGGGATAAATCTGCGGTATTGTTCTACACTTTACACTAAATCTCTGATAGGATTGCCAAATTTAGCAAATAAAAATACAGAGCAGTTTAATTTGAATTTCAGATTAACAACAAATGATTTGGCCACAGTGAGACCACAGCATTCTTCATCCTACATTTTCTCAGTCACCCCACTGGCAGGGACCCCAGCAGACTGAGCCCCAGCCACTCGCCCACAGCGCTACCAGGCCTGACAAGGCTCCCGGTATTGGCTTGCTCCCCTTCCTCATCTCAATTGCTCATTCTCCTTCCTTCCAGTAGCTTTTAAATCTCCTCACTGATAAACCACTTGTCCTTGAAATGATCCCCAGTGAAGATAGCCGCACAGAGAATTGAGGTGGAGGGATGGATTGCCAGTACCCTGGATGTGTTCAGTGCTTGTCTCTTAGGCTTGGACTCTGGGCCTTCTCTGTGTTGGCCCCAAAGGTCCACATAGACAGACACAAACACATACTTTATGGCACTTCCAGAAATCTCAGGTGCTCCCACCACCAGCCCACAGTCCTGATTCACTCCTGCTCAGATGCTGCTCCTCACCCTGCTTCTGGCCCTCTTAGATTTGCATATTTTTTCTTGGCTCCCTAGTGGTCAAAACTGGTGGTTGGTCTCAATTTCCAGGAATCAGTCCACAGCTGACTGATGTAGAGGCCCCTTGCCCCACTGGCTTGGGTCAGAAGACCCTGCCAGGGCTCCCATCTCTCAGAACCACCCTCTGCACGGGGTGGGTGTGGGAGTGAGCATTTGGCCTTATATCGGCTGCAGTGCTGGCTGTGGTCTGGCCTGTCCTCCAAACACCCAATAAAACACGAATCAAACAATAAGTTAAATGAAATTAATAAAATTAATTTGTAGGAGAGTTTACTCAATCTCCTGCCCTCTTCAGTTTGATTTTTCAGGAAGACAGGGGCAAGGAGGTCATATACTATTGCTGTATGATGGCTGTCGATGGCCCTGCAGCCACGTGACTATCTTGTGGAGGGTGCTCACTGCCTGTGGGGAGTGGGGTGGGGTTGGGCGTGAGGAAGCGAGGCAGTGGGGACCCCATACTGGGCCCTTAAACCTGAAGGGCTGAGGAGACAGTGGGCCTGGGTCCCAACTCCCCTACTGCAGAGGACTGCCCCAGCTGCCGGAGAGATTCCCTGGGGTCTTGGGGAAGGGGCCTACAGGACTTGGACTCTGCAGGGGCCTGGCTTGGTCATACCTTCTGCATACTTGTAGTCTTCCGTGATGTCATCCCGCTCATCACTCTGGATGCTCTTGGTGCTGATAAAATTGCCAACAGTATTGGTGTCCTGGTGAAGTTTCTGCTCCTTCCCTCCAAAGACCAGCCAGGCCATACAGTCAGCATTCACCATGGAAAAGGCGAAGGCTGTGTCGTAGTTCAGATCCACCTCTCCTTCTTTGATGGCTCTGACGGAGGCAGGGCCACAGCAGTAGAGGCCTGAAGGGGAACAGAGGAGCCTCGGTGGGCTGTGGCTGCAGGGCCGGGTCGGGGTGAGGGCTGTTTCTGTGGTGGTGGGCTCTGCCTGTCCTCCCAAGAGTCTCACCATTGCTTGTCTCCTGAGGTGTGGCATCCAGCACCTGCCAGCCTCCAAATCCAGGTGGGAGGTCGTTCCGTGCCATCCAGCACTCATTCCACACATGGAAATTCCTGGGGCAGAAGCCAGAGGAGTGGGTGTCAGGTGAAGCTGAGGGAGAGTTGGTGGTGCTCGAGTTCTTTCTGGAGTTAGGCACGGGACAATGAGTGATGGACAGCTAGATAGAAAGTCAGGGTGCTGCAGGCCTGCGCACCTCTGTGGGAGGCAGGTGACCACCCTTCCTCCTGTGAGCCTTAGCTTGCCCAGAAAGGAGGTTTCCTCTCTTTGTAAAGAGTGAAGTTTCCAGAGCCAATGGAAACCCTTCACTCTCTCTCAAAAGACTCTCGTAGCCCTTTCTCGTGTCTGCTGTCCACTCACAGAGGCAGTCACGGGCTCACCTTTGTCCAGAGGTGAGACTTCAGGCCATCCTGTGATCAGAGCCACAGGTTGAGTATTAAATGAAGGAGGTTGAAAAAGAGGAAAACTCCCTCGGTGCAGAGAGCTCTTGTGATGTGATGTGTTAAACTCAGAAGATGGTTGTATTTGTGTTTAGCTGCTTCCCAGCCTTAGGGTTGAGGATACCAAGCCTCTGGGCTGATGAAATGGGGGGTGCATGGGAGGGTAGCAGGCTTATGGGGTTTGCCCCAGAAAGAGATGTCTCTCACCAGACAGTGTCCTTCTTCTTATTCTCCAAAATCCTGCCTGTGTTGTCATAATACTCATCAATGATCAGATTTCCGTCTGTGTCATGGCCAGAGTCGAAGTTGGTGATCACTCGGGTGGGGATCCCCAGGCACCTCATCACTGTAGAAAGGGCAGAAATCTCCTGTGGGCCTTGGATTCCTGGGCTTAGCGCTCTCAGCTCAAGAAAATCATACCCTTGGCAGGCAGGAGCTGTCTGGGGCACCAGGTTGATGACACTTCCAGCCTCCCTCCCCACCTTCCTGAGCTCCTCTCCCTAATGCTCTGCACAAAGGTGAGAGCTTGTCTGCTTGCTCAGACAAGCTCTCCTAGGGTCAACAGAGGGTCTAGCAAATTTGGGGTTTCCCTGCCCTAGCCAGCAAGGTGGCAGAGGCGGGTACCTTGGCAAAACTCAGTAGCCTGACTTGTCTCACTTCCCTCCTGGCCATAAATCTCTATCTTCAAACCAAATAGCTGAATTTTTTTTCCCTCCTGTGGTACAGATTAAGACCATCAGATTCTTAGGCAAAGAGTTCTGCTGCTTGGATTTCCCTTTCTCTGTGGTTGTACAGTCTTGGAAGCTTATCAAAGGAAGTATTTACAAATCCAGCCAGGAAGGCAAGGAGGCTGTAACAAAGGCTAGAAAAGTGAGAATCTATACCTAATGGAGAAATTCTTAAAAGAAAGTAGAATGCTGTCTTTATGATTTTTCTTGTCGTTAAATAAGCAATCACTAGCATATTGCTCCCTAACAATCTTTCACCAAGTAATTTTAGCATTCCTGATAATCCTTGCCTGAATTAACGCTATGCTCAATTGATTGTGTGCTAAGTTACTTCAGTCGTGTCCAACTCTTTGCGACCCCATGGACTGTAGCCCGCCAGGCTCCTCTGTCCATGGTATTCTCCAGGCAAGAGTACTGGCGTGGGTAGCCATTCTCTTCTCCATGGTGGTACCAAAATGGTTATATTCTAACAGTATCATTTTTTCAATATGTATTAGCTGGCATTCTTCTATAAAGAAAAGCATTTCAATCTCCCTCTCCCATTTTTTGGTATTGTTATGAAGTGAAGTGAGGTGAATCTCTCAGTCATGTCTGATTCTTTGAGACCTCATGAACTGCCAGGCTCCTCTGTCCATGGAACTCTCCAGGCAAGAATACTGGAGTGGGTTGCCATTCCCTTCCCCGGATCTTCCCAACCCAGGGATCGAATCCAGGTCTCCCGTGGCTCCTGCATTTCAGGCAAATTCTTTACCATCTGAGCCACCAGGGAAGACTGGTATTGCTATACCTCTTGGAATCTGTCTCAAGGGGGGAAAATAGAAATTTATCTACAGAGATGTCCATCACAGCATTGATACCCACTGTATTGTTATTGGTTCATATATTTTTTTAAACTTTAGCAGAGGTTATTTTTAGACATTTGCTTGGTTTCTAATTTTTTCCCCTATTGTAATTAATGCTATGATGGACATCTCTATAGATCAATTTCTGTTTTTCCCCCTTGAGACAGATTCCAAGAGGTAAAATGACTGAGTCAAAAAATATAGATATTTCTAATAGTTCTTCAAAAATACCACTGTCATTTAAAAATGTTTATAATTTTTAGTTTAGATACTTATTTGTAATAAGCATTTAATTGCTTGTAGTCTTCAGTTTAGGGTCCTTCTTTGGCACACAGCCTGTCCAGGCTGGGGTGGGGATACATCCCTGGATGCAGCCCAGGAAGGGGAGGAGAAAAGCCCCAAAGGGGAGCCATGCACTTCCCTGGAATGGCAGGTCTGCACAGGGCCAAGGAACGAGGGTGGGGAATGCGCAGAGCTGATAGTGAATTGTAGGTGGAGGTGACTCAGGACCACCCCAAAGAGTAGGATGAAGGTGGGAAAAGCTGCCACTGAAGGAACATGAGACAGGGGTGAGGCAAGAGCATGACTCAAGAGAATTACCATGGGCACATTAATGCTAAGATTACAGTCAGGAGGGTGGATAACACTTATGGTAATAAGAGCACATGCCAAAGAGGGGTGGTCAGAGAGAGCAGGGAGCAAGCCTCCATTCTTCACCCTGATTGCTAAATTCATGAAGTGTCAGTGGTGGTGTCAGCTGCTGCTAGACATGGCCAGATAGGCACTTTCCTACCCAAGCACAGGTCACTGGTCTCATGGCACTTGGAGTTCTCTGCTACACATGGTATATGGCACGTAATGATTTATTTATGAGTCTCTCCTCCTGAGGGCAGGGATTGTGTGATAGTCATCTTTATCATTATACAACCATTAACGATACAAGGCAGGCCTGTTCTGCAGAAACGTGGGTGCATCTTTGCTGGAAGAGTGAATGAATGTCTTGAATCTTATGTCCATTTTGACAATTTCCAACTGAAGGCTGTGTGCTGTGCTGTGGATACCAAACTTGACTTTCCACAGAACATAAGCTTTGAGTGGTAATGCTTCTGCTGCTGCTGCTACTGCTAAGTCACGTCAGTCATGTCCGACTCTGTGCAACCCCATAGACGGCAGCCCACCAGGCTCCCCCGTCCCTGGGATTCTCCAGGCAAGAACAGTGGAGTGGGTTGCCATTTCCTTCTCCAATGCATGAAAGTGAAAAGTGAAAGTGAAGCCGCTCAGTTGTGTCCGACTCTTAGCGACCCCACAGACTGCAGCCCACCAGGCTCCTCTGTCCATGGGATTTTCCAGGCAAGAGTACTGGAGTGGGGTGCCATTGCCTTCTCCATGAGTGGTAATGGGTCTGCACTAATCCATTCTCACCATTTCCTCATCGTGCCTCATGAGAGGACTGGGATAGGGGACAATAGCTGTCAAAATGAGGCGACAGAGGGACGAGAATGGTTCTCTACACTGGGAGGAGGCCAAGCCTGTAGCTTTAGTGTCACGCAAAGGAAGCAGTGTTCAGACCTGCACAGTCACGCACGTACATGTTTCACAGGGTTTGCCCCCTCTGTCCTGCTTTCTCTGTCCCCCCACAAAGGGCTTCGGTCGTGGCTTCTTCTCTCACCCTGTGCCCGTGACTCCTAAATTTGAAACCTGAGCCTAGGTGGAGACCTTGCTGTCATGAAGCACATCTGCAGCTGAGCTTGTCTTCCATTCTTGGCAAGCTTCCTGGCCAGCTGATGACATCATCTTCCTTTTAGGTGCCAGGAATGGTGCCAAGCACTGCCCAGGCATAATCTCACTTAATCCTCTCCACAACCTTGTGATTATTCCACCTTTGAAGAGGAAAAACCTGAAGTTTAGAGTGGTTGAGATCACATGGCAGCAAGAGAAAAGCCATGGCAAGATTTAAGCCCCCGTATCTCTGACCTCAAAGCCTCCCAGTGTTAACCACAAGCCTTCACTACAACTTCACTAACCATTGCAGCTTCACTCCACGTCCCAACAACGTGTTATTCTCAATGCGCTTTCCTTTGTGAAGTTTTCACTGATTACTCCATGCCCACTCATCCTCCTTCCTATGCTTTCACTTAATTCCAGTCACCAATGCCATACATTTTATCACTGCATGAAGCGCTCTGTGATCTCATACATTTGTCCTATCTTGTCAGCTAGATTACAGATTCCACTAGAGTAGGGCTCAGATCAAATACTTTTCTTGTGTTTCTTCATTCCCAGCACAGTGCTGACCAGAGTAGATGCTCATTAAATCTGTGTTGAAATGAGTTTTCTTTAGCCTCACTTCTACAGACTATCAGTCCTGATGCAGACTCACAATTTGACGTGAGTTTCACGTGACTTTGCACCTGAGACTTTCATAGACAATTTGGGAGCTGAATCCCTCAAAAAAGAAATATCAATGTGGGGTGCATGTGCGCTTGTGCATACACCTGCATGCACTTTCACACAGCAATGCTTGGACAAAGATGGACAAGATCTCAGAGTCAGGAAAGGTCGATAGAGTTCCTAATGTATATTACACCACACGACACTCCTGGCATCAATTACTGTGTCTCTTCACTTAGCCATTCGGCACTCATTCAGTGACAAGTGCAAAGCCCCTGTGATAAACCAGGCAGTGGCTCTGATGCTTACGCAGAGACGTAAGACAGTCCTGCCTTTGAGGAGCACAGCTTCACTTCTGACCTGTGGGGGACCCTGTCCTGGTGGTGTGGTTAAAACATGGAATCTGTTTCAGGACTGGCCATGAAGGCTTCCCACCAGTTCTTCTCTCCTCTGCACCCCCATGTGGAAATGTGGCTCCAATTTTATAAGAGAAATCAGTGCAAAGTTCAAGCTCAATTTATCAAAATTCATTTGGTCAGCCTTGCTGCCACACTTGCATGGCTTATACTGATGAAATACAGTCAGAGCCCCAAGCAATAGAATCAAATTAATTTCATTTAAGTGTGATGACTTTTAGCATATTTTTGTCTCACCCTAGATGCATTAAGCTTCCACATGGTAAAAACATCACTTCCTATTCCTCCTCCCATGCCCTTAACTGTCCCTTATAACCAAGATGGTAATATTGCTATGGTTTTTCAGATATGCCATCACAAAATCAAACAATTCTCTCTTGTCTCCAATGACAATGAAACCTAAAATGTCTCTAAAAAATAGAGTCTATTTTTTTTATGTAAAGAAGCAAGAAGGTATGACTCCAAATGAGAAAAAAATGCCTATCAAATTAGATCCACAAATGACAGATATAAGGGAATTAGCTGACAAGGACCTTAAAGCAATTATTTTAAATATTATTAGTAAGTCTAGAAAAATGGTATAGATGATCTTACTTGCAAAGCAGAAATAGAGATACAGGTGTGGAGAACAAATATATGGATACCAAGGGGGAAAGGAGGAGCAGGATGAGTTGAGAGACTGGAATTGACATATATACTCTACTATGTATAAAATAGATAACTGTTGAGACCCTACTGTATAGCACAGGGAATTCTGCTCTGTGGTGACCTAAATGGGAAAGAAAAAAATTTTTTTAAAGGTGGGGGAAATACATGGGCTTCCCTGATGACTCAAATGGTGAAGAATCTGCCTGCAGTGTGGGAGACCTGGGTTGATCCCTGGGTGGGAAAGAACCCCAAGATAAAGGAATGGCCCCCCACTCCACTATTCTTGCCTGGAGAATTCCATGGACAGAGGGTACAGTTCATAGGGTCGCAAAGAGTTGGACACGACTGAGCGACTGACACTTTTCGCTTTTCACTCATGTGTATTCATATGGCTGATCCATTCTGATGTGTCAGCAGAAACTGACACAGCAGTGTTAAGCAACTATACTCCAATTTAAAAATATTATCAATATACTCAATAGGAGGTAAAGGAAAACATGAACATGAAAGAGAAATGGAAGACAGAAAAAAGACCGAATGGAACTTCTAAAGATGAAAAGTGTAATATATAATACAAAAAATGTACTGGAAGAATATTGCACAAAGATAAAAATATACTTTTTTTTTTGTAAGAACACATTCAAATACCATACTACATGTCAAACACATCAAAATGTTTCCCTATTGTAGGAGGAAGTGAATAAGAATGGGTTATGAGATAAAGGGGGGAATCAATTAGTAAATAATTTTTAAAAAGAGGGATTTGAAGCAGACCTATTATGATAAATGCCATGAAATGAAGAATATGATTAATTGAAACCTAAATACTCCAAGGGAAAAAGGAGGGAAGTAAAGTAAAATAGTGGTGAAGAGGGGGCTTCCCTGGTGGCTCAGTGGTAAAGAATCAGCCTGCTAGTGCAGGAGACACAGGTTCGATTCCTGGTCTGCGAAGATCCCACGCCCCGGAGCTACTAAGCCCGTGCACCACAACTTCGGCGGCCATGAACCACAGCTACTGAAGCCTAGTGCCCTAGAGCCTGTGCTCTGCAACAAGAGAAGCCGCCGCAATGAAAAGCCCGTGCATCACATCTAGAGAAAAGCCCACTCGGCGACAAAGACCCAGCACAGCCAAAGGAGAGCTAAAGTCTGGTGGATGGCTAGAAACGACTTTTGAACAAGACCCAGCTTGACCCTGGAGCCTAAAAGCCAGGGATTAAAACAGTATCAGACCAGTGTTCATAGCAGCGCTATTTCCAACAGCCGAGATAGGAAGCAACCTAAGTGTCCCCTGGCAAATGAACAGATAAAGAAGATGTGTTGACATAAGACAACTAAGCTGTACCCAGATTCCTGAACCACAGAGACTGTGAGATAATAAAAATTGTTTTCAACTTAAAAAAAAAAGGGACTTCCCTGATCCAGTGGCTAAGACTCCCCGCTCCCAGTGCAGGGTTCTGTCCCTGACCAGGGAACTAAATCTCATATGCCACAACTAAAGATCCCGCATGCGGCAACAAAGATAGAAGATCCTGTGGGCTGCAACCAAGACCCAGTGCAGCCAAATAAGTAAATAAATAAATATATATATATATATTTTAAAAAGATGTGGTGTGTGTATATAATGGAATATCACTCAGCCATAAAAAGAAATGAAAATGTCATTTGCAGCAACATGGATGGACCTAGAGATTATCATACTAAGTGAAGTAAGTCAGAGAAAGACAGGGACATTGGCTAAGGGTCCATCTTTGAGAGGTAATGGTAGTTGCTCAGTGACTCTTTGGGACCCCATGACTGCAGCCCGCCAGGCTCCTCTGTCCATGGGATTCTCCAGGCAAGAATACTGGAGTGGGTTGCCATTTCCTTCTCCTTGAGAGGTAAGGGCTCAGTAAAAACAATGAGATTAGAGTTATTGTATTGAAATGGAGATAGTGAGGCACTTTATAGAGGTCACTATATAAGTGAGTGAGAAGAAACCTTAGATGACTTCTAACCCAGGGGTGTTTGAAACTTCTCAGCAGAGGACTGCACATGAGAACCAGATCATAAGTGGGGATCCAACATATAAAAGATGGACACATGGGGTAGTTTGGGGTGAAGAGAGGAGGGCCCAGCCCTAAGCACACAGACTCCTCATCTCCCAGGCTGTTTCACACCACCCTCCTCTGTGGCTCCAGGCCCCGGACCCTCCTTTACAGAGGAGGGGGCGATGCCCATAGGCCTGCTGAGCATCCCAAGCCTCAGCCCAAGGCTCGCTGCCCCCTGCAGCTGTGGGCAGGGACAGACCAGGCACATCTCCAGGATGCCTGACTTTTCTTCTGTAAACATCTTTGCTGAGATATAATCCACATACCACAAAATTCACCCTTTTAAAGTGTACAGTTCAGTGGTGTGTGGTATATCCACAGGTTGTATAACAATGTCCACATCTAATACCAGACCATTTCATCACCTCAGAAAGGCCCTCCATGCCCACTAGCTGTCACTTCCCATTCTTCCACCCCTCCAGCCCTAGGCAACTGCAGAATGACTCTCTGTCTATACAAACTTGCCTATTCTGGGCATTTCACATATTTGGAATCATACAGTAGGTGATACCTGGCTTTGGGGAGAATTTTCAGGTCACAGAACATCACTGTTCCCTCTGTTCCTTTGTTACAGAGCAAGGCATCCAGGCTACTTCACAGACCCCAGGGCTGAGGGGCCTGGCCTTGTCACATAGAGTGTATAGCCAGGACAGGAAACGCCTGATGACTGAGACAGAGAGCTGTGGAGCAGCCAGCCCTGAGCACCGGAGGGAGGGAGGGTCAGGGATTTCTCTGAAATTCCCAAAGAAACAGCCAACTAAATCAATGTCAAGGAAACATCTATCCAAAAAATTATAATAATGTCTTTGATGCATACAAAGTATCTTTCTTTGTGTGATTTCTCTTTAGGAAGTTGAAGTCAGTATGCTGATGTTATTTTTAAAAATGCAACATGGGATTTCCCTGGCGGTCCAGCGGTTTCCACTGCCAGGAGTGTGGATTTGATCTCTGGTCAGGGAACTAAGATCCCGCAAGCTGCATTTGGCAGCAAAATATATATATATAAATAAATAAATACAGAGGTGAGAGAAGAGGCTCTTGAACAGATTCCAGTTTCCAAAAAAAAAAAAGGAAACAGGGAGGCAGAGCTGCAGAGGGGAGTATGCACGTCTCATTAGATGAGTTACGTGGTCACCTTAAGCCTCAGTTTTCTCTTCTGTAAAATGGCAGTAATGATATCCACCTGCAGGTGACTGTGAGCATCAGGAAGGGCCCAGCATGTGCCTTCAGCACAGGGGATGCTGATTAAATGGCAGCTGCTAACGTCGTTCATGCAGCAGTATAGTCTAGTGGTTAGAGCCATCATACCTGGAGGTGAGACTAGCTTTGCCACTCAATTTCCTCATCTGTAAAATGGAGATAATGATAGAGCCTGTCTCTGAAGGTCATTTGGGGAATCAAGTAAGGTGATCCTAGTTAGAACTTACTGCCATCACCATAAATTAGTTTTAGGACATCTTCATCTCTGCAATAAGACCCCTGCGATACCCATTTATCATTAATCCCCGCTTCCATTCCCCCACCCCAGGCAACCACTAATCTGCTGTCTGTCTCTATAACTGTGCCTTTTCTGGACATTTTATATAAATGAAATCATTCAATAAGAAAACAAAAGAACTTATTGATTGTTCATTGTAGCCTGGCATTTTTCTAAGCACCCTCCATGTATGAACTCAGTCAATCCTTCCAATAACCTTATGATGTAGGTACTATTAATTTCTCCATCATATGCCTGAGGAAACTGAGGCACAAGTTAAACGACTTCCCCAAAATCACTCAGTCACTTAATGGTAGTACTAGTATTTGAACTCAAGCTTCACAATTACTCTAGGCTGTCAAGGCTTTAGCACAATGCCTGGCACCAAGAAAGTCTCTAATAAATGTCAGCTATTGTGACTGTTAAAGAATAATAATAATAATTTTTAACAACATGTTTTGGCAACATGTATTGGGTTAAAGAGGCTGACTAAATCCTTGACATTTAGTGGAGGATTGAAGCTGGGTGTTACCCATCTTTGTAACCAAGATTATTAGAAGCACAGTGCCTAACATAGGATAAGGACTCAAGAAATGTTGCTGGATGAGTGATGAGTTCTCCAAACTGATAGACATACTTATTAACACACAGCATGGTGGCCCCTGTGGGGGAGGGCTGGTGTTGTTGAGCTGCAGGTGAGCCAGCCACGCTTGACCAACTTGGCCCGACCCTTTGCTTCCAGGGTCACTAAAGGGCCATGATTCTCATAAAAATTTTAATTGGTCTGCTCTCATTGCATCATCTCCATTTACTCTCTCACTACCCAGTTCCAGACAACCACACCCAAACACCTGGCCCTCTCCCTCTATACACACACCTTACCCATTAGACTCTAGGCTTTTCCAGTCCCAGGAAGGTTCCCTCTTTGTCATATACGAGATTATTCCATTCTCTGCCTTCAGTCTTGTGCCTGCTCCCTGGATGACTCAGACATCCTAGTTCACCCTGACGTCTGTGACTCTGGGCATCAAAGCTGTTGAATTTCTGGCTTCTAACCCCTGGGCCATTAAGGCATCCATTTCCAGATGCACCTCTGCAGCTGCAGATGAGGAGTAGCTCAGGACTACCCCTCTCTCCAACCCCTGTGAAGGCAGAAACTTCCTGATGCCCCTGTGAACTGATGCCCCTGTGAACAGTGGGCTGACACCTGCTGCTTCCTCCAAGAGCCTTGTCCAGCACACACTCACACTCCACACACACAGTCACAGACTTCACCAGCCTTTGCATACAGGGAATTTCTACAGAAAAGGCCTGAGCCCTCAGTAAAGCTGTGGGCAGATCTGGCCTTCCTGGATTGGCCTAGAGAGCCTTGTGAGTAAAAGTCATACCTGGCCTCTTTCCCCAGCCAACAGGAATTGACTGATTGTGACTCAGGTACACAGATAGCCTGCCAGGAGGCTGAGAGCTGGCCTAGATATTGGGGCAGTGAGAGGGCCAGAAGCAAGTTTGGACCTGGGTGAAGCAGAAAGCCTCCTCCTGCCACCTCCAGGGTGTAACTCATGTCCAGGTGTTGCCTCCCTAACACTCACCTCCCCTTCCTTCTGCTTGCTCCTCTCGCCACCTGCAAACTGGTTTCCATTTGCTTTCTTTCCCAGTACATATTTTGAGACTTTTCTTCTACTAATGTGTTCTGAGAAGTGTATGATGTCCACCTCCGAACTACCCTCTGAGATAAGCCAAGGTATGTGAAGCCTGAGGTCAGTGACGAGGCATTCTGCTTCCTTGTAAATGTCCCTCGGTGGGAACTGTGTGAGGTTTCTGGGACAGGAATGGCTCAGACGGCTAAGACGTGAACCAGTGTCCTCTCTGCCTTTCCACTCCTCACCTGTGCACATAACAGCAGCGAAGACCCAGCACTGCCCGTAGCGCACTGGCTGGCAGCCCGCGGCGTGCCACTGCTTCAGGATGGCCACGCTGCCCATCCACTCTGTGGGGCTGGTGCCGTCTGAGTAGTTCTCGCCCCAGTTTCCATTGAGCACCCCACTGTCATCGTTGCTGTTGATCTGCAGAGAAGCCAAAGTAGAAGCATTAGAAGCAGCCTTTTCCTCAACGAGTGGGTTGCCTCCCAGGCTCCTGGGCCTGAGATGCAGGAAGGTTTGATCTTATTTTAACTGGGATCTTCCAGACCTTCTGGGGAAAGGGTGAGGGTGGGAAGCCAGCTATTCTGACTTGTGCACCACTGTTAATTACTTTATTATTCTGTGTCTACCCACCCTCTTGACCCCTCCACCCCCCCACCCCTGCAAAGCCAGAGCTTGGCTCTAAGAGCATTTGAACACACTTCAGAGCCAAGGAAATTTAGACACAAGATTATTTCCCAAACCAGAGCTTCATTTACTCTTTCCCCAAAATGCAATTTGTAATTAATGGAGGTGATGGTCATACCCAGCCGTTTCAGATCTCAGTTAACAAAACCAGTTACCCAGATTCTTCCATCAGTCTCATCAAAAATGACTTTGCCAGAGGGCTCCTGCCTCTTGACTCTTCTTTTCCCGGCTGCAGTGGGCAACCGTGAGTGGGCAGGGCTCCCCTGCAGAGCTTCCTCCCTCCCTGGACATGCCCTGGGTGACACAGCCAGACCCAACCTCACCATGGCGCACACCACTCTGCTGATGTAGACAGGACTGCCCCGTAGGGCACAGTCTGTGGCTGGGTCGATCTGGAAGTTCAGGCTCTTGTCTAGCAGCTCCAGACAGATGTCTATGATATTCTCTTCAAACTGCGAGAAAAGATGCAAAGAGGCAAGGTGCCCAGGCTAGGCACACGTGGATATGAAAAGAAATACATGACCCACCCCACCCAGTTCTCCAGTGGAGTGTGTTTGTGGGATACAAGCCCATTTGGAAGGAAACCGTCCAGCAGCACAGCCATGGACGGCCCTACAGGGTCTCAAAGCTCTGGGGTCACAGCTCGCCTAGTTTGTAATTCCTGCCTGTCAGATTCCTGGAGTTTTTTCCAGTGAGTCTGACTGGCTGAAAAAAAATCTGTTTCTCGCTCTTCTCCCCTTTAATCCCACACTCCCAGAGCCCCCGGGATGTTTCTTGCTAAAGCCACATTGCCTCATCTTCCACCTGTACTTGCTGACCCAGCTCTTCATTGGCAGCTGGTGCTGAGACGACGGCACCGACTTGTCAGTGGAGCTTTGGGTTGACTAATAGCATATGAGTTACGGAAAATTTTCACCAAGCCAGGCTGACTCTGTCCTTTAGGCTTGGAATGAATGCCACTTCCTCTGAGGCCTTCCCTGAGCCAGAGCCTGGTTTCACTCCATAGCCCTGGCTGTATCTCTTACTCATCAGATTACGTTACAACGAGATACCCAGGGTCTGTCCTCCCTGCCTGACTGTATGCTGTGTCCCTCCAGTTCTTCTCACAGCTCTACCCCCAGACCTGGCATCGTGCCCAGCACATAGGAGGGACTCTGTACGTCTTTGTTGAATGAGAGTAAATGAATACATAAATAGGATTAGGAGGCTTCTCTGATTCATCTTCCCCAGGGGACAGTCTGATTGGTTGACTTTTCTGCCTTAAAATATTCAACGGGTCCTGTGGCCTGCAGGATCAAAGCTCTAACCTCTTCAAGGCACATAAGACCCTCCCTGATCGGCCCCCCTTCTACCTCCTTAGTCTTGTGTCTCAGTAACTCTCACCGCCTCATTTTTTTTTTTTTTTTTTTGCTTCAGCAACATCAGATTCCTCGTAACCCCTGTAGCAGACCAAATCATTTCTCTCCTTTGTGTCTGCTCATGCTTCCCCCTGCCTGGGATAGTTTCCCCTTTCCCTTCACTTGGCTAACTCAATTCCAGCATCTCCTCTCCCAGGAAGCTTCCCCAACACCCCCATGCCCAACCAGTGCTCTTCTTCAAGGCTCCTGGAATACCCTGCACCTGGCACCCAGTCTTTGCATATCCCACTGCATAATAAGTGACCTGCTTATGTGACTGAGTCCCTACTTCACTGGGCTCAGGACAGTGTTTTATTCATTTTCATGCTTCTAGCACCCAGCGCCTTGCCCGGCACTGAGCAGATATTCAATATGCATTCACCGAAGAAGAGAGACAGGAAAAACCCAGGACTCAGAAAGCAGCATCTCCTCACTTCTGTTTCTCACAGATGACAGCCAACTCCTGTCCAGGGGCCCTTTGGGATCCCCATCTGCCCATGCTGAGTGAGGAGTTGGGGATTTCAGTTGGGACTATTTGAGGCTTCCATGTCTCATCTTGATCACAGCCACGTCGGGGGCCAACAGGCCTGATGCCACCTGTGCTGGAGTTCTCTTTGAGGAAGTCTGGGACAGGGACCCATATCAACCTGATACAAGCACCACAGACCCCCCGCAGAATTTTCCAGCCACCACCCCTTCTGAGCAGCCAGAGCTGGCCCCTCCCCACCGACCCCCAGAGTGTTCTGGTGCGAGGGCTCAGCCTGGCTCTGGGCTTCCTGGAGCACCTGCTGTTGGCTGAGCTTTCAGTGGGAGGCAGGCTTTCAGTAACTCAGGAATTGCAGAGCATTGCAATTAAGATGATGCTGTTTTTACAAACAAAATCACATGTTTTAGAATATGTGTAGAGAACAAAATGTAGAGGAACACACACCTTGCTGGTGACTGTGCCTAGACAGACTTTCGTATTCTAGACACCTATATTTGTAATGTTTTGTAAAGTTTTTTAAGCAATTATATTTTACTTTAAAAAATTTTTAATACCAATTTTATTTTCTGTTGAAGTATGGTTGATTTGGGCTTCCCTTGTAGCTCAGTGGGTAAAGAATCTGCCTGCAATGCAGCAGACCTGGGTTTGATCTACAGGTCGGGAAGATCCCCTGGAGAAGGAAATGGCAACCCACTCCAGTACTCTTGTCTGGAGAATCCCATGGACAGAGGAGCCTTGTGGGCTACAGTCCATGGGGTCACAAGGAGTCAGACATGACTGAGTGACTAAAGCACCACCACATAGTTGATTTACAATGTTGTGTTAATTTCAAGTGTATAGCACAATAATTCACATATATGTAGTACACACATATATATTCTTTTTCAGATTCTTTTCTCTCGTAAGTTACAAATTAGGATTTTTAGATGAACATATACATGCTACTATATATAAAATAGATAACCAACAAGGACCTACTATATAGCACAGGGAACTGTACTCAATATTTTGTGATAATCTATAAGGGAAAAGAATATATATTGCTTTTGGGGGGAGGGGCTGTACCACATGACACGGTGGGATCTTAGTTCCCTGACCAGGGACTGAACCCATACCCCCTCCAGTGAAAGTGTGGGGTCTTAACCACTGGATCACCAGGGAGGTCCCTGTAGTACTTTTATAATGAAAAAGGCATATGATCAAAACAAATAACTGAAGAGGCGATAGCAATTGGGGATGGGGGGGAAGACACACCACTGCTCATCAGCCCTGATTCTGGCTGAGATGTTCAGGGGACAGATTTTCTCCGGTGTGACAAAATGGATCCTAGAGCCTGTCACCTGGGGTTATGGGGATGAAGTAAGTGTGGTAGCTGGGGCCCCACTGGAAACACAGCTAACAAACGAAAATCCAGGAGCGATCATGACCATTGTCACTGTTGTCCCTGCATCCGCACCCTCTTAGTGGAATTCCTGGGTGGGTGCCTTCAGCTGTCCTTCCCCTTTAAGTCCTGTTATCCAAATCAGATGTGATCATCTGAGAATACCTTCCACCTTTCTACAGCTGCTCCCCTAGCTCCCTGGGGTCACATTTCATATCTTCTTGGTGCTATTTAATTCCCACTTGTCAGTAGTTCTAGATGAATCTTGCATGAAGGGCATCCTCCCACCCACTCCTGCTCCCCTCTCCCCATGATACCAGGGCCTGGATGGGCCATGAGCAGAGCTGAGACTCACTTGTCCATAATTCCAGGGGCAGGGGCGGATCCAGTTCTTGTTCCCTTGATAGATGAAGCCATAATCATTCATGACATATTCCTGCCTCTGGGGTTCACTCTCCAGGTAGACAGCATCCTCTGGGGATCAAAGTGGGAGGACACAAGGCAGAAAAGTCACATCGTCCTTCCCACGCTAGTCCCACTCTAGAAGGCCCAGGCCCATGGGACCTGAGCTCTGGGAAGAGAGCTGGGTGACTCCAAGAGGTGGATGTGTGAGGGGGAGACCCATCCCTACCACCCATCAACACCAGCAGTAGGGTCAACAGGAACAGAAGGTAGAAGTAAAAATAACCTTTGGTGGAATGTTTTGGTTTACAAAGCACCTTTACATCCTAGCCCCACTTCAAGGTTGGGGAAATAGGCTCAGGGTAATAAGTAACTGGTCCAAATCACACATAAGTAGAAAGAAATTTGAACACAGAGCCCATATTGAGTGCCTGCTTTTTCTGCTACACTCAACTAATCCTCTATGGAAATGAGCAAACTGGAGCCTAGGGGTTCCTCCCTAACTACCTACCTACTTACCTTCCTTTCTTCATTTTACCCTGTACTTCATTCTACAAATTTTCATTGGAATGTACTTATTACTCTTATAATGGAAAAACTCCAGTTAACTTTAGAATGTATGTATGATGAAGGTAGATGTTAATAGTGGTCAGTGGTTGATTATAATAGTTTTCTTTTAAAGTAAAGATGACTTGGTTCATTATTTTAAAATTCTGAACAAGTAAATAAATAACAAGGCTTCTCTGTCCTGCTTGTTGGCGGTTTGGGGTGGATGCTGGGTGCATGGGATTGGGGAGGTTTGCGGTGGCTATGGAGAAGGGGTCTGGAAACCCTTGAGCCTCGCTGTCTATGGTACTGACACAGGGGCAGCGGTGAGGGCATCCCGCCTTACCTGGGCACCAGGGATTGAAGAGCAGGATGAACTCCCCAAGCTGGTAGGCTGTGACAGGCCCCTGTAGGGATTTGATGTGAACCTTCAAGAGGTACCGACCCACAGCTGCCACAGGAGGGGCACACAGGCTCACCTCCAGGGAATTGGCCCCGATGGCCTGCAGTGAGGCGATCCAGGGGCTGGGGCCACGGTGACCAGCCAGGCTGAACACGGCTCGAGTCCCCTTGGGCAGATCTGGCAGCGGTCCTAAGAAGGAAACAGAGCTGAGGAACTCTGCAGTGACCTCCCAACCCCCGATAATCGCCCCCAACAGACACACACACATAAACACACACAAATGGACCCTGCAAGCCAGCTGGGGTCCTCACCAGTCTCAGTCACAAAGATGATGTTGTCCAGGCCTGGCTGGAAGGCCCGGTTCCTGAAGAACAGGGTGATGTTGAAGGCCTGGCCCCGGCGAACAAGGAGGCGGTTGGAGCTGATCTCCTCCGTACGGTGCCGCACATTGTTCCAGGAGCTCTGGAGGTCAGTGAGGGCCACTTCCAGCCCTGTGATGGGACAGCGAGGGCAAACAAAAGAGCAGGGTTGTGGGGTCTGGCCCGTTCTTGTCCACCACTTAGTAGTTGTGCAAACTTGGAAAAGAAACTGAGCCTCTCTGAGCTCAGTTTCCGAGTAGGTAAAATAGAATCTATATAACGAGCCTTTCAGGGTTTGTGTGAGGATAAAATGGACTTCCCTTGTGACTCAGACAGTAAAGAATCCTCTTACAATGCAGGAGACCGTGGTTCAATCCCTGGATCGGGAAGATCTCCTGGAGAAGGAAATGGCAACCCGCTCCAGTATTCTTGCCTGGAAAATCCCAGGGACAGAGGAGCCTGGTGGGCTACAGTCCATGGGATTGCAAAGAGTCAGACACGACTGAGCAACTAACGCTCAATGAGGCTCCATGCATGCAAGTGTCTCTCCCTTACTTCTTTCCTGCCTACCTTCCCGGCTTCTGTGACCTTCTGTCCCTTTCTCCCATAAGGAGGCACATAGTTTTCTGCCCCTCTTTGACTCCTCTTGTAGGCCTGGCCAGATCTGACTGCTCCGTCTAACATGTCTCCAGCTTCACTCCTGCATCTACTTTCTTGGACTTCACAGTTTCCCTTGTCCCTGCACCAGTCTCTGGCTCTGAGCAAGTCCCTGGGGTAGCTGCCCCAGGTTAATTGTCCCTGGCTTAGCTGGTATGTTTAAAGTAATTTGCTAGCTCTCTGACTACCACTAACGCTTTGTGCCCAGTGACTTGGGAGCTGAGAGCTGAGGACAGTCTCAGAAAGGCCCACTCCCAGCCTTCTGCAGCTTCCACTAAAACTCAGACTGATCTCAGTGTTCTCCAAGTGTGCCTCCTCCAAAAGGGCTCCACTTCTGACTCCTGCATGTTTGGCCATGTTTCAACCTCAGTCCCCAAGCACCCGGGTTCATAGCCCTTAAATCGCAGTTGACATCTTCTCAGTCTCTATCCATTCACGTGTCATGACTCCCTTCACTCCTTCCTTTAAAATATCGGTGGTGTTCATCTGTCCCTTTCCACATGAACACAATTCCAACCTCCTCACCTCACTACTAGTGACTATAACAGCCTCCATCAGGTCTGCATCCTGTTTCTCCACATCACCTGCCCCTTAACACATCACCAGATTATCTCCCCTCAAGACAATTTGATCATTCCATTGTCTATTTGCTCTAAAAGTCCTGAGATACACCCCAGGCTGCCATCCAAAAGACACACTCTTAATGTGACACTCATGACCCTGCAGACCTGGCCTTAACTTATGCTTACCTTCTCACCTGTCACCCATCCCAGCACAGGCCCTCTCCTTTAGCCAGTCTATCCCCAAGCAAAGCTCTCTACCTGTCTGTGTATTTTGGTCCTACAAGAGCTACAACTCAGAATGTTCCCTCACTGTAAAGAATTTGTATAACTCAACAATAAAAAAACAATAGCTCAAATGAAAAATGGGCAACTGGTGTAAGCATTTCTCTAAAGAAGATACAAAGAAGGCCAAAAAGGACATGAAAAGATGCTCAACAGAATTAGTCATTAGAGAAGTGCAGATGAGATAGCACTTCATATCCATTAGGATAGCTATAATAAGAAAAACAGTGTTGGTGGTGGGCATGTGAAGAAATTGAAACCCTCATATGTTGCTGGTAGGATTATAAAATGGTGCTTCAACTTTGGAAAACAGTTCTCAAAATGTTAAATGTTGAGTCATTATATGACCTGGTAATTCCTAGATACATATCCAAGATATGAAAAATGTATGTTCACATAAAACCTATACATGATTGTTGATTACAGCTTTATTCATAATAGCCAAAAGCTGTAAACAGTCCAAATGTCCATCACCTGCTTAACAGATGAATGAAATGTGTATAGCCACACGATGGAATATTATTCAATCATATAAAAGGAAGGGTGAACGTACTATAACATGGATAAAAGTTGAAAATACTATGCTAAGTGAAAGAAGCTAGACACAAAAGCCCACGTGTTGTATGATTACTTTATAGGAAATATGCAGAATAGTGCATATTTCCTAACCCTAACCCTAACCCTAACCCTAGAGTTTGCTAGGGGCTAGGGGTAGGGGAGAATAGAGTATAATTACTAGTAGGTATGGGGTTTCATTTTTGAGGTAATGAAAATGTTTTGGAACTAGTTAGTGGTTATGCTTGTAAAACTTCATGAATTTAGTATAAAGAAAGCCAATAAATTATACACTTTAAATGGTGAGCTTTACAGTATGTGAATTATACCTCAGTAAGGCTTTTATAAAACAAATATGAATCAAATTGACTGTACCAGAATACCCTAATAGATGCTAAACTTTATCTTCTTAAACTTCTTTAAGTTCTTTTGATTACAGTTAATGTGTACCTTTCTCATAAACTAGTTGTTGTTTTATTATTGTTATTATAAAAGAAATGTAAGCATAAAGACTGGCACATTGTAGATACTCCAGTGTTTACTAGGTTGAATGGAGTTCTGTTTTTCTATATAATCCCCTGAACTTCTTTTATATTTCAGATTCAACTACCGCCTGTTGGGTGCCTGATTACATGTGCTGGGCCATCTTCTAGGCCACTCTAGGCCAGTAATCTCATGGAATACTCGCTACAGTGTTGAGGAGATGAAATGTCAGTGTCATCCACGCTTGAAGATGAGAAAACCAAGATGTAAGTAGGCTAAATATCATACCCAAGGTCAAACCTAGGGTAACTGGCCCACATCCAGTGCCCTCACCATTACCCAACAGCTGCCACCCACTGCTGGCCTTCACTCATGTTCAGAAAGGACATCTGACCCACTGCCCCCTGGGAAAGCAACTGAGCCTTTTCCAGAAAAAAGAAGCTCACCCTTTTTAGAAACCAATTGCCTAGACAGGGATTGCTAACCGGCCCTGATTCAGGTTGGACATGTGACCCAAATTACTCAACAGCTGCGGCAGCATCTTCCTGACAGCCAATACTGGGGCCAGATTTCATCCTCCGGATGCACCATGGGTCAAGTTAATATCTGCCTATAGCACAGGGATTATTCTTCAGTCCAAACATCAGATATCCAAATAGGAGGTATCTTTAATACTGGACATTTTTATTCTCTTTGATGGGAGGGGAGAATGGGGTGAAATGATCAGGGAGGTAGAAGGGAAATTATTGGAAAAACTTTTAAAGTAATGGATCTCAAGATCTATCCTAGAGAAAAACTCTCACAGGAGCACAGAGAGGCACAGGTAAGAAAGTACACTGCAGCATTGCTTGTTTAATTGAAAAATGGGAACAGCCTGCACACCCACCAAGAGAAGATTGGGTACATAAATTACTTACAGCCATACTATGGAAATACTATACAAAGTGGAAAATACTGACGTAAATCTTTTGGTACTCAGAGATGTAGACAGAGGTCCAAGAGATAACTGTTGAGTGAGTAAAAAAAAAATCTAGCTGTAGAAAAATATGTGCAATATGATGATACCATGGATATGCCAAGAAAAAGAAGAAGAAGCCATACAAGCTAATCCTATGCATTACATTGAGCATATATACATGAAAATGAATGTATAGACAGAAGGCTAGTAACAGTGGTTTCTCTAGAAATGAGGCTAGGTTGAAGTGGTAGTCAGGGGTAGTTCAGGTAGTAGGTTTATCTGTAATTATTGCTTTATTTTACTCAAACTGTGTGTCCATTATACAGTATTTCTTGTATAATTAAAATTTATAAAAATTTAAAACTAAAATTTTGAACATGAAAATAGTAAATGAAGAGGAAGCTATTACATTTGTAGAGCTTTTAGCTCATTCTTATACATGGTTTTGGGGCTTCCCTCATTAGCTCAGTTGGTAAAGAATCTGCCTGCAATGCAGGAGACCCTAGTTTGATTCCTGGGTCAGGAAGACTCCCCTGGAGAAGGGATAAACTGACTACCCACTCCAGTATTCTTGGGTTTCCCTTGTGGCTTAGCTGGTAAAGAATCTGCCTGCAATGCAGGAAACCTGGGTTCAATCCCTGGGTTGGGAAGATCCCCTGAAGAAGAGAAAGGCTACCCACTCCAGTATTCTGGCCTGGAGAATTCCATGAACTGTATAGTCCATGGGGTCGCAAAGAGTCAGACACGACTGAGTGACTTTCATGTTTCACTTTTATACATGTTTCTGACCAACCATTTAATCTTTGTAGCGGCTCTCTCTAGAGAGAGGGAGTTGATACAGAGAGAAGGGTAGTGATGAGAACCTGAGTCACAGATACTCTGGAGTGGAGGGAGAAGAGAAGAATGAAGATTCAGAGAATTCTAGAGCTAGAAGACAGTTTTAAGATGATCTGGTCCAAGGCCCCTCATTGGTCCGGCACAGGGACTGGGAACTAGAGAAGTGACTCGTTCGGCATCAAGATCAGCTCTGGCAGAGAGAGTAGGAACGCTGACCCCCTAGTCCCTGGCCCTGCCCCGGCCCACGGGGATGTGGAAGCAGGCCTGCTGACGCTCAGCTGTTGAGCTCTTTACCTGCCAGCCTCCACCTGGTCTCCTGGTTCCCAGGCTACCGATGAATGCTGCTGTTTCTGGAGCTTCTCTTCTTTTTGCCTCCTTCTTGACTTACTCGTTCCTCCCTCTGAATCCACCCTCCCCTGGACTTCCTGCAGTCTCTCCCTCTTCCTCGGCCCTGAGCTCCAGCAGCCCCGTGGGCTTTGCATACCTTCCGCCATGGTGGCTGCCCCTGGCTCCCAGGCTGCTCCGCATAGGACAGCTGGGCGGCCTGGAGTGTCAGGAAACCGGTCCTGGTGTGTCTGCTTCCCCTTCCATCCTCCAGACTCCAGGAGACACTGAAGGCGGAGAGGCTGCTGCACTGCCACCTGCTTACTGGGCAGATCACAACTGGTTTTCTCACTTGCCCTCGGGTTTTTCTTGGCAGTGTTGCTTGGCTGAGAGGAAATATGGAGGCCAATGAACTGTCGGGGCCTTGTGCCATGTGGGCCTTAAGTAACTCTGGGGCAATAGGGCATTCCGGGGCTAGTACTGTGCTGTGACGGGGAAGCCAGGTGGGAGAGGTGGGCTGATGGGGCCTCTAGGAGGAGGGAGGAGGCCTATGTCCCTGCAGGAAGGAATATCAGGGTCTCAAGACTATAGGTCACCTAAGAGAACTCTCCAGACTGGAACTCTGCTTGGCACCTGAACCCTCTCTTTTATCCTGAAGAGTCACTTTCTGGACATCGTGTGCAGACAGAGCCCACTCTTGGAATGACTTGTTGGTATTTGTTTTCTGGTGAAGATACTGTCTTGAGTGAGATCTGTCTGGTCCAAAGTGAAAGTCTTAGTCTCTCAGTCGTGTTGGACTCTTTGTGACCCTATGGACTGTAGCCTGTCAGGCTTCTCTGTCCATGGGATTTCCCAGGCAAGAATACTGGAGTGGGTTGCCATTTCTTTCTCCATGTCTGGTCCAAGGTGAATCTCAAATAAAAGCAGTAGGAGAAAACTTGGGAAGATTCTTGGAGGAGTTTGGGAAACAGGTAAGAGGGCGGGAATGCCAGTGATGACCTTGATTCTAGTAAGACAAATACAAGTCTTTGGAGGAAGAAAAACACAGATGGGAGAAGAGAAATGGAAGGAGCAGGGAAGGGCTCCTCATAGGGAATGGGTGGGATACTCGAAGCCCCGTGCTCCCACGTTGGCCCTACCTTTTCTTCCTATAAGACATTTTCTCCTGCTTCCCTTGCTTTCTCGGACCCTAAATTTCCCTCCGCAGGAACCTCATTTGCCAGCATCTGTCCACCCTGCTATCAGCTCTCTGTGTCCCCAGTCAGCTCCTACAGTGTGCGTATACACTTACATACACAATTGACTGTCTGACCCCCCCTGCTTCCACCTTCAGTCCAGAAAGGAACTCCTCCCCTCTCCTTTTCCTCCTGAATCTCTGGTCTTGGTGAGTGAGGACAGTGTCCACCCAGTCACTCAAGGGGAGACTCCTTATCCTTCTCTGTCTTCCTGCCCTCGCTTAGCCTAGCAGTCACTAAGCCCTATCCAGTTCAACTCCTGGTTAATCCTAGTTAATTCCTAAAACTGACCCCTCTTGCCTGTGCCCTTGGCCCTCCCTTCATTGAATCCCCTTGTCTGAACAGCAACTCCTAGCCAGTCTCCCACCCATTCTTCTTCCGAATGAGTCTTCTTCCAAACTTCCGAAATAAGTTTTCTGAAATGCCGATTCAACCAGGCTGCTCTCTGCTTTAGATCCAACAGACGGTGAAGTCCAAACTTCTTAATATCACTTTCAGAAGCCTTCAAGATCTTTCCCCTCTTGCCTGAAGTCCAGGGAGGCCAAACCCCATCAGTTCTGGCCCCCTAGTTCTCCCGTGCATGCATTGCGCTCTCTCTTCTCTCTCTGAAATCTTCACCCCTCACTTGTCTACTTTCTGCATCCAAGCTCAAGCTTCCTGACACTCTTTACCACACCAGGTGCTTCAGGCTGCTTCCTTTTACGTTCTCTATCAGTCTAATCCCACTTGACATTATAAATACTTACCTATCTTTCCCCCAGCTCCCCTTGAGGGCATGGCCTGTGTCTTATTGACATACAGGGCTTAATCATGATAGTGGTTAATAGTAAAACCACTGGAGAACTAACTAGTAATAGCTTTCAAAGAACTGTTTTGGTTTTTCATGTGCACTATCCCGCTTAATCTTCACACAGTTATCTAATGTCTTTAATATTGTGCTTCACAACTTACAGATACACTTTCTCATTTGATCCTCACAGCAACCCTCTGAGGGGAGGTAGGCAGGCACTGCTATAATTGTTGTTAGCATTTTGCACCCCGAGGGAGCCAGGACTTCATCCCAGAGTTCTTTGCTTTATATCAGCACGAACCCCAAAACCCCCTGCCAAGAGGACCTGAGAACAGTCTCCATGGACCCCTCCTGACTAGCAGTCAGGAGCCGGGGTGCTTGTCTGTTTGGGCCTCTCTGTTCCACGGCCCCAGCACTTCTTGTGCCAGTTTATCTGGGGGTGCCGTTGCCTGAGCCACCCGGCCTCACAGGGAATTAGGGTGAGGACAGAGAGGCAGGGTCGCTCAGGCCCTAACCTCAGGGTGTGAGGTGGCAGTGGGCATGGACCCATGTCCTGGGGATGGGACCTTTGAGACAGTCAAGCTTGTCCAAACAAGCTGGGGAAATGAAACCAGACAGGCTAAGCACGTGGAAACAAGAAAAGAGAACATTCAGAGTATGCTTTTTAAGCCAGCTTTTAGGTGGAGAGAGAGGAAATTATTTGAAAGGTCAACTGGGAAGGCCAAGGTGGCTAATATCCCCACCCCCTCAGAGGCCCCGGGACACCCAGGAAGAATCCAGTCTACAGTTCCCCCTCCAGTGACACAAGTGACCCAGCCAGGGAGCTCTATGCCACCAGACCTGCTGGGCGGGAGGGGCAATGACTAAACAAAGGAGGACCAGCAAGGTTTCAGATTTCTGCAGGCGCCAGCCCAGGTTCTAGGTCCCCCGCCCCAGGGGAGGGCGGGAAGCCACCCGGAACACAGCAGGGACAAGCACTTAATGGGGACGGGCGTCGCTGGCACCCAGGGTGGGGTGCAGATGTGCAGGCTCCTGCCCTACCTGCCCAAAGAAGCCTGCGAAAACAAAATAAATAAAAAGCAGAGAGGAGGAAGAGGGGAGGGGAGGAGGGTGGTGAGAGGAAGCAAGTGAAACTTCGGAGCCACCAAACAGGAGCAGGGAGGGGCGGCAGGTCAGGTCGAAGAGCCCACCCTGAGAACTCACAGGAAGGCGCTCTCTGTTTCTGTGCTTCTGGACTTTCTGTTTCCCCGCAATGGAGCTAGGTCTAATTGCAACAGTAACTTTAGTTTTTATTTTCTTATTGAGATATGATTGATATATAATATTGTAATAAGTTTAAGGTGGGCTTCGCTGGTGGCTCAGATGGTAAAGAATCTACCTACAATGCAGGAGACCCGGGTTCAGTCCCTGGGTCGGGAAGGTCCCCTGGAGAAGGGAATGGCAACCCACTCCCAGTATTCTTGCCTGGGATATCCAAGGACAGAGAGCCTGGTGGGCTACAGTCCACAGGATCACAGAGACTCGGACACAACTGAACGACTGATACACACACATGTAATGATGACTTTCAGAAACAGAATGAAAGGGGGGAAAAGACCAGAAAGATATGTGGCAAATGTTAGCAGATATTTCTTTTGGGGTGGGGAAGCGATCAGTGATTTTTCTTTTTTTTTCTTTTTCACTTTTCTATTCTTTCCCAATTATCTAAGATGAGCACACATGATCTAAAGCACTACAGGAAGAAAATACAAGAGTGGCTCCCTATCCTTAAAGTAACAAAAACACACCATATGAATGAAGGAAGAGAAGCTGAGTGTGACTTGGAAGAGGAAGAAAAGATTCGGGACAGTGAGTGGGTGAGGAAGTAAGAAGGGGAAATATGGGGCCAGGGAATGTGAGGGCCTGTTTAGGGGGCAGCCTCTACGAAGTACTTCCCAGGCATCCTGGGACCGCCCCGAGTGGGCCCTGCCTCATCGTCCCCAGGCTCTCAGGCCAGCAGCAGCTTCTGCCTGGTCCCGGCAGCGCCACGGTCACTGTCCTCCCAGAATGCGTAGGCCCTCCTCCCCAGACCTCCCTCCAGCCTCTGCTGTGGACTTGCTGAGATGATCTAAATGGAGAGAACTGGGATCCAGCATTCCAGAGAGGCTGATTTAGAGGAGATCACATTGCACTGCTGCGGGGAGCGGCTTGAAAAAGCTGACTCTGGGAGCTGCCTTGATTGATCATCAAGGGTCTGTTCGCAGACATAGCTCTCTGTCCCGCCACCCCTCTGAAATTTACTATCCAAGTTAACTCCTAACAGACCATTAGTGAGCCTTGAATGTACACAAGGTGCAGATAGATGGCTTTGCACGACTGCCCTTAAGATAAGTAAGATGCCTTTGGCGCCAGGAGAGAGCTCTGGTTATTGTTATCTTAAAGATGATGTACATGGGGAAGAATTTTCTTTGTGATGCCTCTCTTCTTGGTTTAGTATATATGTAACCCTGAGAAATAAAGAATCATCGTTGACTGCAGCGATCCTCTCGACCCCATCTGTTCTGTCTCCTTTTTTCTTAGCCTAAAGGAACGCGTAGTGTTGCTCGCTGAAATCTTCCGGCTGGCCCGGCACACTCTCTTGTGGCCGGCGCCCTTCTAGGAGGAGAGAGAACACAGGAAAGGCCTGGCCACAGAGGACTATAAGCAGTAAGTAGCTTGTTAGCACAGAAAAAGAACACGGGTGATAAATAAAGCATTTTTATTGTCTCTTCCCAAGATGCACAGAGCTTCCCTTCGCCCCCAGGTAGGCCAGGAAGAGGACAGCAAGGAACAAAGATAAAACACACCTCCAGGAGGAGAGAGCAAGGTGGGCGTGAGGGGTGGGTAGGGGGCTGAAAGGGCGTCTGGAGGTGGGGCAGGGGAGGAGCTGGGCAACTAGAGGGCCTGAGGAGGTGAGCATGAGGCTCAAGGAGCCCTGGCTGCAGCAACAAAGATGTCCTTGTATCCCTTGATCTCTTTGATCTCGTTGCTGCTGACGAGGACTTGGAGCTGGCGGGGTCCGGCTTTGATGGGGTAGAGGTCCACTTGAATTTCGATAGTGTGTCCGGCCACCAGAGTCCCGAGGCTGCGGGTCAAAAAGGGCCTGTTAGAGCCTGGAGTAACTGCTGGGGTGGGTATTCTGGATTCTGGTCTTGGTCAGTAAGCACCTCCCACCCCACCCTACCCCACCCACACCACTGACCGACCTCAACCTTTTCTGGAGGAAGGTGGGAGCAAGGAGGCATCATCCAGGAGACGAAGGACCATCCTGTGACCCCATGAGACTCCCCTTAGCAAAGACCAGCAGGAGACAGGTGGGTGGCCCTAGGACTCACTCATTTGATATCTGCCCATTGATGAGGCCACTGCCTTCCAGCACCATTGTGCAGTGACTCAGAGCCACCGAGAGGGTGTTGGTGAGCGAGACGTGGACTTTCAGTGCCTTGCCCACCTCAGCCCGCTCAGACACCTGTGTGGGGAGAAGACAAGGATATTGTGGGGATGTGGCCTCATTTCTGCACTCAGGTCAGCAAACTCCATCCATCTGTTGACCACCAGGGACTGCTTATTTAGGGGTTAAGATGCTGCAGGGGAGAGAACAGAAGCCCAGGGTATTCGTGGTTATCACATACCCTGGCCTGTCTTGGAAGCTCACAGTACTTCTGGAAGCCACCACCAATGGGGAATTGGTACCAAGTTGAAATCTATTCCCTCCCCATCATCTAGCTCAGGATGGCAATTAGATTTCAACTTTAAGTGCCAGCTCCAATCTGTTAGTTGTGACTGATAGGAATGCTGTGTTAAAAGGATCTTGAGATTATCCTTCAATTAAAAAAAAAAAATGATCTTGAGGACAATCCAGAGTCAGTGAGAGTTGTGATTGATTAGTAATGTCTGACACAGGCATGGGATAAGAAAGTGGTGTCATATGTGCCATCCATGTGCCACCAATGATGTCATTCTGAGGCCAGGGTCCCAAGAAATGTTAATGGCAGAGCCCAGACCTGACCCAGGTGTTCCAGACCCCAGCAGGATCTTTCTCCCACTCTGCCCTGTCTCCATGTACATTAGCAGACCTACTCTGAGTTTTTCCAGGTGCACTCAGTCCATCACATGTGAGGGCTGTGTCATAGGGCAATCATGACTTTGGTCTGTGAGTGGGAGGCAGGGATGCCATCCTACTCACTTCTTGAGCCATAGTGCCTAGCACAGTGCCAGCCATATGATGGCTCTCTGGTAGACAAGTGTTGAACGGAAATGACTCGACCACCCAGATCCTACTGGGAGCGTGTTCTGGCTCAATCAGAGAATCACAGAAAAGGAAGAACACACTGTGGCTCCCCTGGAACTCAAAGAAAAGAAACGAGTCCTTTATACTCTAGTGAGCGTGCCAGAGCTGAACAAGATCAAAATAGCTTTGGTATCCAGCAGAGTCATACGAATAATTCCATGGTTCCTTAGCAATGTGCTCGGTTGCTCAGTCACACCCAATTCTTTGCAGCCCCATGGACTGTAGCCTGCCAGGTTCCTCGGTCCCTGAAATTTTCTAGACAAGAATGCTGGAGTGGGTTGCCATTTCCTACTCTAGGAGATCTTCCCAACCCAGACATCGAAGCTGTCTGTGTCTCCTGCGTCTCCTGCATTGGCAGGCAGATTCTTCAACACTGAGCCACCTGGGAATCTCCTTCTTACCAACGGGGACCAGTTAATAGCCTAGTTGGCATCTGCTGTGTCTGCAGTGGATCCTGCTGTAACCAGGGCTCTGTGTGGCGGGCAGGGCCTCACTTCAGCCCCAGGCTTGCGTCTGCTCTTGTGATTCTGCCCGGTGCCCCCACGCCCCACCGTGGGAGGGTGCCTGACGACCTCACGGCCCAGGAGAAGACTGTCACGTGGCCAGATGGTTTATGACGTGGAGTCAGTCGGTTCCCATTCCCCTTGGGGTGGAGCGTGCTATTTAGGCAAATCCACCAGGTGTAGAGTCAGGTGAGGGTTAGGCTGTGGGTGAGTCTTCAGGTAAGAGGGAAAAGTGGCGGAGGGAGGCTTCAGAGGGAGGAAAACCCTGGTGATAGGAGCTGGGCATCATCCCCGCCCTCCTCCACTGACCCTTACTCCACCTATATTCATTCCTTGTGCAATGGCCTCGCCCTTCCCTCAGGCCTCTGAACTGGAGATGTGAGGCTCACCTTTCATTTGTTTCCCTCTTCCTTGTCACCCCTGTCTTATCAGATGACAAGGAATTTGGCCTGAATCTCTCTCAAACCTGTCTACTCCATCTTCCAGACACTGCCTTTCTTGTCTCTTTGCCTTAAAATGCGTTCATTTCCACCTCACTTCTCTAGAGTGTCTTCCTGTGTATCCTCCATAAAATGTCACCTCCTCTGGGAAGCCTTCCCTTTGCACAGAGCACAGAGACGACACCATACTGCACTCTAATCATCCATTTGGTGTCCAGAGCAGGGACTGTGTCTTGTTAGCTGCTGTACCCCCAGCCCCTGGGTTGGCTGAGTCAGAGGGCCCCCCAGCCCCTTCTCTGTCCAGATGCCTTACCTCAATAGATATGTGGGGAGGCTCTAGGGAGATATCTTTTAAGACCAGCATGGACTTCCCTGTCTCCTCCACTTTGGCGATGCCAGACACGCGGATCAGCTTTTCATCCGTCAGCTTGTTTCTGTAATTGTTGTAAGGTAGCGCAAGCGGCCACTGTATATCTAAGCACAGACAAAATGCATTTTGAGTCCAGAAATGGGTCTCAGAAAGAAAGAGAGTGAAAATGTGTATGTGTGTGAAAGAGAATCAGTGTGCATCTACATGTGTGTGTGTGTGTGAGAGAGAGAGAGAGAGAGAGTGCTTACCCTGCACCCCAGCCCCCTGAGGTCACTGCTGTTTCCCTGCTGGCAGCATCAGAGGTATAGTACCTGGCATTCAACCTCCTGTCAACAGCAGCTTCACTGCCTGATGTACGTGAGCATGAGTGTATGTGTGTGTGTGTGTGTGTGTGTGTGTGTGTACTGGGGGTGACTTGTTCATGGCCCCAAGCTCCCTTCCCTGTAGATGCCTTTCCAGGCCTGCCTCATACTCACCCTCCCCAAAGTCCAGGGTCAAGTGCACTTTTTGTCTCCAGAGGGGCTCCCGGGTACCACCGTTGTGCAGCAGGGTCTGTGCACAGAAGCCCACCACCAGGTGGATGGGCCCCCGGGGGTGGGCTCTGTCCGCCACCCTCCGGGCATGCAGCCTCAGCAGCAGGTCCTGGCCCCACTCAGGCTTCCTGGTCAGGTGAAGCTGCAGCTGCGCCGGCTGGCCCACAGCGCCCCCGGACCCCAGCAGATCTAGGAAGGGTGAAGAGGTCCTCCGCACACCCAGCATTTTCTGGGAGGCCTTCATAAACACAGATCGCTCCTCAGGGGATCCTGACAGAAGGGAGAGCCAGGAAAGACATCAGTGGGGAGGAGTCAAGAGGAACAATGACCTTCTTGGGGAAACAAGGCACCCAGAAACTCCCAGGCCCCCTCCCGAAGCCCCAACCCCAAGAATAGCTGCCGAAGGAGATGATACAGCCTCACAGCTGAGAACACGGGGATGGGTATTGCTAGCTGCTGGGCTCAAACCCTCGCTCCGTCATGGTCCCTTCACCTCTTGGTGCAGGGTTCTGTCACATATAACCCAGGGATATCTCCTTGCCTCATAGAGTTGCCAAAAATTGGGGTTAAATGAGTTCCTGAATATAATCACTGGACGCTATTCTTAGTTGTCTTTTGAGGAGGAGGTGGTTGGGTTAGGTGGTGATGGTTTACACGTGAGAGTCATCTTCAAACCCCTTGCCAGGCAAAGCAAAGGAGGTTACAGCTGCCCGCCTCCCTGCAAACCCTGGGGTCCCAGGCACCTTCTGGGTACTTGTAGGAGCTGGTGATGTTCTGGCGCTGGTCTGACCCTACCATCTTGGTGCTGATTTCCTTCCCGATGGAACTGGTGTTATGGGCCAGGATTTCCTGGGCCTGGCCATCCTTCAGTAGCCAAACGACTTCATCAGCGTTCACCTCGGCATACACAAATGGGGTATCGTAAGGCAGATGGACCTCCCCTTCCCTGATGGCCTTCACGGAGGCAGGGCCACAGCGGAACAGCCCTGGGCAGGGAACAGGAGTTGTGGACCACTAACTCGGCTGCTGACAGGTGGACCAGGGCCAGTGGGGCGTGGCCATGGGAGGCAGAGGAGGGAGGTGGGATGGGGAGAGGCAGTGGCGTCAATGACCCTCCTCCACACGGTGCTCTCCAGTTCCCACTAACTCATCTGATGCTCACAGCCACCCTGGGAAGCATCATCCTCATCTTCCCCCCGTTACAGGGGAGCAAACGACTGAGAGGTCCAGTGACTCACTGGCCCACCCAGCTGTCAACGGCAAAGTTAGACCCCTGACGCGAAGTTGTCTCTGCTACGACTTTGGAAAGTGGACGAAGTGGGAAAGGCATCGCTCCCTTTTGGCCTCCTGCTCACGGGGTCAGTCACTTTGATTGGCCTCCCCACAGAGCCCAGGCCCTTCCACAGTGGTCTTCACTCACCGCTGCTGGTCTGCTGGGGAGTGGGGTCCAGAACCTGCCACCCATTGTATCCTGGAGGGAGATCTTTCCGGATCATCCAGCACTCATTCCAGACATGGAAATTCCTGCAGAAGGCAGTAAGGAGAAAAGGGCTCACATTTTCAGAGGATTTGCCAGGTATCAGACCCTATACTGAGTGCTTTATATCATTGTTTCTTCTATTTTTTTTTACATTTTATTTGGAAGTAATTTCAAGCTCACAGTAAAGTTGCAAGACAAGGATAAATACCACCCATATACCCAGTTCATCTATCGTTAGCATTTTGCTCCATTTGCTTTAGCACTGGCTTTCTTTCAGGTGGAGATTTCCTAGAATAGGGATCTTCCTTTACATACTCTTATACAGTTCTCAACTTCACACATTTAGTATTCATACTTTATCTACCTTATGGTCTATATTTCAGTGTTGTCAGTTGACCTAATTATGTCCTTTATGGCATTTTTTTCCACCCAATGCAGGATCACACATTGCGTTTAGTTGTCCAATACCCTTTATGTCCTTTGAACTGGAAGAGTTCCTCAGGCTCTGTTTTTATCACACTGACAGTTTGAACACAGTCTTGATTGATTCATTTTATCAGTGTGGCCCTCATTTTGGACTCACCTGATGTTTCCTCATGATTAGGTTCAGGCTGTGTGTTCACAGACAGAATTCTACGTGAGTGTATGTCCTCCCCAGATACACTTCTGCTCATTGAGCCAGAGAAGTTTCAGCCCTCGAGGAGCTCAGAGAGGGAGGGAGTGCCAAGGACAGCAGCTAATTCTGATACAATTCAAAGGTCTTACCTGGAAACTGGCTGGAAAAGCAAAAACAGGAAATGAGATTTTGGGTAGAAGAGAGGAGAAAAGGAACCAGGGGAAGCTACCAGAGATAAAAGAATAAAGGGACACATAGAGACACACACAGATGCCAGCTGGGAGGGAGAGTAGGGCAGGCAGAGGAGAGGTCAAGAGAGATCAGAGTAAGTATGCAGAGACAGCTAGTCCTGGCTTTGCCCTGAGAGAGAAACAGAGAAATGTCCAGACAGGCAGAAAGGCTCAATGAAGGAAGAGTAAGATGAGGTCAGTATTCAGAGGGCACACAATCTGTTCATTTGGTTGCCAAACTCACAATACATTAACTCATAGTCTTCTATGTCTGAAATGAGCTTGAGGTGATGATCTGATTAGCCAGAACTGCTTTCTGGCTGAGGACTTATTCTCTGAGCACTGGCAACAAATGTATGGGGCAGTATTTCCTTAAGGCCAGAAAGCATCAGGTCAGAATTTTCCTGCCCTACCTGGAACGGAGCAGAGATCTGCAGGAGACAGTGCCCCTTACCATATTTTGTCTCGTTTCTGAGTTGGCAGCATCTCTGCATGTTGGTCATAGTAGGTGTCGATGGTCAAGTTCGCATCCGAGTTGTGTGCAGAACGGAAATTGGAAACAACACGGGTTGGAACACCTAAGCATCTCATTACTAAAGAGAGGAAAAGCATGGGGAATTACCAAATCCATTTCAAGCAGAATCACTGGTCTCACGTACATACTTTCTCAATTTTAAGCTGGAGGAGACAAAAAGGCCAAGGTGCTTGCAGATCCGTACCTATACCTCCTTTATCCTCAGAGCACCACACCCAGGCCCAGAAACCTTGTGGCCTACCTGTCCTATCCATGGTTTCCATTCCACCAGGAGAAAGAAATCACTTGAGGGTCACTTAAAACAATTAACAACAACCCAATTGATCATTTAGGGCTTTTCCCATTTAGCAGCTGTCCGAACCAAAAACAGAGAACCTACACATTTGATAAGTTGAAAGAAAAAAAAAAAAAAAATGAGACCTGTGCTGTGGTCAGAAGAGAAGAGGTGTGACCTTAAGTAGATGGCTTAACTTCTCTGGGCCTTAGTCCTTAGCTTATATGTAACAAAATGGAGCTGGACCAGATGATTTTCAGTTCTGAAATTCTGGATCTGTAACTCAATTCAAATGAAAGGGTTTGAAGGAGGTAAGAAAGAAATCAGAGTACAGATAGAAGAGCAAGATAGATTTATAGAAATACATGGAAGACATCAGCAACAAAGGAAATCTTGCATGGAGACGGAGGGAATGACCATCTTTGATAAGACAACAGCACCCTCTTGTGGCTTCTTTGGAATCACACAAAGCAGACACACCTCCTTCAAAGACACTATACCATCCTACTGCCACCCCCAGACACAGCTGATCAGGGGCAGGTGAAATTAAGCCAAGAGCCAGATGTGACCTTTGAAACATAGGTCCCCACCTCTAAAGGCAAGGTGAGGAGTTTAGAGAGAGGTTTATCCCACCCCTAAGGAGCCTGGCATGATGCAGTGCATGGGGTCACGAAGAGTCAGACATGATTTAGCGACTGAACAACAATCCTTCTTAGGAGCAAATGGTGCCCATTGAGGCTGCTATGGGGATGCCAATGCTTTGAAATGTAAGGGGACTATTAAGATTGGCCAGACTTTTTGTTTCGATTCATTCAAGAGCCCCAAAGGATGCCAACAGTCTGCAATCACCGGTCCACTCCTAGCACAGCTCCTGGGCTTTTCACAAATCTTTGGCAGGGGTGAGAGTCAGACCAGGGCTGCGAGTGGCCAGAGGTAATTTGGCAGGAGCCGCTCTCCCCTCATGTGAAGGCTGTAGATTCTAGGGCCTGGCAGTGAAGAGGCCCGGGGGTGGAGCAAAGAGGCAGACCCAGACCTTCTCCCTCTCTTCACAGAGTCTAAAGGCCTGAGCCCTCCCCCTTAACTCCTGCCTGGTCGGGGACATCCCAGCCTAAGGCAAATCTGGCTGTACTAAGTGCTGGCACTGTGCGGAGCATTTTCCAGTGAACACAGATGAGCACAGTGAGGTCACTTGATTTCAGCACTCATATTTAAACCTCTCCGCTGTCTGCAGCACCTGTCCATAACTGCCAAGCTGTGTTGCCCTTCTCATAAAACTCTAGAACTTTGGCCGCCGTCTCTGCCCTTCCCACTCTGTGCTCCCTCCTTCTCCAACTCAGAGTCAGCATATCGGTTCAGTAAACATTTCTCGAGCCTCACAGTGGGACGGGCAGCACTGTACCAGGTACCCCTGCCTCTTGGGGGAGGATAAGCAGGCACCACAGTGCTTTCCATCTTTCCCTCATATTCACAGATAATCTGACTGATGACCTGGGACTAAATTATAAATAACTGATAAATGTATAAAACATGGATGCTCCTTAAGGGTAGTTAACAAAGTAGCAAATCTCTTAATTGTAACTCCTCAAGAATCTCTCAGTGGTGTTTGGGAGGCGGCAGCTCTGCCTACAGGTGAGATCAGGTTTTCCCAGATCATCTGCTGGCACCTCAAGCTCCCCCCAACTTGCCCCTGACCCCAGGCTCATCTTGAGCTGAGGAGCCTGAGCCAGTGGCAGAAAGAAGCCAGTTTTGCCTCCACTTTGGGACCAGAAGCTCCTCTATCCAGGTGACCATTCTAATAGTCTAACTGCTCCATCAAGGAGTCTGTGGAGTGATTGCAGCAGGTCAGCCCTTCACTGGATACTGCAGGGTTCCATGAGGCTAGTGAGTGTGCTGTTTAAGAGCTGAATGTCCACGACTCCTTAGCTGTAGGGCTGTAGACAAGCCACAATTAACCAAGGTGAGATAGAGACGATCCCAGCCCGACCTCAGAGGGTTATCGTAAAGAGTCAATAAGCTAGTCTGCATTCCCACCCCGTTCCCACCCCGCCCTCCTCACTCACCCGTACACATCACAGCTGCAAAGACCCAGCACTGCCCGTACTTCACAGGCTGCCCGCCCCTGGCCGCCCACTGCCGCAGGATGGCCACGCTGCCCGTCCACGCCAGGGGGCTGACCCCCCGGGAGTAGTCCTCTCCCCAGTTCCCCTGCAGCACGCCGCTGTCGTCGTTGCTGTTGATCTAAAGGGGACAGACAGATGGGTTTCCGCGGTGCCCCTGCTGGGGACGCTGGGGCGGGGCCGGGGAAGTTTCCGGTCTTACCATGGCGCTCACCACCCTGCAGATGTACACCACGTCGTTCCGCTGCGAGTAGTCTTTGGACGGGTTCTTTAAGAAGTACAGGCTCTTGTTCAGAATCTCAAAGCAGATATCTATGATGTCTTCTTCAAACTTGCCGGGGAAGTCACGGAAGAACAAAGAGAAGAGTAAAAAAGTCTAGAATTCTGAAGCCAACTCAGTAGCACTGACTCTTAGGGATGGTGTATATGTGGTGGGGGTAGGTGCTAAATATCAGACCAGGTCCTGCCTTCAAGGAGCTTACAAGTCAAGTTGGGAATGTGTGAGATTCAGGATTTGAAGAACTAACCTGTGTGTTTCTGATGAAAAATGCAAATGTAATTTAGAGAGATGAGAGTCAATTTAAAGGAGCAGAAGACTACTGGAGCTGCTGGTCTTGGAAAGACTTAAGTAGACAGGAAGAGCTCTAGGTAGGGGTGTTCACTTGAGGTCTTTGGGTGCAGTGGGTACCCGAAACAGGCTCAGAGATTTTCTTTCTGGAGGACTTGTGGGGTTAGGAAACGATCAGATGGATAAATGTAAGGCTAGGCATGTGAGGCGTGAGAAGAGCATGGACAGCCTTGAAGGCAGGTAGAGGGTTCAGCATGGATGGTGTGGGCACAGAAGACAGTGTAGAATCAGGACATACGACATATATTTGTACATGCATCCTAACCCTTTTGACTATCAAATGCCCTGGTAGTTTTCTACGTTTCAAAAATGTATACAGGTTGTTAGGGAACAGGAAACTGATCTTCCTCAGCAAGGTTCCCTGCTTCCTGCCCCCACCCCACTCTCCCCTCCCAGGGTGTGTGGACAGGGCTGAGAAGGCAGTGGGAGGCAGAGAGAAACTATCCTAGCCATGGCTGGAGGTGGAGAGTAGAAAAGTTGCCCGGAGTCAAAGGTCCCCAGCTGTGTACTCTAACTGGATAATTAGTGTTATTAAAGAACTGCATGTATTATTTCAGTTATAACAATGGATTGTGGTTTAGTTTTTCAGAGAGTCATCATCTTTTAGAACTATAGTTGGAAGTATTAGTGAACTAAATGATGTGGTAATTTGCTTCCAAAAAATTCAGTGATGAGGTAGGAGGAATGGAGGGAAAGATACCAGGGATCAGCAGTTTTTCTGTAAAGGACCAAATAATAACTATTTTAGCCTTTACGGGCCATAGGGTCTCAGTCTCCACACGCAATTCTGCCATTGTGGCGTGAAAGTAACTACAGATGATACCTCAGTGAATGAGCATGCCTGCGTTCCAATGAAGTGAAGTGAAGTGAAGTCGCTCAGTCGTGTCTGACTCTTTGCGACCCCATGGACTGTAGCCCACCAAGCTCCTCCATCCATGGGATTCTCCTGGCAAGAGTACTGGAGTGGGTTGCCATTTCCTTCTCCAATAAAAGGGTATTATTAGACACCAAAGTTGGAACTTCATATAATTTCCATGTCAAAAAATATAGTCAGCCCTCTGTATCAGTGGGTTCCGCATCCATGGATTCAACCAATAGAATCAAAAATATTAGGGGAAAAAAATTCTGAAAAAAACAAAAAAAGAAAAAAAAAATTCTGGAAAATTCCCCAAAAGCAAAACTTGAATTTGCTGCACAATTCCAGCAGCTATTTACATAGCATTTACATATTTTTAGGTATTATAAGTATCTAGAGATGATTTAAAAGTACATGAGAAGTTGTGCATAGGTTATGTGCAAATATTATACTATGCCATTTTATATAAGGGACTTGAGCATGCTTGGTTTTGGTATATGTGGAGGCATCCTGAAACCAATGCCCTGAAAATACTGAAGGATGACTGTGTTTTGTTTTGTTTTTTAATTTTTGTTTTTTGGTAGTTTGAAAAGTATGAAAACCATTCTAAGCTCTTGGGCCATGCAAAAACAGGCAGTGGGCCACAGGCTATAGTTTGTAAATCCTTGATACAGATGAAACAAGATTCACCATAAATTGATCACTATTGAAGGTAAGAGGTTCATGGAGGTTCATTAGAGTAGCCTGTCTACTTGTATTATGCTTTAAGTTTTTCATACAAAATATTAAAAACTGAGAAGAAAAAGCATTTCCCCTTCCTTCCTTGTGCCTCTCACTCTAGCACTACACACCCTGACTTCTATTAGTGGTACTTCATGAGCTAACAGAGTTGTCTAAGGCCCACTTCAGGTGACAGTGTTACCTGCCCGTAGTTCCAGGGCCAGGGGGTGATGAATCTTTCATGACCCTTGTAAACAAAGCCATAGTCCATCATGATATATTCCTGCAGCAGTGTTTCACTTGGCAGGTAGACGTCGTCCTCTGAGCAGTTAAGAGTAGCAGAGGGGACAAAGCCCCAAACCAAAAAATAAACAGTAATAAAATTAAAAAACAGTAACAACAGTATCTTCCTGGATAATCAGAGAAGCAATGGGTTGATGGCAATAGAAATCCAGACTGGGCTCCTAAAAAGTCTATGTGCTTTTCTAGAAGCCAGCAATATAATCTATACTTTAGAAAAAGATCATCTTCTATTGGTTTTAAAAGCAGCAAGCTGATCTTAGAGATTTGGAAAATATGGATGATGGAAAGAGGACAATGAAGATCACCCCTTCCCACTACTGAGACACCCATCATTACATTTTGGTGTAACCTGTCTGCACTTTCTTTTTCTGCACATATATGTAATTAAGATCATATGTGTCCCATTTCCTAATCGATTTCATTTAACGTCAAGCCATGAACTTAATTTATCATGCCATTAAAAATTCTCTGTGAAGGTGATTTTTAGTGAGCATATGGTAACACACTGCATAGATGTCCAGCAGTTTATCTTCGGGACTTTCTAAGTAGACCCTCACAGAGCATTCCCAATGGATCAGTTAGCATTACAACCTGTGAACACGTTATACCTGCACTCCAAGGGTTAAAAAGTAGGATGAAGGTCCCCAGAGGGTGGGTCGTGCTATGACTTGGGTCCTGAGAGATCTCCATCTTCAGAGAGTAGGGACCAATGACTGCACTGGGAGGTGTGAAAAGGGAGACAAAGAGCGAGTTGGCCTGAATGGTGAAGTCAGAAGCACTCCAGCCGTTGCCTTGTCGGGCCTGGGTGAGCAAGAAGGTGGCTCGGGTTCCCAGCAGCTCCTTGGGCGCTGGTCCTGCGTAGGAGAGAACAACTCTGCAGTGAGGCTCAAAATCTATGTGACATGATTGCCGGGGAACTGGAAGGACCCTTACCTCCTCCCACAACTTGCTAATCCTTTTACTGCCACTGGGTGTCCTTGGACAGACACTTAACATCTGTGTAGTGATGGTCGTGTCTGACTCTGCAACCCCATGGACTGTAGCTCACCAGTCTCCTCTGTCCATGGGATTTCCCAGGCAAGAATACTGGAGTTGGTAGCCATTCTGTTCTCCAGGGGATCTTCCTGACTCAGGGATCAAACCCAGGTCTGTTGCACTGGAGGCAGATTCTTTATCATGTGCATGCATGCTAAGTCGCTTCAGTCGTTTCTGATTCTTTGCGACCCTATGGACCATAACCCACCAGGCTCCTCTGTCCATGGAATTATCCAGGCAAGAATACTGGAGTGTGTTGCCATGCCCTCCTCCAGGGGATCTTCCTGACCCAGGGACTGAACCCATGTTTTTTATGTCTCCTGCATTGGCAGGTGCGTTCTTTACCACTAGTGCCACCTGGGAAGCCCCTTTACAATGTAGGCCTCAGGTTTTTCTGTTTTTATTCTGTAAGATGGGATCATAGTAGTACCCACCTGAAAGTCTTGTCACGGATTAAATGAGATAATGTGCATGAATTTTTAGCACAGTGCCTGTTGCATATTTAAAAGTTGTCTGTTATTGTCACAATCTTAGTTGGCTGAGTCAGCCAGATCTTAAGTGGACTGATAGGGATCTGGGGGTCCCAGGAGAAAAGAGGGGAGGGTGGTTCAAAAAGGAGAGGCAGGGGCCCTATAGATGAACTTTGCCTTGGGGAGGGGTGAGCTTACCTGTCTCAGCCACAAAGGTGATGGAGTCCTTCTTGGAGTGGAAGGGACGGTTGAAATGCAGCTGGATGGTGAAGGACTGGCTACGGCGCACGATGAGCCGCTGGAGGCCCATTTCCTGTGTGTGATGCTCCTGGTTGTTCTTGGCGCTCTGCAGGTCAACGGACCTGAGCTCCAAGGCTGCCACTGCGGGGTGAGATGGGGCAAGGGGACAGCTGTGGCTTCCTGGGCTCAGCATCCCCAACACTTTTCGACATTTCTGTTGCACCTGGCTCTGACTCGGTTATGATTGTTGTCCAGATCTTAGACCTCTGCACCCTGCTGCCTAGTTTCAGGACTCAGAGAGCAATTCAGCACCATGATTCCAGCGACCTCTGAACCTAGCTGAAGAACTGGGGTCCCAGACAACACAACATTTCCAGGTAACTGAAAGTTAACCCTTGAAGTGCCGTCTTGTAGTCTTAATCGCTTTTGCTGACAAACTTTCTAAAAATTGCTCTATTATCCTGATGATAGAAGAAAGAGCATACTAAAATCTTGTATGAATTAAGTCAAAGACTGGCGGCTACAGTCCACAGAGTCCCAGAGAGTCAGACACGACTGAGTGACTAGCACTTTCTAAGTCAAAGAACTGACTGGAGGCTGGACCTCAGCTACAGGCAAGTCCCTGCTTGAGGATGTGGGTGCAGGTGGGTACCACAGGGTTATTTACAGCTTAATTTCTTACTTCTCAGCCACGTTCCAGGTGGATGAGGGCCCTGGCTGCTGGCTAAGATGCATACTTAGTGTATAATCTTAAAAGTCTCAAAGCATAATAGGCAAGGTGCAAGATGTCGCCATCTTGGCTGTGAGACCTTGAGCAAGTCACTTAAGGTCCCTGGACATCAGTGTCCTCGGCTGAAAAGTGGTGACAACGGTGTGCCCACCTCCTAGGGTCCACGTGGGCATTAGGTGAGGATTCACACGTAAAGACCTTAGCATAGTGGCAGGTGCAGGCTGAGCACTCAGTCATCAGCAGTTGCTCTTAGCACTGGTGGCCTCAGGTTGTGTTTGCTTTGCTGTTTTTGCTGGTGATAAAAATTCATTCAGTCCTTTCCCCCCAGTAGTACATGAGTTACCTCAGTGGTTCTAAACAGGGGAATTTTTGCCCCCTGGAGGACATTTGGCAAAATCTGGAGACGTTTTTGGTTGTCACAACTGGGGGAGAGACTGCGACAGGCATCTAGTGGGTGGTTGCCGGGGATGCTGCCAAACAGCACCTTAAAGGAAAAACTCATGTTTGCTCCAGCCAGGATTTGTGCCATTTGCAATTTGAACTCCTTTTTCACAAAGGTTCTTTACAATTTCGCTAAACGAGTTCACTTTGATGGTTTTAGCCTGTCTTTGTTACCTGGTTGAATTTTTTTTTTTTTGAGTCCTAATTCTTTCACCCAAACACTTTTTCTTGCCATCTGGGAACTGGCTAAACTGTCTTCCAGGTTGTTGTCCACGTCTTTGGTCATACGATGATTTAAACATTAAGGGTTAAGTCCAAGGCCAGTGGAGTATTACCGTTGGAGCGTCCTTCCACATTAACACTGAGCTATTAGGAAATAGTCTAAGTAGAGTTGTTCAGCTAGCTGTGACTACGTCTAATTCTTTATGTGAGGAAACTGGATTAGGTGTTTTGTTTTCTTTTTTTTTTGGATTAGGTGTTTTTATATTTTCTTCACAGTCTAAAGTCAAATCCAGCTTTCATTTTGCATCTTTCTCACAAATTTGTCAAACATCTGGCTGAAAACAGAATGTGTACAATGCCCCCTTGACCTTTCCCCCCCAGCCCAGTAACAATCTTTCCTTGAGGCAGATTCAAAGATGAATCACTGGATCAAATAGTACAAAGTTTTTCAACCTCTTAAATGTAACATAGGCACTTAAATAGTTATATTATTGGAACCAGAAAATTCAGGGCACAATCCAAGACAGATGACTGTGAATAATTAGACATCATTTTGTAAACATTTCTAACCTATTAGTAGTTTGTGAAATCAATTGAGAGAAATGTGACCAATATTTTTTTTAAAGAGTAGAATAGAAAATATCACAATGCATCCTACATTAATTATATTCACTTAAAATAATTATGCATTTAGCTCACTGAAGTGCTTTTCATGTCAGGGAGACAGTGACTTCAGAGAACCAAAGGGAGGGCCTTCAAGAGAGGAAGCAAAGATAGCCAAGAGGATCAACAAGAAATTCAACAAAACAGGAAATCAAGCAGAATTAATTAGTAAAAAAAAAACTGTAAAAAACAACATGGTAACGCCCACAAGGCTGTCTCACCTTGGCCACCAGCCCACAGGGGTTAATGACGAGTAAGATTAGAAATAAGCCGCGGCTGCATGACTCCTGGTGCTTGACTAACACAAAGACAAGGATATAGAAGGATCAAAATATATCCCCATGTATTATGAGTCTTAAAGTGAATAGAGACTTTAGAGCAGCTGTCTGCTTGCAATGAGCTCTGAGGTGCTAACCTCTTGACCTCAGAGACATCAAAACACTTGGACTGCCCATGTCCCCCTCCATGTCCCCCTCGGGTCTTGGCTCAGACGTAACCATCACACAGGGACTTTCTGACCACGATGCTCCATCCTCTGCCCTGTGATCATCTGCCATCACAGCAGCCTTTTGCCTTTCTGCAGAGCACACTTCATAGCATCTAGAATCAGTTTCAGGAAGCAGAAACCTTGGCCATCTTCTCACCCCTGGGCCCCTCCCTCATTGCCTAGAAGGAACCATTGTTCCTAATTGCTGATAATTGCAGCTGATGTTCGCTGAACGCTTACCACATGCTAGGCACTGTCTGAAGCATTTGCTGTGTCTGAAATCATTTCCGTTCTCTCAGCCACTCTGGGATGGAGGTGCTCATATTGTTGCTGCCATGCAGCAAGGACAGAGCTGGGATCAAACCCCCGTAGGCTGGCTCTAGAGCCTGCCCCCTTAACCTCCACAATCTCCTGCCTTCCCTGGTGGGTGCTCGGAGATGTTTGCGTGGATGGATGTGTGTGAAGTACAAGGAGAATAACCTGGCGGGATGACAGTGGGGCTGTAGAGAAGGAGAGAGAGAGAGGCCTTCGAGGGCAGCAGGGCCAGGATGAGGAGTGGCTTGACTCCAGGCTGAGATGCTGCTATTTGCTCAGTAGTAATGTGTGTAACGGAGAAGGAAATAGCAACCCACTCCAGTACCTTTGCCTGGAAAATCCCACGGATGGAGGCTACAGTCCATCGGGTCGCAAAGAGTCGGACACGACTGAGTTACTTCACTCACTCACTCACTCAATTTGTGTAACTCCCCCTAATGGGAGGATAAAATGTTACACCTTTTTGAGGGCAGTTTATCAACATTTCTTATGAAATGAAAGAATGCCTTGAAACAAATTCCTTTGATCCACAAATTCCTCTTCTAGAAATTTTTCCTAAGAAAAATCATAATTTGTGTGTAAAAGTATAAACATAAGGATATTCAATGCAACCCAAATATCCTACAATAAGAACTGGATGTTGTTGTTCAAGTTGCTAAGTTGTGTCCAACTCTTTACAAGCCCATGGACTGCAGCATGCCAGGCTTCACTGTCCTTCATTATCTGTCTCCTGGAGTTTGCTGAAACTCATGTCCATTGAGTCGATGATGTCATCCAACCATCTCATCCTCTGCCACCCTCTTCTTTTGCCTTCAATCTTTCCCAGCATAAGGATCTTTTCCAATGAGTCAGCTTTTCACATCAGGTGGCCAAAGTAGTGAAGCTTCGGCTTCAGCATCAGTCCTTCCAATGAATATTTAGGGTTGATTTCCTTTAGGTTTGATCTCCTTGCAGTCCAAGGGACTCTCAAGAATCTTCTCCAGCCCCACAGTTTGAAAGTATCAATTCTTTGCTACTCAGTCTTCTTTATGGTCCAACTTTCACATCCATACATGACTACTGGAAAAACCATAGCTTTGACTAGACGGAACTTTGTTGGCAAAGTGATGTCTCTTCTTTTTAAGATGCTTTCTAAGTTTGTCATAGCTTTCCTTCCAAGGAGCAAGGGTCTTTTATTTTTTTATTTTTTTTTAGCAAGTGTCTTTTAATTTCCTGACCACAGTCACTGCCCACCATGATTTTGGAGCCCCCCACAATAAAATCTGTCACTGCTTCCACTTTCTCCCCTTCTACTTGCCATAAAGTGATGGAACTGGATGTCATGATCTTAGTTTTTTTAATGTTACATTTTTAGCCAGCTTTTTCAGAATTGAATAGGTAAAGTTTATCCCTCTCATCCTAATGTAATCAACAAAAGGACAAAGGATATGGGGAAATAATTCATGCAACTTTAGAAAGCAACACAGAAAATTTAAAAAAAAAAAACAGTATGTTAACAGATTAACTGCAGGTGGTAAAATTATGGGAAATTTTTCTTTCCTTTGAGTTTTTTTCTGTCAGCCCAGTATTTGCTTTGAACATGTATTCCTTTTGTCTTTAAGGAAAAGTGTTGCTTTGATTAAAGGCAGGTTTTTGAGGAGTGTCACGATCACAGCTGTGTTTCAGAATTAATCCAGACCAGAGGGAAACAAGACTAAGCTATGGAAAAAAAAGACTAAGCTATGAAGGGCAGTAAGAATTCCATTGCAATAATCTAGGCAAAAGGCTAATGAGATCTCGGCAAAGGCTTTGGCCGGAAGAAAGGAGGAACCACCCTGGTGTATGCGAGGGACTGGTGGCCACAGGCACGCACGCTGGTAAACCTCTGGTGAAATACCTTGACTTCTTGGGCTTCCTAAGGCCTTGGCTAATTTGGATGCAGACTAGGGCAAGTTGAAAGAATTCACTGCCCATAACGTCCCAGGCAAGCAGGCTACTAATAAAGGTCAAGAAAGCTCCAGACAGAGGTAGTGAAGGGGACAAGACAGCCCCTGGTACAGTCAGCAGAGGGAGCGGGCACCTGCCATTGAATGTCAGGTGGACTCAGCTCCTTTACTTCTCCTGCCTTTGTCCCTGCAGTTAGTCCAATTCTCCATCAACGTTTTTTATTTTTCCACTTCTCATTGTTATTGTCAGTTTGGGACTTTGATTAACACTTCATTCTTTCTCATCTCTTCCCTTTTAAGAAATATGAAAGGGCACTTCTGTGTGAGAGCTTACAAAGATTCCTATGTGATGAGATTACTACTGAGCATTTCTGTATAAGGATGAAAATGTCTCACTACCTAAAGATGCAAGTCCAAATTCCTTAACCAAGCAGTCAAAGCCCTCCATGATGGGGTCCTAACACATGTATCCAGCCTTACCTCCCCACAGCCCATAAATAAACCGTACTTCCCCTGTGTGTATTGGGGCCTCCCAATAGATTGAGCCCAGCTTTACCTCTGGATGGGCCTGCCCCTCCCCACCTGTGTGTGTCCGCATTGTACCCATTCTTCAAGCAAACTCAGCATCCAATTCCTTATGAATCCTTCCCTGTTATTTTAGGATGGGGAGCACCTGTAACAAGTTTCATATCTTGCTGACATTTACTGAGTGTTATTAAGTGCTGGGCTTTATGTGTGTTATGCATTATCTCTCTCTATCCCTACAACTACCCAACAAGATATTACAAATTCCGTATTACGGGTGAACAGACAGAGGATTCAGGAGGTTAAGTAACTTGCCTGGGATCACCTACCTAGTAAGTGGCAAAATTGTCATTTAAACCTAGACAGTTTGATTGTAGAACCTAGTTCTTAAGTTGGTTTGGAGGTTTTCACTTTCTTTTACTTTCCAAATAAATGACTATTGTGCTTTATTCAAATAAAAACATAGCATACAGACCTGAGAGGAGCAACTCTGGTGGAAGAACTGGGGTGGGGGTTCCCTTGACTGCCCTGTAGAGCCCTGTGGGTCTGAAGAACACAATGGAAACTGCAGTCCCTCTTAACCTCCTCATCCTACATTGCCAGCAAATCAACGAAGAACAAGCTCCAGCACCCACCTGCCCTGCTCTTCAATTTCTTAGGCTTTGAACCACTCGTCCATCAATTAATCATGTCCTACTATGTTGTTTCTTTGAAACATTATTTTCATTTAATGGTGTCTACGTGATTATAGTGTTTGATTGCTTCCACTCAGTACTCAGCAATTCAAATGGCTGCTGGCAGGAGAAAGCGTTACTCGACTGGCTGTACAAGTTAAATTATTAGGTCTTTTACAGCAAATGTAACAAAGGATGAATATCCATTATATATAAAAGTTGCCATAAATATTAAGAAGTCTTGCTATAATCAGAGAAATGCAAATGAAAACAATAATGAGATTCCATCTTTGATCCATTCAGAAATGCTTAAAAGAATAACAATCTATTTTGTGAGGGTATATGGAAATGGACTGTCTCCTATATTTCATATATGGTGTGAGTATAAATTCATATAGACTTTGTAGAGAAAATTGATTGATACTGAAGGGTAGCAGATTATGTCATCCCCAATACACCACTTTAGGATAAAGATTATTTTGAGCTGGAGGCAATTGAGAAGCATCAGATAAAAGAAAAGCTCTCTGCCCTCTGCTATTTGCCTAAAAGCAGGACTTAATTTGTGAAGGCTCCCCAGGCTTCCCCAGTGGCTCAGTGGTAACGAATCTGCCTGCCAGTGCAGGAGATGCAAGAGACGCGGGTTCGATCCCTGGGTTCGGAAGATCCCCTGGAGCAGGAAATGGCAATCCACTCTAATATTCTTGCCTGGAAAATTCCAGGGACAGGGGAACCTGGTGGGCTATAGTCCATGGAGTCGAAAAGAGTCAGAAACAACTGACTGAGCACGCACACCCCCCTCCCCTCTCTACGAGGAAGGACAGAAGTTAATCACCAGAGACAGCTCTAGACCCTCATTAACCCAGAGATAGCCCCAGAGAAATCTATATAACAATGTATTAACTAATCCTTATCTTCCATTAGTTCCCTCCTATAATTTACCTTCCAACAATCTACTGCCCTAGAAACTCAAAGTCCTTCTCTTTTGTTCTGTCCTTTTGTCATTTTGTAAAAATGTATGTTCTCTTGTTAACATGATGTATAAGCCCAAGTTCTCACCACTCCTTTGAGTAACTCATCACAGAGTGCTTCTTTGTACATGTGCAGTGCACATGTTAATAAACTTCTTTTTTTCTGTTAATCTGTCATTTGCTGATCTAATTTATAGGTCCCCAGCCAACAAGCCTAATTGGGAGAGGGAAAAATGTTAAGTTTTCCCTCCTCTACAAATATCCATCAAAACTTAAAGTGGATATTGTATTTGGTCCAATAGTTCTTCTTTTAGAAATCTTTCACATAAATATTTGTATACATATGCAAAGTTATATCGACAGGGGCATGTATTGTAGCATTGTTTATAAGAGAAAAATATTGGAAACAATCTAAATGTCCAGGAATAAGGCATAGTACAAAAAAATAAATTTATTAAAGAAATTGTATTTATATGCCCAGAATGGAAAACTGTAATTATTTAGACCAATTGATGAACCAATATGCACCAGCCTGCAAAGATTTCCAAGATATATGATTAAGTTTTTTAAAAAGCAAGTCATCAAATAATATATATTATATAATCTTATTGTATAAAACAATTTTATATAACCCAGTGTTATTTAAAAGCAGTTAGCCAAATTGTTGACAGTTCTTTCCAATGAGGAAGGAGGAGGATTGGGAGTACGTTGTACATAAAAGGGGACTTGGGGATTTTTATCCTAAAATATGAACTTTTTACATTTTATAACAAGCATTTTTGTGTGTGTGTATTACTTGCTTAGTTAAAGCATAATATGTTAAAAGATAATATAACATTTTAGGCTTACAGTAATTGGGGATAGCCGAGGGGGGAAATACCCTAGAATTTAGCACAAGAGTACCCTGGAATCTAGCATAAGAACAAGTCTCTGGAGAAGGCTCTACTAAACTCTGGCTTATATAAAAATACCGTGCGCTTCTCTAATTCCTAATGGTTTATATAATTCCTAATAGTTTATATAATATATAATTTAGAACACAGCTTTAAGAAATGCACACTCCATCTTAGTGCGCTCCCCTGGCAGGCCCGGTGAGTCTGTCTGCCAGGCTGACCTGGCCTGCCAGGCCTTCCTTCTCAGTCCCAGCAGCAGAGTGGCTACAGCTCTGAGGGGGCCCGAGCTCAGGGCCAGGACAGCTCTGTAAGGAGCAGCCGGACCAGGAGAGATCTAGGATCCTGGAGGTGGTCCTCCCTCAGCTCCAGAGTCAGCCATGGAAACGACCTCCCGAGTACCAAAGGCACCCTGTGGGCCTCCTCAGACTTTCCAAAGTCATTCCAGTCCCAGGATGTTAAAGCAAAGATGGTCCATAGCTTCAAGGTTAAGCTGAATCCATTCAGAAGAGAAGGAATGACTGTATGATTGTGCCAAGGTCTGATCGAAGATGAGGAAACAGGAGGAAGGGGGCAGATTGAACAAAGGAAGAGCATCAATTCAGGGTCTCCTATCTCTGCTGTTCTCCTCCTACCCTCTCCAAACGCCTCCCTTCTCTTGACTTAGCACCTCAGAAAAGTCAGATTCCCAGTACTCACCCTGATCCATCTCCCTCCTTCTGTCAGCCAAGGCCTTTCAACTAATCAGCATTAAGACTCTAGACCAACTTGGCTCTCTAAGCATTTAGTCATCTCACTAGCACCTTTCCCTCCATCCTGAGGCGGGTGGGGCAACCATTTCCTCCTCCTCCTCCTAGTACTCCTCCTGTTCTTACGTTTCCCGTTGTTCCGGGTACATCTTAGCTTAAGGAAAAGAGCTTCTGTCGAAAGCCTTTTTTAAAATTGCTGAGGGATTTGTTTCTGAGGTCTCCTTTTTAAGCTGAGAGTGAAGTGATGTGGAAGGCAAGGCGTGGTTTGGATCTGTCACTTTCTGCCTTTGTCACTTCAAGGCTTGGGACCCAATTCACTCTAAGTCAAGGAGAGAGATGAGGAAGGAACGGAGCTACCCTCTGGAAGGTTATTCACGAATAGCCATAGGACCAGAGAACTTTGCATCTTGCATCTTTAATGAGTATATTAAAATGGTGTATTATTGTGCTATTGGTTAAAAATGAAGCTGACAAACTTTCCAAGGACAAGGGGGAATGCCTATAACATAAGGATAACTGGAAGAAAAAAGCAGGAAAGAAACAATGCAGCTTATTCCAATGTTGTAAAAGCTGTTATTTATGCAGGTGGACCCATTTTTAAAAGACAGAAGTAAATACCATAAACTGCTCCTTTGTGAGAGCAGATTGTAAATGATTGCGATTTCTTGATTTATACTTTTCTTAATTAAACAAATCCACAGTGCGAGGGTAGGTCTTCCCTGCTGGCTCAAATGGTAAAGAATCTGCCTGCAATGCAGGAGACCCAGGCTTGATCCTTCGGTTGAGAAGATCCCCTGGAGAAGGGAATGGCTACCCACTCCAGTATTCTTGCCTGGAGAATTCCATGGACAGAGGAGCCTGGCAGGCTACAGTCCATGGGGTCATAAAAAGTCAGACACAAATGAGTGACGAATGCACACACATAGTGCAAAGGTAACATGTTTTAATAAGGGAGGGGAAAAATTTTTTTTTTTTTTTCCTGTACCACTCAGTATGTGGGACCTTAGTTTCCTGGCCAGGGATTAAACCCATGTCCGCTGAAGCAAGCACAGAATCTTAACCACTGGACCACCAGGGACATGCCAGGAAAAAAAAAAATTTTTTTTTTTTTTTTTTTTAAGAAAAAGTGAGAAACATAGGAGGAGGACCATGGCTGGAGATCTGGGCCTGAGTATTCTACCAGACTGACAGTTTAAAGAGAGAAGCAGAAGCATCCAGTCAACAATCCTGGAGGAAGCATTTAGTTTGGTAAAATAATAGTGATGCAGAGAAAACAGAAAGATATTTACATATTTACTGATCATTGTCCAAGGTATGTAAGAGGCGCCTAATTGCCTGGGTTAATCTGTATGATTCATCACACATTTCTGTGCCTATTATAACGAAAGCTTTCTGTCCTATCCTTTGCCTTTTTAAAATGTGTTGAGTGTGTTAAGGAAATAGTCCTAGTTGGATACACTGAACTTACTTGTGTTGGAGGGCGGTATACATTTTGGTAAATTTCCTTCTCGTTATTTTGTCTATGCTGAAATGGTTTGTTTTTTTCCCATAGTTGCAGTCATCCTGTATTTTAAGATAGAACTTGTTTAAAGTGACAATTTCCATATAAGACAATTTGCCATTCTACTTGAAAATATGGCCTTAAACAATATAATGACTTTTGCCTTGTAAAATAAGCTTTTATACTTTTAAAATTTATTTGTTATTTATTCAAACCCTTCAATTCTTATTTGGGAGCTTAGGTGGGAAAAGAGGTTTTCCTAAAATAACTATAATATTTTTATCCAGGTTAACCAAACAAATTCCATTTTGTCAATCCTGTTGGCCCCATTAAGACTGAGTGTCCCAATTTCCAGTACTATTTTCCTTCCCTCCTTCCTTCATTTTTATAAGAACTGATGACTGTGATGTTGATGGCATCATTTTAGTAGTCTTGAGACACACAAAGTTATTAAAAGCTGATCTTTAACCTCTTGTTTAATATGTTGGTGGAGATAAAACACACATAAGTATTCTCTACAGAGGACCCTGCCCTGAGTAGCAGGGTCAGAACCATGGGGGTCTTTTAGGGAGGAGCTCAGGAAAGGCTTTGTGATATGTGAGTAGCCACTGGTCATGAAGGATGAAGAGGATTTGAGAAAAACAGAGAGACAGAGAGAGAGAGAGATGGTATGAAAAAGAATTTCCAGGCCAAAGGCACAGCTTAAACAAAGAAGGAAAATGGGGAAAGATAGGGCTTCTTCTGAAACTGGCATGGGAATTGTCTGCATCGACCAAAGAGAATAAAAGCAAAGGGTCAGAGGCTTGGAGTTTCAAAATTGTAAAAAAAAAAAAAAAAAGCTGTTTTTCCTTCATTGCTTTAGAAATTAGAGTCTTCTTGATGCTGGTGATTAGTTTTAAAAACTTAACATCACCCATCAAATTGAGCTCTTGATTACTCCCAGCTTTATTTATTACACTACTTACGTCAGCTTCTTCATTCTTTTTTTTAATTGAAGTATTATTGATTTACAGTGTTGTGTTAATTTCTGCTGTATGGCAAAGTGACTCTGCTATACATGCATACATATACATTCTTTTTTCTATTCTTTTCCATTATGCTTTATCCCAGGATATTAAATGTAGTTCCCACACCAGCCTCTTATATGTGCTGTCACTCCACCTGGAATGTAGCCAGGTAACTATATGGGGCAACTAATTTTTAATTAGGTTATAATCAATTGATTAAGTTATGATCAATATTCATTAGTTTTTATGGCCCAGAAATACCACTCCTGCAAATATAGCTGGACGAAACTGTAATTCAAAAAGATACATGCACCCCTATGTTCACAGCAGCTGAAACATGGAACCAACCTAAATGTCCATCGATAGATGAATGGATGAAGATGTGGTACATTATACAATGGAATACTACTCAGTCATAAAAAAGAACAAGATAATGCCATCTGTAGAAACATGGATGCAAAAAAAAAAAAGAAACATGGATGCAACTAGAGATTGTCATACTAAGTGAAGTAAGTTAGGAGGAGAAAGACAATATCATATGATATCACTTATATGTGGAATCTAAAACACGGCACAAATGAACTTATCTACAAAACAGAAACAGACTCACAGAGAACAGACTTGGGGTTGCCAAGAGGGAGGCAGGAAGAAGAGGGATGGAGCAGGAGTTTGGGGTTGGTAAGTGCAAACTACTATATGGGGAATGGATAAACAATGAGGTCCTACTGTAGGGACCTAATGTAGCACAGGGAACTATACTCAGTCTCCTGTGATAAACCATAATGGAAAAGAATACTAAAAAGAATGTATATAGTGTACAACTGAGTCACTTTACTATACAGCAGAGATTGGCACAACACTGTAAATCGACTATACTTCAATAAAAATAAAATTCGTGATGGTTTTGCAAATCATGTTCTTTGACCATATTATATTCTGTTTATAGATTTTTTTTTCCCCTTAAAGACTAATGCCCAACACAGTCAAGTTTTACATTTAGTTTCAAGGGGAAAAAAGCCCTTTAAGCATAGAATCATTTCTGTGTTGATAAAAGACTAACCTCTATTAGGGTTAATCCACTCGATTTGTCCTACAAGACAGCAAGCTCTGAGATCTTTAACTCTAAAATAAATACAGACACATTATAATCCTCTCGTGGCTCCACACCCTTAATATGTGTTTACTGGGTTCTCCACTTGAAGATCCTGCAGTCACTTCAGATTCAGTATCTTCAAAATTGAACTCGTTAGCCCCACCCATCCCCCAGAAATTCATATAATTTCTTACTCATCTTTGTAAATATTACAAAATTTCATTAGTTGTTTGGAACCTTCTGTTTGAAGGTCTTGTGACCAGCTGGAGAGAACAGAGGTGTCTGAATTAGGGAACCTGATTTAGGGTACTGCTCCAGCCCTTCTTAGATTGTTTGGCTTTATTGAACCTTGAGCAAGGAAGTACTGATGAGAGCTTCAGCCCCGTGTAAAATGGGGCTGAGAGAGTAGTGCTCAGTTCATGGAATTCCTTTGAGAATCAAGTGGATAGTGTTTGTGGAAGTGTTAAAGTGCTCTCCAAACATTAGCCAGTTTCACTGATAATAGCAATATTTATGATCCTTCAGATTGTGCGATTCATGTTGCGTGAAAGACCACGTGGCAAGATCTGTTGCTAAGATGCTCAAGGAGACATTCATGACCACAGAGAAATTGTCATAGCCAAGTCCAGCCTCTCAATCTGTCTTGTCAGTACTCCTGGCTAGATTATTCTCAAGGGAACTGAGGAACCCATGGGTAAGTAAACTGATTGGATCATACCCTTGCCTCAGACTTGTCACTGGTTTGTATTGCTCCACACGTTCTGCCACCACTTTTACCCTGACCAGATCTCCATCTGTATTGCCCTCAGTTCTACCTGATTTCTGATTTTTTTTGGTGGTTTGCTCAATTCCCAAATTAAAGTCTTTCTCCAAGCCATGCCCTTCTCTGGGCACACTTTCTACCTACTCTCTAGGTCTCAGCAAAAATGTCAGTCCCCACAGAAGCTTTTTCTAACTAGCTGAGGCCCCACACTTACTCTCTTGAAACTCTTGGATCCTTCTTCACAGCACTGATCACACTCTGAATTTGTCACCCCCTCACACTTTTCTTTCTGTGTGTCATCTGGATGATCCCACCTGATTCAACTAAGCCCGCTACAAAATAGCATTTTCTGTACTATCTGAATTAAAACAACACCAGTCCTTTCCCTATGAAATCAGCAGGAAGTCCAAGAAATTCCTGGGATCCCTTCCCCATGAGTCCTAGAGCATCCCCAGGGTTGCTTACTGTTTTCCAGAAATCCTCCTGCTCTCCTGACAGCTGATGCCTGCTTGAAGACTTGGAACTCGGCCTCACTCTTTTCAAGGATGAATTAGCTGGCTCTGCCAGGCTAGAGGTTCTTGACCAGCTCCATAAACCTGGGAGGATGGCAAAGGCCTTCAGTTATAAGGCAGGGAGGGTGGGGCAGGAGGGCTTAGTGAAATCAGCCACGCCTACTTGGGATCAGTTCCTGAACCCCTGCTGCTGAGTCTGGGTTTCTATCCAGACAGCCCCTTCCTGGTAATGAGCTGCACCTGTCTTGTCCTCACTTGCCTATCTGATCTCAGTCTGGACCACTCCAGGCCATCAAACTTGTTTTAATAACAACTAAACATCCAAGGGGAGTTAGTCATAGTTGGTCCCTGGGTACCTTTTCTTCCAGGATCTTCTCTTGCCCTTCAAAAATGATGGAGGAAGAGTAAAGGAGGAATTTTGTCTAAGCAGCTAGAACCGGGTTGGAGGTTATGCCTATCAGACCCATCCGTTTGTCCAGCCAAAAATATTTTTATTCTTTTATTAGATATGTTAATCCCATCAATTATGCTACAATCATTTTTTGTTACATCTTCAGGCTGCGCATCATCTGATTTCCTCTACTTCTTTCCATTCCCACCCCAAAGCAAACATTGTCAGATCAGTTCCCTGCTTAAACTCTTCCACATCTTCTTATTCCCCTTAGAGTAAGATCCAAAAGATATAAAGCAGTCCCCAAGGCCTTGCCTGTTCCAACTTCTGTTTTCCTTCTCCTCTCTCTCTGCTTTAGCTATCCGTTCATGTGACAAATCTTTGCCAAGCATCTAAGTGCCAGGTGCCGGGGATACAACAGAGAACAAGACTGATGATGTCTCTTCCCTCGTGGAACTTAGACTTTAGTGGGGGAGACTACATTTAAATTTAGAGTCAATGAACAATGAAGTGAATGGATAAATAGACAAAATATACTCAGGTGGGGATAACTGCTCTGAAGAAAAACAATAAACAGGGGGATGAAAGAGAGAATATTTGGAGACAAGATTCTACTTTAGATATTGATCTGAAACTAAGTGACAAAACAAACCTAGTTGTTTGAAAATAGGGGCAGGAAGCATGAAGTTCAAAGGACTTAGGCCTGGAAGCCGGGGTGCAAGGAGTATAGGGGTAAAAGAGGTGGCGAACTTTTGTAGGAAAAGGGCAGCCAGTGTGATGGGTAAGAAAGGTATGGGGAATGACTGGACGGGATCAGTGAAAAAGGAGGGGCCAGATCTCACTGTAAACTAAGGGTAGGAGTTTGGGATTTCCTCTGAGCTCCCCTGGTTCCTTGGGCACATCTGCTCTAAGCCTTCTGACATGCATTTGCCTGGATTGTTCTCCCCTCTGTGGTTCTCCTACCTAACTTCTCCTCTTTCTCAGAACTCCAGCTTAAACATCCCTTTCTCCTGAATGACTTCTTTGATAAATGTTCATGTAATTTGCATGCGTTCAAGTAATTTGCATGTAATTTTCACTTATTCATTCCACAAAGATTTATTGAGTGCCTGCAGTGTTTCAAACATTTCATGCAAAGATGGGCACAACAAAGGACAGGAAAGGCAAGGACCTAACAAAAAGCGGAAGAGATTAAGAAGAGGTAGCAAGAACACACAGAAGAACTATACAAAAAAGATCTTCATGACCCAGATAATCACAAAGGTGTGATCACTCACATAGAGCCAGACATCCTGGAGTCTGAAATCAATTGGGCCTTAAGAAGCATAACTACAAACAAAGCTAGTGGAGATGATGGAATTCCAGCTGAGCTATCACAAATCCTAAAAGATGATGCTGTTAAAATGCTGCACTCAGTATGCCAGCAAATTTGAAAAACTCAGCAGTGGCCATCAGACTGGAAAAATTCAGTTTTCATCCCAATCTCAGAGAAGGACAATGCCAAAGAATGTTCAAATTACCATACAATTGCACTCATTGCACATGCTAGCAAGATTATGCTCAAAATCCTTCAAACTAGGTTTCAGCAGTACATGAGCCAAGAACTTCCAGATGTTCAAACTAGATTTAGAAAAGGCAGAGCAACCAGAGATCAAATTGCCGACATCCACTGGATTATAGAAAAAAGCAAGGGAATTCCGAAAAGACATCTACTTCTGCTTCATTGACTATGCTTAAGCCTTTTACTATGAGAATCACAACAAACAGTGGAAAATTCTTAAAGTGATGGGAATACCGGACCACTTTATCTGTTTCCTGAGAAACCTGTATGCAGAACAAGAAGCAAAGTTAGAACTGGACATGGAACAATGGACTGGTTCAAAATTGGGAAAGGAGTACATCAAAGCTGTATATTGTCACCCTGCTTATTTAACTTATATGCAGAGTACATTATGTGAAATGCTGGGCTGGATGACTCACAAGCTGGAATCAAGATGGCTGGGAGAAATATCAACAACCTCAGATATGCAGATGATATCACTTCAATGGCAGAAAGTGAAGGGGAACTAAAGAGCCTCTTGATGAAGGTGAAAGAGGAGACTGAAAAAGCTGGCTTAAAACTCAACATTCAAAAAATGAAGATCATGGCATCCAATCCCATCACTTCATGGCAAATAGATAGGGGGAAGTGGAAACAGTGACAGGTTTTATTTTCTTGGGCTCCAAAATCACTGTGGACAGAGACTGTAGCCACGGAATTAAAAGATGTTTGCTCCTTGGAAGAAAAGCTATGACAAACCTAGACAGTTTACTAAAAAGCAGAGACATCACTTTGCCAGCAAAAGTTCATCTAGTCAAAGCTATGGTTTTTCCAGTAGTTAAAGCTATGGTTTTTCCATAGCTTTATGGATGTGAGAGTTGGACCGTAAAGAAAGCTGAGCACCAAAGAATTGATGCTTTCAAACTGTGGTGCTGGAGAAGACCCTTGAGAATCCCTTGGACAGCAAGGAGATCAAACCAGTCAATCCTAAAGGAACTCAACCCTGAATATTCATTGGAAGGACTGATGCTGAAGCTCCAGTACTTTGGCCACCTGATATGAAGAGCTGACTCATTGGAAAAGACCCTGATGCTAGGAAAGATTGAGGGCAAGAGAAGAAGGTAACAGAGGATGGTTGAATGGCATCATTTATTCAATGGACATGAGTTTGATAGTGAAAGACAGGGAAGCCTGGCATGCTGCAGTCCATGGAGTGGCAAAGAGTTGGACATGACTCAGTGGCTGAATAACATCAAATGTTTCCAAGGGTTTCCCAGGTGGCTCAGTGGTAAAAGAATCTGCCTGCCAAGGCAAGAGTCAGAAGAGATGCTGGTTCAATCCCTGGGTCGGGAAGATCCCCTGGAGGAGGAAAATGGCAACTCACTCCAGTATTCTTGCCTGGAAAATCCCATGGACAGAGGAGCCTGGAGGACTATAGTCCATAAGGTCGCAAAGAGTCAGATACGACTGAATAACTGAACACGCATGCATGCATGCTTCAAGAGGACCTCGTCAGTCTGGTGAAGGGTGAAGGGTGAGGACAGGAAAACCAAGAGGTGGTTGTCCCAATAAGCCAAACAAAGAGTGTTTCAAGAAGCAGACAGTGCTTATTGGAATGAGGTGCTGACAAGTCACCAAGTAACACAAAGTCTAAAAACTATCCATCAGTTTGTGACATAAAGACTACTATACCTTAGTGAGAGATGTTCATAATGTGATGGGGGAGAGGAAAAGATACTGGAGAGAGTTGAGGACTGCGTAAGAGGGGAGGAAATGGAGAAAGTGAATGTGGGCAAAGTAGGAATTGACTTTCTTTCCTTTTGCCAGGCTTTACCTTTGTTCTTTTAAAAATCATCAATGAAGGAGGAATTTCAGTATGTGGGTAGGTAGAGGCCAGTTGAAGGGGATTTTTTCCCACTGTCCCTTTATTTTCTATTCAAAACCATATTCAGTAATATTTAAATGTGACCCACCTTTGTTTCAGTCCTCTGTGGATGAAAATTCATGTTTTTTCTCCCTTTCCTTTTCCAAATGTTCAAGTGGACCCCATACTTTATGGGAAAAGAAATACACAGGATTTCTTACACTAGGTGATTCCTTCAAAGAGAAAGTAGAGACAGAAATTATTTATAGATATAACATTGGATCTAATACCATCTAATTCCCTCATTTGAGACCTATCATAGGCAAGACTTGCATTTTAACATGAAAGAGCAGGTTGGCATGATTTGGATAGAAATTTCTTACCAGAATTTTGGAGCGATGTTACATATTCTGCTTGTGGCAACATGAGAAATCTGTCATCTGAATAGATGTGGCAAATTTTAGTTTAACTTGCTTTTGTTTTTTGTTTCCAAAAAAGTGGAGAAAACTTCTCAACAAGATAAGATGATTTTCAGGAGAATATTAGGTATATAAAGGGCAATTTGCCCAAGAGTGTCCCCAAATAACAGCTCTTTTAAGAAGTTTGGTTGTGAGAAAGAATAGCATCTGGAGAGGTCAAAGGGGGGATTTCCCCTAAAGTTGGAGGATTGAGCATGACTAGGTGCTAATGGGAGAGAATGAGTAGGAAGGGATTGGCTACATGATAGAGGAAAGAGAAGGAATAATCCAGGAGCCTCAAACTCAAATGTCTAAGGGGCCAGTAGGTGACCTAAATGAATGATACAGTGAGAAGTAAGAAATGGAGAGTGGCAGAAACCGCAAGACTCTGGAGAGCACAGGCTCCTTCTAAATACTGGCCTAAGGCACAGGGGTGGCCTAGGGGTTGATGGAACTGTTCTTGATGGTGATGGCAGTATATACACAAATGTATGTCTTGATCAAAACTTGTGGAGTTATAGACTAAAAAGGAAAGGTTTTACCTTCAATTTTCCCTTATTTTAAGTAAAATAAAAATAAAAGGAAAAAACCTATATAGGTCAAGCATAGGATATGTCTGTGGGCCACAGCATTGTTTTATGGCCTCTGGAATGTTTGAGAGGATTGTTGTTCAGTCGCTCAGTCGTGTCTGACTCTTTGTGATCCCATGGACTGCAGCACACTAGGCTTCTCTGTCCTTCACTATCTCCCTAAGTTTGCTCACACTCATATCCATTGAGTCAGTGATGCCATCCAATCATCTCATCTTCTGTTGTCCCCTTCTCCTCCTGCCCTCCATCTTTCCCAGCATCAGGGTCTTTTCCAATGAGTCAGCTCTTCCCATCACATAGCCAAAGTATTGGAGCTTTAGCTTCAGCATCAGTCCTTCCAATGAATATACCGGGTTGATTTCTTTTAGGATTGACTGGTTTGGTTTCCTTGCTGTCTAAGGGACTCTCAAGAGTCTTCCACACCACAGTTTGAAAACATCAGTTCTTTGGTGTTCAGCCTTCTGTATGGCTCAAGTCTAACACTGAGAGGATAAGGCTCCTTAAAACATATGAGGAAGGGGACCCAGATGTCTGGTGGAGAGATTTGCTTCAGATGGAGGAGGGAAATGGTCTCCATGGTAACGGGAGGACCTGTAGTAAGGGAGTGAAAGCAAGCAGGTGAATGTGGCAGGAATCTGAGGGATTTTGGATTTGATGCCTTCAGTTTTGCCAGTGAATCAGGAAGCCCAGTCATCTGTTGACTCTGTGGTGGGAAGTGGAAAGTCACATACTGGAGAAGAGTAGCGATCGTTTGATACACAGAGATTTCAAAATGGAGTAGGGGAATGGAGTAGGGGAAAAATGATAGGATTGTCAGGCAGAATTTCACGCCCTTCTGAGGTTGGTGGTTATACTAATCAAGCTCGAGTTCAGCTGGAAATAACAAGAAAAACACACCAAAATAATGATGTCTTTAAAAAAAAATCAAAGTTTATTTCTCTTTCACACAAAGAGATTATGGAGGTAAGACTCAGTTCATTTCAGTTCAGTTCAGTCGCTCAGTCGTGTCCAACTCTTTGCAACCCCATGAATCGCAGCATGCCAGGCCTCCCTGTCCATCACAAACTCCCGGAGTTTACTCAAACTCATGCCCATCGAGTTGCTGTTGCCATCCAGCCATCTCATCCTCTGTCATCCCCTTCTCCTCCTGCCCCCAATCCCTCCCAGCATCAGGGTCTTTTCCAATGAGTCAACTCTTTGCATGAGGTGGCCAAAGTATTGGTGTTTCAGCTTCAACATCAGTCCTTCCAGTGAACACCCAGGACTGATCTCCTTTAGGATGGACTGGTTGGATCTCCTTGCAGTCCAAGGGACTCTCAAGAGTCTTCTCTAACACCATAGTTCAAGAGCATCAATTTTTCGGCACTCAGCTTTCTTCTTAGGGCTGGTATATAACTTCATCAGGGGTCAGAATGACTACTTTTTGCTTCAGCATCTTGGCTCTTGGCTTCCATCCTCAAGGTTACCTTATGGTTCAAGATGCCCTCAGGGGCCACACTGGATGGTAAGGGGTGGCTCTTCCACTGAATCAGATCTCTTACACTTTACTGCAGCAATCACACAACATTTTCCCTTGTTTTGTGTAACACAGACACTTGGCCATACCTGCGTATAACGACAGCTGGGAAATACAATACTTTATGCCTGGCAGCAGTGTTTCCAACTAGATATCAGTTCTCTAACTAAAGAATACATTTTAGAGTACGGAGTTCGTAATCTCTACCACAGTGATCTGCGCTGCCTTGTGCTTTTCTTCTCTGGTGGAGATCATCTCAGGATATGGCTTTGGAGAAACCTGGGTGTTGGTTTTACCAGGGGCTGGAGTTTTATCAGATGAATTGTAAAAAAAATAAAATAAAAGCCCTGAGGAATAAGAATCTAGAACTGCCTTGAGAGAATGACTAAAATTATGAACCATAGATCCTAAACTAGATTTGGAGACAGGTGAGGCATTGGCTTGAGCTTAGGCAAAAGCTTTACTGCTTTCACAGATATCTTGGTCTCAATCTGTTGATCCTCCATCTTTTCCCCAACCACCATTTATGACCCCATAAGTAACTATAAATAAATCAATAAAATAGAACTCCTGTGAAGGCAGAAACTTGGGATGTTCATTAGATTTGGAGACAGGTGATGGCAGGTGGAAGCTGATGGATAGAGAGAAAGTAGAAGCCTGAATTACAGACATCCTGATGCTGCGGAAAAAAAGTTCCTGTGGAAGAAATTGAGTGGGCAGGAAGTTGTGTTGGGGAGGTGAATTTAGGCTGTGGACAGACAGCCGCCAATCATCATTTTAAAGAAAGGAAATGGGACGACCACACCCTGAACCTCAAGTGAAGATCACGGAGTGAGAAGAGTCCACCAAACTTCTTTCCCATTTCTCTCTCTTCCACGTCTACTTCCTGCTTCTATGAGTCTGGATCTGTAGTATTCCAAATCAAGGGTGCACATTCAAACACTAGCTTCCGTCTCCCATTCTGCATCTTGAAGTTCACGTTAGTCCCAGATCATTCTGGGACCTGTGGAACCAGGTCTAGGCTGGACAGTATGTCAGTCTTCACTGGAGAGGCATTTCAAATACTTTGAGGAAGGCACTCCAAAGAGCAGGGCGCTCTGAGAGCCTCACTCACCCAGGTCTAAGTGTTTGAATGTGCCCTACTTGCCACACTCCATGCAACACACTTGCTTCATTTGATCCTCATAAGCCCTTTGTAAGGTGGATACTGTCATCAAACCTGTTTTACAGATGAGAAAACTGTGTCCCAGAGAGATTATGTGACTTCCCTCAGGTCACCCAGTGGTGAATCCAGGCTCTGAAATGTCTTCTCTTTCTACATCCCATATTATTTGCCCGTGAAGGGTCTTGCCTTTTCTACTTCTACTAAAAGGGCGTGTGCTATTTCTTTGCAGGAGTACGGCACTCTGCTATTTCCTCTGTTGCTGACTGAGTACATCTCACACCCAGTTTCTGTGAGTAGGTTTTGGCCATAGGCAGAAGCCCCCCTCTGATCTCTTGACAGAGGAATAGGAGACCTCCCCTGGTTTGCCTCCATGGTTTCATAGCTCCTAAACTCCTTCTCATGTCCAGGACTCCACCTGTGCCTGACAGTGCCCTGATTGTTGTCCTGGTGAGATTCAGCTCCCATGTGCAATAAACTTGAGCAGCTGCTTGAACAACTTTTAAAACCAGAGAAAGGGCCACCAGGCTTGAAGATGGAAGGTTTATTTAGTACCTGGCAGAAGGTCAGGTTACAATCACTCTGTGTAAGTCTGTGGTGATGTTAGTGATTATTCTGGTTCGAAATCTTCATTGGTTGGGACAGACTTTGGGCAAAAATCATTAGGGTAAGGTGTGGCTGTTCTCTAATCTTGGCTGATGAAACCTGGCACCTGGGCAAGAGGCCAGGTCAGAATTTAAGCACTGCTGCATGGCTAAAGCCATTGTTTCAACACTTTCGCCAAGAGCCCTAAATGAGAGATGGCTTCATCTCTTGAGAGGCGTTGGCTTGGGGTTACGCAAAAGCTTTACTGCTTTCACAGATATCTTGGTCTCAATCTGTTGCTCCTCCATCTTTTCCCCGACCACCATTTATGACGCCATAAATAACTATAAGTAAATCAATAAAATGGAACTCCTGTGAAGGCAGAAACTCGGGATGTTCATTAAAGGGAGGGCAATGGGAAGCCCCATCTCCTTGTTATCTCAGCGTCCTGAAGGAAGGAGAGCATCTGGACAGTATTCAGGAATCAAACAAGGTGTCTGGGGTGTCTGGTAACTTCGGCAACCCCTCGGGGCTGGGGCAGGGGAGGTGCTGAGTGTAACCATGAATTAGAGTCCCAAGGTTCAAAACAGCAGCTGTTCCTACTCAGCCTAAAGCCAGAGAATTTCTCACAGACCCCTGAAAATGGCACTTATCTGTGATCTCAAGAAGGGGTAGGGAAGATACCTCCCAGAAAGGTCTAGTATCAGGACAGACATCATTTTTTCTACATGGGTAGTTATCCAGGATCTGCAAGTTAGTTTCCCCTCTTAACTTTTTTAAAAAATATTATACATATGAAAGTTTTCTTATTTTATTTATTTATCGACTGGCTGTGCTGGGTCTTTGTTGTGTACACTGGCTTTCTCTCGTTGTGGTGAGCAAGAGCTACTCTTCCTTGTGGTGCGTGGTCTTCTGATTGCAGTTACTTCTCTTGATCCAGGGGCTTCCTAATGGCTCAGTGAGTAAAGCATCTGCCTGCAATGCAGGAGACGTAGGAGACGCAGGTTTGATCCCTGGGTTGGGAAGAGCCCCTGGAGAAGGAAATGGCAACCCACTCCAGTATTCTTGCTTGGAAAACCCCATGGACAGGAAGGCCTGGCAGGCCACAGTCCAAAGGGTTGCAAAGAGTCAGACATGACTAGCACACAGGCACGTTGTCTCTTGGTCCAGAGCACAGCCCTAGAGCATCTGGGCTCGGTAGTTGCAGCATATGGGCTTAGCTGCTCTGTGGCATGTGGGATCTTCCCTGACCAGGGATCAAACCCACGCCCCTGTGTTGGCAGGCGGGTTCTTAACTACTGGACCACCAGGGAAGTCCTTTAATTTTTTTTTAAGCTAGTTTTATTTTTTTTATTTTTTGGCTGTGTTGCACAACATGTGGGACCTTAGTTCCCCAACAAAGGCTGAACCCATGCCTCTTGCATTGGAAGCATGGAGTTCCAGCCACTGGACAGCCAAGGAAGTCCTCCACCCTTAACTTTTGACCTATGTAGCAAATAATGTAATAGATATGAAATGAGGAGCTAAAATGAGTCTGGTTTCTAAGGTACCTGATGGAACAGAACCAAAATTTCTGGATGAGAGAATTGACTTCCAGGCTAACTCACTCCCCAGCACTTGTCCCAAAACTTGGCCATCCCAGTTGGTTTTCATCAAGTTATGACATATAGACTGGGCACTTGGGGCGGCTGCCTGCGTCCATCAGCCCCAGGAAATACCACACATTTCCATCATAGTGTCACACTTAGCTGTTTGTCCTGGACAAAAGGACTTTGGTTCCCCCTTGATGGCTTCTGTTTGGCTGCTGCAACAGAAACCAATGTCTCGGTTGTTTGACTTCACTGTGGCATGAAATCATGGGCCTATTAAAGGAGTAGAAACAGTGAAGGGTTATGTAAGGTTTAAATCTCAAAGTCAACAGAAATGGGTTTCAGGTTGCTGGGCTGACAATGCCAAGAAGGGAGTTTTGGCATTTCAGGGGCAGGGTTGATGCTGCCTGTATGGCCTGTCTAACCAGCAGCCCATTGTCAGAGTCACTTCTGTAGGTGCCAGCGCAATTATTCCAGTTTGGATCTTTAGCTTCAAAGGCATTTTGTGGTGATGGTGGTTCTTACCAGGCAGATTAGTTCAGTGGTATGGGATTCAGTCCAAGCTTTGGAACTATCCAGAGATTGGATTACTGCAGGATTCTCAAACTTGTGTTTGAATCCATCTCTACCATTAGCCTGTATCCATGAACAAATTACATCCTTTTTTTCTAAGCCTCAGTTTCCTCATCTTCAAAGGGGACATGATAATAGTACCTCTTTACAGGGTTGTGAGGATTACAGGAGATAATACTTGAAACACTCTGGCCCACTTCTGGGCAGAAATGACTCTCAATAAATAGAAGTGATTGTGACTATTTAAAAAGCATTTGTCTGCCCAAGTAGAAGCCTTCTCTTTTCTTAACCTTCCTTATTTTTGCTGAAGAAGCTGCCAGCCAGGACTGCAGATGTTGACCTATTGGTAACATACTTCATTACCAGTCATCCCATCCCATTTCTGGGTAGTTCAGCCACTGTTCTAATTTGATTGTCTATCGTGATTATCTCAGCAAATGAGATAATTTGCTGAGGTTTTTTGGTAATAAAGAGGAAAAACTATGGGTTGTTGAGACCTTATTTGATATAATAAATAAGGAATGGTGAAGGTGTTTGTTGAGTAACCATAAGGCTGAGTCCATCATCTGAAAGTAGCTAAGACTTGTCAAGGACTTGAGATGCCACAAAAGTTTTCTGTTGAGTGCAGAACCGTGATGGTAACTTATGTGCTCTAGATTTCTAAATTCACCCTTTTTCTTGATGGAGTAAATGTCCTCAGTGACAGGAAGAGAAAATATGTTACTTAAAAAATAATTTAATCATAGTGTAAATGCAACAGAGAAGATTCAGTTTAACAAAAATAATGTTTTCAAATTCGAAGATTGGCATCACTCTCCACCCGGTTAACTAAAAGCTTAAATGTACAGATTATATCTAAGATACCCACTGTGTCCCATTAAATCCTATCCAAGTCCTGAGGAAACTGACCTGTGTTTGCCATACTGACACACTCAACTTATCCCAAACAATTCATTTCTGCTCTTAAACTGCCTCTGTCCCAACTACCTATTCTGTCGATGGTGTTACCGTTTTCTAAACCACACCTAGAGATCTTCATGAGGTCTCTAATCCTTCCACCACTTTTCTCTGTGTTCAGAAGCCACCTGCTCCCATTGCTGCATGATGGTCAAGCAGACTGGTTAAGATGGGCTTGGGACTTCCCCTCGTGGTCCAGTGCTTAAGAATCTGCTGTCCAATACAGGGGACATGTGTTTGACCCCTGGTCAGTGAATTAAGATCCCACATGCCGTGGGGCAACTGAGCCCCTGCACCTCAATTAGAGAGCCTGTGTACCACAAATTACAGAGCCCCTGTGCTGCAATGCAAGATCCCACATGCTACAACTAAGCCCAGAAGCCGCCAATAAATAAATAAGATTCTGGCACTTCTGTTTTAATGCATTACCACCTATAGCTGTGCCTTAGCCTCTCTGTACCTCAATTTCCTCATCTTTAAAATAGGAAAAATAAACATTAATTCCTCATAGAGTCGCTGTGATAAATAATTTTCAGCATACTGCCAGGACATTGTAAGTACTTGATTCAGTTCTGCTACTGATTTTATTATTACAAATAGTCTAGGATATGTTCCTTCCCATCTATTTTTATTGCAAATGCTCTATTTTAAGCCCTGTCATTTTTGGCCTGGGTTACATATTGTTATTCACTCACTAAGTCACCTGGCTTCCCAGGTAGCACGAGTGGTAAAGAACCTGTCTGTCAGTGCAGGAGACACAGGAGATGTGGGTTCAATCCCGGGTCAGGAAGATCCCCTGGAGGAGGAAATGGCAACCCACTCCAGTATTCTTGCCTGGAGAATCCCACAGACAGAGAAACCTGATGGGCTACAGTTCATAGGGTCACAAAGAGTCAGACACGGCTAAAGTGACTCAGCATAGTCACTAGTCATGTCTGACTCTTTGCGACCCCATGACCTGCAGCATGCCAGGCTTCTCTGTCCATCATTATCTCCCTGAGTTTGCTCAGACTCATGCCCACTGAGCCAGTGATACCATCCAACCATCCATCCTCTGTCACCCCGTTCTATCTTGCCCTCAATCTTTCCCAGCATCAGGGTCTTTTCCAGCGAGTCAGCTTTTCACATCAGGTGGCCAAAGCATTGGAGTTTCAGCATCAGTCCTTCCAATGAATATTCAGGGTTGAGTTCCTTTAGGATTGACTGGTTTGATCTCCTTGCTGTCCAAGGGATTCTCAAGGGTCTTCTCCAGCACCACAGTTTGAAAGCATCAATTCTTTGGTGCTCAGCTTTCTTTATGGTCCAACTCTCACATCCATTCATTACTACCAGAAAAACCATAGCTGTAACTAGATGGACCTTTGCTGGCAAAGTGATGTCTCTGCTTTTTAATACACTGTCTGGGTTTGTCACAGCTTTTCCTCCAAGAAGCAACCATCTTTTACTTTCGTGGCTGCAGTCACCATCCACAGTGATTTTGGAGCCCAAGAAAATAAAATCTGTCACTGTTTTCACTTTTTCCCATTTATTTGCCATGAAGTGATGGGACTGGATGCCATAATCTTCATTTTTGAATGTTGAGTTTTAAGCCAGGTTTTCCATTCTCCTCTTTCACCTTTATCAAGAGGTCCTTTACTTCCTCTTCACTTTCTGCCATTGAAGTGGTATCATCTACATATCTGAGGTTGTTGATATTTCTCCCAGCCATCTTGATCCCAGCTTGTGAGTCATCCAGCCCAGCATTTCACATAAGGTACTCTGCATATATAAGCAGAGTGACAATATACAGCCTTGACATACTCCTTTCCCAATTTTAAACCAGTCTATTGTTCTATGTCCAGTTCTAACTATTGCTTCTTGTCCTGCATACAGGTTTCTCGGGAGACAGATAAGGTCATCTGGTGTTCCCATCTCTTTAAGAATGTTCCACAGTTTGTTGTGATCCACACAGTCAAAGGCTTTAGCATAGTCACAGTCAATGAAGCAGAAGATGTTTTTTGGGAATTCTCTTGCGTTTTCTATAATCCAGAGCATATTGGCAATTTGTTCTCTGGTTCCTCTGCCTTTTCTCAGTCCAGTTTGTACATCTGAAAGTTCTTGGTTCACGTACTGGTGAAGCCTAGCTTGAAGGATTTTGAGCAATATCTTGCTGGCATGTGAAATGAGTGCATTTGTACAGTAATTTGAACATTCCTTGGCATTGCTCTTCTTTGGGATTGGAATGAAAACTGACCTTTTCCAGTCCTGTGGCCACTGCTGAGTTTCCAAATTTGCTTGCATAATGAGTGCAGCACTTTAACCAAATCATTTTTTAAGATTTGAAATAGCTCAAATTGAATTCCATCATCTCCATTAACTTTGTTCTTAGTAATGCTTCCTAAGGCCCACTTGACTTCACACTCTAGGATGTCTGGCTCTAGGTGAGTGACCACATCATTGTGTTTAACCACGTGGTTAATGTGGTTAATTAACATCATCGTGGGTCATTAATAGCCTTTTCGTACAGTTCTTCTGTGTATTCTTGACATCTTTTCTTAATCTCTTCTGCTTCTGTTAGGTCCTAGCCATTTTTGTCATTTATTGTGCCTATCTTTGTATGAAATGTTCCTTAGTAACTCCAGTTTTCTTGAATAGATCTCTAGTCTTTCCCATTCTGTTGTTTTCCTCTATTTCTTTGTATTGTTCACTTAGGAAGGCTTTCCTATTACTCCTTGCTATTCTCTGGAAGTCTGCATTCAGTTGGGTATATCTTTCTCTTTCCTTTGCCTTCCACTTCTCTTCTTTTCTCAGCTATTTGTAAGTCCTTCTCAGACAACCATTTTGTTTCTTGCATTTCTCTTTCTTGGGGATGGCTTTGGTCATCACCTCCTATACAATGTTATGAACCTCTGTCCATAGTTCTTCAGGTACTGTCTCTACCAGATCTAGTCCCTTGAATCTATTCATCACCTCCACTGTATAATCATAAGGGCTTTGATTTAGGTCATAACTGAATGGCCTAGTGGTTTTGCATACTTTCTTCAATTTAAGTTGGAATTTTGCAATAAGGAACTGGTTATCTGAGCTACAGTCAGCTCCAGGTCTTGTTTTTGCTGACTGTATAGAGTTTCTCCATCTTCGGCTACAAAGAAGATAATCAACCTGATTTCAGTACTGACATCTGGTGACATCCATCTGTAGAGTCATCTGTTGTGTTGTTGGAAGACAGTGTTTGCTATGACCAGTGCATTCTCTTGGCAAAACTCTGTTAGACTTTGCCCAGGTTCATTTTGTACTCCAAGGCCAAACTTACCTGTTACTCCAGGTATCTCTTGCCTTCTTACTTTTGCATTCCAGTCCCCTATGGTGAAAAGGACATCTTTATTTTGGTGTTAGTTCTAGAAGGTCTTGTAGGTCTTCATAGAGCCATTCAACTTCAGCTTCTTCAGCATTAGAAGTTGGGGAACAGACTTGGATTACTGTGATGTTGAATGGTTTGCCTTGGAAAAGAACAGAGATCATTCTGTTATTTTTGAAATTGCCACTAAGTACTGCATTTCAGGCTCTTTTGTTGACTGTGAGGGCCACTCCATTTCTTTTAAGGGATTCTTGCCCACAGTAGTAGATATATTGGTCATCTGATACTGGTGTCTTATTTACCCTGCTTCCAGATTTCCCTCTATTTTCCTGGTTAGTTCTTCAGGATGAGAAGACATTGATTCAAGCTGCTAATGAATACACATTTGCTGTGTTCCTCAGGTTTATATTTTATATCTCTTCTACCTTGGGTAAGAGTACTTTGGTTCTTCACCTGCACGTTCTTTTCCTCAGGTCTCCTGAGAGCTGACTTTATAGACCATATTTCTCATCTTGTAAAAAGCAACATGAATAATACCATATATCTTAGTTTCACAATCTTAGTAACCTAAGGGACTTGAAGTGATTCTTACCAGATATAGCAGGAGAAGGCTCTCAGTCATCAAAGAGGACATTCATCATCTGAGGAACTGTCATGCAGACACTAGCTGAACAAGAGTCATGCACAAGACCTATCCATCACTTGATTCTATGCCCCTGAAGTTAGCTTTCTTTGTGGTTATGAAAATTTTTATTTAGAACTTTTAGAAAAGCATGCAATGTGACTCCAGCATGTTTAGAAAGTCCTAGAAAATAAATGTAACAGATCTTGCTTTTTAAAATATTTCCATATGAGCATATGTACAATAAATAGCAACAATAAGGGTATTTTTTTTAATCTATAGCCTTTTAAAAAATTGAAGTATAGTTGATATACAGTGTTGTGTTAATTTCTGATATACAGCAAAGTGATTGTTATACATACATATGCATATTATTTTTTCATATTCTTTTCCATTATAGTTTATTACAGGATATTGAATATAGTTCCTCTACATATAGCTATATACAATAGGACCTTGTTGTTTCATTTTTTAATTTAATTTTTATTTTAGAGTATAGTTGATTTACAATGTTGTGTTAGTTTCACTTTATGTATAGAAAAGTGATTCAGTTATCTATTTTATGTATAGCAGCGTGTATCTGAAGAAGGAAATGGCAACCCACTCCAGTATCCTTGCCTGGAGAATCCTATTGACAGAGGAGCCTGGTCGGCTGCAGTCTATAGGGTCACAAAGAGTCGAACACGACTGAAGTGACTTAGCAGCAGCAGCAGTGTGTATCTGCTAATCCCAAACTTCTAATTTATCCCTCCCCACTCTCCCATTTGGTAACCATAAGTTTGTTTTCTCTGTCTGTGATTCTGTTTTGTAAATAAGTTCATTTTTATCATTAACAATAAGGGTTTTTTTTTTTTTTTTTTTTTAACAATAACGGTTTTTTAAATGACCTGTTGGCTAACACATAACAAGATATAGAAACTTCAGTGCTGTGTGTTCTAGTTGAATTGAAACTGGTGTGAGTCTAGGTCATCAGCTCAAACCAAAAGTGGCCATAGGCAAGTCTTAGCCAAAATGAAAAAATCAAAGGAAACTGGGATAGAGCATGAGTTTCAGGTTCAAGTCACTATGGGGTAAATCTTCATAGTTAAGAGGCAGCTAATATGATTGTCTTCTACCAAAACAAGAAAAAAAATTACCAAAATAAGAAAAAAATTTCACTGTCTGTGGTTAGGCAACTAAGGTCCCATATGCTGCAAGGCAACTAAGCCCAAGCTCTGGAGCCTATGCTCTACAGGAAGAGAAGCCTGTGCCCCACAACGAAGGCCTAGTGCAGCCAAAAAAGAAAAAAAAGATATGAGGAAGGTCTGGCTCCAAAACATCAAACCCTGACAATAAGAGATCCCTGTTCAATTCCAGTGTTGATCGTGTGCCAGGTGCTAGGAATACAATGGTGAATGAGATACTATTTCTACCCTCAAGGAGCCAGGGTAGGGGTAATACCTAGTGGGAAAATATGGGACTTCCCTGGTAGTCCAGTGGTAGAGAATCCGCCTGCCCGTGCAGGGGACACAGGTTCAATCCTTTCTCCAGGAGGATTCCACAGGCTGCAGAGCAACTAAGCCTGTGCACCGCAACTACTGAAGCCCATATGCCTAGAGTCCGTGTTCTGCAACAAGAGAAGTCTCCACAGTAAGAAACCTGTGCACTGCAACTAGAGAGTAGCCCCTGCTCCTCACAACTAGAGAAAGCCTGTGTGCAGCAACTAAGACCCAGCGCAGCCAAAAATAAATAGATAAATAATTTAATCTGTATTGACATTAGAAAAACACAATATAGATGATAGTTACAAGGTGCTCTGGCAATACAGAAAGGTAACACATTCCAGCCTGAAGGGGTAGGGGGATTAGAACCAGGGAATGCTTTCCAAAGATAAGCCTTGAGTCACGTAGGAGTTGTATGAAAAAGTTGGGATAGTGAGGTTGAGAGTACGGTCAAAGAGGCAGCATTAAAAGTCTGAACAGTAAGAACACTGTAAGTAAAAGAATGGAAGCATGTAACAGTATTCTGTCTTTAGGACCCAGGTATACCTTCTTTATAACTGGGATGTCAATAAAGAGAGATGGCATGGTAGGGGGTGCAGTTTGTGAGACAGAGAGTGTCAGATTCTAGCTTTATGAAAAAGTAGCTAATGAAGAATTACAACATATGTATAATAAAAATTAATAGAAAAAAATGAAAATCAGAAAAAAGCAAGACAATGGGGAAAGTGATGGCAAAGTTTTTTTCCTCCCTAGGTTGCTGATGTATCCAGGAATAAGAGATATCAGTTTTGCTAACTTTTCCTGAGATTCAATTCAGTTTAATTCAGTCGCTTAGTTGTGTCTGACTATTTGCGACCCCATGGACTACAGCACACCAGGCCTCCCTGTCCATCACCAACTCCCAGAATTTACTCAAATTCATGTCCATTGAGTCGTTGATGCCATCCAACCATCTCATCTTCTGTAGTCCCCTTCTCCTCCCACCTTCAATCTTTCCCAGCATCAGGGTCTTTTCTGGTGAGTCAGTTCTACGTATCAGGTGGCCAAAGTATTAGAGTTTCAGCTTCAGCATCAGTCCTTCCGATGAATATTCAGGACTGATTTCCTTTATGATTGACTGGTTCGATCTCCTTGCAGTCCAAGGGACTTTCCTGAGATAGCAAGTCTAAATGTGAATCAGAGATTGATGCTCTTTTCATTCAGTTCAGTTCAGTCGCTCAGTCGTGTCCGACTCTTGGCGACCCCATGAATCGCAGCATGCCAGGCCTCCCTGTCCATCACCAACTCTCGGAGTTTACTCAAACTCATGCCCATCGAGTCGGTGATGCCATCCAGCCATCTGATCCTCTGTCATCCCCTTCTCCTCCTGCCCCCAATCCCTCCCAGCATCAGGGTCTTTTCCAATGAGTCAACTCTTCGCATGAGGTGGCCAAACTATTGGTGTTTCAGCTTCAGCATCAGTCCTTCCAATGAACACCCAGGACTGATCTCTTTTAGGATGGACTGGTTGGATCTCCTTGCAGTCCAAGGGACTCTCAAGAGTCTTCTCCAACACCACAGTTCAAAAGCATCAATCTTTCGGCTTTTCATTAGAAAATCCTAAAAATGTGGACAAAGAGGAGGGAATGAGAAAAGCTGTATGTAGTGTAGTATCCTAAAAATCATTATTACTACAGTTTATTTCTCCATCTTAGACTGCCAATTAGGTGACAAATGACTTTTCACGTAAATATTAGGGCAAGGTCTTTCCTCTCCCTCTATTAAACTTACTTATAGAGTTCCACACCAAGTCATGCCCAGTGAAGCATCAGTACATCCTAGGAAGATCCTGTGTTTATGTGCTCAAAAGAGTATTTAATTGCACATTCCTACTCCCTCAGATTAGCCTTTTGGCAAAGTGAGCTCATTTCATTTCCAATGAATAAGATTACCATGGTCCATTGTTGAGTAAAAGGGGATGAAGATAAGCTGGAAACTCAGTCAAGGAGAAGGTTCAAGAGTATCCTGCAAAGCTAGGAGTAACACAAGAAAGTCTACTACCATTACCCAAGTCAAGGCAGTTGAATTTTAAACAGGAAATGTTTAAAACGTGAATGCCTCCCAACAACACATGGTGATTAAAGGAATTCTGACATCTACTTGTACATGGTAGGCACAATGGTAATATTCAGTAAATTTATAAAATTTATTCAAATATGAGTGTCAGATTGGACCAAGTATTTATTGAGTATCTACTATGTTGGAGATAGAGAAGTGAACTAGACATAATTCCTCCCCTTAGTCAAATAATTCCCACTTTGGGACCAGGCACTTAAGATCACTGTCCAAGAAAGATAAGAGAGTAGTCTTGTAACTAAACCATGGAATGACAGAACTTGTTTGTGTACATAATTATTGACATCCAAGGAAATCTCAGCCTACCCTAAAGCTGATTATAATTTTCATAATTTCTGCTCTATGTATTCTTTTTCTCTCTTTAAACATCAAATCCAAATATGATTAGCAAGGTCATAAATGACCTCCAAAATCACTGCAGATGGTGAGTGCAGCCATGAAATTAAAAGACATTTGCTCCTTGGAAGAAAAGCTATGAACAGCCTAGACAGCATATTAAAAAGCAGGGACATTACTTTGCCAACAAAGGTCAGTCTAGTCAAGGCTATGGTTTTTCCGATAGTCATGTATGGATGTGAGAGTTGGACTATAAGGAAAGCTGAGCACCAAAGAATTGATGTTTTTGAACTGTGGTGTTGGAGAAGACTCTTGAGAGTCCCTTGGACTGCAAGGAGATCCAACCAGTCCATCCTAAAGGAGATCAGTCCTGGGTGTTCATTGGAAGGACTGATGTTGAAGCTGAAACTCCAATACTTTGGCCACCTGATGCCACCACTCATTGGAATAGACCCTGATGCTGGGAAAGATTGGAGGCGGGAGGAGAAGGGGACGACAGAGGATGAGACTGTTGGATGGCATCACCAACTCAATGGACATGAGTTTGAGTAAACTCCGGGAGCTGGTGATGGACAGGGAGGCCTGGTGTGCTTCAGTCTACGGGGTCGCAAAGTGTCAGACACAACTGAGCAACTGAACTGAACTTGCCAGCCTAATACTATTTTATACCCCTTTCTTCATCACTGCAGTCAAAAAGCTTACTTAGTTTTAATGTCACACTAGACATCATTGAATGGTCCCTGTGATTAATAACTTACCTGTAACTAGTTCTTCTCTTAATCACCAGACTGTCCAAAGAGCACAGGCTCCTCTCGCACAGGAAGACAGTGATTGATTATATTTTGGGCTCACATACAGGAGTGTTTTCCAGAAGATATCTATTAGGATGGGTCCTAGAGTAGGTGTGAGTTGTTTGAGGGTGAATTTAGGATCACAACATGAATATGGAATAGAGCAGGACTTCAAGGTCTGAGATCACTGAAAGAGAAGGACACGCAATGCCTGGGCATTGGAACACGTCTCTTACATGTCAACTTCCTAATATCAGTAAGGAGGTTTAAATCTGCAGAATGATGAAAAATGAACATTCTGTAGCAAAATCTAGAAAACACATAAGGAAGTGACAGTTCTGGCCTTTGAAGAACATACCCTACAAGAGTTGTTCTTAACCTCATTTTCATATCCTCACTAGTATGTACAGTGTTTTTGAGATCCTGACAGAGCAGAGATGCAAAATAAGAAATTCCCTTCCTCCCTTAACTAGTTTTTCTGGTCTAAAAAGCAGCAATCATTAAATGAGGAAAAGGGCTTTTACTAACTCTCATAATTACCCCAGTGTCTCCATACCAGAATTTTAAATATTCAAAGGTGAAATGGAGAAGCAAAAGGTACAGTCCACGAATTCAGTTCTTAATCTGACCCACATCTCTTAACTATTGCAGATTACTCTTATGAAACCAGAATCCAGCACTACTGAGTGCTGCTCCAAAGGCACAGAGTTAATGTTACTGACAGAACTCTTTAAGTGTTCTAATGACTAGAGCTTGAGAAATGAGTAAGTCCTTAACTGAGTATGATGCATATATAGGGTCAGAGGTGGAGGGCATGCTTAATCTGATAATCACGCAGAAAATGTGGATAATTTCTCCGGGGAGAACAAGCCCAATTACTCATAATGCGCCATACTGGGCAGCACTTGAGAGACTAGGCATCACTAGTAATTTTTGTCTGGCATACATCCATGTTTTCCTGACATCCCCCCACTCCAACACTCCTCGCTCCCCCGGAGCTCTGTATTGCCCAAAAGTGATGATAATAATGATGGTTGATGGTACCATCTAAAAGATAGCATAATGGAAGGCATTTCCAGGACTTTGGCATTATTTCTAGTTTCAAATTCTGGTACTAACTGCTACAGAGCTGAGAACACACATTTCATCAATGTTCTGCTTTGATCTGCTTCTGAAAGCTGGAGTTAGGCTTGTGGTGAACAGTAAATACACAGCAGCCTTTTCCCTTTCTGGTCATGGTCCTACCAAGTTATTAACACTCAGTACCTAATCCACCGACAGCCTTGTTAGATGCCTAGCCATGGTAAGCTCTTTGTTTCTCAGGACTCACTAATAACTTCCCCTAAAAGGGCTCTTGCAGTCTCAGGAGAGTTGAAGTTAGAAGACAACACTTTCTTCAGCTTGTCTTCTCCTGAGAGCCTTCATGTAACAGAGCCAACAATGCCCTCTCTGTGGACTAGGCTTGTGTTTGCTACTTGGTTTTCATAGATTACTTTATATACAAAGCTGTTAATAGAAGTACTTAGGGGAAAAGGATTCTAGGTCATACTAAGTCCATCAAGATGTTAACATCGATAGTACTTGTAGAATCTCAAATTAAATTATTAAGATTTCAAGGATTGAAGATGAACAAGAAATACTGAAGTGGTAAGCTTACTTAAGCAAGGCCATTACCTTTTGAGACATGAATTTACAAGGTATACACAATTTCGATGACAAACTAAGGCTCAAGTTTTAAGAATGAATACCTAAGATGTTCTATGGATCTCAGAAGGCTCACCAGGAAAAATGGTTCTTTGAAAGGGGGTAACTGAGAAGAGTTTAATGAAGATACTAATTAAAAAGGGATGAGCAGGGTTAGGTAAACAAAGTCAAAATGGTGAAGTACCTCAGTGGAGTCCAGATCTTTCTGCAGTGATGGAAATGTTCTACGTCTGCATTGTCTAATTCTATAACAATTAGTCACATGTGGCTATTGGACACTTAAGATGTGGTTAATGCAACAAAGATGCTGAATTCTTTGGAGTGATGCCGAGTCAACTCATGGTGTGGCTTTTGACTGAAGAATGCAGCTGCTGCCAACTTTCAGCCTGCTGGGGAAACACTGGGAATAGCCTGGCTCACTCTTCCTGTCGAACCATCCTTCTCTGCTACTTGACTGATGGAACTCTCCAGGAACCAGAGAACAAGAAAACTCATTGATGCAGTTCATAAAGGTTGACCTCCTGGGGCACAGAACATAGTGAAGCATGGAGTGTAGATATGGAACAAAACATTTTCATACCATGTACAAACTGAGCTGAGAAATCAAACCGTTTTATCAGCATTTATAAATATAAACAAGTATGGAACTAGTGGCAAAAAAAAAAATTGAACAAAAGCATGTGTCTCAATAAAGTCATATAAATGTCTTATTAAAGCTATCTGAGCTCTCTGCTGAGCTAAATGGCGCAGTGCTTTAATCAAACTGCAACTGGGTTCATTTCAGGTTTCGTACATGAAGAATGAAGTCAAAACCATGTCCCTTCACCCATATTCAACCTTGTGTTCTTAGCAGGGATCTGTGTGAAACTTTTTCCAAGGTCCCATTTAAAATCACAAAGCCTGGGAGTGGGAAGTTTTTCACTTTACTTAGGCGAAAGGTCATTGTAACTCAATAAATGGGTAAACTCAGATTAGAAAGTGGGAGGAAGACCAAGAAATTAGATATGGGGATCCAAAGGCCCCCAAATCCTACTCTAGGACTATATGACCACTCCATTTTTGTACTATCTTTTGGAATTTTGGTGTGTTTAAAAAAAAAATTTCCCCCCCCCTTTCTGCACTGAATAGCAGTGCTAAGAAAAAACCAAAAACAAAAAAATGAGTGGGAAGGGGGAGTGGTACTATGCAAAGCCAGAGTCAAATCCTATTTTGGAAAGCTTTATTGTCCACTTTAGTGGGTCCTGACTATAAAGGAAGTCCAGTCTTTAAGTGCCAGTCTTTACTGTCTAGCACTTAAAGAAGAAAGGTCTAATGTCACTGTATGGGGGTTGAAGTAGGTGCCAAAGGAAAAGCAGTTTCCACCACCTCCAAGGAGCAGGAGCTGTTGCTCTTCAGGAAAGAGGATGCTGGTATGATTGTGTAACATTAATGGCCATGGCACACATGTTGTGTCAATCCGATACTCAAAGCTCAATCCTGTAGACAAATCAATAACAGTCACTCCAGGAACTGCGGAGGAATGAATCCAGACCCCTCCAACCAGCAAAAGCTTCCCATTGTCTACATGAGCTGTGTGGGAGTACCTTGGGGTAATGGGAGGCTGGATAGCTATGGATTCCCAGAGGAATCCACAAGTGATTGGTTTCAGAAAGAATACAGAGCTCAGTGGCTCCTCAGAAGCACCCAGACCTCCAGCAATGAGGGCTCCCCCTTGCCAGCTGCAGGCACTGTGGGAATGCCGACCTTCAGGTCCTTCTCCCTCCACTGGGATGCTAACCCAAGTCATTGTTCCCACGTGGAGGAAATGCCAGCCACTTAGTACAGGTTCTGCCACACTGCGGCCCCCATACACAAACAAATATTTCTGATTCTCACAGGACACTTCTGTTGTTGAATGGCGCCAACGTGACAAGGTGGAGTCTTCTGGACTGAACTTCGTGACTGTTACATTTGGGTCCTCACTGCTATTATCCTCTTTCTCACAAGAAAGTTGGAGTATCCCCAAGGCTGGAGTTACTGGGGACAGTCTCCCTCCTAGAACCAGAACCTGAGTATCTGAAAGTCTTGTCATGGTGTGATAAAGGCGTCCATCCCACTGAGCTCCAGTTCCCCAACTGCCTATCTGGTTGCCTTTCCATTCAAAGTCACTGTATCTTAAGAGCATATGAAACTTGCTCACTCGGCAATGTCGCCCCTCCTGCTCTCCAAATCCTCCTGCACTGAGAATAACGCCTGGGCTCAAAAGGACAGAGGCGTGGCCATATCTCCTAAGGCCCGGGCCCTGCGTGTCCCCAGTGACTACACTGGCAGGGAAGACTCCTGAAGGGGGAGCCGGATCTATCCGAGGCAACATCTCTGAAGGTGGAAACACCAGAGTCTGGGAGAGGCTGTCTCCCCGAGAAGCGGCTAGAATGAAATAGTGGGCACACTTCAGATGCCACTCCTCAAACTCGTCAAAAGGTTCAAGATTTTCCACGCGTCGGCGTTCTTCTGCGGGGAGAAAGCTGCGATAGAATTCATTCAGGTCCATGGCGCGACAGGCAGTCCAGCCGGCCTGGAGGAAGCGCTTCTGCTGGGCCTCCGCGTCGGGAAAGCGGTCAAGGCCATGAAGGGGAGAATTTAGGTGCCGAAAATGTTGCTGCATGAACTCGCCAAAGGCGTCCTGCGGTCTCATCTGCTCGTAGACGACGAAAATGGCATTAGAAAACCGCTGGGCGGCCCAGGCGATGAGGGCCGCGGCATCATCCGGCTCAAGGTAGGTGAGCACGGCCTCAGCCAGGAGCAGGGTCGGGGCGGCCGCGTCAAGACCGGCGGCAGCAAGGGCCTGGTCCAGCCGCTGCAGCTGCCGCAGGTCCAGGCCCAGGATGCGGTAGTCTGAGCTCTCAAAGCACAGATTGGACCCGGGGTCTCCGCGCTGGAAAGGCCCGGTTAACGCGCACAGATCCGGCGTATCTCGAATCCTCTGCGCTTTGCGCTCGGCCACGTCCGGAAAGTCCACCTCCCAGACAGCAGCCTCTGCCAGGCGGCCGGCAGTTTTGAGGCGAAAATACAGTGAGTCTGAGCCGGCGCCCAGCGACAGAATCTGCGCGCGAGGGCTGCCGGGGGCCGCGCACGTCCGCTCTACGAAGGCGCGCACGCAGTGCCGCACGGCGCGTGCGCGGACGTAGTAGCCGCGGTGGATGAGCGGCGCGCGGCGCGCCGTCCCCGGAACCAACAAGGCAGCAAAGGCATCGTGCACGTACCCGCGCGCGGCCAGGGAGCTCTTGCTGAGCGCGCTACTGTCGTTGGTGCTCTGCACTGCCTCAGCCCGACGTTCACGGCTGCGCGAGCCCATGGTCAGGGGAGTCAGGAGCTGCGGTCCGTCGGAGTGGTGAGCTGCCCTTTGGTCCGGTAGTATCCTGTACCCGCAAGTACAGCTCGCGGACTCGGTACTGGGCGGGGCCGGGGAGGGGGCGGGAAACAACGCCCCGTTTCATCTCTTCCTCGGATAGGCGGGCGTCACTTCCGGGAAGGGCGCGCCTCTCCAATCGGGATTGAGTATGCTGCAGCTGGCGCTGACAGTCGGCTGTGATTGACATTTCTTTGATTTTCTATGACCAAGGTTTCGCGGGAAGACTGACGTCTGCGGCTTTTTGTGGACACGTGGACTGTGTCGGGGAAGCGCGGATTGTCACTTTTCTACAAGCCTTCCTGGCTGAAACGAAAAATTTTCTTAAGTTTTCATAAGCTGACTCAACTGTTGACAAAAAGCTTTCAGAGGTGAGCCTGTGGGGGCTGACAACCCAGAAATCCTTGTAATGCAGCGCCTGCATTGAGTGTCTGGTAGCGACAAAGCAGGGTTAGGACCACGAATTTTAGGGGGCAGGGAAAAGAAACGGTCTTTCCTTGGATAATAACTACGAATACGGAGAGATCACATTTACGTCTGAAAACAAGTTAGTGAGGCCAGGTACAAAATAAAGAAACCTTTACAGAAGTTGTGATTCACCCAATCAGTGTTTCCCCACAAATGTATACTGTCAATTCCCTTGTATCCCAGGCTCTGTGCTAAGCTTACAGTAAGTAAACCAGTCAGCCTCTGTTTCTCAGCTGTAAAGTGATACTCCCCTCCGCGTTCAAAGTTCTGTCTTCTTGGATAGAATTGAATATGTCTGTGGAAGAGGGAATCACAGAAGAGAAGTGATTATTCTTTCTGAGTCTTGGCAGTTTAAAATAATCAAGTTTCTACTTTGAGTGTTTGGGAGTCATCACCAGTAGGAAATCACTTGCAAAGATACTTGGGGGATTTGTAACTTATTAATTGGGATTTGGTGACTGTGGGAGCTTAGAAGGAGAAGGAAATCAGGATGTCTCTTAAGTATGGTTACCTTGAAGCAGTATAGCATAATAGTGAAGGGCATGAGTTTTGGAGTCCAGCTGATTCGGATACTGGAACTGTGTCATTTAGAGCTCTTGGAATTTAAGAGCTCTTAGTGACTTTCAGTTCAGTTCAATCACTCAGTTGTGTCTGACTCTTTGCAACCCCATGGACTGCAGCATGCCAGGCCTCCCTGTCCATCACCAACTCCTGGAGTTTACTCAAACTCATGTCCATTGAGTCGGTGATGCCATCCAACCATCTCATCCTCTGTTATCCCCTCCTCCTCCCACCTTCAGTCTTTCCCAGCATCAGGATCTTTTCAGATGAGTCAGCCCTTCGCATCAAGTGGCCAAAGTATTGGAGTTTCAGCTTCAACATCAGTCCTTCCAATGAACACCCAGGACTGATCTCCTTTAAGATGGACTGGTTGGATCTCCTTGCAGTCCAAGGGACTCGCAAGAGTCTTCTCCAACACCACAGTTCAAAAGCATCAATTCTTCAGTGCTCAGCTTTCTTTATAGTCCCAACTTTCATATCCATACATGACTACTGGAAAAACCATAGCCTTGACTAGACGGACCTTTGTTGGCAAAGTAACATCTCTGCTTTTTAATATGCTGTCTAGGTTGGTCATAACTTTTCTCCCAAGGAGTAAGTGTCTTTTAATTTCATGGCTGCAGTCACCATCTGCAGTGATTTTGGAGCCCCCAAAAATAAAGTCTGCCGCTGTTTCCACTGTTTCTCCATTTGCCATGAAGTGATGGGACCAGGTGGCATGATCTTTGTTTTCTGAATGTTGAGCTTTAAGCCAACTTTTTCACTCTCCTCTTTCACTTTCATCAAGCGGCTCTTTAGTTCTTCTTCACTTTCTGCCTTCAGGGTGATGTCATCTGCATATCTGAGGTTATTGATGTTTCTCCCAGCAATCTTGATTCCAGCTTGTGCTTCATCCAGCCCATCGTTTCTCATGATGTACTCTGCATATAAGTTAAATAAGCAGGTTGACAATATACAGTCTTGACATACTCCTTTTCCTATATGGAACTAGTCTGTTGTTCCATGTCCAGTTCTAACTGTTGCTTCCTGACCTGCATACATATTTCTCAGGAGGCAGGTCAGGTGGTCTGATATTCCCATCTCTTTCAGAATTTTCCACAGTTTATTGTGATCCACACAGTCAACGGCTTTGGCATAGTCAATAAAGCAGAAATAGTTGTTTTCCTGGAACTCTCTTGCTTTTTCGATGATCCAGCAGATGTTGGCAATTTGGTCTCTGGTTCCTCTGCCTTTTCTAAATCCAGCTTGAACATCTGGAAGTTCACGGTTCACGTATTGTTGAAGCCTGGCTTGGAGAATTTTGAGCATTGCTTTACTAGCGTGTGAGACTTAGTGACTTTAGGGAGAGCAGTTTCTGTGAAACAGTAAGGGCAGAATCCATGTTTCGGTGAATTGGGAGATAAGTAAATGGAGGCAGCTCAACGAGTGTAGCTCAGAAGGAAAGAATAGACAGGTCAGTAAAGAAGAATGGGGGATAACAGAAAGTTGTGTTTTTTGTTTTTTTTTTTAAGGTGGAAGCAAGTACTGTATTTGCATATTGGTTCCCTAGGAGAAATTAGCAAGTGGAGAGAGGTTGACTTGCGGAAAAGTGAGATTAACTAGTGGAGTAATGACTTGGAATAGACAAGAAGGAATGGAATATTGGGCATAGATTAGTCTTGGGAACAGGAGACTGAATCCTCTTTCTCTGACTCATGAAGGAAGAAGGGGTATAGATACAGATAAGATTAAGTGTGAGGGAGGGCAGAGAGAAATACAGGAAATTCATGCCTAAAGGCTTTTGTTGTCTCTGTAAGGCTAGTGACTGAGTTGTAAAGTTGAGTGTGAGGCAGCTGGGTCTAGCGGAGCTCTTGAGGAGTTTAAAATTGCCCTGAAGGAAATGGGAGAAGGACTCCCCTGAGTTTGCTGGGCTTTGAGATGTTCATTTCTAAAATGAGGGGATTTTTTTTTTTTTTTTAATGCTGCTGCCACAATACAGATGTTTATTAAGGATTAAATGCCAGAGAAGTTTTAAGTATCACAAATCTTGGAGCTCTGTGGTTGTTACCCATTGTGTGATCAATTTCTAGCCCTCAATACAGTACACTCTCCATTCTCTGGACCCTGGCCGTTGTTACGAACAGCTATAATTTTGGGTGTCACACGTAACCCATATCTCTGTGCTGCCGGAGCATGTCCCGCAGATTTGTACTGTCCTGCATAGAGGAACTACAGAGACGATAATTTAGAACTTTGGTAATCAAGTGAGTTTTACTACTTGGAACTACGTGTTCATACCTAACTAGCTGTTTTGCTGACAGCAAGATGTGCCTGCCAGCTCTCTGTAAAGTGGATCTAGGTAATAAAGTCAAATTTTTCCTCTAACTTTTGACTCCAGAAAAGCTCGTTGGGTTTCTCAGTATAAAATGAGGGGATTAAGTGAAGTGTTTCAGGGTTGATTGAGAGTCAGAGAGAAAAAAAGAGGGATGTTGGACTTTGGACAAAATATATAACACTGTAGAAATAAATTTTTATATGACAAGTTAATCAGATGTACCTGATATATTAGAAATACTATATTTTTGGTAAAAAACATATCAAGAAAAGTGATTCAAGAAGAAAGAATGGAGCAAAATTTGTGAATTGGGTACCTTACAGTTGTTTTCTGGTGTGTGCGTGTGTGTGTGTTTCAACTGCACCACAGGTGTCTCCTGGAATCTTGGTTCCCTGACCAGGGATTGAACCCATGTCCTCACAGTGAAAGCACAGAGTCCTAGCTACTGAACCACCAGAGAATTCCCTCCAGTTGTTTTTTTCTCCCCTCAGGTTATTTTTAAAAAATCTGTATATTTTTCTGTAAAATGGGACAGTAATACCTCATAGATTTTATGAGAATTAAGTACAACTGCCAACTAAGACATTTAGCAGAACATCTGGCTCATACTGAGTGCTTAATAAATAGTAGCAAGTGTATTATTATTCTGAGTTCCCTTTCGGGGGCAGGGACAGAGGGTGGGGAGGAAAAAAATTCTCTGGGAAAAGAGACCACCTGATTCTGGCTTTGCTCTAATTTGATAAAATATTGGGACAAATGGATTCTGAACCACTGGACCACCAGGAAAGTCTACACTGCGATTTTCTCAGGGTATATGCCCAGTAGTGGAATTGCTGGATCATATGGTGGTTCTGTTTTTGATTTTTCAAGGAACATACTGTTTTCCACAGGATCTGTATCAGTTTACATTCTGACCAGCAGTGCAAAAGGGCTCTCTTTTCTTCACACCCTCTCCCGTATTTGTTGTTTGTAGATTTTTAAAATTATGGCCATTCTGACTGGTGCAAGGTGATATGTCATTGTAGTTTTGATTTTCATCTCTGTAATAATTTGTGCTGTTGACCATATTTTTATGTTTTTAGAAGCGTAAACTCAGTGACTGTGGATTTCTATGGCTGTCGAGTCCTGTGTTGTGTGTATGTTAGTCACTCAGTCATGTCCAACTCTGGAGGAGCCGTGGACTGTAGCCCACCAGGCTCCTCTGTCCGTGGAATTCTCCAAGCAAGAATCCTGGAGTGGGTAGTCATTTCTTCCTCCAGGGGATCTTCCTGACTCAGGGATCGAACATGGTTCTCCTTTGTTTCAAGCAGATTCTTTACGGTCTGAGCCATCAGGGAAGCATCGAGTCCTATATAAACCATTTTCTTAATTGCCCAATTTAATACCTTGGTAGCTTATTTAACCCTTCTCAGTGTCAACTGATTGATTTTTTTTTTTCTATTTTTTTTTAATTTCTTTTAAAAAATATGGAATGCTTCACGAATTTGCGTGTCATCCTTGCGCAGGGGCCATGCTAATCTTCTCTGTATCGTTCCAATTTTAGTATATGTGCTGCCGAAGCGAGCACAACTGATTGATTTTTAATGTGGTAAAAGTATGTATTTTGCAAAGTTACTGCAAGAATTAAAAATAATATTTTTAAAAGCACTTGCTACCTAACTGGTAAGCTCTGAATGGAAACTGCTATTCTTATCAACATCATCATTAATATCAGAACCCAAAGGGTCAAGGTGGCTACTTTTAAGAATCACAAAATTTCATTTCATTTGAAATGTTGTCTTAATTTATAATTGACCTTCAGAGGTAAAGGGAAATTAGGATTTATTTATCATCTACAATGTGCTGGGCACTCTGCTAGATGTGAAACTGCACTCTTTCTCTGGTGGGACCCAGCCAAAACACAAATTGGAATTCAAACCCATGGACTGGGACTTAAACCCATGATCCCCTGACTTAGGAAGGACTCGAACCCACTGTCTTTTAATTGAAACTGCTCTTACCTGGTGTTAGGATTTACTGATGCTCAGGTCCTTTTGTCTCACTGCAGAAAGAGTTCAGTGAGAGCAGAGTGGCAGGCAAAGAATGAGTGTATTAGCAGAGGACACTTGTGAGAAATGCAAATGGACGGATGAAAAGGCTCTGCCCCAGAATCACCTTCTTCCTCATTCATGGGCAGATGTCAAGACTTACATCATTAGTTCCTCCTTTGGTTCTCTGTGGTTTAACCAGGACTGTCATGGTGCTATTTAAATCATATGTGTATTAGCAAAAGGGTGGTAACATATACTAAAATATGGTAGTTCATTTCAGGTTTCAGTATAATGTCTCCTCTTACCTAGTGTGTTTCTCCTTTCACCTATATTTCTGTCTTGGCTATGTGTAGAAATGCTACTCTTCAAGGAGTATTAACTCCCTGACTTTGTATAACAAGATTCAGACCCCATATCTATGGTCTTGTGTTTTTAACTATCAGGATCTCTGGCTTGAATGTGTCTGGCACTTGGATGCACCTAGTCTTCCTTCAGGGTAAAGTAGATTGTTACCAGGTTACTGGATTCTTTTCTTGAGTGGTCTTTAGCTTACAACAGTCTCCCAAACTCCCTTAAAATTCCCTTTCTGTTTTTAATAATCCCCTAGTGGGATTTTTAAACTATGTAATTATCCTGCTCTATCCCTGGAGCTTCCCAGGTGGTGCACTGGTAAAGAATCCGCCTGCCAATGCTGGAGATGCAGGAGACACAGGTTTGATCCCTGGATCGGGAAGATCCCCTCGAGGAAGAAATGATAACCTTCTTCAGTATTCCTGCCTGAAAAATCCCATGAACAGAGGAGCCTGGCGGGCTACAGAACATGAGGTCGCAAACAGTCAGACATGACTGAGCATGCACGCACTCACCATATCCCCATCAGGTGCTGGGGAGGTAGTATAAGCCATAGTCCCTGTTTTTAGGAGGTTTATATAGTTCTGGTGAGGGAGAAAGACAAATCAGTGATGTAGACACAGTGTGATAAAATGCTGACTTAGACATGCTCACTGGGTTATCCAGGAGGATAGAGGAGGTGAATTTAAGTTACTTTATTAATCCTCCCAGCTACTCTGCTTTTTTGTTTTTGTTTTTTTTTTTTTGAAGCATAATTGCTTTACAGTGTTGTGGCGGTCTCAGACTTATATCACTGTGAATCTGTCATAATTGTGTATATATCTCCTTTCCTCTTGAGCCTCCCTCCCCCCACACCATCCTGCCCCTTGAGGTTGTTTCAGAGCGCCAGGCTGGGCTCCCTGTGTTATGGAGCAGCTTCCTGCTGGTTATCTATTTCACACATGATAGTGTATGTATCCTGAGTGTTCATTGGAAGGACTGATGTTGGAGCTGAAACTCCAAATCTTCGGCCACCTGATGCAAAGAGCTGACTCATTTGAAAAGACCCTGATGCCGGGAAAGATTTAAGACAGGCGGAGAAGGGGGCACAGAGGATGAGATGGTTGGATGGCATCACTGACTCAATGGAGTTGAGTTTGAGTAAACTCTGGGAGTTGGTGATGGACAGGGAGGCCTGGCGTACTATGCTCCATGGGGTCGCGAAGAGTTGGACACGACGAGCTACTGAACTGAACTGAAGTGTATATATGGCAGTGCTACATTCTCAATTTCTCCTAGCCTCTCCTTTCCCCAGCTGTGTCCACAAGTTCTTTCTCTACATCTGTGTCTCCATTTCTTCAATGTAAATAGGTTCATCAGTACTGTTTTTCTGGATTCTGTATATATGCATTAATACATGATGTTTGTTCTTCTTTTTCTGACTTATTTCACTCTGTATAACAGGCTCTAGATTTATCTACTCTGCATTTTTATCGAATTTTTATCCCATTTTTTTAATCCTGTTTTTACAGTTAAGGACACTGAAGCCTGAAGCTAAAAGTGACTTAGGGCCACACACCTACTAAAGGGCCGAACTGGTACAAGGATTAACTAGGTCCATCTGATTCCATTGCCTCTATCCTTTCTTTATATATTTTAAACAGTTCGAAAATGTGAACTTTTGAACCCAAAGTAGGTCTTATAAATTTCTAGTTTTAGACATAGTTTTGTAGAAAGTGCTAATAAGTAAAAGTATATACCGTACTTGTAAAGGTATACATCTTCCTGGGTTGGGAAGAGCCCCTGGAGAAGGAAGTGGCAACCCACTCCAGTATTCTTGCCTGGAGAATCCCAGGGACACAGGAACCTGGCGGTACAGTCCATGGGGTCACAAAGAGTTGGACGCAACTGAGCAAGTTAATCCTTAATCCTGTACATCCTACTAAATTTCAGATTTTAATCTCCCTCTTATCAGCTTGAGGACTTTTCTTATTTCTAGTTCAGGTTGTTGGCTCACTTAAATTATTAATAGCTTTGGAGAGCTTCTGTCGTTAGAGGAATAAATTAGCAGAACCTGTTTCTTTGCTTTTGCGTCAACATCTAAAAATGTCCACATTTGTTTAAATAGGTGAAACTGATCCCAGAACTAGGATACTGTTTATCTTATCAAAACGGGCGGAAGTAAAGCAGTCTGAAGGAAGTTCAAGGTCACCAAACTTACTGACTGAACTACATTTAGTATTCATGCCAAGAATAAGTGGCTGGGGAAAGACCTTGCTATTCTGCTAAATCATGATGGAGGCAGAAGAACAGCCATGGAAGACAACCTTTTACTCAAAATTACCTAAAGTGGTAAGAATTCAACCACAAAATTCTGGAGTGTTGCAAAGTATAATGACTTCTGTGTTGCTTCTTTTCACAAAAAGAGAAATAAATTTCATAGGTAGAATTTGCAAACTTTACATTTTACAAGTTATATAGCTGCATCTGTTAGGCCATTTGCTTAGTGCAGTCTACCAACATCAAGCACCTGCTGCAATTCTGTGACTCTAGTGGACTTGAGAAGATTTTTACTGGTTGCATTCTCCTGTTTTAGGAACTTCATGCCCACTTGAATGGATCCATTAGTTCCAATACCATAAAGAAGTTAATAGCCAAGAAACCAGATCTTAAAATCCACGATCAGATGACTATGATTGACAAGGGAAAGAGAAGAACTTTAGAAGAGTGAGTTTGAGGGAGTTTGTGGACACCCTTCTTTCTTTCTCTATTTTGCAATTGTAAATAGTATGTAAGGATTCAGATTTTTGTAGTTAAAGGAATAAGGTAGCCATCTGGTATGGAGAGTATAACTTGACAAACAGTATTTTTTCCAGCTGTCAGACTGTTGACAAATTTTAGTGATTTGTATTGTTTATGAAATTATACTATATTGGAATATTCTTTAGATTTGTAAATATAGACTTCTTGATATTTTTCCTCCCTGTTTCCTGCTTCCACTTGAGATAGGGGTTGTGGGGGTGAAGAAGGGAAACTATTGTTTTTCACTTAAAAGTAACATTTAATTTTCAGTCATTTGATGATCCATCCAGATCAGTGTAATTTTTGAGAAACCTATTGTGTTGTTCCTTATAAATATATAATTACTACTAGCCTAAAATCAATTAATTTAGTGAAGTTTTTGATGACTAAAGTATGTCAAAACTTTTCATATTGCAGATGCCTCCAGATATTTCAGATTATTCATCTACTTACTACTAGCCCTGAAGATGTTCTAATGGTGAGAAATGAAGCAGTTTTTAGACTGGTTTAAAAATTAGTAAGTAATTGATGCCCTTCTGTTGTTGCACATGACTCAAGAGTCTGATAGAAAATATTTTTTTGCCTTTTTTATGGTAACTTTTGAAAAACAACGTTAAGACATTTGCCTAACAGCTAATATCAAAAGACTATATTAATTGTAAATGATATGAGGAAAGAACCAAGATCAAAATCTTCTGTTAGGTAGAAAATTGAACAGTGTGGAGGAGAAAATCTTGTCCTTTTTTTCATATATGTATAAACTCTATATAATCATATCATATGAAATATCTGACCACAGGCTTTACCTGAATTGCTCGAGATACTTTGAACTTTCTGGGTGGACATTATAGAGAATGAAGACGTTCAAGAGGTGCTTAGAGACTGAATTATTAATCCTTTGGGAAACTGTGCCTTCCCTCTGGAGATGAAGGGCTAGAGGACTCCTCTGTGTTCCCATAGCTGGATAACTGGCTTTGTATCAGATTTGTATCATTGATCTGATTAGGATGGCATTTTTAAATGTTCTCTTTCTAATTGGAGAGAAGCAGAATCCTATCAGTGTTCTTAACCCTTAGGAAAAAAGCACAAAGTAAGAAATGCAAAATAAGAAATATAACATAATGTGTTTTTGGAGAGGTAACATTTGACTGGTCAAGAACAAATTTTTCTCCTTGGCTGAAACTGATCCTCTTGATAATTATTAAGTAAATTAATCACCTTTTGGAGGAAGGTTAATTCTAAGAGTTTAGCAGAAGTTGACAAGAGTGTCCCCAGTGTTCCAGGCACTCTTCTAGGACTGAGAGACAGAAAGATCGACGTGGTCCCTGCCCCTCAGGAATCCATAGTCAGGTTGGAGAGACAGACCCATAAAAGGATAAATCCAACATCAAGAGGTAAGCTCTGTGTTGGAAACATGCACAGGGGTTTATAGGAACCTGGGGAGCATTTGTTGTCTTATCAGCCACTCAGCAGGTCCCGTTGAACCCTGCCAGGGATGTCCACCACAGGAGGCTTTGTCTCATTCTCTGTTGTTGAGTGGAACAGAGCAAAACTGATTACATTTTAGATTCTGAGAGTTCCATGGGTATAATATGCCACACTCATTGTTTCTTTTCTTTAAAAGTTGGTAAGAAGCTTTAATAAATGAACCTTGTGTGGGAATAAGTCAAGGGATTGTTTATAGATATGGGACTGAGTGTATGAGGATCACTTAACAGTCTCGTCAGAGTGTAATCTCAAAAAGAGAAGATTGAAATGTGGCTGAAAAAGCATTAACTATTACATGTGCTAGATTCTGTGCTCAAAATGACTTTCCTGTAGTGGTCATTCTTATTGCTCCCTTTTTGCAGATGAAAAAAACTGAGGCCTAAAGAGGTTAGACCTTGTTCAAGGTCACTCACCATGATTAAAGTGGCAGAATTGACTGTTTTGTCTGATTCCAGAGTCCATGTTCTTTATTATTTGAGATGTGCAGTCTTACATCTCTGGAGTAAGCGGAAACTTAACTGTGAGGTACTCTATCTGAAGACAGAACTTGAGTCGATGTTCTCAGTCCAGAGCATAGGAGAACAAAAGAACAAAGCCCAAAGAGCCAAGAGCTGACTGCAGTACCTATTGCTGCCTGGAGCAGAAAGGACTGAATCTGGTTGACATGGGGAAGGGAAGTCACTCCCTAGAGAAGTGTTCTTGGATATGAGCTAGAGATGATTCCACAGGTCTCACTGTGGCCTAGCGAAGTCTTCCTTCCACGGCTCCCAGTCAGTACTTGCCAGCAACCTTCTGTTGTTCCTCTAGGTTTCACAGGTACCTCACCGCCAGGAAAAGGGATGCCCTGGATAGTAGATATGATCACTTCACACCTTCCCTTCACCCTCGTTGTCAATCCACACATTATCGACGGGCTTCTACAGTAGTCTCCTGTGAGCTGGGGTAGTATGAGTGGGTCTTTCTGGATCCGCTTAGTTAAGGAGTGAAGGTGAGATCTGAGTTCCTCACAACTTGCAGAGACGAGGACTGTGCTGTGGTGGTGGAGTGGCAGCAGCGTGGGGTTTCTGGAACACCAGCGCCACGGGTGGTCTAGTGCCTTTGATGGTGGTACAGAGGCTGCAGGGTCGTGCCTCGTGGTGGAGGAAGCAGCAGTGTCTTGCTTGGTCCAAGGGTGTCATGTGATTTTGAATGCATTGTGTTGTCCTTGTTACTGAGCCCAAGCTCTCTCTGCTTGCCACACAACAGGCCAATAAATTCAAGAGATGAGGGGCTGAGGCAAGGAGTATGACTTTATTGGGAAAGCTGGCAGATGGAGAAGATGGCAGACTAATGTCTCAAAGTAACCATCTTGTTGGAGTCTGGATGCCAGTTTCTTTTATAGAACAAAGATGGGGAGAGGTGAGGGATTAAGGTTAAAAATGCTGTTAATCTCACAAATATCTTCTGGAATGGCCAGCCTCCAGGAGAGGATATATTAATTTTTTTTTCTTTCTGTAGCCAGCCACAGGTGGGCAAAGTCCTGAACAAAGGCATTTTGGTTTGACATTAAGGCAGAGGTGGGCAGGGTTCCCTGAGGCAGGCCATTTTGTATGCTTATAATAACAAAAGCAACATAAAGCAAAGGTTAAAGTCGAAGAAACAGATCCAGCATGGAGTCAAAATTGGCTATTGCCTGTGACATCCTGAGCTGTGTGATCTCTAAGGCTGATTCTCCAGACCTCCTGGTGAATCTGAGCCACCTGTTATGTGCATGTTGTAATAAGTTCCATTTTGGCTTCAGTATGGAGAAAAAAGATGAGGCCCAGACCTTGGATTGCAGTGAATCCACCAAGGTGGTGCCAACCTGTCAGGCACTGTCTGTACAGTCAGCCAGCCTTGTTCCTCTGCCAGGACACTGCATCTGTGTGCCCATGTGCATGTGGGCAAAGCAGGTTAAGAGTAGGATACCAACTGTAAGGACTGACTAGGGCTGGTTGTCACAGCATTTCTAACCTGGTCCTTTTTTCTCCTAGGTTTTTACATTTTAGGTAATGGCAATGAAGGAAAACATGCCTTCAGCCTTTAGATATCATTTCTCTTGGTCGTTTAGTGATTTTTTGGATTGTTGAGTTTAGTGATTTTTGGATTGTTGAGTTTTCTATTAGATTGTTGAGTTTTCTATTAGATTGAATCGTTTTTTAACTCAAATTTTATCACCCATTTTCTTTGCCTAAAAGAATCTTTCTAAGTACATTTGGGGAGAGTTTAACCCTGCCAAAAGAAATTCTTGAAAAGTTCAACTTATCCCTAAATAACGTGAATAAGAACCTGAAGCCATGACTTTATTTTTTTTAATGTATTTTTAATTGAAGGATTATTGCTTTACAATATTGTTTTGGCTTCTGTTGTACATCAGCGTGAATCAGCCACAGGTATACATGTGTCCCCTCCCTCTTGAGCTTCCCTCCCACCTCCTGCCTCATCCCACCCCCCTAGCTTGTTACAGAGCTCTGGTTTGGGTTCCCTGAGTGACACAGCAAATTCCCATTGGCTATCTAGTTTATGTGTGGTACTGTAGTCTCCATGCTATTCTCCCCATTCGTCCCACCCTCTCCTGCTCCCCACTCCCCCACCCCGTGTCCATGAATCTTGTCCTTTACGTCTGTGTCTCCATTGCTGACCTGCAGATAGGTTCATCAGTAGCATCTTTCTGGATACCACATATATGCATAAATATGTGATATTTGTTTTAGTTTCAGACTTACTTCATTCTGTATAATAGGCTCTAGGTTCATCCACCTCATTAGAACTGACTCAGATGCATTCCTTTTTATGTCTGAATAATATTCCATTGTGTATATGTTCCACAACTTCTTTATCCATTCATCTGTTGACAGACATCTAGGTTGCTTCCATGTCCTAGCTATTATAAATAGTGCTGCATTGAACATTGAGGTACGTGTATCTTTTTCAGTTTTGGTTTCCTCAGGGTTTATGCCTACTAGTGGGATTGCTGGGTCATGTGGTGGTTTTATTTCCTAGTTTTTTAAGGAATCTCCATACCATCTTCCATAGTGACTGTATCAGTTTACATTCCCACCAGCAGTACAAGAAGGTTCCTTTTTCTCCATACCCTCTCCAGCATTTATTGTTTGTAGATTTTTTTGATGATGGCCATTCTCACCGGTTTGAGGTAATATCTCATTGTAGTTTTGATTTACATCTCTCTAATAATGAGTGATGTTGAGCATCTTTTTGTTTGTTTATTAGCTCTCTGTATGTCTTTGTTGGAGAAATGTCTGTTTAGGTCTTTTGCCCACTTTTTGTTTGGGTTGTTTGTTTTTCTTACATTGAGTTGTATGATCTGCTTGTGTATTTTGGGAATTAATCCTTTGTCAGTTGTTTCATTTGCTATTATTTTCTCCCATAATGAGGGTTGTCTTTTCACCTTGTTTATAGTTTCCTTTAGTGTGCAAAAGCTTTTCACTTTAATTAGGTCCCACGTGTTTATTTTTGTTTTTATTTCCATTACTCTAGGAGGTGGGTCATAGGGGATCTTGCTGTGATTTATGTCATACAGTGTTCTGCTTATGTTTTCCTCTGTGAGAAGCCATGACATTACATGGTACATCAGTACTGCCTAATCATTTTAGCTGCTTATTTCTATATGTAACTTTCCAGTACTATACACTCAGAGATGGTTTACTGGTTTTAGTTTTGCCTCATTTCTCTGTTTTATCAGTCTGCTGTTCACTAGGAAACAGAGAAATGGTTAAAAGGGAAGAAGAGAAACAAAAGGTGGCAGGGGGTCGTGCAGATTTGGATTTGACGTGAGAATGAGGAGGGTAAGGGAAGCTGTTGGAAACATGGTAGTTTTGTCACAGCCTCCACTAGGGGTGTGAAAAGCAGGTCGCTTTACCTTATGGGAGACTCCACCACTCCTTGCAAGTCATTTAAAGCGTGAAATAAAGCTGTAGCACGTGGCATTTTCATTGGGCCCCTTACACTGATGTTATCAGTATTCTGTGCATTGCTTTTATTACCAGGTGACAAAAGATGTCATTAAAGAATTTGCAGATGATGGTGTCAAGTATCTGGAACTAAGGAGCACACCCAGAGAAGAAAATGCTACAGGTAGAATCTAACTATTGATACTTCTCAATATATGTCTGTCTTTTTCCTTGGGCTTTGATCATGCATATGCCTGCAAAGTTGAGACTATGCAGCATTTACCGTTACACTGTTGTAAAAGTAGGGTCAAAGGTCCATATCTTCCGATGTATATTAATGACATATGTTATTGATGAGTCAGTCTGTTATTCATAAGTTAAAATACCAGGTCAGGTATTATCTGTTGAAGGGAAATTAAAAGGGCTGCAAAAATTTCGTTTATTCTTGTTTGCTCTTCTCACTCTTAAAAGAAGAACACTTGTTCCTTATAGCTGTGTGCTTAAATAGACGTTGGTTCGTGTTCCCTGCATCAAGTGCTTGTGACACAGTGCCCCTGAGAGGATGTAGAATTGCGTTTCATGACAGTCACTGAAATGAAGTTATTCAGTCTCTTCTTGAGGACTGATGGTATCTTAGGCCAGGAGCAAGCTGTGATGTGGTAAAACCTCTCTGGATGGAGATGAGTGGATCTGGATATGGTCTGGAGAAGCTTCTTGGGGCCCTCTTTCTGTTGATACAAGCAGCATCCAGAGGTATTCTGTGATGTCCTTGGATCCTGCTTAGCATTTTGTGCCCTGATAATGTGTAGCCAGCATCATTCAGGAGGTGAAATTTTAAACTACATATAGTAAAGTAAGTATTGAAATGAGATAAGCAGAAGATTCTTTTGTTTTTCATTTTTATTAGAATATAGTTGATTTACAATGTCATGTTAGTTTCTGCTCTACAGCAAAGTGAATCAGTTATACATATACATATCCACTCTTTTTTAGATTCTTTTCCCATGTAGGTCATTACAGAGTATTGAAAAGAGCTCCCTGTGCAATACAGTGGGTCCTTTTTAGTTATCTGCTTTACATGTAGTCACGTGTTATGTGTCAATCCCAATCTCCCAATTATCCCTCCCCCTGAACAAAAGATTCTTATTTCACACTTATAAATTTTAGGATCAGTTCCAAGTTATGCTGGTGAGGATAGTGAAAGGGAAGGAGAAAAGCAGTACATAGATTATTCGTGCTAGTTGACTCTTCAAATGGAGATTCAAAGGGAACTGCTAACTGAAATGTGCAGAATAGGGGAATAGTTAAAGTTTAATGGAATATTTGGTAACCATTAAAAATATGTGCAAAGACACTTTAATGACCTGAAGACATGCTCAGAATACAGTGTTAAATGAATGAATAGGATACACATACACCTAGTAGCATCTCATCTGTTCAGAATTGTATTTTTGTTGTTGTTCAGCCACCAAGTCATATCACTGTGTGTGCATGTGCGTGTGTGTGTGTATATATATATATTTGTTGTTGTTCAGTTGCTCAGTCGTGTCTCTTTGCGACCCCGTGGTCTACAGCACACCAGACTTCCCTGTCTTTCACTAACTCCCAGAAGTCTGCTCAGACTCACGTCGATTGAGTCAGTGATGCCATCCAACCATCTCATCCTCTGTTGCCCCCTTCTCCTGAACCAGGGTCGACCTCAGGTCTCCTGCATTGCAGGCAGATTCTTTACCGTCTGAGCTGCCAGGGAAGCTCATTAGGTACAAATGGCATTCACTAAAGCCTGCATATGCAGGAGACACAGATTCGACCCCTGGGTCAGGAAGATCCCTAGAAGAGGAATCAACCCACTCCAGTATTCTTGCCTGGAAAATCCCACGGACAGAGGAGCCTGGCGGGCTACAGTCCATGGGGTCGCAAAGAGTCTGACGTGGCTGAGAGACTGAGCATGCACACACGTCCGTAACTCATCTGTAACCGTACATTTGTCACACAGAAAGCGAAATGTCATTGTTCATGTAGGAATACGGTTGTTGAAGGATGAAATTGTTGATGATCTCTTTACAAATGTTTTATTTGTGTCCTTTCCAGGAATGACTAAAAAGACTTATGTGGAATCTATACTTGAAGGTATAAAACAGTCCAAAGAAGAAAACGTAGACATTGATGTTAGGTGAGAAACACTGTACCTTAATGGTCACCACTGAAAATACTAGGATGTGACAATTTTAGTCTTTTGAGCATGGGTATAACAGATCTTTATAAATCTGTTAAAGTCAAGAACTTTGTTGTTTAAAGTTGAGAATACAATTATGAATTTTTTTCCCCATGGCAGTAAGGTTCTGAGTCCTGTTGCTATAGTGAAGTGTGGCTTCTCATGGCTCTTCAACAAAAATCCAGACTTCTTCTTGGGCCCTGAAAGGTCCCACGTGCTGCCTTTCTTACTTCAGCAGCCTCATGTGTCCACTGGTCACTCACCACGCACTGACCTTCCCCCTGTTCCTCAAAGAGGCCAAGACAGTCGTCCCACGTCAGCACTTTTGTACTTCCTGTTGCTTCTGCCTAGAACACTCTACCATATCCTCGCATGGCTGGCTTCTTGTTACTCAGGTCTCATGTGGCTGTCCCTTCTTCAGAGAGGCCTTCCTTGACCACCTTATCTAACATGCCTCCCCATATCTTCTAGTTACTCCATTTATTTCCTTTATGACATTCTTCTTAACAAAATCAGAAATTTTCTTGTTTTATTTATATATATACACATTCACCCACTAGAGTGTAAATTCAGTGAGGCCAGGGACCTTGTCTTTTGATTCACCAGTACTTAGAGCTGGCACATAATTAGGGCTGAGTAAGTCCTTGAAGGAAGAAAAAAAGAAAGCTAGCTGACTTTCTGGCTATAAAATCTGTCTATAACATCTCTTAGTTAAGCTTATCTAGATTGATACCCTAATTAAAAAACAAAAACAGGCAAAAGACAAGAATTCAGAAGAGAAAACATAGAAATGGCCAATAAATGTATAGAAAACTATTTAACTTCAATAATCAAACAATTTTGTTTATTTTTTAGTATGTGTTAACTTTTTTTTTTTGGCTGCTCCAGGTCTTTATCGGCATGTGGGATCTAGTTCCCTAAGCAGGGATCAAACCTGGGCCCTCTACACTGGGAGCTTGGAGTCTTAACCACTAGACCACTAGGAAGGTCCCACTAATCAAATAATTTTTTAAAAATTACAATACCATTTCAATAGGCATCCCCCTCCCCCCCAAAAAGTAGTAACCAGTGTTTGTGAACTTGTACACTGTTGGTGAACATAGGTAATTAATAAAACTTTTCTAAAGAGCAGTGTGCATTAAGATCTATAAATGTAATTTCCATATGACTTGTCTTGGAAAAAAAAAAGTTTCAAGTATGAAAACTGTATTTCTCTCTCTGATCCAGTAATTCTTTTGTAGAAATGTATCCTAAGAAAATGGATTGATTAATGTTAAGATTCTTCATGATAGTGTTATTTATAACAAAAAGTATATAACATCCTAAAATGTCCAGCAATCAGAGGACAGTTACATTATGTTATATTCATGTGATTTATATAGTTTTCTAACATTTAGTGGCAGGGAAGATTGTTAAGTGGGAAAAAAAAGACATTGAATTTTATATATAGTTGATTCAAATTTTGTAAATAAATATATGTTGGAGGGATTTCTTTATTTTGTGAATAAATAGATAAACTAATAAATGCTGGAGGAAAATTGCACAATATTAACAGGTTCTCTGGGTATTAGATTCCTTGTAGGAATCCAGCTAATATATGAAGAATGAATTTGTATCAGCTATTGGATACATGTTAGAATACTACCAGTCTTGTAACCCATAATAAAATAAGAGATCTAAGCCTTCTGGTGAAGGAATCACCACCTATTAATTCCTCTGGCCTCTATCGAATCTGATGTGATTAAGCCTCTAGACTGGATCCAGTTTCCAATTCGTAGGAAATACAAGAGACAGGAGAACATGTTAGCAACATAGGGATTCGATCAGCAAAATCAGACTGTGGGAAACTCTACAGGACAAATGATCTGGTTTCTTCAACAAATAAATTCAAGAAAAGAGGCTGGGGAGAGGTATGAGGTGAAGGGTGGGAGAGGGGGGCGGGAAGTGGCTCTACATTACAAGAGACTTGAGACATTGACCAAAACAATGTGTGGACCTTAGTTGGATTCTGTACCAAACAGACTAAAAAACAAATACATGAACAACAACCAAAACAGGAAATAATCAGAAGTTTGAACAGTAACTAGATATCTGGTGCTGTTGAGAAATTTATGTTTCACTCCCTCTGCCAAAGTAAGATGTCAAGTCAGTCAGGCTGTACTTCTCCAATAAGATACATTGCAGGTAGCTTGCTGTACCTCTCTGGCCATCCTCAGAGTTGTCTTTTTCATCTTCACAATCAACATTCATTTTCAACTGTGTTCTTCTTGCATTAAAGGTATTTGATATCAATTGACAGAAGAGGTGGCCCTTCAGCAGCCAAGGAGGCCGTTAAACTTGCTGAAGAGTTCTTCCTTTCTACAGAGGATACAGTTCTTGGCCTTGACCTCAGTGGAGACCCTGCAGTAAGTTATTTTTCCAAAATATGTTTTATTTCTAAAAGGTAGAATCAGTTTGTGGGATAAGGATTAGCTTGGGGCACCTTGCATTCTCCAGAGGTTCAGCAGACACCCTGTGTGTATGAAGCCCTATTCTGCCCTGGATGACCGGAATGTCCACAGCAGCTGCTCTCCAGGGTTCTGTGAAAGAGTTAAGCCCTCTAAAAAAAGGAAAAGAAAAAGATTTGTATGACAATATGATTATTTTCTTCATTTTTCTAAAAATGGTACCCAACTAGTACCATTCTACATACATAGGAGAGAGAGTTGATTTATTACAGTTCATGTCTAATGCTTAATTAATACTTAACTGTGGGTAGGGCTTAATTATCTCACAGAAGACCCAGTTGAAAAAAGCTGGCCTAGAGCTTCTTGAAGGTCATATTCAAGCAGGGTGTCTCAGCTGTGGCACCTCTGACATCTCGGGCCAAAGAATTTTTGTTGTAGGAGAATGTCCTGTGTATTGTAGGATGTTTAGCGGCATCCCTGACCTCTTCCCAGTAGATCCCAGCACCTTCTTAGTTGTAACAACCAAAAATATTTGTAGACATCACCAAATGTCCCTTGAGGGGCAGAATCACTCTGGTTGAAAATCATTGAATTAGAGTCCTATGAACCTGGTTCTTACAGCTTTGACTAAACCTGGGCTGTTCTGGCCTTGTTTCATCGTCCATTTAATAGAAGCTTTCTTTACCAATCATACTTGATCCTGAATCAGGTGAGTTCTCCTTAGCTCTAGATACCTAGATAACCTTCCAGAAATAGAATTTGGGGACTGTTATATCTAGCTTAGCTGATTCACCTGAGGTTCACTGATACTTGAGATTCTTGAGGGCAAGCACAGTGGCTTTGCCAACTTTGAATTCCCTAATTTTGCTATAAACAAAATGTACAGATGAGTCCATCTGCCACTTTATTTCCTGCCATTATTCCTTTGTTTATTGAGACAGAGTAGTCAGTTGTTCAGTTTGCCTAGACTCTTATATCCTCATTTTAACTTCTATCTTCAAGGCAGGACAAGCAAAAGACTTCTTGGAACCTCTTTTAGAAGCTAAAAAATCTGGTCTGAAGTTGGCACTGCATATTTCAGAGGTAAATAATATTGTAAAATTAGGCTGGAGAGGGTAGATTACAGTGGAAAATCATTAATGGAAATTAATAATCACTTGTACATGGCTAAAGATAAACCTGTCTTGGAAAAACACTTTTAGAGGGAAAATAGAAATATTTTTATGTAAATTATAATGATAAAGGCACAACTTGCCTTAGTCCCTGGAGTTACCGTTTCTATGTTGTTATAGTCCCTGGGTTGACTTACACTACAGTTGTATCCTTAGAACAGCTCGATGACAGCTTGTTTGAGAAAATGCATGAATTTTTATCAGCAGTCTTGACATCAGCAAACCAACACTGAGAAAAGCATGAGTTTGCCTCGCGTGTCCTTACAGGGAAGGGACCCGAATGTATCACATACACTGGCAGGAAAGAAAGCAGCTCATCATCCTTTTATAAGGCCCAGAGGGAGATCGGGTGCCCTATGGCCCCCAAGTTGACAGCAAGAGTGCAGGGCAGATCATGCATGGACAGTAGCTGGAGGACAGTCACTTCCGTAGTCAGCATGTCCCTGAGAGGCAAACGAGGGCTCTCCTGCACCTTTCCATTTTATAGATAGATTTGCTTTCTTACCTCAGTCCTTCTGCCTACTTAATGCTTTCTTTTATTAACATACAAAAAGCTGTACATAATTAAGGTATACAACTTGATAAATTTGGATTTAATTGTTTCTTGAATGCAGGAAATATTACCTACTTACTGCACATGATTATTTTGAGTATGAGATGGGGTGATGATATAAAGATTGAGGCAAAAACTGGAGCTTCTTGTCAGTACTGAGTGTTTTTCATGTCTACAAGCAGAGTCAGTAATCTAGTAGCAGAACTTGAAGTCTAGGATCTATGTTTCCACACTCTGATCAAAATGATCCTTCACACAGAGGACACCCTCTAGATGACCTAGCTGATGCCAGATTGAAGCCGTCGGTCAGGGTGACAGAACAGGCAGCCTGAGGCCAGTTACCTCTGGTCTTTGCGCGCAGCGTGAGAACCTGCCCTTACCTTAGTTTCTGTTCTCTTATTTGATCTATTGGATGGAAAACGTTTCATTTCGACATGTTATGGTCATTTGTCTTTTAGGCTATCTGAGAGTTGAAGAGAATAGCTAAACACACGTTTTCGTGGTGGTTGTGGTATGCACACAGGGAGCCTTGTCCAGATGAAACATGAATGCACTGTGTGTGGATGGAGTCTAGGCCCCAGAGTCAGACAGAGCCAGGTTTCACCCTTATCTCTACCATTATGCTAGCTCTGTGAGCTTGGACAGCTTTTCTTTAAAATGCTTTATATTTGGACAGCTTTTCTTTACAATGCTTTATATTTTTAGCTACAAAAGTTTTATGTACCTGAAGAAAATCGAAGAGTAGAGAAATAGTATAAAGTAGAAGTAAATAAATAAAAAATGGAAGGTCCCCTTCAGTTCTGCTGCTGAGTTGATCCTGTTAACAGTTTTGTTTTTATGTTTTTCCAGTTCTTTTTTTAATATGTGTGAAGACATGTACACAACACAGAACACACGTATGCATATAGACTTGTGGGATTTTGTTATTGAACACTTAACTTTTTGAGTTTTGATTTCTTTGTCTTAATACTTCGTATAATTCTTGTGAGGTTTAAAGCAGAATGTATGTGAAAAGTCAATAACTACTGGCTCTTTAGTTATTATCATCATTGAAATGAATCCAGAAGAATATTGGAAAATGAACAGGAAGATCAAAGGCATAGAAGAAGGCTGGAAAGTTAAGTGACTCAGCTTTCCAGAATGTCTGCAATACCTTCTCAGAGGGACAGAGTACCTGGCTGTAAGGGAAAAAAAAAAAAAGTACTTCTAAGAACCACTGAAAGAGGTTATTGATGCCCTCATCTCCCCTTCTATTTTTTGAGATTCCAAACCAAAAAACAGAAACACAAGTACTCCTGAACCTGTTCCCTGACCGAATCGGGCATGGGACATTTCTCAACTCCTCCAAGGAAGGATCCCCGGATCTGGTGGACTTTGTGAGGCAACACCAGATACCGCTCGGTAAGGCTTCAGGTCCTCCAGGCAACTCTCTGACCCTTCCTCCCCCGCATGCAGCTTGCTACCCATATGTAGAGAAACACTGTTGTGAATATATAGATATTATTTAGAAATGAAGTGATGCTTTCTCAACCTTATCTAAGTAACAGGAAATTTTATTAATAGCTCCCATTAGAGTATAAAAGCTCCATGAGAGCAGGGCCCTCATCTGTCTTTTTCACTGTTGCATTCCCCAGTTCCTGGAACTCGGTATTTATTATATTGAAGTAATAAGGATCATCTGTCATTTTGGAATGACTTTAACCTGTTTACTTATGTTATGAAAATGTATAACATATATTTAAAGATTAAGACGTCTGCAAATTCCAAGTATATTTTTATATGTCTGTTAACATCACATACTTGTCTGCATGTGTATACCAGGAGCTATTTTTATTTAGCAACAAATATTTATGAAGTGCCTACTCCCTTCCAGTCACTATTCCAATTGCTGGGAATAGAGCAGTAAAAAAAACAGACAATGTTTCTTTCTCAAGGAACTTATATTCTAGCATGGGTAAGAGAGACAGTAAGCAAATACACAAGAAAATATCAGTGATAAGTTCTTTTCAGAATATTAAACAGGCTGGTAGAGTAGTGATAAGCTAACCACTTTTGATTGGATGGTTGGGGAAGGCCTTTCTGATGAGGGAAAGAAGCAGGTGGCTGAAGACCTTTTTACTGAATGATGAATTCACCACACTTACAAATGTAACAGTTTGTAGTAACACTTGTGTGGGTGTGCTTTTTTAACTAATTTATAGTTTTTCAGCAATTCATAATGGGTGAGATTTTTTTTTTTCTTTTTAATAAAGAAATTTTTAAACATCCACAAGAGTAAAGAATCTTGGAAACCACTTGCCTGGTGATCTTACTTGGAGTGGTGTCCCGGCTCTGCAGTCAGCAGGGGCAGGTTGGGTTTCCCATTCCTGGGACTGAGTGGCCCTGGGTCGCAGCCGCCTCAATCAAAGGAACAGATGCCATCAGTCAATTCAGCGAGGCATTTCACTCTGGCTGGAGAGCTGGGCACAGCGTCTCAAGGCAGGAGTTTTGTAATCATAGAAGGCGTTCTTAAGATAGACTTCTTTGCAGGAGGCAATGAATGGAAGGAGTTGAGACGTTTTCTTTCTTTTCGTGGAAAAGGTCCATTTCTACTCTTGGAGTTTTATAACATGCAACCCTCAAGCATTGCAACTGTTTCCTAACCTTTACTTCAGCCTCCACTGTGGAAGTGCAGCAGCCCTGTGAAGGGTCCGTTGTACTCCCCTCTCACGCTTCCCTGCCTTTGTCATGGTGACTGGCTTATCACACTCCTCTTTCCTCTCCTTTTTCATAAAAGAAAGGGGGAAAGCACATGATTGTGAAGGGGATAGTAATTCCCTGCCTGGTACAGCTGCTGCTATAAGCCACAGCACATGGTAGTTTTCACATGTAAGAAAAGGTCAACTACTAAAAATTAGCATAGCTTGGAAAGATTTCTCATGTATCTCCTAATAGGTCTTTTAATTAGAAGCTTCTTCCTTTCCCCCCTCGTTCTAGAACTTTGTTTGACCTCGAATGTCAAAAGTCAGACAGTTCCATCTTACGACCAACATCACTTTGGATTCTGGTACAGCATTGCCCATCCTGCCGTGATCTGTGTAAGGTGTTTTGCTCCCTTTTAGTCCCAGAGTTGCCATAGGTCAGGCGTTCACTGTCTAGCTGGCTGCCTTGCACGCCAGGGGGTGGTGCCCAGGGGGTGCCCAGGGGGTGGAGGAGTGAGAGAGGAAGGGGGCGTGAGAGGCTGCAAAGGTGTGACTGTGGTTTGGCTCTGCGGGGGAAGGTCCTGGAAAGGACCTGGGGGAACAACAATACCGATGCCCAACACCCACCTCTTGAGATAATGCTTTCATTGATTGGGGCTGAGTCCTGGGCACAGATGCATTTTAAAAGCTCCCTCAGTGATTTGCACATGCAGCCATGGTTGAGAGCCCCTACTCTGGTGGTCTATGTTCTTAAAAAGAATTCATTTGAATCAGTTCTAATGAGATGGATGAAACTGGAGCCTATTATACAGAGTGAAGTAAGCCAGAAAGATAAAGAACATTACAGCATACTAACACATATATATGGAATTTAGAAAGATGGTAATGATAACCCTATATGCAAAACAGAAAAAGAGACACAGAAGTACAGAACAGACTTTTGGACTCTGTGGGAGAAGGCGAGGGTGGGATGTTTCGAGAGAACAGCATCGAAACATGTATATTATCTATAGTGAAACAGATCACCAGCCCAGGTTGGATGCATGAGACAAGTGCTCGGGCCTGGTGCACTGGGAAGACTCAGAGGGATTGGGGGGGGGCGGGGGGGGGGGGCGGAATTGGGATGAGGAATACATGTAAATCCATGGCTGATTCATGTCAATGTATGACAAAACCCACTACAATATTGTAAAGTAATTAGCCTCCAACTAATAAAAATAAATGAAAAAAAAATCAATGAACAAGCAAAAAAAGAAAAGAAAAAAAAAAAAAGGATAAACAAGACTGTTCAGTTACAAATGTGCCTGGATACATTTGTAGGCCCCTGTTTAGACTCTTAAAAGCATGGTAAATAGGAAAATACTCTCAACAAAAGTTGAGAGTTATTTTTTTAAAGTCATTTCCGCGTTCATTTTGAAACTTTCTTACATTGACAGACGGATGATAAGGGTGTTTTTGCTACACACCTTTCTCAAGAGTACCAGCTGGCGGCTGAAACATTTCATCTGACCCAGTCTCAGGTGTGGGATCTGTCTTACGAATCCATCAGCTACATCTTTGCTTCTGACAGCACCAAGGCTGACCTGAAGAAGAAGTGGAGTCATCTGAAGCCCCATTTTTAAGCTGTAATGAGGTGAACTACTTTTGAGTATATATTACAACCTAGATCTTCCTGCCACATCCCACTTAGTTAGCCTTTCCTCCCTTGGAACCATAGCAGCCAAGTGCTGCGGACTCCGACACCAGCACCTTTCCAATGGTGGGTGCTCAGTAAGTCCGTCTTAAACTGCCTGAAGGCTCTGAGGGCGTCCATGGCTTACCTCCATGCTGCTTTCAGGAAGGGACTTGAATGCTGCCGCACACTGGGCTCCCCATTCTAGCAGTGGTTTTGCCTTAACAGTCCCTCTTCACTAGAGATCGTGAAACTTCAAGAAAATCAAAGTAGGAAAAGTTTTGGAATTGCTAGTCTAAATAAATTGAGGAGAGAAGGGAATACAGATTGTTACCAAAACCTTTAATCTGTCTGGCTTGTGATGACAGCTCTGTGTTTTGTTGTGCCTCCTTTAATCAGACTCCCTTCAGTATTCCCCAGAACGGTGGACTCCAGGCTACACTGCATACCATGGATTTTTGTGAATCCCAGTAGCCAGGGTTAACCTCCGTTGGGTGACCCTCGTGACAGATCAAGCTAGCTGCTGAGGTCTGCCTTTGCCCTTCTCATGATTAATCCTTCTGGAGTCAAGATACATTTTACATTTTGAGTTGAATAATGGTGAGATAACTGATCCATTCTCATGCTCATATCTCATCTTCCCTTCCGTACCTTGTCACCATAAAAATAGTTCTCTATAGAGCGGACAGGACAGCACTATACTCAGGTTACAGTAAAAGAGAAATGGCAGTGTTCTCTATGTATCTATGTATACACACACACATATACACCTGTATATATATGAACCTGTGTATATGTGTGTGTTCAGTTGTATGGCATTGGCCATAGAGAATAAACAATAAAGGGAAGAAGGATTAGCATGGGGAAAATAAAAAAGAATAGCACTAGGAAAACAACTCATGAGAACAGACACGACTGTCCAGCTCCTGCTAAGACATTCTTGCTTCCTCTGCTGCACATGCCAGCAGCCTGTCCCCAGGGCCTTACAGGAACTAAAGGGAGGGGTGCACAGATCCTCTTGCTCTCCCAGCAGCGGACTTGGCTTCTCTTTCTTAGAGCGTCAGAAGGCTATGTATTATTTCTTGCTTCTTCCATCCTCAGGAATGGCAGTCAATGGTTTGTGAGTTAGTTTGAGATAAGATTGGGTTTTCCCAGGTAAGAATTTTGCCTTTGTCTTATTCATTTTGCACATTTTCTTCATCTGGAGATTGGAGGGCTGGTCCTGGGTCTTTCAAGATGGACTCATGCTCCATGCCCAATTATGATGGGTCCCAGTGGATTGTCCTAAAGGATATGGATACAGATTCTAAGGAAGAAGTTTCATTCTGATTTGTCTTTTACCACATTCTAATTTGTCTTTCAGCCTAGAACATAAAGATTTAGACAGGCATACTTATAGCAGCCCCACACAGGGAGCCAAAAAAAGCAAGTAAAGATTTATCTTTTCTTACCAGGAATGACTTAATCATAATTTGCATATATACATTAAAAAAAACCAAAACACCTGAAGAACCACTGGGCACTTTATAATTTTTATTAACTTGGTATCCCTGAGAGTCAAATTAAGGTGTAAACATTGTTCTGCTTTACACAAAGGGAAATGGAGGCAGGCTGACTCACATGTAAAACATCAGGAACCAGAATTCATATCTGTTGATCCCACAACCAGTGCTTTTTCCACAAGACTATACACAGACATACTGAACACAGTACTCTCATTTTTTAAAAACATTACAGCACACTTCCTAAACTATCTCAGATCCTGAGGCATTGCTTTACAGTGGTATTTCTTGTTATCTCCCTGTTTAGGCAACGTAACTGAGACACCACCTCCCCTTAATTCCTAAGACTTTGGAAATTCCCTCAGCACCAGAACTCAAATTTATCATTCGTCTGCCACAGTAAGCTATGGATTTTAGAATATCCTATTTCCCCATTTCTCTCCCAGATCTCATTCCTATCTGAGAGCTCATTAACGTGACTGTGACACGCTACTTATCTCAGACCTTAGCCATTGCGCATGTTCTTTCCTTTGACCTACCAGTCGAAGTGGCTTCTCTCAGGATACTGGCTCCTGACCTTTGTCTCCCATAGGAGCTGGTCCCCTAAAACTGCTCATCTTTCTTACCCAGGGCCAGTCAGCTGTTGCCTCGTCAGTAAGTGCAGCACAGGACCTGATGTATTCATATTCTGGGGGATGGAAGCCCGTCTGTGATATTCCTGGCGCTCCACGTTTCAGCTGAAGCAAGTCCCTCTCTGCCCCCTGCGCAGCCCTTATCGTGCTCCCCCTCAGATTCTGTGCTACTCTGAGCTTTGTCTCACCTCCCCACAGTCTGCCCTTTGCCCTCTGCTCCCTTGCTCCCCGGTTTTCCCATGTCCCACCCATTCAGCATGCGGTTTTACAGTTAGTTTTGGAAAGTTCATCTTGCCCAGGAAACCTTCCCTCTGGGCACTTCCTGCTTCATGAAACCTTCCAGATTAAAGAGAAGAAAATACCTCTCATTTTTCCCCCAAACTCTAATGCTTTAGACCTTAACTTCTATGCATAGTGTTACTACCTCGCTTTCTAAGTTCCTCTAAAGCCGCTGCAGCAGTACGCGTGCGGTTTGTTCGTGTCGGTGTCACCTGCTGCAGGCTGTGAGGACAAGGAGGGGGTCTGTTTAACTTGTGCTGTACAGGCTCATACTACTGTGACTATGTGGGCGGTTAGTTCAATACCATCTTTATGATATCAGAAGTACACCTGTTTGAAGAGCTGCTTTTAAAAACAGATGTATACAGTTGAATATGTGTGCGTGTGTGTGTGTAAATATTGTCAACTCCACTGACCAAAGATAAGTTGTCCTCCTTACCATTAGGGTAAAGGGTTTTTGGCACAAAGTGGTCTGTTTTCCCAGTCTGTGGGAACATGGCAAGTGGCTTCTGCTCACTGCACGTTAGTACTGTGTCCACAGGGTGCGTGACACTCACCCAGGTGTTAGGGTGTGTGGATTATGGCAGTCCCTCTGGCAGCTCTTAACGGCTTTCCCTATGACTGCATCCACTTGCCTTCCTCTTTGGGCTTCTGGACCACAAGGGACAGACAAAATTTAGATGAGACAGACCAGAAAAAAAATCACACTAGATGCTGTAAATACCATGTTACTCTATTCCAGAGCTTCTGTGGCTTTGAAGACAGTTAGAAATCCAGGGTTCTAATGAGGTTAATGAGGTTTACACTGTTCCCCCATGTAGCACACCTAGATTCTTGACAAAATGGTTTATAGGTCAGAACCAGACTGGACACTTAAAGGCTCCTTCTTTAAGGTAAAGGAGTGTGCGTGACAAGTATATCATTCTGAGCACAGACTTAAGTGAGCAGGAAAAAAAAAAATCATTCTTTTTTGCATTTCCCTTACTGTATAAAGAGTTAGACCCACTGAGAATCCTCACTACTTCTCTGTGAAATGCTGCAGTGTGGGTTTTTCTAGTTGAAATGCGACTGAACAGCATGATGAGTAAAGGGTACACATCAAATTCACAGGGTCCACTACCGTGTCCCCTCTCTCAGGGGAACAACACAGGCTCTGAGAGGAACGGGTGTTACTGTAGAGGGAACCAATCTTCCTTTCATTCTTAACACTAGATCCAGGAGAAACACAGCAACAAGCAGTGGGGTAAATTCTAGACTGTTTCCTTAACTAGTTGGACACAGATTAGGAGATGGATCTCACTACTGGAGAACTGTTTCCAAACAATTTCAATACATGTAATGAGGCTGTTTTTCTCATAGATCCTCAAGGGCTGACTTAGGTGCTGGCTGTGACAGAAGTTTCTCTCGTGTGTGGATCTCTCGGTGCTTATTAAGAGCGGAACTTTTACTGAAGCACTTGCCACAGTCCTGACACCCGTAGGGCTTCTCTCCAGTGTGGGTTCTGTGGTGTGCACGTAAGTCAGAACTCTTGCTGAAGCTCTTCCCACAGTCGGGACACACGTGGGGTCTCTCTCCTGTGTGTATCCTCCGATGTGCACTGAAATGAGAGCTGTTATTGAAACTCTTCCCACACTCTTCACACTGATAGGGCTTTTCTCCTGTGTGGGTTCTCTGGTGAATGATAAGGCTTGAGCTCTGATTGAAGCGTTTTCCACACTCACCACACTTATACGGTTTCTCTCCTGTGTGGATTCTTCTGTGGGTGATGAAATTTGAGCTGTCACGGAAACTTTTCCCACAGTCAAGACATTGATAAGGTTTCTCTCCAGTGTGGATCCTCCGGTGTCTAATGAGGCGAGCGCTCCGACTGAAGCTTTTCCCGCAGTCGGCACATTTATATGGATTTTCCACTTGATGGGCTAGCTGATGCATAGGGTGGGAGTATGGAGCAAAGCTTTTGCCGTATCTCAGATATTTATAGGATCTCTCCCCCAAGTAAGATCTCTGGTGACTTGGAACTTGACCCAAACTCCTTTCAGGGAACGCTGGTTTTCCTTTGCTCTCTCCTGGGGTGTCTTCCCACTGTCTTCCAGGTCTGCACTCACTCTCATTGCCTTTCCTTTGATTAAGATGCCGGGGAATTCTCCTCTCAGACCTTGCAAGTAATGTCTTATGTAGTTGTACTTCCTCAGAAATATCCCGTTTTAGATTATCTTCATTCTCAAATCCAGCCTCAAAACCTAACGTAAGAAGAGAAATTTAAAAGTTACCCATTTTCTCAATTATTATGTGTGAGTGTGAAGTAAGTATGACATTGGATGACTTAACATAAAAATTAGGGTGCTCTGGATCCTAAATAACTACTGTCTGTTAAGACCTGCTATTTGGTAATCTGTCACATGCCTCTCATCTACAGGGGAACTGATGAATATGTTCTTTTAACTCTTTTTCCTGGATATCTGGTATCTTCAGAAAATCCTCTCAGTACACCAAGAAAAACCTGCCAGATTTAAGATAAAACCATCACTATGATTATGCAGGAAAGACACTTTCTAATGCTGTATTTTAGCCTCATCTCAGGCCTGTCACGGTTTACATTCTTTGCCGGTAACTAAAGGGGTAAGAAAGGAATGCCCAGGGAAACTGGGGAACTTCCTATATTGAGGAAGAGCTACATGAGTCCTTTTCACCCTCAAATTCTGTGTGTTGAGAATAAAAACAGGGTAGAAAGATATCTGTTCTCTTTCAAAGAACAAAAGGCCTTCTGAGACAGAAACTTTGGTAGGTGCTGTCTCTTTCAAACTTTCTCGTTGCCCATGAACAAATAATCACTAGATGTTCCAAAGCACTACTATAATGCCCAAACTAAGCTTTAATATTCCTCTAAGAGCCAAATGCCAGGCTTCCCAGGCCTAGGCCATGAGAATTTGTAGATACTTGCAAAGTTTCAGTTTGCAAATTTAGTTTGAATTTGTAGAATTTTCACAGGTTTCAGATAAACTCTGGATCCCAATTCCCTGGACTAAATCTGAGAACATGTGCCCCTTAAAGCACTATTTCTACCCAGAAGCCCAGTGTTAGGATTAGACCCATGAAATGGAGGTTCATTATATTAACTGAAATCTCAGAAACTTAAATATGTGACTATAAATTATGAGCCTCTGAGAGGGGTACTTAGCATCTCCTAAACCTCTAAGCTGTTATTTAGTGGAACATGTTAATAGCTCCATGGAGTTGATGCTCTGTGGAGCACACTTGAAGAATGCAGATCTAAAGAATACTTTGGAAAAGAAAACTGTTGTTTATCAAATGCCCCAGTACTGTGCTAGGTGCCTCACTGTGGTACTTCACTTACATCAATCTTGTGAGGCCGGTCTTAATATATAAGCAAAATTACAGGGTTAAGTAACTTGCTTTAAGGTACTCAACTAATAACATAGTCCATATATATACAGTCATACATACATATATATGTATGACTCCAAAATCAGAATTCTTCCTGCAAGGAGGGAAGCCATAATGAAGTTGTTTTTTGGTTTTTTTTTTCTTTCTTAAACAGATTCAAAGGGTCAGTTCCCTCAGAAATTTCAGACTTTGGGTAAGTGTGTCTGAAGAAAGATTATCAGGTTTTCATATATATGAATAAAGCAGGCATACAGATGGTATATAAGCTGAAACTAGAAGAAAAAGAAATGAGAATGAACTTTAAAAAACCAATTTCATGTACTATGTGTACATGACACGCTGTTTGGGAAATGTTAGCTTTCGGAGTCCCTGCTAGGTAACCGAGCAGCTCACATACAGATGATGGCACATTTACAAAGTCTGCAGCCGTCTCGGGTCGATGCTACAGTCAAGTGGAAAGGGGATATAAACTAGCTGCTTAGACAGGAAGCCTGGAGAAAAGAGAAGGTGGTCACAAGAAGAATCCCTGAGTATTGGGTGTAGAGGCCAGTTCTCTTGGTCCTCAATCTGATGATTTTTCTCCTGGATGCCACTGCCTTCCCTTTGCTATTTCTGCGTTAAGAAGTAAGAGGATCTTACCGCTGGGGCTCTGAAATAAGACTGGAGCACGGGTCAGTGCCTCTGGAGGTATCTCAGGATCCTCTTCATCATCTTCAGAATCATCTTCTATGGCCTCGACTGCCTGCTCGGCTTGCTTTTCAGCTTCAGCCTCACTGGTCTCCTGCACAGGGCATAAGGCTATCTCTTTTTCCTGGCCCTCACTGGGCGGGGCAGCAACCCTGGCATTCACCAAAGCATCCATCTCTTCAAAGAAGGGACAGGTCTCTGGTGCTTGGCCATTCTTGACTTTCCGATAGCTGGTCTGTAGGCTCTTAAACTTGGTCCGACACTGTTCCGGCGTCCTGAGGAAGCCATATTCCCATAACCGCTCAGCCACGGCTCCATACAACTGGCTGTTGCGGTGACAGTTCCGGAGGGCTTCGTAAAACTGAGTCTCACTAAGAATTGCAAGGTAGGTCTTCGTCTCTTCATAGCCCCAGTGCACACCTACCACCAGAAGAGAAGTTTTAGCACCACTTAATGCAGGGCTTTACAGCCTCAGTTCCTCAGTCCTAGCATCTGCATCATGAAAAGTCGCCTAAGCTTGGGCTCCTAGGTGAGAAGGTAAGAACGGCTCATGTTTCCAAATCAGTGCAGACTCTCAGGATGTTCTGCTTCTCTGGCCCATATCAATTTCACAGAGACCTTGATTCCTACATTCAATTTAAAAGGCCTTTTCACCTGATCACAGTAGTGATCAATATGTACACTGAGGCAAGTGTACAGAAGGCGTTGCCCCATCCTTCTAGTAGTTCTGGAGTTCTGATCCTAACTAGAAAATAACTGGTTAGAAGACCTACAGTAAGTCACTGTCAGCCATGAGCCATCCTTAAATTCTCTGATCAATCTTTTCCTACCAGCCCTACTTCCTTATAAATTAAGTCTCCCAAAGAATGTCTCAAAATCCCAAGGAACAGTCTCTTTCAGATTCATACTGCTGCCTAATCCACTCCCTTTTATGGCCCTTCTTCACCTGGCCACAGTCTCAAAAAGCCAGCCCAACAATAGCAAAGGCCTGAAGGGTACAAGGTAAGAACCTGTGGTCATGCACCTTCTTCTTAGTAGCAGAGGACTGGCAGAGCCAGAAGGAGGGAGGAAGCAGAGCAGAGAGCACCTCCTGGTCCCCAACGTGGGCAGAACTTCATCAGGATGACTACAGACTCTGCTCCCTGTAGGTCCCTCAAGCTAAAGGGAAGGGAGAGTCCAAGAGCCTTCCTCCCACTTGAGAGCCAGGTGGAGACGACACTGCTTCCATTATCCTCCACTCTCTGCCATGAAGCAAAAGGGAAATAATTGGAAGACAGAAGAAAAGCAGTGGAAAAAGACAAAAAGAACAGAGATAAAGAAAGTAAAGGCAGCTGGCACATGGGCCATGTTTGTGATTTACCTAAATTTATTCCAGTGACAAAAAGGGAAAGAGAATTATTTTTTTTAAAGAAAAAAGTACAAGACAAGAAGACTAGAACAGAACAAAAGTAACGACACATAATGAAAGGTGGAAGGAACAGATAACTGTTCCCAGTAGAACTGCAGCTTTGGAGTTAGCGCTCCGTAACTTAGAGTTGAGGACACAAACTGAAATGTCCCCTAGCTGATGAGTGGGCAGGGTTACAAACAAAGCCTCCTGCTTCACGTGCGGCTCTTCCCATAACAGTGTAGTTGTACAGATTACATCAATAATAATGTGATATTTAAAGATGGGTCCATAGGCAAATAATATTTCAATGGAGTGTTAAACAAGATTCTTGCTGCAAAACTGGGTCCTGTTAAAATGCCAATATGTGATGCAAATCTCATAGAGGAAACACAGAAAATATTTTCCCAACTTTAGGCAGTCCTTCCCTATGCTCTTTTAAGTAAAAGTAGTGAAGCCGCTCAGTCGTGTCCGACTCTTTGCGACCCTATGGACTGTAGCCTACCAGGCCCCTCTGTCCATGGGATTTTCCAGGCAAGAGTACTGGAGTGGGTTGCCATCTCCTTCTCCAGGGGATCTTCCTGACCCAGGGAATGAACCCAGGTCTCCAGCATTGCAGACAGATGCTTTACCATTTGAGCCACCAGGGAAGACCCCAAGGAACACATAATAAACTGAGCTTGGAGGGTACAAATAAAACACCAGTTCATATAAGGCACTCAACAGATACTGTTTCTCCTTAAAGATACTATACTGCTAAGATTTTCTCAGCCTTCAGTGATTTTATAATAGGGAAAATATATTTTAAGAAAGAAACAGAAGGAATGGTACTCCTTTTCGGGGCTCACTTGAATTTTGAGTGTATTTCTTTATAGTATCTAATATTTTCTTTACTATTAACTCACTGGTCTTCCCACAAGAGAATGAAATACATAGAGAACTGAGAAATGCCTCTATTCTCTTAAGTGACAAAGCTGGCAAGTGACATTAAGTTTCCTGACTCCACACCCAACCGCATAATTCCTCAGTCTAATCCTAAAACACCAAGAAGAAAAGCTTACCACTTGGGCTACGGAAAAGGACAGGTGTGGTGGAGCTGTCAGGGTCCTGGGAGGTGGCCTCCTGGCCCACTGCGTCACTGTCAGACTCTTCAGCCATGGCCGCGTCTCCCTCTGCATGGTGCCAGCCCTCTGGCTCTGGCTCCTCAGTCTCGGCATCACTGCCTCCCAGGCCAGAGTGAGAGGCCGCCTCCTCCAGGCCATTACTGGGCAGGGCAATGACCTGGGCACTCATCAGGGCTTCCATCTCTTCAAAGAAGGGGCAGGTCTCAGGTGGGTGACCACTCTTGACTTTCCGATAATTCTTCTGGAGACCTTTGAACTTGGTCCTACACTGCTCCAGGGTCCGGAGGAACCCAAACTCCCGGAGCCGCTCAGCCACAGCCCCATACACTTGGCTGTTGCGATGACAGTTTCGGAGAGCCTCATAAAACTCTGGCTGACTGAGAATTGCAAGGAGAGTTCTGGTCTCTTCATGGCCCCAGTGCACACCTGCCACCTTCTCATCCTCAAGGACCCAGGGATCCTGGTCCGCCCAGCTGCTTCTCTCTCTCCTGGATGGTAACAGATCAGCAGGCACTCGTCTGTCTTCTATGTGACTGCCTCTTGGGAGTTCCTTCTCCTTGGAGCCCAGATCTGGGATCCATGGCTCTCCTTGCTCCAACTTGGAGACCATGCTGGATTTAGAACATGGAAATCCTGCTTGCAGGGAAGCAAACAAAGGATATCATAGTTTGGAATGATCATAAAAAGTATCTCTTGAGTTCAGACTTGCTTTTTTTTTAATCCAAGAAGTTTATAAAGAAAAGTAAGAAAATGTTTTTAGAAAGATCAGTGGGTTGAAGAAAGTGAGGAAAATACATAAAACCTCAAAAAATGAGAAATACTTTCCAGAGCAGGGTGACAGAGGAAAGTGTCCTCTTGTGTGTTCAGAGCAGATAATTCTGCTCCAAGTTACTGCTCGGCTCTCCTGACTGCTTGTATGCAGGTCCTGGCACTGCTGAAAACAGTCACCTCCTGCCTCCTAGAGAGCTGACTCTTCAACGATGTGGGGGTTAATCCAAGTAGAGCTCACAGTAGGCCCTCTGTATCCACGTTCCTCCACATCTGCAGACTTAACCAACTACAGTACTGTAGTAATTACTATGGAAAGATAGCTGTGTATAAGTGGACCCGTGCAGTTCAAACTCATGTTGTTCAAGGGTCAGCTGTACTTGGGGCTAGAGAATTAAACTCAAGAGTGACTGCAAGGAGACTGTCTTCAACTGTTCCATTTCTCTCACACTCGGTCAGTAACTTCTAGAGGCTTTTCCCTTAGTATATCCTTTATTCCTACTGCCACCATCTAAGTCTAGACCTCTTATCTTCCCTCACCTGGGTAATGCAGCAGTCACTGCTGTACCTAACTTGGGGCTCTTGCTTCACCAGCTCACATGCTATTTGTACTGCCAAACGCTAACCTGAGTGTCTGCCATGCACAGCCCATTCATACCATACTCTTCTCTCCAGAACGCAGCACACATTCACCACTCTGCCTTGCCTTTCCTTTAACTCCCTCCCTTCTATGCACATGTAACCCATTAGTGCCCCCCTGAAGCCTTCCAAACAGCCTTCCCTTGTCTCCTACTCTACCAAGCCCCTACTGTACTCACACAACTGAGTAACAAGTCATTGTTTGGCACTGTTTCAATACAGTTCAGTTCAGCACATATTTATGTTCATTCTTACATTCTCAATCATATTGTAGGCTCTTTGAGAGGCACCTGTCTTTATTCCAAGTACCCTGTATGGTGTTGAGCACATGGTAGGTGTTCAAAAACTGATCGATTTTGCAAGTGGGGTTGAGGGACTGCATCTGGATTACTAGACAGAGACCACTACCAGCCTGGCTATAGAGAAGGCTGGTGTCTGGGATGATAACATCAGAATTCAGAACAACCTCAACAAGTTAAAGAAGTGTTCAAGGAAAACAACGTACAAAATGGAGCTCAGCAGAGTACAAAAAAGAAAAACAAGTTCCACAAAACCAAGTTTAAGAATAAGAACCAGGCACAAAGACAATCAGGAAGAGACCTGGGAGTATCAAGTGAATGATAATCATTAATTTGAGTTATACTGCAAGAAAGTATAGTGAAATACTGAAATAAAATTCTTAGTCTGCCTCTACCTGCCAAACCCTCACTGGAATAATATATATAATGTAATTCTCCACAATTAACATGATGTTTGAAGAATTTTTCAAAGGAGAATAACAAAAACTTAGTAGGTCTCAAGAATGGAGCTTCTGGGGAAAAGCTTAAAGAAACAAATCTAGTTTAATATGGAGAAAGAAAGTGACTAAAGGGAAGATATGCCAAGTATAGAAAAGAATTTTTATCTAGAAAGTTCAGACTTAGTGTCATCATTACCAGGAGAAAAGAAATTCCAAGTCCTGGTAAAAACTATAGAGAGCCATTCTCTGGCAGACTTATCAAAAGAGGAAGTATAAGAATACTTCTGGCAGCAGAGAGCTCAGCTACTTGCCTTCAGGAGGTCTGCAACAGCTCCATGCTATTTCCACCTATTCCTGAAATCCCTTTCCCACTCACTGCTCCCAACCCTACTTCCCAAATTAGAACGGCATCCTATCTTCCCAATGAATCTACTCCTCACCGCTCCTTTGAAAAGGTCTGAGCTTCTCCTTTGGGTTCATCTGCTCCTGTGGTCCCAGGTCTGGGCTTCTCGCCCTCTCTTTCTTGGGTACACCCCTGGGCTGGGGTTCCACTGACTCCTGCCGAACACTTAATAACTCTCGTGATGATTTCAGGGGTGTCATCTTCTCCAAGCGCACTTCCTGCCCCTTCACAGAGACTGTGACCTGGAAACAACCCCCATGAATTGTCACTGCAAGGTCATAATGAGGGGTATTCCCAGAGGAGTCTAATATCCCAAAAGAGATCATCCTTTTGGGACATGGCTAGGGTTGGGGTGGTGGTGGAGGGGTTGGTTAATAGAACAAGGGTCTTTCTCACTCCATTACTGTTAGCTTAGAGCACCTGGAACTCCAGAACAAAATAGTAAACCAGTTCCACACTAAAAAAGAATTCCCCTCTCATTATGCTGAAAAGTTACATTCAGGTGGCATCTCCCAATAAGCTGTCTGAAAAAGTTTGCCTTTTGAAGGACCAGAAGTAGGACATTGCTAATGGAGACTGTGCCTTAATTTGGTCTTTTATCCTGCCCCTTCCCAGTCACATACTTCTGAATTCCCTCCCCCTGCTCACCGAACGTCCAGGTCTTCCAGGCTCTCTTTCTAAGTCTTCCACCAGAGTCACTGCCTCCTCTCCACTTTCTGGACATTGCTTTTGTACCCAGTTCTGGATCTCCCCAGGTAAGACGGTCAGGAACTGCTCTAGCACCAACAATTCTACAATCTGCTCCTTGGTGCGCACCTCTGGCCTTAGCCAACGACAGCAGAGTTCCCAGAGTTGGCTGAAAGCCTCCCGGGGCCCAGCCACCTCCTGGTAATGAAACTTCCTGAAGCGCTGTCTGAAGGCCTCAGAGTTAGAGCCATTCCCTCTCAGGGTGGGTTTGGCCATGGTTCACAGCAGGAAGCAGCGTCCCTTCACTTAAAGGTCTAGGTTCCAGGGCTTACACCCATCTTCCCATGTCCTTGGAGAATCACCTGCAGATGAGTCTCTCTCTGTAAGCAGTTTCCTCCTAGGGCAGAGAGAGATGGCACTATCAGAAGGAATATATGTCTATAGAGTCTTGCCAGAGCTGGCCTGACTGCCCATATACTCCAGGGGGTCATCTGAGGTCAGGAAGTCAAAACTGAGCATGAAGGTGAGAGACCATTCAAAGGCTGCATTTCTGGGCGACACCCAGGGCAGCCCGGAGAAGCAGCAGAGGATAGAAAGTACTGTCTACTCTTCCACCGCCCCCAAATCTGACCCACTGAGCTCCCCTGACCAGTGAGTTGGAATCATTTGGGAGACGTGGAGCTCGGGAGGGTCTAAAGGCAGGTCACCATCCTGCTGAAGGTAACAAAAAGCCTCTGTCCAGCGGGTCGCAGCTGATCGCCGACCTTCCCCAGGCCTTCACAGCCCACCCCGCTCCCTGAGACTCCACCGCTGCCAATTCCCACCCCAGACAAAAACCAAGTACTGAACACTGGGTCTCTGTTTTCCCTCACAGAAGTAAGCGCTCAGTAAACATCCGGGAACTACTGACGGGAAACCTCGCGCATTGAGAAGTTGATTTTGGCTCCTGAAGCGAGGTCCGGGTGGGTTTGATGAGAGTCACACTCAGTTGGTGGAGAGAGGAATTCCGAGGGGGCAGTAGTCATGGGTCTCCTGAGGACAAGCTCGGGTGGTGGCCAGGCGCTCCGAGGCCTGCGAGGTTCGCGAGCGCGGAGCTCAGGTCTAGGAGAGGTGGGTGCTGGGTTCCGGCCTCTTTGTCTTCGTTCCCTCCGGCCAGTTCACTCTCGGAGCCGTCGTGAGTCCTTCCAGAGGCCTCCGACCGGACTAAGGCGCCCTGAGAGCACCCTGTGGCCCACACCTAAGAGCTTCTCCCTCAGGCTATCGCTCAACCCGCTCGCATCTCTGCCCACCGGCCAGCCTCACCCAGTCTGGGTCTGGCTCCAGCCCGGGCTCGCCAGCCTCCCAGTCCAGCTTGCAAACCGGAAGTCAGAGTGGGTGACACGGAAGCCAAAGGCGCATGCGCAAGGGCAGCTCCCGCGACTCTTGCGGGGCACCCGCTGCAGCCGGCGAGTGGGCCCGGCTGAGCGCGGCGCACTTCCGGGACGCGGCGCGCCGAGTGCTTCCCGTCCCGTCTCCCCTGCAGTTGTCTCGGCGGGACAGGAGGAACGGTGCGTCCCGGAGACTGTGCGCGCGTAGAGAAGGGAGCGCTCGCCTACCTGGTCGCCAGCTAAGGCTCTGGAGGAGGGTGCGACAGATATAGGGATTCGAGGTGCGCCGTGAGAATGATCCACGAACTGCTCTTGGCTCTGAGCGGGTACCCAGGGTCCATTTTCACCTGGAACAAGCGGAGTGGCCTCCAGGTACTGTCCGGCTCAGAGCGCGGGAACTAGCGAGCTCGGAATGGGTGGACCCGTGCCAGCGCTTGGGAGGAGGAGTCTGAGGGAGCAAGAAGGCGGGGCTGGCAAGGACCGAGGCGTGGGGAGCGTATCCCCGGACTGGTAACCTGAGGGCTGTGCCCTAAGGGCTTAAGGATGGTTTAGACACCTGGAGAGGGTTGGGCCTAAGCGGAAAGCGGAGGGTAGACCCCTATTGGCTCTGCCTTACGGGAGGAGGGAATCCCGGACCAGGACTAATGTTGAAGTGTCTGGGCGAGAGTTGCTGGAGAACTGATGTAAAAATGAGAGAAGCCCTTTCTCCCATCTTCATGCTTGCACAACGTTTTAAACTGAGTTTTGAAAGTTAGACCAAATACACAGTGCCTAATATACAATATGGAGAAGGAAATGGCAACCCACTCCAGTATTCTTGCCTGGAGAATCCCGTGGATGGAGACTGGTAGGCTGCAGTCCACGGGGTCGCAAAGAGTCGGACACGACTGAGGGACTTCACTTTCACTTTACAATAAGGATTCAGCCAGTTTTGTTGAATGAAAAAGTGAGTGTTTTCCTTATTACTCCTTGCCGGGAAAATTTCTGCACTAGGAGATTTGGAACGGGGGAGGCCTTTCATGTATCCAGGGATATTCAAGGTGGCTATGTATATACTATATGGTTTACCTGTATGCTTTGATCTTCACAACCACCTATCTCCATATCAGAGATTAATTCCCGTGTCAGGGATCACATAGAGATTAATAAGTTTAGGATCTTGAACCCAGTCTGTCTGACTTCAGTATTTGAACCACTCTTTCTGCTTCTGTTTCCAGTAATATTATCTAATCATTTCCATAACTTAGTAACTTAAGTAGTGTTGGCCCTAGTTTACAAAAGAGCAGACTGAAGCTCAGAGGACTTTATGGTGGCTGGTCTTAAAAAAGCAAGATTTGAAACTAGCTCTGTCTGATCACAAAGCCATGCCTGTTTGTATGAGAATTGGTAGTATAAGCTGTGGAGGAGCAGAAGAATTATATTCTTGGTTTTTACAACTTATAAATCAAACAGATTCGTCTTTTATTATTTCTTTGCACCTGTAAAACTAGCACAATGCCAGGCATGTAGGAGGAAAAGACTCAGAAAGTAATTGTGTGCGCTTGACTATGAAGAATATGGGAACAATAGCTGCCTTCCTTTTTTTCTTTTTTCATTTTTTTTCCCTTCTTTTCTTATAAAAAGTCTCAGTTGGATATTTCCCTCTTTAAGTTCTCAGTTTTAAAGTTACCGTCTAAGAAAAACTTTCTCTAACCACCTCTTTAAGTATACTTCTAATGCCATTATTTTCCATCACAGCAACTTATTTCTCTTAGAGGACATCATAGCTCATATGATTTATTGTTGTTACCTACATATATAGTCTTTCTGTCACATAGGTTGCCCATGGGATCAAAGGCCACAGTGGTCTTCATAGATGTTGCAGAAGCACTTAACAATTTCTGCCACATAGTAGCTATTAAGATATTTGTGAGGAATTTCCCTGATGGTCCAGTGGCTAAACTCCACGCTCCCAATGCAGGGAGCCTGGGTTCAATCCATGGTCCAGGAACTATATCCCACATGCCACAACTAAGAGTTTGCATGTCAAAACTAAGATGCAGCACAGCCAAATAAATTTTTTTAATTAAAAAAAAAAAAAGGTACTTGTGAAAGAAAAAATTGTACCCAAACCAGCAATTATTGCATACTTTCTTCAGAACAGTGTTTTTCACATTTGGATAAAGGGTAAAATTGTCATGAATGTTCTGTGTTGATAAAAATAATTTTATTGTAATATAGAATATGTACACACATTAAGCTAAGTATAAACTCAAGCATATTGCTCTTGAACAACTGTAAACCCAATTATCTTTACAAAGTAAATCTGTCAAATTGATAAATTCACATTGACAATCTCATGCATCTTCTCAGTGTTGGCACTATTGACATTTTGGACTGGATAATTCTTTGTTGTGGGGACTGTCCTGCGCATTATAGGGTGTTCAGCAGCATCTGTGATCACTGCTCACTAGATGCCAGCAGGACCCCTGGCAACCAAAAATACCTCCAGACATTACCCTGTCCCTTGGGAGCAAAATTGCCCCAGTTGAGAACCATTGAGCTAAAGCAGCATATACTTTTGTTTTGCTAAACCTAAATTGTCAACACTTGAGTTTAATAGTAGACTGATCTTGCTGCTGATCTGGCTATTTTCTATTTTGACTTCAGTAACTGTTCATATAAGTAGGTTATACTAAATAGTACCAATAACTTTAAGGTATCATTTGCTGTTTCAGAATAACCCAGACCTTGAACTTTTCTAAAATTCCTGCAACACTGTGAAAATGCCAATTTTAATAGTAATGTCACTTAATAACTGAATAGAGCTGTCCTAATAATAAAAAATTGCTGACATGTATTGAGCACTTGGCTGTGTGCTTGGCACATGTGATTTACATATTTAATCCTTAGAATTATTATCTCTACTTTATAGGTATGAAAGATGAGGCACAGAGGGGTATTCCTTGCCTAAGATTTCAAGGAAGTAAGAGGCAACTCAGGGATTCAAACCCAAGCATTCTGACTCCAGAGACCAGGTTCTTAAGCACTATGTCATGCTACCTCTTAAAAGTTATTAACTTGAAGATAGGGTTAACATTGTGTCATTAAGTCTACTTTAAATGGACTCGTAATCAAATTATTGTGGAATCAGTGACAGAAGAATTCTTTTTTGCCTATTTATTACATTTACTATTATATAAAAATGGCTTCCACAAAATACAATACAGTATGAATATGAAATATTCTGAGTTCCTTGTGAGTAGTAAATATATCTGACTTTGCTCTTTATTTATGGAAAGTTAGCACAGTGCCTGGGATAAGTAGGTGGTCACTAAAATTCAGTTGATTCTCCAAAGAAGATATTCAGTGGCCAGTAAACAAAAAGATGATCAATAGCATGATTCTTTAGGAAAATGCACAATGAGATATCACTTTATACCCTTTAGGATGGTTATTACCAAAAAAAACCAGAAAATAACAAGAGTTGGTGGGGATGTAGAGAAATTAGAACCCTTGTGCATTGCTGGTGGAAATGTAAAGTGGTGCAGTCCCTGGGGAAAAAGATATGGCGACTCCCCCAGAAATTAAACAGAGAATTACCAAATGATCCAGCAGTTTTATTCCTAGGTATATAACCAAAAGACGTGAAAGCAGAGACTCTGATAGGTATTTGTACACCATGTTCATAGCAGCATTATTCACAGTAGCCCAAAGGTAGAAGCAATTTGTCCATAGACAAAGGAAGTGATTAAACAAAATACAACACATATCAGTGGAATATTGTTGTTGTTAGTTAGTCTGAGTTGTGTCTAACTCTTTGGTGACCCCATGGACTGTAGCTTGCCAGGCTCCCCTATCCATGGGATTTCCCAGGTAAGAATACTGGAGTGGGTTGCCATTTCCTCCTCCAGGGGATCTTCCCAACCCAGGGATGGAACCTGCATCTCAGCATTGGCAGGCAGATCCTTTAACACTGAGCCACCTGGGAAGCCCACAGTGGAATATTATTCCAGCTTAAAAAGGAGAGATATTCTAACATGTGCTACAACATGGATGAACCTTGAAGACACTATGCTAAGTGAAATAAGCCAGTCACAAAAGAATCAATATTGTAAAGCAGTCCAGTTCATAGAGACAGAATCAGAAGGGTACTTGGCAGGGTCTGTGGGTTAAGGAACAATGGAGAGTTACAGGTACAGAGTTTTCATCTGGAAAGATGAAAGTTCTGGAGATGATGGTGGTGATGGCTGCCCAACAGGGTGAATGCAGTTAATGCCACCAAACTGTTCACTGGATAATGGCTGAAATGATAACTCTGTGCATATTTTGCCATGAATTTCTTTGTAAGTTGATTGAATGAATATATTCTCTCACTACTATTTTTCTGCTTGAACTGCTGTGAAATCTTTATATACCATACTAAGTTATCATTTGGCCATGGTTTAAATTAAAAATTTAATTTAAAAATTTTAAAATTGAATGAAAATGTGGACAGTAAATTATATGTCCAGTTTTAAGGTGCTCTTACAGATTATAATATGCTACATTAACTTTACTTTTTTTTGTTCTTTTAAGCTTTACATTTTACTGAAATGAAAACAAAATTTAAAATTTCATATAGAATTTGTAAATCCTATGAGTATGTCTGAGAAACCCCTGGAGTGTGCAGATCCAAGTTAGAGCAATATTGCTTAAGAGACTTTGTTGCAACCAGGTCAAAAACCCCATATAGCCTTATAGATCATCCCAGGAAGAAAGATTTCATAAGAAATAGGTAATATGCTCAGCCATGAAAAAGAATGAAATCTTGCCGTTTGTGACAATGTGGATGGGCCTGGAGGGTATTATGCTTAGTGAAATCAGGCAAAGACAAATACTGTATGAAGTCACTTACATATGGAATATAGAAAACAAAATGAACAAACAAACATATCAAGACAGAAACGGATGGTGTAGATACAGAGAACAAATGGCCATTTCCAGAAGGAAGAGGGGTAGGGTGAGGGATGAAATAGGTGAAGGGTATTAAGTACAAACTACCAATTATAGATGAGTCACGGGCTTGTAATGTTCAGCACAGGAATATAGTCAGTCTTTTGTAATAACTTTGTACAGTGTGTAATCTTTAAAAATACTGAGTCACTACATTGTACATCTGAAACCAATGTAACATGTATACTTCAATTAGCAAAAAAAGAAATAGGTGATAGTGGCTGCCTCTGAGAAGGTTGACTTATTTTTAATGTACACCATTTTGTATTGTTCAAATTCTTTACCATGCATTACCACCCATTTCAATAAGTGACTAATTAGGCTAGGGCTAGGGAATAAGGTCTTTGTAGTGACTTGAAAATTTTTTGTTATCCAGAACTTATCGATCTTACATAGGCATCTTGCAAAGAGAGACAGCAGTTGTAGCGAGCAGTGACTAGCAGGCATCAGCGTTCTTAGCATTCTTCTTCTCCTCCAGGTGTCACAGGACTTCCCATTTCTTCATCCCAGTGAAACCAGTGTCTTGAATCGACTCTGCCGGCTGGGCACGGACTACATTCGCTTCACCGAGTTCATAGAACAGTACACGGGCCATGTGCAGCAGCAGGTAGGTTTCTGTTCTCCAAGAATGGACACCTCCTGCGGGCAGCGGCTAAGTCAGACTTTTAGTGATTCCGTTGGTAATTCATGTGACGTGAGTGTTAAGAAGTAATGAATGTCTCACCCCTGGAATTATTCACGTGTAGGGCAGGTGACTCTACCTCCAAAAAGGGGAAAATATACGTGGGGACCAATTTAGGCAGATTGAGAAAGTATGCTTTGCCCAAGTTTTAGGAACCTAAATTAAATCAGTTTGAATTGGATCGGAGTTCCAATTCCAGAGGTGAAAACACAAGGCATCATTTTCAATTCCTTTGTTGCTCTGCTTCTAACTACCTTAGTCACATTGAGGCAGGCAATTCAAATCTTGAGGCTTCATTTTTTTCATGTGTAAATAAAGTTAAACTGGAGAAGGTTCTTGGCATGTGGTGAAACTTAATAAATATTGTTCACTAATATGAATTGGAAGTCAGTGCTTTATAGTGTAGAAGCCAAAGTTTCATGTCCTGTCCATCCCTCACTGCCTGTAGACTGCTCGGCAGCAACCTGAGGCTCGGTTTCCTCACCAATAAAATGGGGATGATAGATGGTCCCTATCTCTTAGGCTTGTGGGGATTAAAAAGGGAGTTCATGTGAAGTGCCTGGTGTACCACAGACCCACAAACGATTTTTAAGAGAAGTTTTAAAGTTCTCTTTTATTTTTAACAGTCTGCAGTTCTGTCAGTGGTAAGTAAAAAGATTGCTGTGTTGTGTGACTGATTCAGTGATGACTGTTTCCCAGTAGAAAGATTGATTCTGGTCGAAGAGAAAGGCTTCTCTTCTAGAAGGGTGCTTTTCTGAAACAAAGGCAGTCAGCACCATCTGCCCCTTCTGTAAGCACTTGTCAGACCCTTGGTGGTTTTCTATGGGGCAAAGATGTTGGAGGATAATGCCTCATAAATGTTCATTTCTGGGACAGGGATTCTGGTTCTGTCAAAGAGATTTTGTTGCAGAGAAAGTACATAAGCTAAACTTGAATTCAGAATCTAATCAATGCTAGTTTGCTATGAAACATAATAATAAGAACACAATGATCAAATTTGAAACCTATGTATATCCTGATACAGATGAAAAGGGCTCTAATTTTAAGTGTTTGTAACTTTGGGGTTTGTGTGGTGGCTCAGCAATAAACAATCTGCCTATAATGCAGGAGAGTGAAAAATTTAGCTTAAAACTCAACTCAGAAAACTAAGATCATGGCCTCTGGTCCCATCACTTCATGGTAAATAAATGGGGAAACAATGGAAACAGTGACAGACTTTACTTTTTTGGGCTCCAAAATCACTGCAGATGGTGACTGCAGCCATGAAATTAAAAGACGCTTGCTCCTTGGAAGAAAAGTTATGACCAAGCTAGATAGCATATTAAAAAGCAGAGACATTACTCTGCCAACAAAGGTCCATCTAGTCAAAGCTTTGGTTTTTCCAGTAGTCCCGTATGGATGTGAGAGTTGGACTATAAAGAATACTGAGCACCAAAGAATTGATGCTTTTCAACTATGGTGTTGGAGAAAACTCTTGAGAATTCTTGGACAGCAAGGAGGTCCAAGCAGTCCATCCTAAAGGAAATCAGTCCTCAGTATTCACTGGAAGGACTGATGCTGAAGCTGAAACTCCAATATTTTGGCCACCTGATGTGAAGAACTGACTTGTTGGAAAAGACCCTGATGCTAGGAAGGACTGAAGGCGGGAGAAGAAAGGGATGACAGAGGATGAGACGGTTGGAAGGCATCACCAACTCGATGGGCCTGAGTTTGAGTAAACTCTGGGAGTTGGTGTTGGACAGGGAGGCCTGGTATGTTGCAGTTCATGGAGTCGCAAAGAGTTGGATACGACTGAGCGATTGAACTCAACTAACAATGCAGGAGATGTGGATTCCATCCTTGAGTTGGAAAGATCCCCTAGAGAGGAAATGGCAGCCTGCTTCAGTATTCTTGACCTGGGAAATCCCATGGACAGAGGAGCCTTGCAGGCTACAATCCATGGGGTCGCAAAAGAGTCAGAAGTGACTTAGTGACTAACAACAACAATATATCACTTTAAGAAAACCTAACCTCTTCTGTATTCACGTGACTACGTAGATCTTATATGTGAATTCCTACTTTTCTAATTCCTAAAGCTATTTGTAGTACCTCTTATTTATTTATTTTTTGAAAAATAAAAAGCAATTTCTCTTTCATTTTGTGATAAATGAAGACATTCAGTTCTCTGGAATGATACAAGATCAAAAAAAAAAAAAAAAAAAAAACCTGCCTGGCTGTAAGCCAGTCTGTTTCACCCTATTCCCATGTTCTTATTATAGCTGTGAACATTTATCTCCAGGAATTTGCTAGTATCCTTTGTGGCATCCTCTGGCTACACTGTGCCTTATAACCCCTGAGCCCAAGCTTCCGACCACATTTTTTGCTTAATCGTCCTATGGTATCTACTGCCACCAGAGCCTGACCACCCAGAAAGGCTAGTCATCATGGCCTCAAGTCAGCTGTTAGCTGCAGTTCCCCCATGTAGAAGAAGAAGACTGCTTTTATAGAAAAACTGCAGCTTTATTGAAAGACAAACCATATTTGTAAATAGCCTCTTGGTGAGCTTCTTCTAACTTCCCGTGTTGGCTATCAGATTCGTGTTTTTAATGAATTGCCATGGGAGACAGGAGAAGGGTTGTTAGGAGGAGGACTGAGGTCATTTTATTTATTCAGTAAATAGTTACCCTCTCTTCAAAGAACTGTGCTAGGAAATGAAATGCAAAGATGGATAAAGTGTGAGCCCTTGCTTCATGAAGCTGTTGGTCTAGTGAGGGAACAAATAATCAAAAGTTCAATTCCAGCACTAAATAGAGATGCTATAAAAGCAACAGAGGGGAGCTATTGATTCTCTGGGGAGAGTTAGAAAGGGCTTTGCAGGGAAAAGATGTTTGAGTTGGGTCCCGCAGGAAGAGTAGGTGTTTGTCACAAGCACGAACACACAGTTATAAGCAGAACACACTCAGATTCATGGAGGTGCGAGCAAGAAATAGGGCACATTCGGGGAACTGTTGATTAATTTGGAAATAAGGATGTAAAGTTGAAAGCAGTGAAATAATTTTGGAGAGAGGGTAAGGGCCAGAATACAGAAGTCACTGTATGCTATATAGAGGAGTTTAGATATTATTCTTGGGTAAGAGGAAGCCACCAAAGGGATTTAAGCCAGAAGTTACAAGGTTAGAACTGAGTTGTTGAAAAAAATCTAGTGACAGTGTAGAAGAATACCCAGTTTGTAAAATCTGAGCCACTTGGAAATTAAAACATTATCACATTTTTAAAAGGTCAGGACTCAAAATCTGTCTCTTCAGTCAGATTTTCCTCTCATGGAAACACTATTTGGATTGGAAATTATTTAAGCAAAAATAATGCCATTAATAAAGGATAATGTCTTCCTCCGGTTTCAGGCTGTGAGCTGAAAAGCTGACTTCTCTTTGTTGATTTCAGGATCACCATCCATCTCAGCAGGGCCAAGGTGGGTCACATGGAATCTACCTCAGGGCCTTCTGCACGGGGCTGGATTCAGTTTTGCAGCCTTACCGCCAAGCACTACTTGATTTGGAACAAGAGGTGAGAAGAGACATGGGAAGCCACACCTCTGGGACTGCAGATAAGGGCATGTTCCTGATCTGAAATGTCCTCTGATATGGTCAGGTAGAGAAGAATGAGCCATTTTCTGCATGGCTAGAGGGTAAGTTTGTTCTCTGTGACTGCCCAAGCCATGGTCAGAGTGGCAGGTGGATCACGGCCGAGGTTCCTGAGTGAGTTTCGAAGAGCCCTAGCTTTGGTTTTGTTATCATCAGAAAATCAGAATTAATTATCTTCTGTAAATGATCAATTCTCAGTACCCTAAAATGAACCCTAAGCCTACTCTCAGATTCCCTTCTAGTTTTCACAGATGAAATAGACTCAAGATACTATATATGGAGCCCTAATCACAGTGTTTTTTGTTGCAGTTCCTGGCTGACCCCCATCTCTCCATATCACATGTCAATTACTCCTTAGATCAGGTAACAAATGCTTTGGAATCTGTTGATATCATTGGAATACTCTTAACTCAGGATATTATTTTTGAGAACTTTTTTCCTTCTGGTTTCAGAGCCCAGCATTTGTTATTTCATGTTTTCCTAGATCAGAGCTGTTTGAAGAGTTCCACATTTAATGAAAACTTACTCTCTGATGTTAATGCTTTATATTGGTCTCAGTATTAACAAATATGCGCCTCAGACATGGAAACTGCTTGTATCTGCCATTCTCTTTCTATCTACAGCCAACCCCCATGTCAGATTGCCTTAGGATCTTGGCTGTTCTGTGGTATTGCCATCTTTATGATAAATGGGACTGGTTAGAAACAAAGACATTTCCTGAGTTAATTTTTTTTCCTTGTGCTTGAATATATACCATCCTAATCATTCTCTACTTTGTAGTTCCAGCTCCTTTTCCCCTCTGTGATGGTTGTAGTAGAACAAATTAAAAGTCAAAAGGTGAGTACTTTTTCCTTTTGCTGGGATAAGCACCAAGGACATAATCATAATTCATTTTCCTTTACATTCATTTTTGAAGACCCTAGTTTTCAGTAGTTTTTATTTATTTATTCATTTATTATCTGCTTGGGTATCATGCTAAGTATCAGCAAAGCAAAAATAAGTTATGACCCTGCCCTTAATCATCTCCTGGTCCAAAAGCTGGGGGAAACGGTAACAGATGTCCCCAAGAGTGCTGCTGGGTAAGAGGATAAAGCTATGGATACTTGAAGGTGAGAGTTTTTTATACTAAGGATTCAGAACTTTTGGATATGGATCTTGAGAAGCAGAAAATTAATCCTTAGAAAGAAGGTAATAGTTTATTATTAGGGTGCTGGCAGCTTTCTGAGCATTGTTAAGTCATTGGGTGAAACCCAGCTAGCTGTTCATTAGTTAAATATGCCTCTTATCACAAGTTTTTATCATATGCATTGAGAAGAGGGTCTCTAGTGTCCAGAGAATGTCTTTTCTGAGTAGGATTAATAATTCTGAGATGCTTTGAGATTTTTACATTAGAAGAATCTGCTGGTTCATAATTGGATTAGAAAGGACAAATAGATTAAATATGTTTAGTTTATTCCTGTTTTTAAGCTGGTTTATTTGTGCCTTGAACATAACTAGTTAACTAGTCAGTTTGCCAGATTGCTACTTCTTTTTTTTTTTTTTGCTGTATACATCTAGAAACCTACACTCTGCTGCATTTGTTCCGTGGCAGCAAAGTCAGTGGGGACAGTGCTCTCTGACCCTGCAAAGCTGGTTGCCCTCACCAAATAACATCAAGCTTTTATTGCGCACTTGTTGTATACCAGACACTGTGCGAAGTGCTTCACATATATTATCAAGGTCAATCTCCTAAGGAATCAAATAGGTTAAGGAATGTAATTCAGGTCACATATGCATGCATGCGTGCATGCTCAGTTGCTCATTCATGTCCAATTCTTTGCAATCCCATGGACTGTAGCCCGCCAGCCTCCTCTGTCTGTGAAATTTCCCAGGCAAGAACACTATATAGGTTGCCATTTCCTCCTCCAGGGGATCTTCCCAACCCAGGGATCAAACCTGCGTCTCTTTACTTTTCCTCCGTCGGCAGTCAGATTCTTCACCACTGCACCACCGGGGAAGCCCCTCAGGGTCCTACAGAAAGTAGTCAATGGTACAGCTAGGATATAAACCCAGGGCTGTCTGAGTCCAGACTGTGCTGTTAGCTACTCTCTAAACTGTCTCCCAAAACTGGAGGGGACCTTCTAGGTAAGTGGGGTTAGCGTAAGAGTCCAGGCACGGCTGCACATCTCAGTTGACTCTGAGCTCCCATTGGGAAGGAGAGTGGAAAACGAGTAGGGGGATTGCAGATGGGCGAAGCTTCCTTCCTGCCGGGGAGGTGGTAGGAAGCTGAGTGCTAAGGCTCTAAGTAAATGAGGCTGTGGGTGCGAACAGGTGAGTGTCCACAGACACACCGGGGTCCTTTTAGAGTGATGGAAATGTTACAAACCTGGGTCATGTTGACAGTTGCACAATGCTGTAAATTTACTAAAAATTGTTGAAAGTACACTTAGGTGAATTTTTTGGTATATAAAGTATACCTCAGTAAAGCAGTTTTAAAAAAATAGAAGCAAAAGGACATTGAGAGAGGAAGCAGGTTTTTAGAAAAGTGTATACCTTATAAGTAGTCTGAATTAGGCCTTAATCTGAAGTAAAGAGCTTTCTTTACCTCTTTGCTTGGAATTTCGAAATGATTCTGGTTTCCTTAGTGCAGTAGTTCTCAAACTTCACTGTGCATTAGAATCACCTGGAGCTGATTGTTAAAAGCAGATGGCTGGGCCCCACGCCAGAGATCCTGATTCAGTAGGTCTGGAACGAGGTCCAAGAATTTGTAGCTCTTAAAAGTTTCCAGGTGATGCAGATGCTGCTGGGGATGGTGCGGGCTGGGGAAGGACAGGGAGGTGGAGGGTCCATACTTAAGAACAACTGTTGTGATGTTGTGATTTATAATAAGAAAAACAGATTTGGTCTTTTTCCCATTTCTGGCGCAGAGCTCCTAAAACTCAGGATTTCCTAAGTAATAAGAGCAATAAAGGCATCTTGATATGCATAACAAACCCCTGTTTACCACACCTGAGCTTGTTAATCAGGTGATTTTGGGAAAACACCAGAATATGGGCTGGTTGCCAGGGGAACCAACCCTGTGATTGGAAGGTTAGAACTCGCAGTCCTACGTTTCCCACTGGACCTTTGGCGAGAAAAGCGGGCAGAGGGCAGAGAGCCGGGGAGGCTCCATAAAAACCCGAGAGGATGACGTTTGGAGAGCTTCCAGGTTGGTGAACCAGAGTGCCTCTGTGTGCCACCGTGCCCCGTGAAGCTCGTTTGCTCGGGACCTCGCTGTGTGCATCCTTTCATCTGGGTGTTGATTCGTATCCTGCCGTATCCTTCCTAATAAATTGATAATCTAGTGGATAAATGGGTTTCCCGAGTTCTGTGAGCTGCTCTAGCAAATTAGGGGAACCCAGGGATTGAGTTAGATTGTAGGACCCCCAGCTGGTGTCACAGAGTTGCTTGGTGGTGTGGGGGACCCCTCACCCCCACCCCACCCATACACACACTGGAATTGGAGTCAGAATTGGAACTGTGCATAGATCTTAGGAGTTTATCCTCACTCTTCGTGGATTTTGCCCTCTGGATTGAGTATAGAATATGAGATTGTGTTATATGAACTATTAAAATGGAATTCAGCTTGACAAGGCTGTATTTTCCACAGATTCACGGCTGTCAGATCCTGGAAACAGTATACAAACACAGCTGTGGAGGCTTGCCTCCTGTTCGCAGTGCACTAGAAAAGTAAGTCGTGCTTCACTGGGGCAGGGAGCGGGGAGTGGGTGGTTAAGTGACCCGACTTGGCCCAAGTTCTGTTTCCAGGTTATCTCGGGTTCCCCTCTGGGGAAGGTTATGACCAGGATGCAAAAGCCCGTGAGTACAGGAGCCCGTGTAAGCCTTACGGTGACTCAGAAACCACAGAAAGGGGATTCCACGGTGTTGAGTGTCCAGGCTGGGACGTAGCTGCCTAGGTGACCTTGAGGCAATTCTTCAATTTTGGATCTTATTATCCTTAGAGAATTTCTATTAACTATTCCAGATGATGCTTAGCTGTGTTTAAACATGTGTATTTTGAGTAGCTTTATAATCCTCTTAAAAATTTTACTCTAACAAAATTATCCAAAAGAAGAAAATAACCATATACACAATCATTATTCATTGCAATGTTGTCTGCTACATTAAGAAATGAGAAAATTACCAGCAATAGAATGCTGAATAAAGATATATTCACTTGATAGACTATAAAGCAATTAAAATTACAAATTCTGAAACAACATGTAAAAATATTTTTATAATACTAACTGAAAAAAGGATACAAAATTCTATCTATCTTATGACTGCAACTATTAAATAAATGTGGAATGTGATCAAAGGCTTCCTGTAGAATGTTACACAGTCTGGATTTTTCTGATTATTTCCTCATGAGTAGATTCAGATTGAACATTTTTGGCAAGGATACTACCGAGGTCGTATTATTTCCTGTTACAGCGTATCAGAATGCACACAAAGCAACTCTGTCCCATTACTGGTGTAAAGCCTCATCACTAGGTTTAGGTGTTTTCCACCAGGTCTGGTTTAGAGGAACATTTTCCGCTTTGTCATTGATATGTTTTCTGAAGTGTGATCCCTTGAGACTGTGTGACTATCCCATTCTCCAACAACCTTTCTGCATTTTGTAGGATAATACTTTTTCAGGTATATCTACCTCTCACATACTGGATCTACTCTCCTTATGTGATTCCAACAAAAGTAAAAACTTACTTAATACTGTTAGCCAAAAAGAGACTCCTATGCTGCTAAGTCACTTCAGTTATGTCCGACCCTGTGCAACCCCATAGATGGCAGCCCACCAGGCTCCCCCATCCCTAGGATTCTCCAGGCAAGAACACTGGAGTGGGTTGCCATTTCCTTCTCCAGTGCATGAAAGTGAAAAGTGAAAGTGAAGTCGTTCAGTCGTGTCTGACTCTTCCAGACCCCATGGACTGCAGCCTACCAGGCTCCTCTGTCCATGGGATTTTCCAGGCAAGAGTACTGGAGTGGGGTGCCATTGCCTTCTCCAAGAGACTCTATAAGTCCATTTAATTTTAACAGGAATCATCCATTTTGAAACTTATTTTACTCGAGGGAAGAAAATGTGCCTCTTCTAAAAGACGATCAGAACCCTTAGTGAGCATTTCAGACTTCAGTATATAGGCTACGCATTTGGAAATTTAACTGCTTAGTTCATCCACAGAGATTGAAGTTAAACTAGCACATTATTTTTACCTTAATTGGTCCTTTCTCTTCTGACTGACCAAACTCTCAGGCCTCTGTTTATCCTGTAGCAGTTTAAAGCACACCATCTGGCTGTTGTCCTCTACATGAACTTCTAAGGCTGTTGCTGTCCTCTCCACTCAGGATCCTGGCCGTGTGTCACGGGGTCATGTATAAGCAGCTGTCAGCCTGGATGTTACATGGACTCCTCTTGGATCAGCACGAAGAGTTCTTTATCAAACAGGGTCCATCTTCCGGGAACGTCAGCGCCCAGCCAGAAGAGGATGAGGAGGACCTGGGCATTGGGGGACTGACAGGAAAACAGCTGAGGGAGCTCCAGGACTTGGTGAGAGCCCAGCAGGAAGCCTAGCCTGCTCCTGCCAGAAGCTGGACAAGTCGACAGCTAGATGACCTTCCAGGGACTTGCCCCCAGCTCATCATGGCCTGGGCACGTTCCATAAATTCTGTAGATGTAGACAGTTGGCTTAGCTTAATACTTGAACTTAATGCCTAACAGTGTGAGACTCTAAAGTAGAAAATACATTTGTGAGATTCCTTTTGTTTCCCCTCTTCCTGGTATATGCATTGAGGAGACTAATAATAAGTCTTGTCCCTTTAGGTAGTCTTGTTGGTACCCAGAGCTTTTACATTGCAGATTAGTTTTGATTAAGCTCCCCAAAGTCCTGTGTTGTTCTTATCCATTCACTTATCCTGTTACATTTTATTGTTCCAGGTGCCACAACTGCATAAACAAATAAAATGTAGTAGTCCCTGTCCTTAAAGAGCTTACAGTTAGTGGAAGATATATTACACTATACTAAGTGCTCTGGACGAGCGAGTGTGGGTATTCTGGGAACATGGACGTAGAGTAACTAGAGTGGAATATATGTCTTAAGTGCAAAGAGTTTGGGAGAGCGACTTCTCTGGTGGCTCAGTTGTTAAGACTGAGCTTCCAATGCAGGGGGCGGAGGTTTGATGGGAACTTCAATCCCATATGCCACATGGCCAAAAAAAAAAATTCCAGGCAGAGGGAAGGACTATGTAGAGTACAGAGGCTATGAAGGACATGGATCATTTGGGGAACCATTAGTAATTTAGTTGAGATGGTCAAGTAAATAAAGACTGAAATATAGACTGTACAGGACAGTTGGAGGGGATGTGGGAAGTGGCAGCCAGTGAAGCTTTTGAGATGAGCAGAGATAAGATCATGAAAGCCCTTGTAAATGATGGGAAGGAATTCTGACTTAAGCCTGAAAAGAGCTGGGAACCACGAAGAATTTTAGGCAACAGGTTAACACACCTCTGTATGTTACATTAGACTTCATGATAGATCACTGTAGAAACTGCGGGAAAACATTTTTTAAAAAATTAAGATTAGCAGCAAGTACAATAGTTAGGAGAATGGGACATTATATATACTCAGTTGCTTTAGTCGTGTCCTACTCTTTTCGACCCCCATGGACTGTAGCCTGCAAGGCTTCTCTGTCCATGGGATTCTCCAGGCAAGAATACTGGAGTGGGTTGCCAGTTCCTTCTCCAGGGGAGCATCCCGACCCAGGGATCAAACCCAAGTCTCCAGCGTCTCCCGCATTGCAAGCAGATTCTTTACTGTTTGAGCCATCGGTGAAGCCTGTTGGGGACATTAGCTGAAAAATAACGGTGGCCTGCACCAAGGATGGGAACAGTAAATATGCTGAAGAAGAAAGAGACTTCAGTGATATTTAGGAGGTGGAACAGGCAGGCTGTGGTGATTGATTGGCTAAGGGTCCAGAGGGAAGCATCAGGGATGATGCCCAAGTCCCTGCCTTTAGTGATAGGCGAGTGGTGATGGTAAGGGATGTGGATTGCTGATGGGAGAGGGCGGGGGAGAAGATGTGTCTTAACTCTCGACACACTGAGATACTTGTAGGAAATGACCAGTGGGCTGAGCCTGGAGCTGATGAGAACAGTCTGGCTTAAAGATAGTTTTAGGAGTTATCAGCATATGAAAGTTTCTAATCTGAGGTCCACAGGTGGCTTCAGAGGTTCTGTGAAGTGTATGTTTCCATGTTCTTCTGGAAGATCCATTGCTTTTATACTTGCAGAGAGTCCCGTGATGCAGAAAGATTAAAAATACCTGTTATGATCAGTTCAGCCTCAGAAGATGTGATTGTTTAGGAAGAGTGTGGATAGCGAGAGGGAAAAAAGGGTCTTGGGTGGTGCCCTGAGGCACACCAGCACCCAAGCCCAAAATTGAAAGGGTGGACAGCAGAGATCAAAGTCAGGAGAATGGAGCTTGGGGTTCCTTATCCGTACCCTGGATAAGGGTCAAATTAGCAGCAAGTCAGGGACCTGGTTGGTTAGATGGCAAGAATCTGGGACTTCACAGGCTAGATTAGTGGTTCTCAGACTGTAGAGTGCCCAGCATCACCTGGAGAGCGTATTAAAACATGGACTGCTGGGCCTCACCCCCCAGGTTTTCTCTAGCTCTGGGAACGGGCTTGAAATTTTGCATTTCTAACAAGCTCCCACGTGAGGCCAATGGTACTGGCCCAGGAGCCAGGTTGTGAGAACCACATGGCTATATGACTCAGGCCTCGGTAAAGAGCTGGGCAGAGCAGACATGCACAAGATGCAAACCTGGAAACAAACAGATCAGTTAGTCCATGGTACAAACAAGAAGACTGAGTTCCAGGCCTACTGCACAAGCTTTTACATAGTAGTCAAGGCAGAGTGAGAATGAAAATCCTAATGTTAATAAAACCACTGTTATTTCCACCATGCTATCTTTCTGTCTAAAAATGGAATGTCTTTCTCTAGCACTGGTGATTTAATAATTATGCAAGTTCAGATTTAAAGTCCCTGCTTCCAGAAACTGTAAATCGTGGGTTGGGAGAGCTGCCGGATATCCCCTTGTTTCCCCTTTCTCACTTCATACATTATCTCTGATGTGGGTTTTTTCCTTGCCTAGCGCCTGATAGAGGAGGAGAACATGCTGGCGCCATCTCTCAAACAATTTTCTCTGCGAGTGGAGATTCTGCCGTCCTACATTCCAGTGAGGGTTGCTGAAAAAATCCTCTTTGTGGGAGAATCTGTCCAGATGTTCGAAAATCAAAATGTAAACCTGACCAGGAAAGGTAGGAATATCCTTGCCCGAGGTTCGTCCATCCTCAAAGGCATAGTTGACATCATGCTGGACCCAGAGTCGGCCTGGGCAGAGTGGGTGGCTAGGGACCTTCACGTTGTGAGATTCCAGCACAGCCAGGATGTACATGCTTGCCCGAGAAGCAGGTGAAGGAGCAGCAGCCCCGGGAAGAGAGCCCAGTCGCCTGTGCGGGTTCCCTGTCTCCTGTTGACTTTGAGTGATTTCCTGTCCTAAGGATCCATTCTGAAGAACCAGGAGGACACTTTTGCTGCAGAGTTGCATCGTCTCAAGCAGCAGCCCCTCTTTAGCCTGGTGGACTTTGAGCAGCTGGTGGATCGTATTCGCAGTGCCGTGGCCGAGGTTGGTCTGTCTTCATATATATGTAGTTCATTTTATGTATCTAGTTGACTGCACTTGTCTTCGTTGTGGTGCATGAGTTCTTCGTTGCTGCACTCAGGCTTTCTCTGGCTGCAGTGAGCAGGGACTACTTTCTAGTGGCGCCCAGGCTCTGGGGCTCTTGGGCCTCAGTAGTGGTGGCTGCTTAAGGGGCTTAGTTGCCCCGAAGTACATGGCATCCTAGTTCGCTGCACTGGCAGGCACGTGGCATCCTAGTTCGCTGCACTGGCAGGCACGTGGCATCTTAGTTCGCTGCACTGGCAGGCACGTGGCATCTTAGTTCGCTGCATTGGCAGGCACGTGGCATCTTAGTTCGCTGCATTGGCAGGCACGTGGCATCCTAGTTCGCTGCATTGGCAGGCACGTGGCATCTTAGTTCGCTGCACTGGCAGGCACGTGGCATCTTAGTTCGCTGCATTGGCAGGCATGTGGCATCTTAGTTCGCTGCACTGGCAGGCACGTGGCATCTTAGTTCGCTGCATTGGCAGGCACGTGGCATCTTAGTTCGCTGCATTGGCAGGCACGTGGCATCCTAGTTCGCTGCATTGGCAGGCACGTGGCATCTTAGTTCGCTGCACTGGCAGGCACGTGGCATCTTAGTTCGCTGCATTGGCAGGCACGTGGCATCCTAGTTCGCTGCACTGGCAGGTGGGTTCTTAACCATTGGGCCAGCAGGGAAGTCCCCCTTAGTATATTTTCTTTGGAAGAAAACAGACTAGTTTCCTAGAAATTGAGTACTTGATTTGTTTCCTCTTGGTGTGATTAGAACTTAGCTGGGAGAGAAGTGTTTGAGAGAGTTGAAGGGCAGGAAGTAGAAAACAAAAGCATTCTCTCTGTTTTAATAATACAGGTGGAATTGCCTTAGCCTTTTCCCACCTGACCGGAGTTTGATTGTTAGCTAGTCAGTTAATTAGTAATAAAGGAAGATCTTGGTTTACATTTCGGACAGACAGCCTTTTGAGTCCATTGTATAGTCGGCAGTGACTCCAGGGAACCCACTGATTCTGACTAAATTTAGTGCCTTACTTATTATTTTAGTAATGGCCTCAGCATAATCTATCATAGGAAGGCAGAACAAGTAATATTTTTCCATTCTTTTTTTTCCTTTTTTTGCACTCCAGCATTTTAAAAATTTTTTAATTGGAAGATAATCACTTTACAATGTTGTATGAGTTTCTGTCCTATAACAGCAAGAATCAGCCATAGTTATATACATCCCTTCCCTCTTGAGCCTCTCTGTCTGCCTCCCATCCCACCCCTCTGGGTAATCACAGTGCCAGGCTGGGGTCCGTGTTATGTAGCGGCTTCCCACAAGCTCTCTGTTTTACACGTGGTACGATATGCATGTCAGTGCTACCTTCTCACTTCGTCCTACCCTCTCCTTTCCCCACTGTGTCCCCAAGTCCATTCTCTCTGTCTCAGTCTCCATTCCTCCTCTAAAAATAGGTTCATCAGTGCTGCTTTTCTAGATTCCATATATATGCATTAATATATATTTTTCTCTTTCTGACTCACTTCAATCTGTATAACGGGCTCTAGGTTCATCCACTTCAATATAGCTGACTCAAATTCATTCTCTTTTATGGCTGAGTAATATTCCATTGTCTATATGTACTGTATCTTCTTTATCCATTTGTCTGTCGATCGCCACCTAGGTTGCTTCCGTGTCCTGAAAATTGTAAATAGTGCTTCTGTAAACACTGGGGTAAATGTGTCTTTTAGAATCATGGTTTTCTCAGGGTATATGCCCAGTAGTAGGATCGCTGGGTCATATGGTAGCTTTATTCCTAATTTTTCAAGGAATCTCCATAGTGTTCACCATAGTGGCTGTATCAATTTACATTCCCATTGACGACAGGGCTCCTTTTTCTCTACACCTTCTTCAGTTCAATAGTTCAGTTGCTCAGTCGTGTCTGACTCTTTGCAACTCCATGGATTGCAGCACGCCAGGCCTCCCTGGAGTTTACTCAAACTCATGTCCATTGAGTTGGTGATGCCATCGAACCATCTCATCCTCTGTTGTCCCCTTCTCCTCCTGCCTTCAATCTTTCCCAGCATCAGGGTCTTTTCCAATGAGTCAGTTCTTCGCATCAGGTGGCCAGAGTCTTGGAGTTTCAGCTTCACATCAGTCCTGCCAGTGAATATTCAGGACTGATCTCCTTTAGGCTGGACTGGTTGCATCTCCTTGCAGTCCAAGGGACTCTGAAAAGTCTTCTCCAACACCACAGTTCAAAAGCATCAATTCTTTGGTGCTCAGCTTCCTTTATAGTCCAACTCTCACATCCATGCATGACTACTGGAAAAACCATAGCTTTGACTAGACAGACCTTTCTTGGCAGAGTAATGTCTCTGCTTCTTAATATGCTGTCTAGGTTGGTCATACTTTTTCTTCCAAGGAGCAAGCATCTTTTAATTTCATGGCTGCAGTCACCATCTGCAGTGATTTTGGAGCCCCCAAAAATAAAGTCTCTCATTGTTTCCCCATCTATTTGCCATGAAGTGATGGGACTGGATGCCATGATCTTAGTTTTCTGAATGTTTTAAGCCAACTTTTTCACTCTCCTCTTTCACTTTCATCAAGAGGCTCTTTAGTTCTTCACTTTCTGTCATAAGGGTGGTGTCATCTGCATATCTGAGGTTATTGATATTTCTCCCGTCAATCTTGATTCCAGCTTGTGCTTCATCCAGACCAGCGTGATTAACTTAACAATATAAAATAATTACATACAATTTGTGGAGGTCTAGCAGGGTGATGCGGTAAGTAGGAGTGCAGACATACACGTTTTCATCCACTCAACCAGTCTGTGTCTTTTGGTTGGTGCATTTAGTCCATTTACATTTAAGATAATTATCGGTATGTATGATCCTATTACCATTTTCTTCATTTTTTGGGGTTTATTTTCTGTTGGTCTTTTCCTTCTCTTATGTTTCTTGCCTGTAGAAGTTCCTTTAGCATATGTTGTAAAACTAGTTTGGTGGTGCTGAATTCTCTTAACTTTTCCTTGTCTGGAAAGCCTTGATTTCTCCATCAAATCTGAAGGAGAGTCTTCCTGGGTAGAGTATTCTTGGTTGTAGGTTTTTCCCCTTCATCACTTTATTCTTTTTTTTTAATCATTTTATTGTAGGTTAAAGTGAAAGTCGCTTAGTCATGTCCAACTCTTTGTGACCCCATGGACTATTAGAGTCCATGGAATTCTCCAGGCCAGAATGCTGGAGTGGGTAGCCTTTCCCTTCTCCAGGGGATCTTCCCAACCCAGGGATTGAACCCAGGTCTCCCGCACTGCAGGCAGATTCTTTACCAGTTGAGCCACAGCTCAGCCACAGGGAGTGGATGAGCCACCCTCTTCACCACTTTAAATATGTCATGGCATTCCCTTCTGGCTTGTAGAGTTTCTGTTGAGAAATCAGTTGATAGCCTGATGAGAGTTCCCTTTTATGCTGTCATTTTCCTCTTGTTTTTAATATTTTATCTCTATCTTTAATTTTTGTCAGTTTGATTACTATGTGTGTTCGGTGTGTTCCTCCTTGGGTTTATCCTGCCTTGGGACTCTGCTTCCTGGACATGGTTGACTATTTCCTTTCCCATGTTAGGGAAGTTTTCAGCTATTATTTCTTTAAATATTTTCCTCTGGTCCTTTCTTTCTCTTCTCCTTCTGGGACCCATATAATGCAAATACTGGTGCGTTTAATATTGTCCCAAAGGTCTCTTAGGCCGTCTTCATTTCTTTTCATTCTTTTTTCTATATCCTGTTCTGCGGCAGTCATTTCCACTATTCTGTCCTCCAGGTCATTTATTCATTCGTTATTCTGCTGTTGATTCCTTCTAGTGTATTATTCACCTATTTGTTTTTTCTTTGTTCTTCTAGGTCTTTGGTAAACATTTCTTTCATCTTCTCAATCTTTGCCTCCATTCTTTTTCCAAGATCCTCAATCATCTTCACTGTCATTATTCTGAATCATTTTTCTGGAAGGTTGCTTATCTCCACTTCATTTAGTTGTTTTTTGGGGGTTTTATCTTGTCCCTTCATCTGGGACATAACTTTCTGATTTTTCATCGTGATTAACTTTCTGTAATATGGTTTTTGTTTTAGCCGCTGTGAGACTGTGCTGCTGCTTGCTTCTCCTGCCTTCTGATGGAGTAGGCTAAATGGCTTGTATAATCTTCCTGATGGGAGGGGCTGGTGGTGGGAAAACCTGGATCTTGCTCTGGTGGGCGGAGCCTGGCTCAGTAAAGCTTCAATCGGTTATCTGCGGACTGATGGGGTTGCACTCCCTCCCTGATAGCTGTTTGACCTGAGGCGACCCTGCCCTGGGGTCTGCGGCCCTGTGGTAGGGCTGATGGTGAACTCCAAGAGCATTTTCGCCAAGGGGGACCTTCCAGTGCCCCTGTCCCTGTGGTGAGCCCCTGCCAACCGACCCTTTGCAGGAGGCCCTCCGAGACTGGAGTCTCTGTTTCCCCCAGTCCTGTGGAAGTTCTATAATCAAATCCCCCTGGCCCTCAAGGCCAGATTCCCTGGGGATTCCCAGTCCCTTTGTTGGATCCCCAGGCTGGGAAGCCTGACATCAGAAACTTCACAACAGTGGGAGAACTTCTTTGGTATTACTGTTGTCCAGTTTATGGGTCACGCACCTGGTGGATATGGGATTTTATTTTATTGTGACTGTGCCCCTCCTGCCGTCTCTCTACAGCTTCTTCTTTGTCTCTGGACGTGGGGCATCTTTGTTTGGTGGGTTCCAGCGTCCTCCTGTTGATGGTTGTTTAACAGCTGTTTGCAGTTTTGGTGCTCTCACAGGAGGAGATGAGCACCCATCCTTCTACTCCACCATCTTGAACTGGAAGCCTGAAATTTTTTTCATTTCTCTACTTACCATCCGTATATCTTCTTGGAAGCATCCAAACCTTTTTTCCATTTTTTATTGGAAAAACTTTACTTTTTTACTATTGAGTTTTGAGTCATTTATGTATTCTGGATTTGTAAGTCCTTTATCAGATACATGACTTACAAATATTTTCTCCCTGTGACTTGTCTTTTCATTCTCTTAACAGTCAAGAGCAGAAGGTGTTGATTTTGATTAAGTCTAGTTTTATCAGTTTCTGTTTATTTTGTGGTTTATGCTTCTGGTGTTGTGACTGAGAAACCTTTGCATAACCCAGTGTCACAAAAATGTTCACCGTTTTCTTTTAGAAAACTTATAGTTTTTAGTTTCAATTAGGTTCATAGTCATTTCTAATTAATTTTTTATGTGGTGCAAGGTATAGATCAAGTTTTAATTTTTTGTATATGCATATTCAGTTGATCCAACATCTTGGTTCTTTTTATGATTTATTTTTGTTTATATTCCTGTTATCCTTGCCTCTTAAGCATATTTATAAAGAGTATTTTAAATTTGGGGAAAAAGCAAGAGGAGGGTTTCTGGTGACCTAGTGGTTAGGATTCCAGAGCAAACAAACTGTGATGCAGTTGCAACAGAAGCCTTGGCCAGTCTTATGGAGAGTTCTGAAGCTAGAATGGCCCTTCCAGAGATGTCCCAAATTGAGGTTAGAGGGCTAGGCCATTGTTCCTCTGCATCTATCAGAAATTGGTTCCTCAGGAGGGGACCATGGGGCAAGGTAGCTCCCTTCAGCCAAAAGCACCAGTAACAGAGAGTACTCTCTGAACAGTCAGCGTATGGAATGTCTCAGTCTTACTGGGGAGATCTGGGCGGCTAACTATACTACCCCCCCCAGGCAGTTCTGAAACTTCTCCAGTGTTAGCTGCAGCAGCTGTTTAGTCACTCAGTGGTGTCCAACTCTTTGTGACCTCTGCACTGTAGCCCACCAGTCTCCTCTGTCCATGGGCTTCTCCAGGCAAGAATACTGGAGTGGGCTTCCATTTCTTTGTTCATGGGATCTTGCTGACCCAGGGAGTGAACCCACGTCTTCTGCATTAGCAGGCAGATTCTTTACCACTGAGCCACCTGGGAAGCCCATGTATTATCTAGTCTGTTGTACCTCTTTTACACCTCCCATGTCTAATTATTTTGACCCATGTGCTTACAATCCCGAGGAGGTGAGCTGTTTTGTCTAGCATTGTGTACTGGAGAAGGGCGAAAGGCCAGTTCCTAGTCTGTGTCAGTTCCAGTGAGAGAGGGCAGAGAGTATGAGCACCCAGGTAGAGATTCCAGGCACACTGAATCAACACTGATCACTTCACTGGGCAAATCCTAGTCAGGGTCCTTTGATGCGGTAATGGCTATACAGTGGATTTTTTATATTCATCATCAAGCTTGCCAGATTCTCTTACAAGTTCTAATAGTTTATGTCAGTTCTCTTGGACTTTCTATGCAGGTAGTGATATTATCTGACAACAGTAACAGTTTTGTTTCTTCCTTTTCAATTAATTTTTTTTCCCATGTTGACAAGTCTTTAGTACAATGTTGAATGACTTTAAAGGAATTTCTTCTAATGTTTTTCTGTGAAATAGGTTGTTTGCTGTGGGATTTTGGTATATACCCTTTATCAGAATAAAAAGATTTCCTTCTAGTCTTTGCTTTCTTTCTAAAATCATCAACAGATGTTGTTTTATCAAATGCTTTTTCTGCATCTACTAAGGCAATCGTGGTTTTTCTTTTTTAATCTTTAATATAGTTATTAAAGTTATTAACTTTAATAAATTATATTCATATTAAATTTTTAACACATTGCTGGATTTTCACAGAACCGTTCTTTGTAGGAGTTTTCATTGTAACGAAACTTTGACCCTGTATTGTTGGTTCTTCTCACAGCATCTCTGGAAGCTGATGGTGGAAGAGTCAGATTTACTGGGTCAACTGAAGGTAATAGCTTAGCTCTTCTTTTAACTCTTAAAATGATGCCTGTGGACAATGCCTTTATTCTCCAGCATCTCCTGAGGGCACTGGTTGCCTATCCTGACTTCTAGAGTGGCTTTTTATGTCCTCATCCAGGTGGGCAAACTCCACCTAACACTACAAATTTACTCTAGCACAAAGCTTCAGCTGTTTACTTTCTTCTGGCATAACTGTTTTTGTTGAATAAATGATATCAAAGACACGCCAGTCATCCATTACCAAGTATGCTCCTTTAAAATGCCGAAACCCCATGTCCTTTTGTAAGCTGGGCTGAAACAGATGAAACTGGAAATTATATGCATAAATTTCTTAGGATAGTGAAGAGCTCCTGGCCTTGCTGGTTTACTGAATTAAAAATTGAAATTCTTTCTGCAGATCATTAAAGACTTTTACCTTCTGGGACGTGGAGAACTGTTTCAGGCCTTCATTGATACAGCTCAACACATGTTAAAAACACCACCCACTGCAGTAACTGAACATGGTAATTGCCCCAGGGCCTGAGAATTACCAGCTTACTGAAGTCCCAGGGTTGTAGGGGATGGCTTAGCTTGCTGCTGAACCATTTAGGGCTGGTCCATATTTAAAGTAGCCTGGTGAGTTAGTGTTTCCAAAGACAGAAGGCTGCTCAGGTATGCTCACACTGTTGTCACTGGGAACGACCTCAGCTCGTGACCCTTCCTGGAAGAGGCAGTACAAGTTTTCAAATGAATATAGCAATATATTTCTTTAAGTCTGTATTGAATTTGTGACAGTATTGCTTCTGTTTATGTTTTGGTTTTTTGGCTAGGAGGCATGTGGGATCTGAGCTCCCTGACTGGGGATCAAACCTGCATCCCCTGCATTGGAAGATAAAGTCTTAACCACTGGGCCACTGGTGAAGTCCCTGTAGCCATATGTCTCTCAAGGGACATATTAGGACATTTTGTTTTGTTTTGTTTTGGCTCAGCCATGCAGCATGCTGAAACATAGTTCCCTGACCAAGGATTGATCGAACCCCTTGGTCCCTTCATTGGGAATGCAGAGTCTTAACCACTGAACCACCCAGGAAGTCCCCATATTGGGACTTATTGCCTCTTGTTGTATTAGAACTCTTTAGGTTGTCAATGATGGAAAATAACCTCGGTAGAAAGGGGGAGTTTATTTGCTATTGTATCTGTAACTCCAGTGGGATAGGGATATTTGTTGTTGTTTTAGTCGCCAAGTCATGTCTCTTTTGTGACCCCATGAACTGTAGCCCACCAGGTTCCTCTGCCCAAGGGATTTTCCAGGCAAGAATACTGGAGAGGGTTGCCATTTCCTTGTCCAGGGGATCTTCCTGCCCCAGGGCTCACACCAGTCTCCTGCATTGAAAGGTGGACCCTCTACCGCCAGGCCAGTGGGGAAGCCCGTGGGGATGTAGCTGGGCCTAAGAGCCAGGGACTGCTAGGAGTCTCTCCTACCTTGTCTGTGCCTCGTGTGTGCTCTCTGATGGCCTTCCAGTTCCATCTGGCCACATGGCCACCAGCAGCTCCCAGAACATACATCACAGTCTGATGGGGGAGTCAAACCCGGTCTCTCTGGTAGCAGGTTAAAGGATTCCAGGGAAGGGGTTTTGATTAGTCCAACTAGATCGTACATCTGTCCCTATATCAAAGGGGTCAGACATGAAGATCTGCTTATCTTGGGACTTCCCAGCAGTCCAGTGGTTAAGACTCCAAGCTTCCACTGCAGGGCGCACTGGTTTGATCGCTGGGGAATGATAATCCCACATGGCTCACAGTGCAGTCAAATTAAGTGTCAAGTTAAGTTCAATTAAGTGTTAACCATTCCCATCCGAACTACATAAGAGTTAGGTAAGGCTGAGTGTCAAAAAAGGTGTGGGAGAGGTAGGAGTGAAAACAGGGTTACCATTTTTCTAGCTCTATAAAACAATAGACGTCCAGTGTACTTACGTAGGACTTTCTAAGTTGCAGATATCAGAAAACTCAATTCAAATTCCATTCACTTCCAATTCAGATTCACTTAAGCAAAGGAAAAAAGAACTTGTTCTCATAATTGAAAAGGTCACAGGTATAATGGCTCTAGGCAGTTTGTTCCAAGGCTCACCTGATGCCTTCAAGACTTGGTGTCATTCCATCTTTCACCTCTGCCTTTTCTGAGACAGGCCTGCTCCATATGGTAGCAAGATGGCCTATAACCAAGTTCACATCTTTACTGACTTTATCTCACAAAAAAAGAGAGCTGCCCTCTTTCAGAATCTGAATAGAACCTCTGGATTGGCCTGGCTTGGGTCATGTTCATATCCCCAAACAACATAGTGTGACAAGGTAGATCACTCCTGGGTCACCGGCCCCTGCTGGAACTACATGGATTGTTGTCGGCCAAAGTGATTCTCCAGGGAAAACCAGGATGCTCTTATCAGCAAGAGAAGGAACACTTGCTAGTCAGGCAAAAGCAACGGCAGGTTACCGTATTCTGTCTTGAGATGGGCGGGCTGGGAGAGAGGCGGGGAGGAGGAGCTGGGCTGTGTCACAGAGCCAGGCCCCCACTCAGCCCGCATGTCCTCCCCGCAGACGTGAACGTGGCCTTCCAGCAGTCAGCACACAAGGTGCTGCTGGACGACGACAACCTGCTCCCCCTGCTGCACCTGGCGATCGAGTACCACGGCAAGGAGCACAGAGGTCTGCCTGCTGCACGCGTCTTCTCTGCGCCTCCTGGTCACTGTCTCTCCCGCTGCCCTCCACTTCTACAGAAACCATGTCATTTTGAACCTCAGAAATCACCTAATCCAGCGCCCTAATTTTACACAAAAGAGAAGGGAAGTCGTCAGATGCTAAGAGACAGCCAGGCCATGGTTTTGTTTTCATCATGCTGCTGGAATGGTCTGTTTATTTATAGCTGCCATTCTTTACCGCTGAAAAAAGAACCTCTGAAAGATCTCCTGCGAGAACCCCGCACGGGCGTTTTCTTGCCTCCTACAAGTCCTTTTGTGTCCCCTTTCTGCTTCTCACACTGTCGGCTCAAGCGAGCGCTCATCTCATGACTGTTCTCACCTTATTGAAACTCTGGTTCTAGATGAGCAAAGTCATCTCTCTTTTAACAGATGCTACTCAGGCAAGAGAAGGGCCTTCTCGGGAAACTTCTCCGCGGGAAGCCCCGGCATCCGGCTGGGCGGCCTTGGGTCTTTCCTACAAAGTGCAGTGGCCACTACACATTCTCTTCACCCCTGCTGTCCTGGAAAAGTGAGTATTTCTGTTTCTCACAGGTAATGTTTATCCAGCTTACTTCCACGGAAGAAAGTATCAGGAGTAGAACTGGTGGGAGCAAGAGAGCCAGCCGACAGATTAACAGTCTGTAAATCAGAGGCTGCCCACTCTGATGCCTTCAGGGGCCAGAGACAACACTAATAAGCGAAGCTGTAGGTGAGATGGCAGTGAATGCCGCAATGACTGGGAGGGTCAAACCCTTCAAGCCTTTTTTTTTTTAATTGCAAAATAAGGAGCAATTTGGGCTTCCCAGGTAGTGCAGTGATAATCTACCTGCCAAAGCAGGAGACACGGGTTCAATCCTGGGTTGGGAAGATCCCCTGGAAGAGGAAATGGCAATCCACTCCAGTATTCTTGCCAGGGAAATCCCGTGAACAGAGGACCCTGGCGGGCAACAGCCCATGGGGTTGCAAAGAGGCAGACACAACTGAGCACGCACTTAAGGAGCAATTTACAGGCGGCCAGTGTGTGGCCTCTCCTCATCCTCCCCATTCCTGTACACAAGCCTCAACTTTTGGGGGCAGAGAAGCTTAGGGTACGAGAGACTGCACAGACAGAGCTGGTTTAGGGAGAAGACAAGCCCACCTAAGTGAGCTGCCTGGACTCTCTCCTGAGAGCATCTGTAGGTCCCAGTCCACTTTTCTCCTCACTTCATAGGCTCCTAACACCCTTGAAGAAATCAAGCTCAGAAGTATTTTCTTAAACATTTTATCATGAAAATTCCCAAATAAAAACAAAAATATGGACTGTAACAAACTCCCATGGACACAGCATCCATCTCCAGTAACCAGCCATGTCATGCTGTTTGGTTCATCTTCTCTTTTTGGCCAGAGCTTTATAAAGCAAATCCCAGACATCATTTCACTCCACCACTATGCAATTCAGAGAAGGAACATTTTTTAACATAACTGCAATGCCATTATCACACCCAATAAAAGTAACAATATTGAAGTTTCCCTTATTATCTAAAAAATGTCTTTCTATGGTTGGATTTGTTCAAATCAGAATCCAAACAAGGTGTATGTACTATTTTCAGTAGATTGTTCCATTAGAAATAAACATTTTTTAAAGCCAGATGGAATCAGGTTCTTATGCAAGCCTACCTAAGAATAGGTAAATAAGCCTATTTCCACCAGGAATTGGCGGCTCTTCCCATGCATCTTCTCAATACAGGACTCAATATCAGACAGCTACTTAAGAGCTCAGTGAGGGGAGCCCTTGTTTTGTTTTTTTAATTGAAGAACAGTTGGTTTACAATGTTGTGTTTAAGTTTCAGGTGTATAGCAGTGATTCATATTTTTCATATTCTTTTCCAGTATAGGTTTTTAAAAGATATTGAATATAGTTCCCTTTACTATACAGTAGGACCTCCTTGTCTATTTTATATACAGTAGTAAGTATCTGTTTAATCCTAAACTCCTAATTTATTCTCCCCTCCCCAGGGAGCCCTTAATTTTTTCTCTTCTCTGGTCTTCAGGGACACAGAATCACAGTAACTAAAATCCTTGGTTCCCAACACATTCTTACTGGTCCATGCAAGGCCCTCCTCCCATCCTTCTTACACACACACCATAAAACCACTTCTAGAAGAAAACCTACTACACTGGTCCTAATGTCTGCCTACCTGTGTGGTCCTTCTCAGCCCTGCTTCTGTGCCTCCCTCAACCCTAAGTGACCACTATCCTAAATCCCGTGTTTTCTATCATTTTTATATAGTTTTATGTTCCCCCAAAGTATACTTTTTTCTACTTAGTTGTTATAAGCATTACCAAAAAGATATCAGGCTATATGTAGTCTTTTCAGTTTCCGTTTTTTATTCACAGTCCTATCGCTTGGAGTCATTTTGTAATGTATAGGTAAAGTTTTTTTCATTTTGATGGCTGTGCAATTTTCCATCATAGAAATAAACCAGTTTACCTGTTCACATTTCTAGCCTTTCTAATATCCTTCCTGCTTTTTGGGGACAGGTGGGTAGCACATAGTCCTAGGGTCTGTCATGTGGGCGGAGGTGGGGGAGGGGGGTGACGTTTTTATCTTCAATAGTCCGGTGTTCCTGTCCAGGTACAATGTTGTTTTCAAGTATTTGCTGAGTGTGCGCCGGGTGCAAGCTGAGCTGCAGCACTGCTGGGCCCTACAGATGCAGCGCAAGCACCTCAAGTCCAACCAGACCGATGCGGTCAAGTGGCGCCTAAGAAACCACATGGCATTCTTGGTGGATAATCTTCAGTACTACCTCCAGGTCTGTGTTGCGGGATGAACAGAAGGAAGGGGTATGAAAAATAACCCAGGTTGGCAGGAGTCACTGAAGAAGAATCCTGCAGTTGGTGAAAAACTGAGGTCTGAAAATCCATGGATTTTATCACTATATCTGTTTCTTGGGGGGCATTTAGAGGAAAGTAGAAATAAGTGGATGAAGGAGAATGAAGAGTCAAGGGCCTTAACAGTCATGCTGTATATTTACTGGTGAACCTAGTTTGCTGTAACTTTTGGGATCTCACAGGACTTAACCATGTCAATCAGTGGAGGGAATAGGGGGAAGGAGGGATCTGCCAAGACACTGGAGGTGGGCAGGGACAAAGAATTTCTATGTCATTGCTCAGGCACCTTAATGTCCTTGAGTCCTTAGACTGAGCAAGGTACTAAAATGATTTGTGTAACTATATCAAGGTAGATGTGCTGGAGTCTCAGTTCTCACAGCTGCTTCATCAAATCAATTCAACCCGAGACTTTGAAAGCATCCGATTGGCTCACGACCACTTCCTGAGCAATCTGCTGGCCCAATCCTTTATCTTGTTGAAACCTGTAAGTACAGCTGGTTGTTGCTTCTAGCCTGACTGATCACTTAGACACGCTGACTTGCCAGGATAGGGGGAACTATCATTAAGCAATTTTTCAGTCTCTGTCTTTAGACATTTTTAGCAATTTACAATTGACAAAAACTAAGAGGGAATACTAAAAAGAAACTTAAAATGTCTTTGAATTTCTGAAATATTATACCATAGGACCTGGTGAGCAGCTATAGATAATATATGCTTACCCCTCAGAAGGAAGGATTTTTGTTTTTTGCGGCATGTGGGATCTTAGTTCCCCAACCAGAGATCAAACCTGTGCCCCCGCTGTGGTGGAAGTGCAAAGTCCTAACCACTGGCCTGCCAGGGAAGTCCCAAGAAAAAAGAATTTAAAGAAATTTTTTAAAAGCTTTTTTGATACCATAGAAAGACTAATGAAAAGCACATAGAGTTTACTTTCTTAGCAATCTTTTATATCAGGATGGACCAGTTTGGAACTTTTTTTCAGACAGCTAGAGTAGTGTCTCCTTCTGTGTATGTGCGTGTGTGCCTATGTACATACATATATATCTCCTTTAGGGAGGTTATTCTCAACCTTGGCTCCACATGAGATCATCTGGGAGCTTTTTAAAAAAAAATCTAGGCCCTACAGCACTTACATTAGTAGAACCCAGGCTCCAGTTGTCACCAGTCTTAGAAAGCGTACAAGCTGATTCCAGTTCAAGGATAAAAAAGCAAAATGATTAAAAGCACCCCTAGCAATGTTTTGTTTTGCTTTCCTAGTAGTTTCTGATAGAATAGTTATGCCTTATCTCTGACGGGAGCTAATCGTTATTCCTCAGTCACACTCTTTTGTTCTGGTATTTGGGGCCATTTTTAAAGGAGAGTGAGTTCTACAGATGCCACTCCAGAGGGTTCTGTGAATTGAAAACAACCAGGAACCAGTGTGGCAGGGAGACTGTCCTCACGTGGGATGAGAGCATGCTTGGGGAAGAGCAGAGTATCAGAGCAGGTGACCATCATCAAATGTTTATTGAGTGCTTACTGTATGCAAGGCACTGGGGATACAAAGAGGTATAGTCATGGCTCTGCCCTTAAGGAGCTCACAATCTAGTTGGAGAAACAGGACTTACATACATCACAGATCAGTAACAACCACAGGGGGCCTGAACAAACGCCAAGTGGACAGTACAGTAATACAAAGGCGAGGGAAGCAAGGGGTTGCTAAAGGCTACAGTGGGAGTGGGCACAAGGGGAGCGCCCCAGGCACGGGAACAGCACTGAGAGCAGAGCTCGGTGGGCGCACGCTTGGCGGGTCCAGAGACGGCAACCGACTTATTGTGGCACAGGCGGAGGTTTCGTGCAGGGTCTTTGCCCACAAAGTGGGAATAGGTTAGCTCTTATTGTCCCAAATCTTTCACAGATGTATCTTCCTTTTTCTCCTAATGCCAACTGTTTCCTGGGTAGGTGTTTCACTGCCTGAATGAAATCTTAGATCTCTGCCACAGCTTCTGCTCACTGGTCAGTCAGAACCTGGGCCCACTGGATGAACGTGGGGCTGCCCAGCTCAGCATCCTAGTAAAGGTGAGTTAGCCTGGCCGCTGGCCAGGGGCAGCCCCGTCCAAGGGGCACAGGTGGTTCTGCATGTGGGGGATCACGGTCTTTCCCCCAGTACACACACACACAAGTAACAAGATACAAAGGTAAAAAATGTTTTATCAGTTTTTGAAGCAGGTAAGTATGTGCTGCTTTGGTGTTCAAATGCAGTTAAGCCCCAAATGGTTTATTCAGCCACCAAATACACCCTGGCTTTGTTCTTGCTTTCTAACATCCAACCTCCTTACTTCCTTGAACTAAACCCCCTATTTCACCGAGATTATAATTATCTGCCTGTAACACAGGCAGGTCTATGTTATCTGAAAACACAGGTTCTCACCAGCCCAGTACATAGCAGAATATACTCACTTAAAGCTGGCTGCTAAATTCCTACTGAGAGTGAGAGTACTTTCATGGAAATTCAGTGTTCTGTGGACTCAGTACAAAGAAGTCATTTTTGGAGTCAACAGAAATGGGGCTGTCGGAAGGCCAGTTAGTGCTGTGGAATTTTCAGGAAGACTTTTCCAACGAATCCCCTTGGACCCCTTCACTCCACATGGGTGGTTGGTAGATCTAAGAGGCATGACACAGCTTAGTCCTTCTCTCTGCAGGGTTTTAGCCGCCAATCTTCACTCCTATTCAAGATTCTCTCCAGTGTTCGCAATCATCAGATCAACTCGGATTTGGCTCAGCTACTCTTACGACTAGATTATAACAAATATTACACCCAGGCTGGTGGCACTCTGGGCAGGTAAGGACAACCGCCTCTAGGGCGCTCGGTGGATTGTGTGTGGCTTTTTAACGAATTGTAGAATTCCAGAGTTGGAAGGAGACTTTACCCATCATCTAGTCCAAACAAAGCAAGGCTCAGAGAAGAAAAAGGCTGTGTCTGATCATCAGCGAAGATTATTTTCCAGAAGTTGTTGAAGTAAATCCTTAAATTCCTAATGCTGAGATGGACTTTAGATTCTTGGCTGAGTCGTGCACTGCTGTGCTGGGAGGCGGCACGGCTTCAGTTCCCAGTTCTGACGTGAGCCAGCTGCTCGGCCTTAACGCCTCTTACCCCCGGCCTCCTTGACCCTCAGAGCTTTTGCTTCTGAAAGGAGGGAACCACTGCTTCACACTCTACACTTTCAAAAAAATCTAATAGTGATAAAAAAAAATCTAATAGATTCAGTGGTAGGTGGCTTCTCCGATGTCTGTCTCATTCAAAAAAGCACTTACTCTTTTTCTCTCTGAAATGTCAGGCAGATTCCTCCTAAGTGATTTTAGCAAAAAGAGTTTTAAGATGAGATTGTCTAGATCACAGGTTGCTGCGATTCATACTTTTTTGAAGAAAATCTCGGAAACGCATGACATTTTGATGCAGCTCTCTTTTTCTTTCTATAGTTTCGGGATGTGAGAATTTCTGGTCCACAACCTGAAATAATCCCACTGCACTGTGACAGAAGATTGAAAACAAACATCCCCTTTCTCTCACTGGCCTCCATACATCTGCAGCTACTGGAAAAGCTCTGACTTCTCTCCTAGAAGCCATTACTGAACATCCACGGGTGCAAGTCCTTCCCCTTGTTTCTGCATGGGAGGGGCCTCTGCCCCACCCCTCGGAGTTCTCAACTCACCAAGGAGGACTTGTAGCTTCGGCCCACCCACTGACCAGGCAAGGTCTGTTACACTGGGAACATTTGTTGGAGGTTACCTACTACATGCCTAGGTACTGTTCAAGCTTCGAGAGAGACAGCAGTAAGTTACACAGCTCAGAACATAATATGGCTCATGTGAAAAAGGAATTATAAATAGGTCAAATGCTGGATGTTACCACTGAGCAAGAAAAACACCAGGTAAGCTAGGTTTCCCCACAGACCTCCTTTCCTCTTTCAGAAATTGAAATGGAGAGTCTCCCATCCTTAAGGGTCTTCAGCTGTGACTCTGAAGAATTCTACTGGTAACTTCCAGTTGTTTCAGACTGTTAAGAAGGTAATTCTGCTGCTGACATATTTTTTTTTTTAACAAAGAAAAAAGGGTCCTTAAGACAAAAAACTGTTAGATCTCAAATACTGAAAGATGCAGGTCTGATTATCCCTTCTTAGAAGAATCACAGGAGTAATATGCCCAGCCATCACTGATAACCATCAATCTTCATATCAGTATGAGCCAAAATAAATATGCATTGGACAACTGCCTCCAAACTGAAAGATAATTCTGGCCTCACTGTGTAGCCACTCAGTCTGGCCCTTGTCCATCCCTACTACTACCACATATAGATGTTTATTCCCTGTAACTGTCAGCTAAAGATGACCCACTGCTGCCTCTGGAGCAGAGGTTAGCATACTATGGCCAGCCACCTGTTTTTGTAAATAAAGTTTTATTGGCACAGAGCCACACTCATTTGCTTACCTATTGTCTACGGTTGCGCTCATGCCGTCATAGCAAAGGTGAGTAGTAGTGACACGCCAAATGGCCCACAAAGCCTAAAATATTTACTATTTGGCAGGGGGGAAAACAGAAGGTATTAGAGATTTAAGCCTTGATTTAGAGGAGAGGACATTTAACAGGGATGATGCTAAGAGTAGAAAAGGAACAGCTTCCAACTGTGACAGTAATAAAATCCTGACGTCTAACTAGAGCTGCTAACATTTCCAAGTGTTATTACTGTTTCTCATGTTTATCCTTGCAGCAGGTCATCAAGTTTAGAGTCACCAGCCATTCACAACAACTGGTCCTTTTTAGCTCTGAGAGTATAGCACCCACAAGTCAGCTGTAAGTAAGTTCAACTCTAAAGAGATTTCTTTTTCACCGCCAGAAAACTAAGAGCTGTGCCCAATTCGACTCAGCTTTTGGCACAACTATAATCTGGGTCTATTATAAAATCAGATTTTGGGAAGTAACTGAATTTTAGACAACCCAGGTTAATCTTCTGACAGTGATACCACAGATAACTATAAAAAGTTCACTGTCTTACTTTCCTTGGCCTGCTGTCCTACAGCAAACAAGTCCACTGAAAACTGCAGAGAAGTTACTGTGTTTGTCTTGCTATTTGTTCTGAGCTTAAGCTCAAAGAAATGGATGAAGAAATCCCAGTTACTACAACCAAAGAGATTCAACATTTATTTTATCATAAAAGTCCAGCAAATAAAACTATATACAAGATCCATGCAAGGAATCCAGTTACACACAAGACACATTTAAAACCTGGTTAAAACACAATCGCCACAACAGCAGGGAATAAAACCAGTAAGACCAAGTATCCTTAGTGAGAAACATAATCGTGTTTATATTTTGGATGCTGCTTGAATCCAATTCTCTCCCCAACAATGAGGCACTGGATCACCCACTCTTGTGACACCACAGGCAGCTGCAATGCTTCAGCACACTTCAGCACCGAGGCTGGGCATGAGGGGTCCGTCACCACCACGTCAAACACCCCTAAAGCAATATCTGCAGGGAGCAGGGGAAGGTGGACGAGGAAAGGAGACTCAATTTAGCCCTCCAGTAAAAAGACAGGTAAGCCTTCTCACCAGTGTATCCCACTCTGCCCCAATTAAAGCCCTTCAGTCAAACACGGTCACTGATCACAAAGTGGAGAGCTGTGCTCACTAGATGCTGGCCTTCTGTTTAGCAAGTACACAGTGGACACCAGGAGAAGCACAAACAGCCCAGTGCTTCGCTCATGGTGGCTCACCTCATGAAAGGACTCTTTTTCTTCTCTCAGACTGACCTTATGTGCGTTTCTATTGGGCCTGAGACCTAGAGCTAGGACACCCTTGGCTCAGTAACACACGGTTCACAGGTACCTTTGTTATGGGCACTTGAATGGTGCTGCTTCACAGAGGCTGCCCCCCCAGTCATGAGGATCTCGGACCAGAGCTCCAGGAAATTCTGCTGTTGGTCTGATACCAAGAGTACCTTCAGATCCTGGAAAGGGTTTTCACGGGGTTGCCTACGGAGGAGTCAGGGAAACAGCATGATATCCAACAATAGATAATATCCAACAACCGCCTTTCTACATAGGGACTCGGGTACATCTGAATGCTTTCAAAAGCCCTGCTAAGGAAATCACCCCTTCCCTCTTTCTTTGAATGATGTGCCTTCTCTGGGATCCTGACCTTCTAATCTCCCCCTTCTGATTTCCAGATTTATCCTAAGGCCAAAAATCAGTCAAATCACATTTCTGGGCCTGTATTTTTAAATGTCTTGCTTAAAACTTAGTCCCCTCACCAGACAAGTTGAGAATATTGAATCTACATGAAAATCTCACATGTTGTTAAAAAGGTCCCTAACCATATACTCTAGGAAAACAAACTAAATTGCAAAAATAATCTCAAACTCAAATTCTGTCGTGTATCCTAAGACTGTTCCAGTTTCTAGAGATACTTACTCTCCCACTGAGATTCTCCCCCCCTGGAAGCTTGCCGTCTTCCTGTCTGCTGCTCTGGAGGGGCTCACAGCTACTCACCAATCCAGAATCCTTTGCTCCTCAAGGCTGTACCCAGCTGGCAGCAGGTAATTGCGGTAATTCTGGAGCTGGTTGGCATGGCAGCTGTCATGGACCCAGACATGAGACACACAAGGAATCCCACTGGCAAGGCACAGGAAGTACTTCCGGGTTCGACAGTGCTGATCCGCAATTAGGAGACACTGGTAGGCGGTGTTACACTGGAAAAGGCACAAAACCAGGGGGTCTGGTGATGGCTATGGGAAGCCGCTTAATAGATTCCTTAATGAGTCACAGAGAACAGAGCTGAACACCAGATACTATCCAAAAATGTGACTGAGTCTGTCGTCCTACTCAAGGCCTCTTCTCTCACCCAAGCAGCTTCCCTAGATCATCTCCGTGCCTCATCTGCAGCTTTCTAAATCCTCAAGGGACAACCACACCCCATGTATTTTAGCCAGTACCGTGAAAAAGATTTCCGTTAAACACAAATTTTAATCTGCTTTTGCCCCAGCAACAGAACCAATGCTATTAAATGTAACCCAAGGTTCTGACTTCTCTTCCTTATACAACATTTTGGCAGTGTCTCAGTTCCCAATCTCTACCAACTCTATCCAGCCACTTCTTGGTCCGGCAAGTGAACTTGCATTACTGCCTCTCCTGGGAAGCTACACAAAGGAACGCCTTACCTGGGCTTCATTGAAGTCTTCAAGAATGTAGCCAGCTCCTGCTCGAAGCTGGCATTCTGTGTACTGCTTGTTGAAAGGAGGAATTTCTAAAAATTCTATTAAAAAACATAACCAAGATAATAATCACTACCAGTTGGTTCATTTGCTACTTTATGCCTGCTTCTTACTGTCCTCTTTCCTACTCCCCAGTTATCTCCACAATACTGTATCCCCAAAACAGGTAAAGGGCTTCCCCGTGGGTCAGAAAGACCTGTCATGAGGCCTACAGAAATGCTGCCCAAAAAGAGGGCAGGAGCAGGAAGGGCAGGGAAGATGGGAAATGGAGGCAGGTCCTAGATCTGAGAAGAGCAAAGGTTTCTGCACTAAGAACATGTCAGGGCACTGTGCCCGGGGACCGACACGCACCCTCCAACCCATCAGGAAGTTCTTCCGTCTGTCTGCCCTAATCTCTCTTGCAGACTAAACCTATGTCCTCTAATTCTGCCTTCTGTGGAAATGAAGAATGGCCAATTAGCACTTTTTATAATGAAGCCTTCAAATGTGCCCTTCATCAGCATTTTACTCCCTATCCAGTAAAACTCTGATAAACCAAAATGCTCAAAGAAAATGGGGTTTCTAAAATATAATTAACTGGAGGTTAGCCAGAAGGGCCTAATTCAACCTTTTATTGCAAACTATCTACCTCTGATGATCTTGAAGTAGCTCAGGACACTGAACATCAGTGACTGCTCTACATTCTTGAGGGTGAAGCACAAGTTATGAGAGATGAGGCTGAAGTTGTAATGACCAAATGTATAAAAAGTTCAGTGCCAGGACCACTCCCTTCCCCCACTCATACCAGAAGGAGGACGTGCTGGAACAGACCCCCGCAGAGGCGCCCCCACCCTCTGGTGCCCTCCCTGCTGCCGGAGCTGCTCAGGCAGTGTTGGTGCCCAAACTCAAGCCTCTGTTCAGGTCTCACTGACCAGCCTATTTGCTTTTCTTGCTCTTTTCTTGATTCAGCATTCTCCATATTCTCAGAATGAAAACTCAAACTAGAAACTGACTAGCTGTAAGAAACTCAGAACCCAGCAAGACTATTTCTCAGTTTTGCCCTGGCATCCTTGGCCCTTATCAATATATCACATCACACTTTTTGGCACCAACACTCTACTGCTGAGTCACTGCCAAGACCCCCAAGGTCCTTTATTTTTCTCAAGACGTCTATTTTATGTCTCCTTATCCAGAACTGTTTCTAGTCCCGACCTGTTTAGCTTTTAATCCCCATCTATATTTCCTTCATTTGTGTAATCAAATATTACCCTACCTCGGCAGTCCATTTCTAACTTTTCTCAGTTTGGATTCAGTTTTAATTTGGACTTCATGAGTGGCCCTGGTCAATCAGAGGCTAAAATGAACAGATTTTTGCTGCATCATCTAAATCAAGGATGAAGGTACCTAACTCTGAAGTCAATCCCTGTGGCTGATGGGTCCCTGATAATGTGCCACCTAACGAGATCAGGTGCCATATTCTTAACTCATTACTAAATATGTCTCACAACATGGATTCAAATATTTTACTGAGCTCCTGATACAAATAAAAGAGATTCCTGGTTATCTGCAAGACATATCACATAGTTTCTTAAAAGCTTATTAGTAAAGGACTGTTCTAGTACAAATGTCCCCTGCTTCCTGAGATCGTGGAACCCTAAAATATACTATATACCAAAAATATCAAAGATTCTGGTACTGCTGGAGCAATGTGTAAGGATGAAGGAGCAACATAAAGCAGACATTCATCATAACTACATTTTCCACAACGAACATGGCCTGCTCCCTCTTAAAAAAAGGTCCAAATTCCTCCTCACTTGAGACATAACCTATCCCTCACTCATGGTTGTTAAGAATGAGATTAAAAATATTTGATATATCTGCAAGAGGGGATGGAAGGAATTCTCAGGTTTCTAAGATCTCACATAGGCTCACAGATTTTTAAGGAATCTGACAGTCTGTATCTCATACCAAAGTGAGTTTTCTTAGGCATTCTGTATCAATCAACAAAACATCTACAGAGCTGCATTGTGAAGTCCTAGTCTAGGAAAGGGCTAGGAGTGTGCTGGAGAATGAAGCCTAGAGTCCAGCAATATTGTGAAAGCAAAAGAAGACAAGACCACAAACATGGTTCTGATACCTTGACATACCCAATCACTTATGATCCAAATCAAACTACATCCTTGGCTAGGAAACCCCTCACACACCTGAATTCTGTCTGAAAAACTACGCCTGGATCACACTTACTCTTGAAACCCCTCCACTGGACACCCGCTCCCACACCCTAAAGCCTCAATACTGATAACCATTTATGCACCTCCAGATAGTATACACTTCAACCACAATTCCCTGACCACCCTCCCCACGTCCCCATACAGAGCTCCACAGAGCTGTAGCTGGTGAGATAAAGTTTTGGTTAATTAGGAAAATCAGCCACACACCTGAAGTGCCAACCATCCCAGATCTGCAGTTGGTGCTGTTTTCTGATAACCATGTTCCCTAATTCACTTCCCTCCTGCAAGGCCCAGCATTGGTGAGAGGTCTAACTGGGAGTGTTAGCCTCAGCAGACACACATGGATACTGCGCTGTCACTTGTATTACAATGGACGCTTGTACCTGCCCAGTTTTCTCACCTAGATCACACACTCTTTAGACAGTTTAAATAATTTTTACCTTTCCCCACTGCAGCCTTCACTCAGACCCTAAGAGACAACACAGAAATGCAATGTGTAAGGTTTAAGGTTGAAGAGACGTACAGAGGGGAAAAGGCCTAGAGGCTGCTTGTCCGAAATCACCCGGGACCCTGAGCCCACCCTGCCTAGTCTGACACACAGACTCAAGAGAACGAACTTCATTCCCACATGTGTCTTCTTGGGCCCAGAGAACCCCAATGGGAAGGGCGGCCGGGTATTCAGGAATCCGACTGTGCTGGAGAAAATGGAGTTCTCGGTCCCGAGTCCACCGCTACTGTGGGGTAAAAAGCAATTATCTGACCTCTTGTAGCTTGTTTTCTCATCTGTAAGATGGATAAGACCTACCTCCCATCTGCCTCACAAGGACTATTTTGAGGAACTGCTAACAGAAATTCTGTGAGAGCAGTCTATAAACCACAAAGCAAGCAGGGTTTTAAATTCGTTTTCCCTGACCCTGACACTAGTTGCCATGTGCCCCGCCTCCTCAACATGGTTCATGGAAAGGAAGGACGCACATGTGGGTGTTAGAGCCCCCAGGGCTTCTTAGGGCCTTACCCTCCTCTTCCTCGCTGCTTCCTGTAGGACCATCTGGCAATTTGGAGCGGCTAGCCAACTTGTCGCTTGTTGTGGCCATGGTGAGGAGAAAGGCATAGCCCAGAAACAAGGTCTTGTTGAGGGGCAGAGGCCCTCTCTGCTCTTCCAGGGCAGAGGGCTCACCCGGGTTGTCGCCACTCTCACAGGGGCTCACAAACTCTCCTGCCCCCACCGCACCTGGGAAGGACAGAGGCACAGGGTACAGACCACGGGCTGGGCACAGCAGGGTGGGCAGGCGATGTCCTGCGCAACTTTTCTGAGCTATTAACCAAAGACCAATCCTATGGCCAACAACCTGGAAACAAACTCACAAGGCAGAAGGAATTCCCTGGCAGTCCAATGGTTAGGACTCCACAGTTTCATTGCCAAGGGCCTGGTTTCAATCCCTGGTTGGGGAACTAAGATCCCGCAAGCCATGCCACTTGGCTCAGAAAAATTTAAAAAAAAAAAAAAAAAATTTTTTTTTTTTTTTTTAAACAGTGCAGAGGAATTCTATGTATTTAAATTTTACAGTCATAACAATGTATACATTGTTTTCACAACTAGCATTGTTTTTATAGAGCCAAATCAAAAACTTCTGAAGTCACCTGAAGAAAGGGTGATTCTAACACAAAGTAAAAGTGAAAAATGATTGGAAACCTTCAGCCCACATTCCCTGCCTAGTGCTATTTTGAAGCAGCCTTTAAAAAGGTGGGTTCACCAAGAAATGTCCCCAGCAGATACTCCCCCCTGTCCCTGAACCTCACCAGAACAGTGCACAGAATCCTTGGTAATAAAGTGCTTTTACATGTTGACAGAACCGTATCAAGACAGCCTGCTTCAACTGCCCCAGTTTCCAACACCTGGGAATGGGAAGTGAACCGGCCAGTCCAGGACTCCCGGAACACCCATGTGTGGAGTGCCCCAGTAGGTCCTCGAGGAAAAACACAAATACCTGGCTTGGAGAAGCTGAATCTTGGCTCATTGGGAGGCTAAGATGACAGTCAGGGTATGCCTCCCTAAAAATAAAACCAGCAGCAAGAGAACAGTCTGATGTAGCATGTACAAGCCTGGACTTCACAGTCAGACTGCCTAGGTCTGATTTCTGGATAACTGTGTCACCTTGGGAAGTAAACCAACATTCTGCCTTAGATTTTTCATCTAGAAAATGAATTCTAGCACCTGTAACTCACAGAGACTGTATGAGGTAAAATGTATGAAGCATTGAACTCCATGCCTTACATACCCTGAAACACAGCAGAGATATTAAATAGATACAGAGAAGACACAGGAAACAAAAGTGCCAGGTGCCAGGACATGTGACGATAACCAACTTCCTCAGTTTGCTAGACTTAAGAAAGCGCCCTGGGGCAGACACCGGAGACGCTACCTCTGTGTCTCCAGCATCCAGAGGCTGTGCCTGGGTCAGCACAGACCCAGTAAACAACAGATGGACTGAACTTCTCTACTAACATGCAGCTTGAGGGATTGGAAAGGGACTGTTTGGGGATTAGTGTGGAAAGGGGAGACACAGGCTAAGGTACCAGCTTTCAACAGGACATGTAGGAAAGCCAGAGGGTCCTGAACACAAGGGAGAGGGGAGCAGAACTTCCAGAGGAAGATGGTGCCAAATGAAGGAAGAGGTCCAAGAAGAACTGCATCTCCTGTGAGTCTGCCTAAAATCCACTACATATTTCCTCTCCCTCCCAGAACCGACACAGGGGTCGAGGGATGTTTCCAATCAAAGCCTGCCTTCCTTTCTGGTACCCAACTGGGCTCTGCTGGGAGATGGAGAGGTGGGTGTATGTGGGCGCCGACTCCGTAATCAGGAAGGAGCCCCTGCTTGTGCCAGGCTCCACCTCTCCAGCAGCTGACCCTACATTCTGCCGAGGTCTGGGGGAGAAGGGGGGTAACAGGGAGCACTCACCAGGCTTCACAGTGGCAGATTTCCGGCCTCGCTTGGCAGGGGACCGCTCCTCTTCAGAAGTGACGAGCTTCCTTTTGCCCGAGGGGACCCCTGTGGTGGCACGAGGACTCTCTGGGACCTTTCGGGTAGGGGTTGTACTGCTGCTGCTGGAAGTGGTGGGGGTGGCTGGGGAGTTGATGTTACTTCGCCGTTTCCGTTTCCCTTCCACCAAATTGTCTGCGATACAATGAGCCAAAGGCAGGTCATCTCCCATGGTCTGAGGCCCTGACCTCCAAGAAGCTGAGCACAGCCTGATTTAGAAACCACCACACCCTCTCCTCCACCTCCCACATGGGCAGGAAATCTCTTCCAAGGCCACCATATTTTGTTTCAGCTTCTGCCATGACTAAAGTGTGTTTGGTCCTTTACAGAACTAGGGACAGAAAAATCTGAGGACTTACTATTGAGTCCTGGCAAGAAAACAAGAGATATGCAGTGGCTCCCAATATCTGAGAGTTCATTACCATCTCACAGACCACAGAGGAATAAGACTGAAGGAAGCTTTACTTCCCCTTACTCTGAAAACCACTACTCTGCCCATGAGTAGGCCAGGGGTCCAGAGGCAGCAGTTCAGGAAGCCAAGGTCTTACCTAAGCTGATATCTGCTGCCTTGGTGAGGGGCGTTACCGCCTCATATGGGCCCAGGCCATACTGCTCTCGCAGTCTGTTTCCTTGCTCCAAGGACAGGATGACAGCCATCCGCTTGTACCACTTCCTTTGGCCTTCTTTCTCAATGCTGTAGTAGAGCTCTCCAGACTCCTTCCTGTGCCCTTTTACCACTCCTGGGTGGGGAAAAAAAACATAAAAGCAGCCTGTTTAGGCTGCTCGGCATCTTCTCAGAGCAGGCCTGAATCAGGGAGTTATAGGTGGTCCAAGAGAGGACTGAGGTTAGGACTGAGCAAACTCCTAGCCGTCAAGCCCACAGACCACCACCACTCCGGATGCATGCAGACACCATCCAGGGATTGGAACATGAAGGTTCCCAGCAGCAGGAACCCTCTAGTTACAAGATAAAGGTTCCTAAAGCCAGCCTTTATGGGTTGTTAGCAATTTCAAATGGTTCTCAAAATGAAATGCATGTGGTTTCTTAATGGTCCCATTATAACTTACTAAACCTTTCCTTCTTCGTTTCTTTGGAGGCTGGGTGTTAATTCTTGAGTTAAGTCACAGATGAAAGATGACATCATCTCAAGAGAAAGCATGAGTCTGTGTAGCAAAATCGAAGTAGAAATACAGAGCAGAGAAAGGAAGGAAATAAATCCTGCCTCTGCTCCCTAAGCTTCCCTCTTTATTATCTGCTTCTCTGATCTTGCTCTGATTCAGGACCTAAAGATAAGGCCTCCAGATCAGAAGGAACTCTGATTCAGAGTTCCAGATCAAAAGGACACTGGGCTAGAATTCAGGAGACCTGAGTCTAGGCCTAATTCTGCTGCCACCAAGCTGTGTGATCTTGGGCAAGACCCATTTCCAATGCTATGAAAAAGACACCTATGTAAAGATAAATATAAATATAAAAACAGGGCACTAATGTGAATACTTTCTCATTCCTATGAAGAGAAAAATCAGTGTATTCTTTCCTGTTAGCCAGTGCTTGAATGAAGGGTTAATAGAAACCCAGAGCATGTACCAAGGAAGTGGGGAAAAAAAAAAGGAGAAAGCAGGCCTTAGTTTTCTCCTTATCTCTGCCACAGAGTCAGTCACTCTCCCCTTGCTTGTTCATTTGCTGGCTTAAATCTCTATCACCACACTAAATCCTCAAGAACACAAGGCCAAGGTCAACAATACCCTTCACACTAATGAAGCAGTCTAGTCTAACATCAGTAGACAGCCTCAATAAATGGGACCCAGAGTCCCCTTCCCCTGAATACCACAATTCACACAGGATAGAGAACCGTCTCTGTCTTAAGAGGGCCTAGCATGGACTTCCAACAGAGGCTTTACACTGGAAAGAGGAAAAATGCATTTGACACAAACAATGTAAGTCACAGGCCATAAAAGATCTCAATCTATGTGCTACTGATGCTAAGTGAAGCTAAGTGTTACCCAGAACTAGAAGGTGAGGTGGTTCATTTAACAATGAAATAAAGCAGCAGACAGCAAACTACTGAGGAGTCCAAACAAAACAAAGTCTGAAGAGACTTCAACCGACACATTTTTGCCCAGTATCCCAATCACTGTTCCAAAAAACCCCTGTTAAAGAATGTTTTTAAATGACAAACTCAATGAAACATGTATCTCCAAATCACCTCATAGAAAAGAGGCAGTCCATTCAAAGAATGGACACATGAAATAGTCATGACAGGCAGAAATCTTTCACCATCACCAGTACAGGGGATTGGCTACTTTAGTTTAAAAAAAAAAAAAAAAGAGGCATGACTTCTCCAAACCAGAGAATAAGTGGTGAGTGTGCAGACATACAAACACAGCACTAACAACTTTTTCCTAAGTGCAAATATCTCAATATATCTGCCACTCTCACCAACTTAAGGTTCCCACCAAAACAGGTACTAAGTTTACAAGTCAGAGTTGAAAGAACAGAAAATGGAAAAGGAAAACCACTAACTTTCAATGGAGAAAGTTGGCAAACATCACCTTCACCGGTGATGAAGGTGAACATCACCAGAGATGCCCTCTGGCTGTCACCGACTCCCCTCCCACACTCAATGTGATGAGAAGGGCACTTCACTTCTGTAGCATTCTTTTCAAAAACTCACTAGCGCCAACCTAACCAAGAGAAAACATAAGACAAACCCAAACTGAAGGACATTCAAAAAATACCTGACCAGTATGTACTCCTCAAAACTGTCAGGGTCATGAAAAACAAGAAAAGGTTCAGAGATTGTTACAGATCCAAAAACAAAAGACATGTGAGGACTAAAGGCAACATAGTAATCCTGAACTGGATCCAGGAACAGAAAAAGGACACGGAAAAGCTGGTGAAATCCCTAAGTCAGGAATTGAGTTAGTGGTAAAGTACCAAGGTAGTATTCTTCACTCTCACAAAGGTGCCAGGTTAACGCAGAATGTTAACAACAGGGACGGGGACGCTGGGCGAGAGGCACAGGGGGCGTCTCCATGCTGTCAGTATCTGCGTGTTGCAGATTCTGCGTGTATATAAATTTTTTCCAAACTACAAAGTTTATTCAAAAATAAACGAAGGGAGCAAAGAACAGCAGACGACAGGGGTGAGAGGACGCAGTGTCAGGAATGAAGTTTCTGACTAGAGGACATGGAAGAGCACTGAGGCTAGAGTGAGCGCTGCTGGTGTTAAGAGGACCACAGAGGCGTAAGGAGGGGTCTGGCTTCTCCCAGTACCTGCACTGAAATACTCATCCTCCGAGAGGGCGGTCACTTCCGTGTCCAGGGGGATGGGGTCACACAGCAGGATGTCTTTGCCCAACACGTCACACTCGTACCCATCATCAAAGAGCAACTTGTACTTCCCAGCTCCGACATCTCGTGTGATTTTTCCAGAGTAAAAATAGCCATTGGATGACCACTTGGCTACAACACGGAGCCCGACAAAGCTGTTCCCTGGAGAGGAGGCATCTAAGCCATCTGAAGGGCCAGCAGCAGTCTGGAATGGAATCTCGGGAGAGTCGCTTCGACGCAAAGCACCAGCACCCGTGTCTGCCCGTCTGCTGGAGTCTGGCGCTCGAGGCATGATACGGGTGAAGGATTTATCGTCCGGCGACATGCTAGGTGAAATGTCCTCTATGCCCAAGGGGCCAGGCACAGCTGTTTCCCTAAAGTGAGATAAGAGACAGGAGAAGGCAGTGAGAATAAGCCAAGAGCAGTACGGATCTAACAATTTTCCCACTCCTCTGGCCATGGGTCTCCAGCCCGCTCGCTGCTAACCCCATCACAGGCAGAAGCCTGGTGTCTCAGGGGCCTCACTCTGATCCCGGCCCACTCCCCAGTCAGTGCGGGCCCCTCTTCTCCCTCCTGACACCCCACATACTCTCTGCTCCCCTCTCTTCTCTCTACTCCCTTTTTTTCTGAACAAGTCACAGACTAGTGTATCTCACACTACCCGGGTACCTGGTTCCAGTGGTCCGAGAAGGCGGGCGGCCCCTTCGCCCGCGCCCACGAGGCGTGACTGGAGCCTTCCCTGCCTGTCTGATGCCAAGGCCCGCATCACCATCCTCCTCACACACTGGCGTCCCTGTCTGACTGACCCCTTTTCTAGGACTAGAGAATGAAGACAGGTTAGTCTGAGAGCACCTGCTACCGGATCCTTTCTTCACAGTCTCCCCTTGGTCCTCAAGACTACATGCCAGGCCAGCAAGGGCTGAGCCTCCAGGGCAGCAGGAAGCTGGTCCACACACCCACCACCAAGTTAGCTGGGAGCGGGAATCCTTCTACATGCCAGTCTAGACCCTCCTGACAAAGCTTCCTACTGCTGCCCTCAAAAACAGCACATCCACTCCTGCCCTGCCTTCTCTTGTACTTCAGGCTCTGGGTACCTGCAGAGGAAAACAAAAGGCTAGGGCACGTGTCAGGTTGGGGCCACTACCCCGGGCTTCCTGTGCCCCCGCCGAAACCCCCAGAGGCCGCAGGAAGTGGGGGTGAGGGGCAGGAGCCTGCACCAGCCTTCCTGAGGGCCCCTCACCTGTTTTCCACAGTTTCTCAGGAGGTCTACCTCCCACAGGGCTCCCCCCACCTCCCACGCAAACCCCAAACAGGAGAGGAAGGAAAAGGGGAGGAAGAGGAGGAGCTGATCGAGCCTAGGAGGATGGGGGACTTCCCATGACTCCCCTGTTCCCGTGACAGTAACACGTCAGCAACCCTGCCCCTGCGGTGGCTCTCTCTCTGGAGACCCTGTCTGCACCTCAGCTTTCCTGGGCCTCCTCGGGAGCTGGGCAAGGCAAACTCGGCAGGCTCTGTCCCGCTGGCTTTCCCTTTGGGCTGTCCGGCTCCCCTCCCGGAGCTGCCGCTGCTGTGCATGGCGGACAGGCTCGTCCCGCTTGACGTGCGGTGTAAGCTGGAGGCCTTGGAGGAGAAGGAGCTGATGTCCCCCAGGTCCCCTGAGGAGCCTCCAGTCTGTGAAGGGGAGACTTCCGTTTCGCACTCCTGACATTCTACGATCGGCTCTTCGGTCTCCTGCAAAGAAGAAAGGGGTACAACGGCTTGGAAGCGCCACAGGAACATAATGCTCCTGTAATGACTGGAGAGTCCTAGATGGCAAGAAATTTCAGTTTAGAGAGGTGGGAATTAGGAAGGAACTTTCTGGAATAATGGAAAGGTTCTGTTATCTTGCTTGGAATTGTGGTGACATATCATTGTCAAAACCACTGAACTGAACATTTAAGACCCATGCATTCTATAGGGAATATATACTTCAAGAAAATAAATAAACAAAGGTGATACTAGATCAGGAGGAGGGGACCTCTATTACCGGGAGCTAAGTTAAATTGTCTTTTTACTGAACCAGTTCACAACCGTTGGCTGCCGAGATGCCACCAAGATCCCAACGCAGAGGAGAGAGGTAACGCCCTAGGTGAAGGAATGCAGGGGAGCAGGCAGGTTGGCGGGGGGGGGGGGAAGAGTGGTCAGGACCCCTTCTGGGTACCTGATTACAGCAGTGGGCAGCCTGACAAGTTGTTTGAAATTAGGTATTTCAATATGTGAACAAGGAAATTAAAAATCACAGGCAAAACCAGATATAAAATGGTATTACTGTTTATAAAAATGAAGACCACAAAGATAGTAAGCAAAATATATGAATTTCTGATACCTACAGAGGACAGGAATATCGAACTGACTTTATCTCACTCCTGTGCCTGCTTTGATGGATTGGTAGTGGTTGCCTGGAGCTCAGTTTGAAGCAGCCTCTGAGGCTAATCCCCAGACTTAATGAGGAAAGGCTCTAGAACCGACTGGCAATGTCCCCCCTGGCACAAGACAGAGATTATAGGGCAGTTGCTGCCCATCTGCCTCCCTCCTCTAGACTGTCCGTGCATGATCGTGCCGGCTGCCAGAGAAAAGATGGAGAGACAAGCAGAGGACAGACCCTCCCCTCAAAGAGTGTACAGTCTCTCTGGGCGACAGTACGCAATGTGCACAGGCACACACATTTAAATAATGATATTGATTAAATGATTATTTTTCACCACTCCTTTCTTGAAAATCTCTTCTCTAAAATCCATAAAGTCACTTTTTCTTCTTTTCATCCTACCTGTTCAGCTAGCTCCACTTGTTTTTGGCTCCTCTTCCTCTGCCTATTCATTTTAAATTAGTATTTCCCAGGAGTCTGTTCTCATTTCTCTCCTCACTCTTCCGTGTTTTCCCTGGCCAGCCTCACATGACTTATTCTGACCTGTCTACCAACAACACAATGACGACTCAGCGCTAAGCTCTCACATACAAATGCCTACTGAACTCTTACCCTTGGATGTACCAGGTACACCTGTATCTTAACTCCTCCAAAACTCAAACTGCTCTCCATTTCCTTGCCTTCAATGAATCCTGGATGTCCCTAGTGCCTCTCACATCCCCTGCAGCTTTCTGTAGCAGGGTCTGATTCTCCTTAACAAAACCTCAATCCCTGGTTGGGGAACTGGATCCCATACACCACAGCTAAGAGTTCACATGCCACAACTAAAGATCCTGCGTGCAGCAACTAAGACTCAGCACAGCTAAATAGATAAATAGAAATAAATATTAAAAAAAAAAAGAATTTGGAGATGAGAGGCCTCCTTGCCCCCCATTGCCATTAACAGATGATTTCTACCTCCCTGCTCCTTGCTCCTACCAAACAATCCATCATCTGCCATTCCGTTAAACTCTCTCCTTGCCTCCCTGTTACTCACCCACACCCTCCCAACCCTCTCACGCATGAACACCTTACACACCGGTTCACAGCCTCCCCTTTTTCCCCCATGTTCATCATCATTTTTGAGGCTACCAACCAACTGATGACCCATTGAGCAAGAGGCTTTCCTAATCTAATCACACCATTAACCTTTTCCTCTCCTCTACCCCAGCATCTGCATCCACCAGCATCATTACCAGAACCTGTACCACCTCCAGAAATCTCACCCCTCTCCACTCACCAACTCCTATCATTTATCTCCTACTGTAGCCAGATCTGAGTCAGGATCATCTGCCAAGGTCACTGAACTAAAGCATGTGTTGGGAGCCCAGAACTTAAGTCAACCCCTTCTCGTGAACACAGCAAGCAAGCAGGGTCAAAACCAGTCCAGTGGGCTGGGACTCCAGGCAGCTTCTCAGTCAGACAGGAGACCCAAAGAGCAGCAGTGAACTACACCTGCTTTTGCAACTGTTCAGAAGTTCAGGCCTTGCTTTTATGACGACTTAGGTCCAGGTTCCAAGTCGGCCTGTGAAGATCTTTTTAATGCATTTGCTTATTCTTTTTCCTGTGTTCTCTTACTAGATACAGAGGCCACAGTAAGACAGAGTAGCAACCATCTTCTTTCCTGGATTTATCCTCCAAATAGCACAGTGCCTGCCACAAAAGTGGCTCTAAATAATATTTACTGAAGGAAGGATCTTCTCTCATAAACCAGTGTACTATTTATATTCTCCCAGTAAATGGTACCACCATCTATTTGGCTTCCCGGATGGTTCAGTGGGTAAAGAATCCGCCTACAGTGCAGGAGACAGAGGAGACGTGGGTTCGATCCCTGGTCGGGAAGATCCCCGGAGGAGGAAATGGCAACCCACTCCTGTTTTCTTGCTTAAAGAATCCCATGGACAGAGGAGCCTGTTGGGCTACAGTCCAAACAGTCGCTAAGAGTAGGACATGACCGAGTAACAGAGCACACATCTATGTGCCCTAGCAGAAAGCCCAGGAATCATGTACGGTTCCTCCCTCTGCCAATAATCCCTGCGGTCAGGAGCTCAGCAGCCCATCAATCTCGCCTTCTGCACGTATTTTACATCTGCTTCGCTCCTCCCAATCCCTGCTGCCACTGCCCTAATCTGACACTCTCTGCCTCTGGTCAGAACTTTGCCTCTAGCCTCTCCTGTTCCAATCAACTGTTACGCTGCTCCAATTAGACCCTCCCATGCAAATCTGAGCATATCATTTCTTTCCCCCAAATTCTTTAAAGGTTCTCCGTCACACAAAAGATAAAAATCTAAAAAAAAAAAAGAAAAGATAAAAATCGAAACTCTTTTCTATGGTATAAAAGCCTCATGCTCTGGGCCCTCACCAACCTCAAGCGCACCCTCTCTCATCATTCCCTACCCTTCGTTCTTGTTGCAGCCTAAATATTCACTCAGCATGCCACGCTGTCTGCAACACTTATAAGCTCCTTCACTCTGCCTGCAATGCCCTTTCTCCCCTGCCCCTTACCCGCCACACTCGTGAGCGTACATCTTCTGCGAGGCCTCTGGCCACCTTCAGGTAAGCGAACAGGCTCTGTGCCCTCTTTCTCACACACCTTTCCACGCCTCTACTGCAGCGACCACAAGTTCTGGATTTCCTGCACGCCAAGTGTAAGCTCCTAAGAGAATAAGCACACTGTCTTTTTATCTTCGTAGTAGTGCTAGGAACACAGCAACAAAGAAGTTGCTAGTAAATAAATGAATAAAAGACGATAATCAAAGGCTACAAGAGATGAGGGGAAGTTCCCAGAATCCTCTGACCTCGACCTGTCCACCTTCACACCTTCAGCCTGGCTGCCAGCTGGACTGTTCCCACCTGTGTTCTCTTTCCTTTCGGCCTCTGCCTGTGCCCGCCAAGGCTTCTTTGTAAATGAAATGTCCTTTCCCTGAATCTCTCAATATCTAAAACCACTAAGTTAGACCTCAGTGTTCAACTAAATTACTTTCTGGCCCTCACCCAAAGGATTTGTCAAAATTCCCTTCAGACAAGTTTCTTCCTCTTCTCCACTCCTACACAGACCTTCCTTTTGACACATGTCCCTTTCACTCTTAAAGAGATCGCACACTGCAGTAGTCAGGAAGGCAGGCTCTGGAATCAGACTCCCTGGAATAAATCCCACTTCCTCTGTTTATTAGCTATATAGCAATTAAGCAAGTGATTTTAACTGCTATGCCTCAGTTTCTTGAGTGCAAAATGAGAATAATATCTACCTCATACCTTAGTTGTGAGAATTAAATAAGTTAAATCACTTAAAAGTCCTGAGAATAGTGCCAGGCATATAGCCAGTGACCAATAAATGTTCAGTTCAGTTAGATCAGTCACTCAGCCATGTCCGACTCTTTGTGAACCCGTGGACTGCAGCACGCCAGGCCTCCCTGTCCATCACTAACTCCAATAAGTGTTAGTTGCTATTGTAATTTTATTTAATTACGGCAGTGTTTCCCAAACTATGTAACATAGGGATATAATAAACATTACTGTAAAAAATGTTCAATGGTCAAATAAGTTTGGGAAATTCTGGGTTACACAATAAAATAAATATCTTTACTATAAGACTTCTAAAGGCCTTTAATGTAATATGCACTGTGAATTCCCACAGTGGGGAAAGGGATGGTTACAGTTCTTGGTATTTTCTCAAACTTAATATTTATGACCATGGTATTTTTTTCCCTCTCAGAATATCTAGCAAGCCTACTATTTCCAGATATATACTTTAAAAAGCATCATAAATGCAGTAACGAAGTAATATGTGTAACACTTAAAACAGCACCTGGCACAGACTTCTCTGTAGACTACAACAGTTACAAAAACTTGTCATGAAAGCAAATTGTTTTTCTATAAAGCTGCTAAATTAGTAATTTCTCCAAAATAGCAATAACATTGAAAAAAATTTTGTAAACATAAAATTGAAGGTAGCATTCCAGTTCAAGACGGTGGAGTAGAGGAACATGCACTCATCTCCTGCGAGAGCACCAAAATCACAACTAGCTGTTGAACAACCACTGACAGGAGGACACTGGAACCCACCAGAAAAAGATACCCCACATCCAAAGACAATGATGAGGCCGCAGTGAGATGGTAGGAGGGGCACACTCATGATAAAAATTAAACCTCACACCCACCAGGTAGGTGACCCACAGACTGGAGAAAGGTAATACCAAAGAAGTTCTCCCAGTGTGTTGTGAAATTTCTGAACCCCAAGTCAGGCTTCTCAGCCTGGGGATCCAACAAAGGGACTGGGAATCCCCAGGGAATCTGACCTTGAAGGCCAGTGGGATTTGATTATAAAGACTTCTACAGGACTGGAGGAAACAGACTCCAGTCTTAGCACAAACAAACCCTTGTGTGCATCACAAGGCTCAGAGCAAAGGAGCAGTGAGCCCACAGGAAACTGAACCAAAACTACCTGCTAGTGTGGTAGAGTCTCCTGTGGAGGCCTGGATCAGCTGGGGCTCACCACAGGGACAGGGGTGCTGGCAGCAGCTGTCTGGGAAGGTCCCCTTTGGCATAAACCCTCTTGGAGGTTGCCATTAACCCTACCAAAGAGCCCAAGGCTGGGTCACCTCAAGCCAAACATCTATCAGGAAGGAAACTCAACCCCACCCATCAGCAGATAACTGGATTAAAGCTTTACTGAGCAAGGCCTTGCCCACCAGAGCAAGACCCAAGTTTTCCCACCAGCAGTCCTTCCCATCAGGAAGCTTACACAAGCCTCTTAGCCTCCTCCATCAGAGGACAGACAGAAAGCCAAGAAGAACCACAATCACACAGTGAGTAAAACAAAACCACATTACAGAAAGTTAATCAGCATGAAAAAGCAGAAAGTTATGTCCCAGATGAAGGGACAAGATAAAACCCCAGAAAAACAAATAAATGAAGTGAAGATAGGCAATGTTCCAGAAAAAGAACTCAGAATAATGATAGTGAAAATGATTCAGGATCTCAGAAAAAGAATGGAGGCAAAGATTGAGAAGATGAAAGAAATGTTTACCAAAGACCTAGAAGAACTAAAGGAAAAAACAAAGAGGTGAATAATATACCAGAAGGAATCAACAGCAGAATAACTAAGGCAGAACCAGATAAATGACCTGGAGGACAGAAAGGTGGAAATCACTGCCACAGAACAGAGTATAGAGAAAGGAATGAAAAGAAATGAAGACAGCCTAAAAGACCTCTGGGACAACATTAAATGCACCAATATTCACATTATACAGGTCCCAGAAGGAGAAGAGAGACAAAGGACCACAGGAAAATATTTGAAGAAGTAACAGCTGAAAACTTCCCAAACATGGGAAAGGAAATAAACAAACCAAGTCCAAGAAGCACAGGGTCCCAGGCAGGATAAACCCAAGGGGGAACACACTGAGATACACAGTAATCAAACTGACAAAAATTGAAGACAGAGATAAATGTTAAAAGCAACAGTGGAAAAATGACAAATAATATACAGGGGAACTCCCACCAGGCTATCAGCTGGTTTCTCAACAGAAACGCCACAAGCCAGAAGGAAAAGGCATGATATATTTAAAGGGATGAAGGGGAAAAACCTACAACCAAGAAGACTCTACCCAGCAAGACTCTCTTTCAGATTTGATGGAGAAATCAAAAGCTTTCCAGACAAGCAAAGTTAAGAGAATTCAGCACCACCAAACCAGCTTTATAACAAACGCTAAAGGAACTTCTGTAGGCAAGAAACAGAAGAGAAGAAAAAGACCTAGAGAAAATAAACCCCAAACAATTAAGAAAACGGTAACAGGATCATATATATCGATAAATACCTTAAATGTAAATAGATTAAATGCACCAACTAAAAGACATAGACTGGCTGAGCAGATGAAAACATGTGCATGTGGAGCCCATTATACAGAGTGAAGTAAGTCAGAAAGATAAAGACCAATACAGTATACTAACGCATATATATGGAATTTAAAAAGATGGTAACGATAACCCTATATGCAAAACAGAAAAAGAGACACAGATGTACAGAACAGACTTTTGGACTCTGTGGGAGAAGGCGAGGGTGCGATGTTCTGAGAGAATAGCATTGAAACAAGTATACTATCAAGGGTGAAACAGATCACCAGCCCAGGTTGGATGCATGAGACAAGTGCTCACGGCTGGTGACCCAGAGGGATGGGATGGAGAGGAAGGTGGGAGGGGGGATCGGGATGGGGAACACATGTAAATCCATGGCTGGTTCATGTCAATGTATGGCAAAAATAATTACAATATTGTAAAGTAATTAGCCTCCAACTAATAAAAATAAATGAAAAAAAAAAGAAAACATATGTATGTATGCATTTCCACTCACCATATCACTGTGTGACCTTCCCCCAATTGTATGTAATTTAATTACATACAATTAAAATTGTATGTAATTATTTTATATTTACAGTTAATCATGTTCCCATTATGGTTTGCAACTGTAATTATATTTTATTTTTTATAATTATCTTTTGATTGTGAAAAATGATAAACTTTTTTTTTTTTTTAGCTTTCTTTTCACAAAACAGTTTATTGACCTACCTCACCTGGCCGGCCACAGGGCCCTTGGGCCAGGGGAAGTATCAGTCTAGCTGCAGTTCGGCTGGGCTACAGCCTCTGCCCTGCAAAGAGGGTGATAAACATCTTTTATTATTGTGATTATGTAACTATTACTCACCTAATACCACTGTATCATGATTGGTCAACAGAAACGTTATGTAATTCTATATCATCTAAACCATCATTTAATAGAAAAACCTGTAATCACTATTTAAAATCCATATGCATATCAGAATTACCTTGAAATTTTTTGAAAACTACAAATATCCAGGTATTGATTCTTTTTTTTTTTTCCAGAGGTCCAGGTATGTTTCTAATGGGCAGCCATGTTTAAAAATGACTGGACTATATGAGGATCTTTTACTTTTATTGTTTCAGTTTTTCTATTTCACATTCAGTGCTCCCATTTCATTCAGTTTATGTTTTCCAATTTCTCCATCTCTTTTTTTGATGTTCTTTCTCAAGCCTTTATCAAGCATAGCAGAAAAGCTTTTGTATACATATATATAATATATATATTTTATAAAACATATGAATTTTTGCCTAACTAAAAACTTTATGACATTTTGATTCCACTTGTTTGATTTAGCATGAATGGAATGCTAGATTTCTAATTAAAAAAAAGATATACAACAAGCAACAAAGGTTTACTGTCTAACACAGGGAACCTAGTCAATATCTTATAATAACCTATAATGGAAAATAATTTAAAAAATAACATACGGGTATATGTATAACTGAATCACACACACAAAAAAGAATTCTCTTTCTGAAATTTAGTAATGTTTATCTTCTTGCCAATTTTTCTAAATGTCCTATGGACATCTAATAACAATGCATGAGATACAAAATTTTAAGTATATTTCTGTAGGATATGCTTAATATAAATTAATTAATTATATTTAAATTATTGACATTAAAGATGTTCCTATTATTTCTTCACTTGATAAAATATTCTCAGAGAAATGCCAATATGTCTATGATTATATATTTTTTCTTTCCCCTTATATTTCTTCTGATATTTGCTGTATCTATCTTTCTTTGTTGTTAAAAGTGTTTAATGGTTTATGATGTCTATCTTCTTTGTGAAACTGTATCTTTTATCATTAAAAATATTCATCTTTGTTTCATTTAAAATAAAAAAAATTTTTTTTAATTGAAGGTAAACCAGCATTTTAAAAGAAATATTTCTGGCATCTGGTGTATAATGAAGAATATAAGACAATTTCTCAAACTAAAATTAAATACTTGCTGACATGAGGGCCATAATGGCCCATTAATGAATAGCAGCAATAATATGTTCCACTTAAACTACTTACCAGTTTAATTCTCCCAGAGCACAATCTCCTATATGGCTAGCTGCCAGAATTAAAGAAAAGCGCTTGACTAAGGGATAACATAGCTATGCCTCTTGTCAATTACTAAAATGGTTCCTGGAGGAACTCCCCAGTGTTCCAGGGGTTAAGAGTCAACCTGCCAGTGCCGGGGACACAGGTTCCAACCCCCGATCCCGGAGGACCTCGCATGCTACAGAGCAACAAAGCCTGCACGCCACGACTGAGGCCGCACTGTAGAGCCCTTAAGCTGCACCTGCTGAAGCCCGCAGGCCCTAGAGCCCACGCTCTGCAGTAAGAGAAACCCCCACAACGAAGAGCAGCCTCCACATGCCGCAACCAGAGAACACCCACGAGCAGCAACAAAGACCCCGTGCATCACATAAATAAATATTTAAAAAGTAAAACATTTTATCATTTTATGTACCAAGATATTAACATATGTGGGCTTCCCTGGTGGCTCAGTGGTAAAAAAAATCCACCTGCCAATGCAAATGGGTTCGATCCCTGGATCAGGAAGATTCCCTGGGGAAGGAAATGGCAACCCACTCCAGTATTCTCGCCTGGGAAACTTCATGGACAGAGGAGCCTGGCGGGCTACAGTCCATGGGGTTGCACAAGAGTCACACATGACTAAGTGATTAAATAAGAACATTAACATATACACCAGATATTAACATATGTACCAAGAAAAAAAGTGCCAGATCTTTAATTCTAGAAAATCTAACCTCAGCCACTGTTAGATCTAAACAAAGTCAGCATACAACACTGTCCACTGTAACAGTCAATAAACATCAATATTCCACTGACACTGGCAATGAGTTCATGGTGAATTCTACTAAAAAATAACTAATACTAACAGGCTCATAACCACACATGGATGGAGACCAAGATCAATGAGTAAAAAATGGTAACGTGAGAAAACAGTAAAGAAACAATGAGAAAATACATGCTGCTAAGCAGGAGATTCTAAACTTCATTAGTTTCCAAGGATTAAAAATAACACATAAAATCTTTATACATGACAGAGAATCACCACTCTGTTCTCTATAGATATGGAAAGTATGATGGGACTGGTTAAATGACCAAAGGTCAGACAGCAAACCCATGGTTGGGAAAAACAGAACTCTAACCCAGTTCTTAAATCTTTCTCACAGGAGGAGGAAGGGAAACGAAGCATTAGCAGCTAGCTGCATAGGGAAGAGGGATGGAGGCAGAAAACCAGGGTAATTTTTCTATTGAAAGAAATCTGCCACATAAACCCAAAGTATGTATTACCTCAGTTACTTTTCTTTCTACTTCTGTTCCATCCACATAATACACGTCTGTGATGACACGAGTGACAAGCGTGCGCACCTCACGAATTGTTCTCATGTGGCGATGCAAAACGTGGCCGTGCGGGGGCTGAGGCATATCAAACTCTTCCTCTCCCTATGACAGAAAACAGAGCGCACAGGCATGAGCCTCACTGCAAACTGGCAGACTCACAAGTCAACCTCTTAATGACGAGACTGTTCACAGGTCCCATGAATCTCGGGTGATGGCATTTTCCAGCTGCCTTGTTTCTATTCACTTATGGGTAACACTAGGGATGGGCCAGCTGTCTACTGTGAGGAGTTTGTATGGGTTTCACCTAACACCCTATTTCAGTCTAAATCAAAATCATAACATCTAGCATTTATATCTAGGATTTTTAAGTGAAATTTTGATCCCCTAAAAGCACATTAGAGATTGTAATCCTTCTGATCCTGTTGCTGATTATCAGCATACAATTTACACTTGCAAGAGGTCTTCAGATAAAAGAAAGGCATTCTTTAGAACTTTATATAAAACAGAATAAGATCTGAAAATCTCAGTGCAGTCTGTTTTTCCTGCATTAGTAAGTGAAAATTATGGTATATTTATTCCTGGAGCAAGACACATTGATTTCTCCTAGAATTAAATATGAAATATTTAATGTATTCCAAATAATAGATTGTAACTAAAGAGTTGAGCTAGTGTCCAGAAACAGAGGATATTAGCAAAATTAGGATTTGGTTATCTAGTTGTATCATAAACAATAATCAGTTACATAGTTTAAATGAGACCTTACATTTTTATGACTATTACATACATGTTTTCCCACAACATCTGTATCACATTCATCCGCATCCACAACCCCAGCCCTCTACACCACAGCTCTGTAGCTGTGAAAGGAAACGCACGCTTCTTTCTCCCACCTGACTTCCCCTAGGGTAGACTGATACTACTTTCCGCAATCAGTGTCAAGGTCAGTGTCAGTGTCAAGTGTCCTTCAGAAGAGTTACATGCGCCACCGCAGTAACGATGAGCTTGGTTTTTCATTACAGTGTGGTAGTAATTTACCTAAAGTAATTTATCTGAAGAATTCCCAGTCCAACTTCATGTTAGGGTGAAATATCTACGAAAATTATGTGAATAAATACAAATAAAGTGCATGGAAACTTATTCAACCAATTCCTTAAAATGCTTCTGTCTATACAAACAACTCTGGTTAATGAAGGGTCACGGGACTGGTCTGTCACACACCAGTCACCAGGGTGCCCCTGCATAAGAACCACAGCAGCCTGGACCTGCCAGCTGCCCACACGTGATGAGGCCCTCCATCACAGAAGTCTAATAGCTTTTGGTGTGCCTTACGTATATCCTTAAAATCCAGCTAAAAACCTCCCTGTAGTCTTCCATTACAACAGCCAGGTAAATGATCACATCAAGAGAAATACCTAAACAAACATGTCTAGGGGAGTAAGAAAGGAGAGAAGGGAAAGAGAGCAGATAAAAAGAAAGTTACGCTTACTCTCTTCAAATAGTATTCTGAAAAGAGGTTCCTGTAAAGATACGTAGCTTGAGGATCTTGTTATAATTAAGGGAAAACAAAATGAAAATAAAGCCACACTTCCACTTCACAGAAAACCTGGCTGCAGGCCCACCTGACACACAAATGGAAATTTAAGGAATGTCACAGGTAGGCTGCCTATGCTTTTCTCTGAGCCTGACCTGAGTCCTACCCAGACTGTAGGAGGTAAAAAAGCACCAACATTCAGATGTCCATACAGCCTTACATTTTCTAATCACTCTTCAAAAGATGGCATACCAATCCCAATTTCTGTTACAGTACCCATCATTTATATTTTTTTTATTGTGGTAAAATCTACTTAAGGTAAAAATTACTGACTTTAACCACTTTTAAATATACAGTTTGTAGCATTATGTACATTCACACTTTCACAAACATCACTGTATCCATTTCTCCGTAACTCTTTTTATCGTCCCCAACTGAAACTCTGTACCCATTCCCTATTTGTATTTTTGAGCACTCTTCTTTCCTTGGCAGGAGGAACTAGCTTTTAAATGTGCTGTTTCTCTCTGCATGACACAGGAGTAGCATAGCGTAAGTAATGTTGTGTTGGTAACAGCTGCAGTAGTGGTGTTTAAAACAATAATCAATAGGTTGTAGCAGCAGCCAGTACATACTGAGCATTTACTGTGTGTCACACCCTGTACTAAGGGCTTTGCAAACTTAATCTCATTCAACTTTCAAGACATCTAGATGACGTCTGACCCCAAAGCCTGGGCCTTAATCACTCTGGCTCACTCACTGGCTCCTCATCGTCACGACACAGGAGCAGGAATTATTTCCCTAGATGACAGAAGGAGAATATGAGGAAGTAAAGAAAGACACAATCTAGTGGCACTCATGTGATTGCTGTCTTTAAGATGCAAGTTTTAACCCTTGTTATGAAGGCAGAGAAACCAAATTATTATGTGGCAGAATACAAGCACTTTAAATTAAGGGTGAAAAAAAACAGCTGCAAAATAGGATCTGATGTGCTACAGCCCCTATATCCAAAAGGCTATGTTATTTTGAATCTGTATGAACTGATAAGGTCTTAGGTCTCAGAGAGTGTTAGTATTAAAGGCTAATGTAAACAGAATTTTTGGAGAGGCACGGATAAACAGAACAAGACTACACAAGCTATGATTAAAAAATAGAAAAGCAACATAGCATAATGAAAAGAATACCGATTCTGAAGTCAGATATGCTGAGTTCAAATTCCAGTTCTGCCACCTACTGATGGCAAAATCTTGGGCAAGTTACTTAACCTCTCTTCAGCTTGGTTTCTTTACCTGTGAAATGGGAATAACAACACCAACCTCATGGGTGGTCTTGAGCACAGTGCTGGTATACTGTAGGTGTTCAATGAATAAGAACTATATTATTCTTATAAAACAAACAACCTGGGCCATTCAAATGAGAGGTACATCACTAGTACAGCTTTCCTAGGCAGATTTCAAGTGATGATGCTCTACTGAAAAGGCAATTTAACAGTGGTTACTAATGAAATTTTATGAACTTCCTCTTGTTAGCATGTACATTACTACCACCACTTCTTACCCCTCAATTTTCACTAGTTCCTACACATCCCTACTCTATTTCCAAAAACCTGTTCTTCCAGTCTCATGTTCATCAGCCCCAATACTTTTCTTTCCACTGTATCTACTCTTAGCCTCTTTCTGCAGTCCCTGGTTACCTGGGAACTTTCCCTGTTACTGCTGTTTCCAATACTGTGATATGCTATCCTTCACACGTCTTCTAGTCCTTCTGGAAACCACAGTGAAATCAACTTGGGGGAGAAGCAGTTAGCTCTGATGGTTATAAAGAAGAATGAAAAATGACAGAAGAAGACTGAATATAGAAAAATATCACAGGACCCAAACTATACTCCTGGCTTTCTCATCCAGTAAAGACCTACTTCACAAACTCTAACACCAAAGACTGTATATAAATAGTCTGGCTATAGCTACTCATAATCTCCACCACCCTGTCTCTTACCCTGGATAAACTGTTCTTGCCTTTTAACCACTGGTCTGTATAAAACTGTTAAGAGTTACTGTTAAGCAGAAGTAGCACAGCTTGACCTCTCGGGGCCCCGGAGGCGCCCTGCGCGCTCACCTGGCTGTGGAGCGACTCCGTGTCGTCCCCAGGGGCGCCGGCCGGTCTCTCGCCACTCCCCTTCTCGGTCTGAGCTGCGGCGTCCTGCCTCCCAGAGCTCTGGTCCACTGTACTGGTCCCTTGTTCACACACGTTCTGTACAGTCTGAGTCGCTGCTGAAACAGTTTCTGGGACCCACAGGGAGCGTTCTATGGTCTGGATCCCTACGTTATTTTGGCTGGGCCTTGCAATCAAGGCCTTACTAGGCTTCTCCTGCCTGGGACTCCATTCTCCCTCCTGGCCTCCTGGCCGATCTATCTCCATTGCTTCCCCTTGAGGACTGGAGGGCTCCTGTGTGCCCATCTGCTGGGAGGGAGGGGCAGCAGGCTCTCTGACAGGACTACTGGGCTTCACGGGCTGTTGACTCTGCCTGGTTCCTTGGTCACCTTCCAACTTCCCCTTCTCCTCATCATCTTGAGTATTTGGAAAATGGAGCAAGTTTCCCCTGTAAATGAAGCACATAAAGAAACCATGTTTAAAAAAAAATATATCAAGTAAGAGTGTGTGTGTGTGTGTGAGTGTGAGTGTGTTTGTGTGTCAAGGGAGAAACCATAATTTGATGATCTGAGAAATGCAGGGAAGGGTGAAAATAAGGTGACCAAGTATGTCACCTTACAAGATTTCTCATCATAATTTCATTCCTGTGAAAAAATAATGGTACAGAGGATTAGTCCACTACAACAGTAAAATAGCCACAATATTTCTCCTCTCCATTAGCTATGGAGAGGAACTCTGAAACCTGACACAGGAAAATAAGGTCAACAAAAGATGTAAACCATTACTGAAGCCATAGACAATGAGGGCACTTTAGGGATCTACCTTAAAAGAGATCAACTAGGTCGAGATGTCTCATTTGGCTGTATTAATGGTTCCAACATTCCTTAAGTGGCTCCCAGCAATCTAGATACTGTTCATTACCCCCTTGACTAATAATTTTAGGAAAAGAAACCCAATCTTTAAAGGAAAGAGTTGTAGGTGAGATTCTAGTTTTGCTAGCTATATGGCAGCATCTACAACAAACCATTTCAGAATGATTCAGTTCTTCAGAGTATTCCTTTTCATTAATCTTCCCATTTGGCTATCAGTGATTTATCTATATGTCCCACAAGCATTTGATAAACGTCTCCTACAAACCAGATACCATGAAGCCCTGAGGCTCAAAGTAAGTGCTTAATAAATTCACTTTCAACAAAAGAATGTTCTCACAATCAATTTACTGCAAAAATCTACTTACAGATTAAATAAACTAACTGTATTTAATATAACTGTGTTCATCTAGAAAATGTCCATAATATCTTTTTAATAAATCGTAAGTTCAGACTCCATGACATAAATCACAGCAAGATCCTCTGTGATCGACCTCCTAGAGTAATGGAAATGAAAACAAAAATAAACAAGTGGAGCCTAAGTAAACTTAAAAGATTTTGCACAGCAAAGGAAACTATAAACAAGGTAAAAAGACAATCTTCAGAATGGGAGAAAATAATAGCAAATGAAACAACTGACAAAGGATTAATTTACAAAATATATAAGCAGCTCATACAACTCATATCAGAAAACCAAACAACCCAATCAAAAAGTAGGAAAAACACCTAAGTAGACATTTCTCCAAAGAAGATATACAGATGGCTAACAAACACATGAAAAGATGCTCAACATTACTCATTACTAGAGAAATGCAAATCAAAAACTACAATGAGATAGCACCTCACACCAGTCAGAATGGCCAACATCAAAAAATCTACACACAATAAATGCTGGAGAGGATGTGGAGAAATGGGAACCCTCTTGCACTGTTGGTGGGAATGTAAGTTGATACAGCCACAATGGAGAACAGTGTGGACACTCCTTAGAAAATTAGGAATAAAACTACCATATGGACCCAGCAATCCTACTACTAGGCATACACTCTGAGGAAGCCAAAACTGAAAAAGATACATGTACCCCAATGTTTACTGCAGCACTATCTACAATAGCTAGAACATGGAAGCAAGCTAGATGCCCACTGACAGATGAATGGATAAAGAAGCTGTGGTACATATGCACAATGGAACATTACTCAGCCATAAAAAGGAACACATTTGAGTCAGTTCTAATGAGGTCGATGAACCTAGAGCCTATTATACAGAGTGAATTAAGTCAGAAAGAGAAAAATAAATGTTGTATATTAATGCATATACATGGAATCTAGAACGGTGGTACTGATGAAACTATTTGCAGGGCAGCAATGGAGACACAGACATAGAGAACAGACTTATGGACACAGGGCTTGGGGAGGAAGGAGAGGATGGGATGTACAGAGATAGTAACATGGAAACTTTCATTACTATATGTAAAATAGATAGCCAATGAGAATTTGCTGTATGATGCAGGGAACTCAAATTGGGGCTCTGTGAAGAAAGCTGAGCACCGAAAAATTGATGCTTTTGAACTGTGGTGTTGGAGAAGACGCTTGAGAGTCCCTTGGACTGCAAGGAGATCCAACCAGTCCATCCTAAAGGAGATCAGTCCTGACTGTTCATTGGAAGGACTGATACTGAAACTGAAACTCCAGTACTTCGGCCACCTCATGCAAGAGTTGCCTCATTGGAAAAGACCCTGATGCTGGGAGGGATTGGGGGCAGGAGGAGAAGGGGACGACAGAGAATGAGATGGCTGGATGGCATCACCAACTTGATGGACATGGGTTTGAGTAGACTCCGGGAGTTGGTGATGGACAGGGAGGCCTGGCGTGCTGCAATTCGTGGGGTTGCAAAGAGTCGGACACGACTGAGCAACTGAACTGAACTGAACAACCTAGAGGTGTGGGATGGGACATATGTATACCTATGGCTGATTCATGTTGATGTTTGGCAGAAACTAACAATTCTGTAAAGTGGTTATCCTTCAATTAAAACATAAATTTAAAATAAAAAAAAACAAATAAGTCACAAACTCAGTGAGTTACTGTACTATGAACAACAACATACTAATGTATTTTTAGATTCCATTAAATATACAGTAGGCTCAGGATTCCCTGGTGGTCCAGTGGTAAAGAATGCCCCTGCCAATGCAAGGGACACAGGTTCTATTCCTGGTCCAGAAAGATCCCACATGCCGTGCAGCAACTAAGCCCATGAGCCACAACTACTGAATCCTGTGCACCTAGAGCCCATGCTCCGCATCTAGAGAAGCCACTGCAATAAGAAGCCCACACATAAGAGTAGCTCCTGCTGACAGCAACTAGAGAAAGCCCATGAATAGCAACGAAGACCACACGCGTGTGCGCATGTGCGTGCGCACACACACACACACACACACACACACACACCCACCCCAGAATGAGGGCTCTCCTCGTGGCTCAGACAATAAGAATCTGCTTGCAATGCAGGAGACCTGGGTTCAATCTTTGGGTTGGGAAGATCCACCGCCAGAATAAAGACAACAAAAAGAATCCATTCTGAACTAATCATAGAAAGACATCTGGAGTGTTTCAGGCTGCCATGTTTGACAAAGCATAAACTGAGATATACCCAGAAGATAAATTCAGGGTGACAAACGGTCTAGAAACTATGTATCTTGCTGCTGTAAGTGTTTGGCCACAGAAAGATAGAGGTAGCCATCTAGACAGAAAAAGCTGTCTCCAACTTGGGAGGAGCTCTCACCCTAAGAAGCTGAACGGACCTGGGCAGACAGAAAAAGGAAGCATGAAGAGTTCTTTAGGGCTTGCTCTGCATCTTGGAGAAGAAAGGAAAAAGGAGACATTTCTGAGGTTTCTATCTTGTATAGCACAGCCTACCACAACAGGAGATCAAAGCAGGGTTTACAAGAGAGTTCTGGCCAAAGAGAGCCTGGTATATTCAATGCAATTGGTTGTTAAGAGCTTGGGTCCTATCTGTCAGGAACCTCAACTGAATGAGGATATATGGCCCAGTAAAGAACAGGTAAGAGTAAAATCACCAGAAGACTGATGAGCAACACCAACCTGGTTTATAAGTGAACACACATACAAATTACTTAGCAGAGTGCTAGATACACAGCAGATGCTCAATCAGTATTAGCTGCATATGACAAAGCATGGACTGAATACACATTTGAATCTTTAAGACATCTAACATATCAACACCTAAGCAATAATAAAACTGAGCCAAAAGCTAGAAGGGATGGGATTTGACTTACCATTTTAAGAATTCAATTGTATTGTTCCCACCCCTAAACAAGCCTAGACATTTTACCTCATAAACTATTTATTTAGGGCAAAACTTCTGAATAGAATTTCAGTTTTAAAACAAAGCTTCATTTTATTTTTGACTTTTTAATTCCTAATTTGACAAATAACAGGCTGCCTTTCCCCCCAAAGCTGTTAATCAGAACAATTCCTCTCTCTCTAAAGACTAAAGGTATCTCATTGCAACAGCAGCAACATTCAGCAGATTCCAGTCAAATATCAGAATTTTGTTACTCATTTTTCTCATATTAGCATCAAATAAAGGATGTGCAAATCACACCTTCCTCCAAGAAACATCTATCACAAAGATGTGTATATTAAATCTCCCACAAAACAATAAAGAAGAAAATTTTAGCACCAGAAAAGAGACAGACAAAAGAAATTCAATAATTTTAAGAAGGACCACACTTCCCTTTCTTCATTAGTTTCGGCTACACAATTCTACTCTGGTCACTATATGTTAGTTTAGAAACTGAAGCCAAAAAAAAGCAAATTATAGCAGAAAAAGCCTGGGTAAAATTAATCCAAAGTGAAATGTGGAAGAATAAACCTCCATATTTAATAAATGTCTAACCATTCTGTTCTCAGCATAGGCAGGTCTGTCTGAGGGGGAACTGGAAACAAGATCACCTGAATTCTCAGGCCCTTCTTCCATCAAGGTTAAACAAAAATCACCAGCATCCTAGTCTATTATAAACCATCTAATAAAATAGGAAGGCAATACAATGCAATCAATAAATTTCCTAATTGCTAGGACAAGACCACACTACTTTTGAAACCATACAAGGTGGTACTTCACCTAACAAGTTTCCTGATAAAACAAAAGATGTGATCTGGACTATCTGATTCCCAAGAATACCAACAAGTTCACATGTAATCATCAGAATGTTTATAGTAAAAGCACTAATGTGCTTCTCTTAAATATTTCTACCAATAAGGAACACATAAATTATGTTGCAGGGAATCAGAACTCGAGTGCAAAGAGTGTAGGTTTAATCCCTGGTTGGAGAACTAAGACCCCCCACAAGCTAGAGAAAACAAACAAACAAACAAATTATGTTGCAAGTAACACTACTAAGAATATACCTGATGACAAAACATTATTATAGTAGCTAATTACAAATTACTGAATTCTAGATCCAAATTTCTAATGAAGATACAAACTTAATCCACTGCCATTACTTATTTCTCCTACACGAAATTTAAGAACCATACATTCCAAACAAGATATTTTTCTAATACAGAAGAAATATTTTGTAACTCAAAAAATTTTTCCAAGCTTCACAGCTGTTCTAAGAGATAATGGAGTAAAGAAATTATTGGAAAATTTTAATTCCATCAAGCCTGATAAACTTTAAATTTGAGCTGTCAAACATCCCAGTTTTGCTGTATGGGAAACTAATGGAAAATAAAAATTCTGTCCAAAACTAAGTAAAAGAGAATAATCTTAGAAATTCAGGATCATATATTTTTATAAGCTGTGAAGACTGAATCATTTTAAATTGATAGAACTGGCAGATAAAGACAAAAATCTATCTATAAAATACCTAATAAAACTCATGACATCTCATTTATAAATCTACCTAGAATATGTCACAGTCCCTCAAATAAAACAGTAAGTTCAAGTTCACAAAACAGCAGCAGTATATTCTGGATTTTGCTACCAATCATTTTGTGAATCCATATAGCCCAAAAGATGCTATGAAAATAATGCTCGCCTGATGGGTGCAGAGGAGGAATTCTGACTTCGAGCCTCATCCTCTTGCTGGGCTTCACAGACACAGCTAAACACAGACATGGTCTTCTGGGAACTAAGAAATAAATTAAAGCAATACACTGTGTTAATTGTGAAAGGAAAAGTACCTCTCTGGAAATTATCCTTTTAGATACAGAGAGAATAAAATTCTTTCTCTGAATCTGAAAAATCTGAATACCAAATATTTGATGACATTAGGAATCAATGCCAACTTCAAAAGCATGATAATAGTACTGTGGTTAAGTTCAAATTAAAGAATTCTTATCTTTTAGAGACAGCATTAAAATATTTACAGATAAAAATGATACAATGCTAGAATTAGCTTTTAAAAAATCCAGTGGAGTGGACAGTGTGGGGAGCATTTATAAATGAATCAAGACTAGCTATAAATTGGCAATTTTTGACCCTGGGTGATGAATACATGGTAGGTCATGATGCCATTCTCTTTACTTTTGTATCCGCATGAAATCTTCAATAACGAAATGTATGAGAGAGACAAGATGGAAGCAAGCAATCTGAACAGTGTCCAGCTACAGACAACACTTAAAAACAGAGTGGTATTGTTTCACCTAAACACAGAGATGGCATTTAAACTACACTAACCGAGTCCATCACCAACTCGATGGACATGAGTTTGAGCACGCTCTGGAGCTGGTGGACAGGGAAGCCTGGCATGCTGCAGTCCATGGGATCGCAAAGAGTCGGACACAACTGAACTATTGAACTGAACCGAACAGAGCTTACTTTAAACTATGGTGAACTCAAAGGTAAAGTCAAAGATTCTTAAAATCTGGATTCTCCTATGTAAAATTTGCTTCACAACAATATCACTGAATCTCATTCTGTGGATCCTCCAATCCAACCCTCTGCCTCGGGTTTTTCCCTATTTTTCCATCCCTACATTCCACCCAAAGGGTCCAGAAGGTTTTAGCAGCATATACTGTTTCCTCTTAACAAGTACATGTACAAAGGGATAACAAGTTGTGCAGAGTTTAACAATTTTGTTAAAACTGAAAGATCAAGTATGAACTCCACTTTCTTCAACACATTAGTCTTCAACTAATAAGGAGTCAAAGGTACTTACCTTTCAAATTAAATATGTAAAAAAACAAAATAATTAATCTCTCTAGACATAGCTTAGCACAAATCAAAGGATTTAGATGGATCAGACACTTACAACTGAGGATCAAATTTAGTCCACAGACAACTTGTCAACAACAATGTTAGGTAACCCACCAAGCAGGAAATTTTATTTTTAAAAATTCAGGCCACAGGATACCTGACTGTGTCCAGCAGCGCATTGTTATTTAATGTGACATAGTGACTGTATGTTTACAAAATGGAATAAACGTGTTGTATGTATAAATCTGTTAATTATAGTTTTAATAAGCATTTTTTATGAAGTATTTCATAAAAAAAATTCAGATTTCTCTTTAAAAATTTAAAGATTTCACAACAGTAAGTCTGCATGGTAATGACTGGCTGGAAATGAATACAGGCTACCCCCCTTTAAAACGAGACACACGATCAGTAGGCCATCGTTGTCAACATTTCATGCTCTTGCACCTAGACTGCTTTACTTATTTATAGCACCTGTCTAGCCTGATTTAAGAATCCTCACCTATACTTCAACAACCACTGTTAGTATTTTCATACTGGATGACTCACACAAGAAACCCATGAAACAATTCTATTCTCATGGCCACCAGATGGCAAAGCTTACCACTAGAGCCTCAGGATGGGGTCATATTCAAACTATGACAGCGCTGGTGACAAAGCAAAAACAACAGGACTGTAGCTAATTTGGCAAGCAGAAGAGAATATGGCCTGAGGCTAAGGCTGCCAAGGGCAACCCTCGGAAAGAATAAGGTCTACGGCTACCTAGTGTTAACTTCCCGTTTCCTCACCAACACTAACAACAATCTCAATCTCACACGCAGTAAAAGAAAAAAGGCACTCTCACATGAACGGAAGGAAGAAAGGGAAACACCATTAAATATCTTAGTTCTAAATGACAGCAAAAGTTTTATTAAAGTATTAATAAGAAAGCCTACGGTTAGATTCAACACACTGCTACATGGTTTATGCTCAAGTTTCATTTCAAATTTTTTTCCTCTCTTGATAAATTATCTTGCCCTCATTACCACTGGCTTTGTATATTAAACTCCTCTAAATAGCAACCAGCTCTGGTTACCTGGCAACAGCCTCAGCAACAGCAGTAGATCCATTTTTTCTTTCACCAGTTGCTGGCTCTGAATTAAAAACAAAAGAAAGGAAAGAGAAACAGAATTCAGTATCATAACTTAAGACCATCTCTTAAAAACCTGCTCAGCCCCAATGATACTCTAAAATAATGCTTGAATTTCTGAAGCTATTGAAGGCCTCTTTTCACTATGACATTAAAAAAAAAAAAAATCATAAAAATAAAAACCTGATCTACTAGTATTTGCAACAAATAAAAAAAAGGAAATAAGAATAAAAAGTGAACATGAAAAAATTTATCATTTAATGACATGTCTTTCTCACTTCCACCGATTTTGACCACTCAGTTTCTCCAGAAATACAATATAATGAATTACTAAGAAGTAAGATTTAAAAATGAAAATGAAATTTCTGAATTTCAATTCATCTCTTCTAAGTAAAAAAATATCACGTAGTAAAAAAAATTCTATTTAAAATTTTCAAAACAAACTTAAAGAAACTTCTGAGAAAGTTTATAAATCTGAAACTAACACAACATTGTAGTTCATTTCTACTTCAATAAAATCTTTTTAAAAAGAAAAAACTTTAGTAATTATGCAGGAAAATTGCACAAATTTTAAATAGTGTTAAGAGAACCCACACACAGAGGGTAGTCAAATTCTTCCCAAAGAGCTTTTGGGACAGATATTTGAAAAATAAAACAAATTTTCAAGAAAGAACCTGTAGTAAAAAATTAAAGGTCATACTGAAAAAAAATTCTATATTCTCAAAGCAATGCCACAGGATTAAAATGTGTTCATTTACCATTAGCTCTAGCCTTAGAAAAAATAATAAATACTCTAAAACAGTCATAACTCAATATGATTTGAACAGTTCATCAAGGAGGCAGCTGAAGCTTGGTGGTCAGAGGTCTGGCTCTGAAACAGAAACCTGGCTCAGGCCCTGGCTCCAGCATTTAGCGAGCCGTCCAAGCTGGGGATAAACTTCATCTTGAGTCAGTTTCTGCATCTATAAAATAAAGACAAAATAGGACCAACCCAGGGACTCCCTGGGTTTCTAGTGGTCCCTGGGTTTCTAGTGGTTAAGACTGCACTTCCACTGCTGTGGACTGGGGTTCAACCCCTGGTCTGGGAACTAAGATCCCACAAGCTACACGACCAACCCTCAAAGGTTTGTTGTGAGGATAAAATGGGGAAAACTATTAGTAGTGCCCGATTATCAGGAAAGGTAGCAAAATTTACTAATATGGTCATCTTTAACATTTAGCTCCATTTAAAGTGAAAGTGAAGTCGCTCAGTCATGTCCGACTCTTTGTGACCCCATGAACTGCAGCCCACCAGGCTCCTCCCACCACGGGATTCTCCAGGCAAGAATACAGGCAAGAATACTGGAGCGAGTTGCCATTTCCTTCTCCAGGGGATCTTCCCAACCCAGGGATCGAACCCAGGGATCAAACCCGGGTCTCCCGCATTGGAGGCAGACACTTTAACCTCTGAGCCACCAGGGAAGCCCATTTAAGGTCTTCCCAATTGTAACTTCAAATCTAAAGATTGAAAGCTATCATGTACTCTCTTGCTAAGTCCTATCTGATTTCAGAGAAGATGACAATAATGATGAAAACATGTTATACTTTATTCCTACTGAGGTTCTAAATTTTCAAATCAATAATCACTGAGAAGCAGAACTGCACTCTAATTCAGAACCAGACTTCTGGTTCTTGGAACTACTTTGAATTCAGGCTACTTCATTTTACTAGCTGTGTGACTCTAGGTAACATGCTCAACCTTTCTGTGCCTCAGTTTCCTTACCTATGAAATGATAACAATAGGATCTACTTTACAGGTTTGTTATCAGATTTAATGAGCTGTACATGTATACCATATATAGGTGGCATACAGTAAGAATTCAAAATACATAGCTAAAATTTCTTTTCTTCAATCTCATAGAATCAGAGCTCTTATCAGGTCCACCCACTCTATCTGCAGTCTTTGAAAACTCCCCTTTCATCTCTCTCTCTCTCAAGAATCTCATTTTTAACCCATTTCCCCTTTGGAGATTTCCTTTCAATCTCTAGACCTGCTTAGGTATCCCTCAGCCTAAAAAAAAAAAAAAAAAAAAAAACCTCCTTCAGTTCTATATCCCCCTCTAACTTGCTGTTATTTTCTCTTCCTTTCTTACATAAATTTCTCCAAAGTAGAATACATTTGCTGCCTCTTCTCCTCCCCTTTACTCCTCAATTACCGTCAGTACAGGTCCCACCCTAACCACTGTACTAAAATAGTTCTTTCTAGAGTCACCCAATGGATCCTAACTGCCAAGTCTAATGTACATTTCCAGATGTATCTTTCTAGACCTCACTTCTGCATGTGACAGTTTCTTTTAACTCTCCTCCTCATAGACTTCCATGGCTTTATCCTCTCCTAGCCCTCTTATCTAGGAATATTCCTTACCTAAGACAAGGAATATTCTCCTTATCTAGAGGAATATTCCTTTACAATCTCCTTGATAAAACTTTTTCCTCTCCTAACTCCATTAAACCCTATTTACAAACTTACTAGTGGAAGAATTACAAGCTTTAGAGTCAGATGGATCTGATTGAAACTCCTGCTCCACCTCTTACCAATTACTGTAACAGTAGGTTTAAAACCTCTCTTAGTCTCAGTTTTCTCATCAACAAAATGGAAATAGAGAGATTTACTACAGAGTGCTATCATGAAAACAAAATATGGATGCAAAGTCATTCTATATTTTTTCTTGTATTATTTCCATATTTAACTGGTCTCAAGATCCCCTCTATTCTGCTATTCATCTCTCAAATTCATCCCCTCATCTCTGTTCCACCACTAATGATCCCACTTCCTGGTTAAAGACTGCATTTGCCAGGCAGCAGAATAGAAAATGGGCAAGGAAAGGAATAATGCACAAATTTTTCAAACAAGCAACTGATCCTTTAAAAGAAGCAAATCTGACCATATTACTCCCCTGCTTAAAATTCTTCAGCTTTTCAGCATGATGTAACAGGCTTTTCAGAATCCAGTCCTGACTTTGCAGCCATTCCCTTGTACCTTCTCTGTATTCCAGCCATACCAAACAACTTGCAATTAATGTGGGAAAGTCAACTTAAACCTACAACCTGAATCCACAATCCTACATTTTCTAGTCACTTCTGAACTCAGACATTTCTGACTATGAATACCAATTACTTTATACAGACACAAGTTTAACACAGAGATACAAGCAGTGCCATAGAGATTATAAAATGGAGCACATTCAGTAACATGACAGTGACTAGCAAAAACAAACAATTAACATTCATGAAAATAAGCCTTTACAAATAACATTTATAAAAGTTTCAATCATTAAAACCAGAAGAAAAAAAATAATTCCAGAAGATCTGGAGTCACTAGTTACCCAAGATTAACATAAATAAAACTTACTTTCCAGGCTAAACTGCAAAGACTCTTCACTTGCCTCAGTCTCAGGACTGACCAATTTCATTCTCAGACACAACTGATCACCCATTTCTGGGGCAGCCCCAGAATCTCCTTTTTCATTCCCAGGTATGGGATCGTTGGTCTCCACCATGCTTTCTGACATGACATCACTGGTCGTTATGGTGCTTTCTGGATAGTTGCTAATACCTGAAAGAAGGGAGGTAGGGGGAAGAAAGAAAGAACACTAAAATACAAACATGAAAAATAACAATTCAAAGTCATCAATTTGTCTGTTTGGCTCCACAGCTCTGCAGGATTGAAGAGGATTCCTAGGATAGATCCTGTCACAAGTATCAACAACTACGCACTAGTACTGACACCTGGTCTTAAGAAGAGCAACAGGATTCAGTTCCACTTCTGCATCTGGACAAAGGATGCTGCATGAGCCCTCAGCCAACCCACATCTGCCAGCATCAGGCATAGGTAGCAGGAGACTCCAGACGGCATGACTGTTACCTCCCAGCACTGACTAGAGAAAACAAATAGGTTAATGTAGAAGACTACTAGCTGCTTCAGGGAAGGAGGATCTAAATTTTCTTGCCCTGTCAAGCAGCAGCAGACTGATTAGCCAGGGTCCTAAGTAAACAGTACTTCTACCCTACCTGCTGTCCCTTTCTTATAAAACAGCTCTAAACCATTGTTTAACACTCAGATACTATGGCCTTGTAAGTAACAGAATAAAATCTTCACAGATATTCTTCCTTCCTTCCTTCACTGCATCCTTTCTTTCCTTTCATCACTGCTCACATTTCCTGGGAGTTAACTCACGGAATCGGACATCATATCCTTATTCTTCCTAAGACAAAAATCAATCTCATCAGGCAGGCCCAACTCCTCAGATATAAGAGAATCACTGGCACACAGAACAGTATCTCAGAAATTCTGCTTTAAACATCATTACATTTAATCACTCACCAATAGGAGTACTGTGTCTCTTGGGCTCCAATTTTAGGTGCCCAATAAGAGGTGGAGTTGCACCAGTCAATGGTGGAATAATATCACCTTCTTTAGGCAAAGTAAAATGAAATGGCGTTTCTGGAGAAAGCAAGAAACAAACAAACAAAAAAAAACCCGATGATAAACAAAAAGGAAATCAAAACAGAAGTACAAAAAAGGCAAAAGTGAGGAGAACTGCAAGAAATCTCTCAATTACTCTTTTCCTTTGCTCCCCAATTCTGCCTCATTCCCAACCCCCCTCCCCCTCATCAGGCCTCTCAACCAATGACCTACTGTTCTCTCTGCTCATCAACAGAACTGACACAAGGTGGACAACAAGGGAGCAGGCAAACAGAGGAAGCCCAAAAGCTTGGAGGCCCTGAGGAACATGGGGTCACAAGGAACACAAACATCTGAGCGCCAAGACAGGAAGGCTGGACGGTTTCAAATCTAGACATCTTAGTTTTGTGTAATGTTATCTCAAGGAGTTCATTTATAAGCCTTACCAATCTGTAGGATTTCTCTACGTTAAAGTCTGATGTTAATACTTATAACTTGCAATCTACTCATAGAGCAGACAAAGGATTTCTTGGGCTAAAAGGACTTCAAAATACTCATTGGTTCTAGAAGAAAGATATAGGTTTCACAATTCAGCAGTACTGACCAGTTCTAGGCCACAGCAGTGCAATAGTAACTCTCACATATATGAGCATTCTCATTGTAGACATACTGATCATTATCAAACATTTGTCTAGAAACAAAACTTTATTAACTAGGTCTCCATTCCAAATTTCTAATCAGAATTAGCAAATGGCCAAAATCACATTTTCTGAATTCCTATTTATCTCTTTTAACAAAATGACTAAATTTGGGAGAAAAAAAGAATTATGCCAAACTGCTATTCTTAAACCTGGCATGTGAAAAGTTGTACTTAGTTTCCTGGAATGGCTCAGAATAACTATAATATGGCTTACCCAGTCACTATGCCTTGTGAAAATTGTTTGTCTAATGTCCTTTCCACATCACCAAGCAATTCTCTGATTCCCAGGGGACATTTAGTGGATGCCGTACAAAGTTAATCCTGACACTGTCTACCCAGTTAGTGTTAGTCACTCAGTTGTGTCTGACTCTTTGCAACCCCATGGACTGTGGCCCACCAGGCTCGTATGCATGGACTTCTCCAGGGAAGAATGCTGGAGTGGGCAGCCATTCCCTTCTCCAGGGGATCTTCCCAACCCAGGAATCCAACCCACGTCTTCTGCATTGCAGGCAGATTCTTTACCATCTGAGCCAACAGGGAAACAGAGACAGCATCAAATCTCACAAATTAAAGGCTCAGGCCCACAAGACTGCCCCCACTTCAGACACCAATCAACAGTCCAGGCTATTATCTGTGCTTCTAACCTACCAGCTCTGTATCACAGGTTCCCACAAGGATGAAAAGTTCACATGTGCTGCTTAAGAAACTGTGAGGCACAGAAGTGGAAAGTCTCAACGTCCCATCTAACTGGCAAAGAATTCCACCATAATTATAGCAAAATGAAATGGGCTGGTAGGTAAGCATTCATTTCCTGGCAATTGTTTAAAAAGTAAGTCCTTCAAATTAATAAAGAACTTAAAGATACAGAATTAAAAAACAAATACACCTCACAAAGCGTCATACACTCTAAAGACTACTTTACAGAATTTTCATTTCCAGAACAACCATCTGTTCTCTCTCTTGACAGGAACTATCCTTCACATTATGATCAACCATTCAGACTTTTTAAGATCTGTATATAATCTTTAAGTCGAGCCTTCTACATGACAAACCAGAATATGCGAATGTAATATGCAAGAATTACAGAAAATTATTTATGAAAAGTTATCTTAGCACTACTGATCTGATGCATCACTACAACCTAATAGATACTGGTTTATACAGGTAGCAGTGCCATTATCTGGTCTTCAAAGCCTAATTTCTGGATTATTACAAGAGCCTATCAATTACTTTGCCTGCCTCAAGTCTCCCTTTTTCCCCAACCCACAATTCTTTCTGTTCAACAACTAAAGCAACCTTCCTACAAAACATGACTTAGATTGATAACGGTACTTAAGATAAAATGAAACTATAAAAATCTTTAATAATACAGAACACTAGGTCACTCAAGACAGTTCTTTACCATAACTCAGCAGAATCAGAAAAACGGTATCATACAGTTTGGGGCTTCCCTGGTGGCTCAGATGGTAAAGAAGTTACCTGCAATGCGGGTGACCTGGGTTCCATCCCTGGGTTGGGAAGATTCCTCTAGAGGAGGAAATGGCAACCCACTCCAGTATTCTTGCCTGGAGAATCCCCATGGACAAGAGGAGCCTGGCAGGCTACAGTCCATGGGCTCTCAGAGTTGGACACGACTGAGCGACAAGGCACATATCATACGGTTTTTACAGGAGGTAAAAGCACAGACTTAGGAATCAGGAGACTGAGGTTCCAGTCCCACTTCAATCATTAACTACCCACATGACTTTAGGAAGAAGAGACTGAACCCAACACCCCCTAACCTCCTTTTCAGCTCCTTTTCATTTCTTGTTCTAAAAGGGGGGGAAAAATATGAACATCAAATCTAATGAAAGGGAGCAATTCTGAGATGAAAAAAGTACTAATAATCACTCCTAGACAAGAGGTATAAACTAGAACCAGGAACATTCAAAGGTATGATCACCCATACTAATAGCCATGATGCTACCTTAACACTGCTTCTCATTTCCATTATCTTTAGAAACTTGCTTTCTTAAGTCTGTGTTTTGGTTTTTTGGTTTGTTTTGTTTTTAAATTATACTGACTTCGGGCATTCAGAAAGTCTGAATTCTTTTCAGCTAATATCAGACATGATATTCTAGAAATATTTCAGAAAGAAGCTATTATTCTCATTCTGGACTGTATAAAATAGATAAAGGGACTTTCCTGGTGGTCCAGTGGTTAAGAATCTGCCTGCCAATGCAGGGGACACGGGTTCAGTCCCTGGTCTGGGAAGATTCCACATGCGGAGCAACTAGGCGACACAACTATTGAGCCCATGAGCCGAAACTGCTGAAGCCCGAGCACCCTAGAGCTACTGAGGCCCGAGCACCCTAGAACTACTGAGGCCCGAGCACCCTGGAACTAGTGAGGCCCGAGCACCCTGGAACTACTGAGGCCCGAGCACCCTAGAGCTACTGAGGCCCGGGCACCCTAGAACTACTGAGGCCCGAGCACCCTGGAACTAGTGAGGCCCGAGCACCCTGGAACTAGTGAGGCCCGAGCACCCTAGAGCTACTGAGGCCCGAGCACCCTAGAGCTACTGAGGCCCGGGCACCCTAGAGCTACTGAGGCCCGGGCACCCTAGAACTACTGAGGCCCGGGCACCCTAGAGCTACTGAGGCCCGGGCACCCTAGAGCTACTGAGGCCCGGGCACCCTAGAGCTACTGAGGCCCGGGCACCCTAGAGCTACTGAGGCCCGGGCACCCTAGAGCTACTGAGGCCCGGGCACCCTAGAGCTACTGAGGCCCGGGCACCCTAGAACTACTGAGGCCCGGGCACCCTAGAGCTACTGAGGCCCGGGCACCCTAGAGCTACTGAGGCCCGGGCACCCTAGAGCTACTGAGGCCCGGGCACCCTAGAGCTACTGAGGCCCGGGCACCCTAGAGCTACTGAGGCCCGGGCACCCTAGAGCTACTGAGGCCCGGGCACCCTAGAGCTACTGAGGCCCGGGCACCCTAGAGCTACTGAGGCCCGGGCACCCTAGAGCTACTGAGGCCCGGGCACCCTAGAGCTACTGAGGCCCGGGCACCCTAGAACTACTGAGGCCCGGGCACCCTGGAACTAGTGAGGCCCGAGCACCCTGGAACTAGTGAGGCCCGAGCACCCTGGAACTACTGAGGCCCGAGCACCCTGGAGCTACTGAGGCCCGGGCACCCTAGAGCTACTGAGGCCCGGGCACCCTAGAACTACTGAGGCCCGGGCACCCTAGAACTACTGAGGCCCGGGCACCCTAGAACTACTGAGGCCCGGGCACCCTAGAACTACTGAGGCCCGGGCACCCTAGAACTACTGAGGCCTGGGCACCCTAGAGCCAGTGCTTTGCAACAAGAGAAGCCACCACGAGAAGCCTGCTCACCACAACTACTGAAAGCCCAGCAAAGCAACAAAGACCCAGCACAGCCAAAAATAAATGAAACTTTTAAAAAATAAAATAGACAAAGCACACAAACTACAACTTTCCCAGTTAAAGGTTTAAGATGTATATACGTTGAACCAATGTCAGAAACTGAATACCCGTAAGGAAGAAACCACCACGCTTTTTTAGAACATGATTTAACTGTGTAAGGTAATCAAAAAAGGTCCCTGTACTTTAAGGCCACTGTCGAAATATAAAAATATGGAGCAAGGCTGGGACTTAAGTAGAAAATACCAGATTGGTACAATTTTCTAAATACTTAGAAAATTCATGCTAATTACACCTGAGTTCTAAAGCTGATAAAAACCTCAAATGGTCTCTGATTCCACAAATAATTAAAGCTACAAAAGAAAAAAAACCATATTTTAATTACTGGCTGCTCACAAACATAAATCCAAATTCATTTTCAGTCCTGATGTAACAAGTATGAAGTTCTTGCCTACCTTCCATTCCAAATTATACTTTGGTTGGAAACACAGAACAATTTACAATCACACTTACCACTAGAGCTTTCACAGAAGCTTTGTGAAGCCTGGGCAGAGGCTTTCTCCAGTTGCTGGGCCTCGACACCTGAGTCCACGTGCTCTGCCTTAGCCACTTTTGAGTCTTCCCTTAATGTGCTATCGGTTCTCTCTTGTGGTTGGGTCTGCTGCATTTCCTGCTCAGGTCCTGGAGTACCATCTGCTCTCACTAAGGTCAAAGGAGGCTGTGAAGAGTCTGCCTCTACAGGTTCCTTTTCTGCAGTCACTGACTTCTGATCTCCTTCATACTCTGCACTCTTTTCTTCTTGGATATCTGCTCTATTCTCAGTACACGGTTCTATTTCTGGGGCATCATCCTCCCACGACTGAGAATCTGAGCATTTCTCCACTCCCTCTAAAGGTTCAGAAGAGACATCAACTCTGGGAGATGGTTCCTTCACATCTACAATGACAACACTCGAGTCCTCTGAAGTAGCTTCTTCCCATGCTTCCTGATCCTTATGTTCCAATTCCTGTTCAAGTACTGGAAGCTTCTGGGGAGAATCAATACTTATCACACTGGCTTCAACTTCCATAGCTTCCTGGCATTCTTGTTTGGGGACTTCCTTCCGAAGACCCAGCCCTTGTGACTGAGTTTCAGTCAGAGAAAGATGCAATGTGACACTCTCTGTATTTTCTTCTTTGGGCTCCTCGCATTGACTTTCACAAGGCGTCTCAGGGATTTCTTCCACCTCAGACCCTGAAGACCCCTCCTCCGGATGATGTTCTTTAATTTCTATAGCTTCCTCCTGATCTAACACACTTGAGAGTGCCTCAGATCGAGTAGCTGGAGAGGGAACCGCCTGACTACCTGAATCACAAGTGAGATCAATACAAACGTCTTCCGCTACAGGTTCTTCTCTGCCTTTGCAACTGGCAGATAAAATACTAATGTCATCCCTGGTTTCTGTGTTATCCCCCTTTGCTTTATCATCATTCTGCTTCAGTTCTACTTGGCCCTCTTGTGCAGGATCAATCAGGATACTATCATTTTCAGCACGAACAAGTTTAGAATTGAGAACCGGAGACATGGGTTCAGTATCCTCAATCTGTGTATTTTCTCCATCTTCATCAATCCTGTGAGAACTCAAGCTTTCTATCTTTGGGGACTGGCTATACTCACTTGTAGAAAGCATTAACTTACAAGAATCCCCTGTCAAAGAAAGTCCCAGATCCTCAGTGGAATTCTTTGGTTCAGTCTCTGAAGCTTTAGAACACTCAACAGTCAAAGATGAACTATGCAAATCTCTACCCTTCTTCTCATCACTTGATCGTTCTTCCAAACTTGGAGATGGAATGAAGATATCCTAAAGAACAAAAACAGACAAATAATCATTCCTTCATAATCGTATTTCTTTTATACCTAGTCCTTCAATTCTAAAATTTCTAAATCAGTTACACAAGAACTTTAAAACTCTAGGGCCATAACCTCAGAAATACAAGTCATAATCACCAGTCTTTTTTTCATCAACACAAGGCAATGTTTAATGCTGTTCTTGTGAATCATTGATCTAGAATAAGCACAATCCAAACAAAAACCTACAAGTATTCAAGTAGGTAGAAAAACACTTAAATTTACTGCGTATCACTACTAAAACCACGCCATACCCTGTATGATGGGCCGTTAATCACGTACGAATCACGTGAACATAAGCCTACACAGTCCACTTCAGGTCTCACAAAGTGGGAACACATATTGGCGTAACTCAGAGATACTGCAGGTTCAGTTCCAGACCACCACAATAAAGCAAGTCACACAGGTTTTTAGGCTTCTCAGTGTACATAAATGTTTAAACTATGCAGTCTAAGTGTGTAATTGCATTGTGTCTTTAAAAGATGTACATACCGTAATTAAAAAAAATTTTTTTTAAATACTAAACATCGACTGACAATTCTGGATTGCCACAAATCTTCTATTGGTGAAAAAACAAATTATCTACAAAGCACAATGAAATGAGGTATGCCTGTTCTTATTTCATGTCCCACTATTTCAAAACGTGCTGGCACTCACAAAGCAAATGTTAAAATGCAAAGTTTATGATAATCACATTAGTCAACAGACACCACTACACACCAACATGGAAGGCTGAAGGCAGTAGTAAGATCACATCCTGTTGGTGAGGATGTGGAACAACTACAACTGTCAAACTGCTGGTGGCAATGCAAAAGCTACCACCACTGAGGAAGACAGTTCGGTTCTATCTTACAAAGCTAAACATACATTAGTGTTACAATACGATCCAGAAATTGTACTTGTAGTTATTAACCTCAAAGAAATAAAATCATAAGTCCACACGAAGATGTGTACACAAATGTTCACAGCAGTATCAAACATCCAAAAACTAGAAGCAACCCAAATGTTCATCAAGAGGTGAATAAATTGGGGATATCCATATCACAGAATAGTACTCAACAATAAAAAGGATTAAAATATTAATACATGCCAGAACGTGAATGAATCTCAAAAATTAGCTAGGCTAAAAAACTCACACAAATCATCATACACTTATCATTCCAATTATAAGAAATTCTTGAAAAGACAAAACTGTAGTGATGGAAGGCAGATGACGGGTTGCCCAGGGTAGAAGAGGGTATCGGGAGGGTGCGAGGAGGGATCAATTGTAAAGGATTATGAAGAAGCTTTTTAGGGTGAGGAAACTGCTCCATCCTTCGATGGGGATGATGGTTACACATTTGTATACAACTACCAAAATTCATCAAACTATACACTTAAAATGGCAGTCTCATTTTATGTAAATAACATCTTAAAAAAAATTTAACTCAAAGCTTAATGTTTTTATGTAAGAATTTACATTTAGGGTGTTGTTTTGCTCAACATAAATGCTAAAAAGCCCTAGACATAGCTGGTAAGGCATTCATTTCCTATGATTTTTAAGAGAATCAAAGTATGTTGCCAAACATTCTGTGCATTCATTAACTTCTGATATTTTAATGTTTGGTCTATTTACCCTTTCAGGTTCATATACTCCTGCATAAAATTGGTTCAACATTTCTAATGGCAATTTGACAATCCACAACAGCCTTGAAACCTTATATACTTCTAAACAAAATAATTCCATTTCCAGGAAATTATTTGATGAAAATACACTGAGATTTAGCTACAATGCTGTTCAATACTAAAATTATTTAGAAAAGGCAACAATATGAAATATCCTAAATATCTACAGGTAGGAGATTCATTTAAAAATTATGATACACCTAACACGATGGAAGACTTTATAACTTACATAAAATTGTACATGACTATTAAAAAAATATATAGAAAAACAGGCTATGCATTAAATAGAAACATTTTCTAGTTAAAGAAGTATATGAATATATATTTTATTGTGGTCTATACACTTTTACATAATTTCCATGTTTTTTAAGTTATTAATAATACATACCATTAAAAAGTTACAAGCAGTTATTTGAGACAGGATAACTGATGATCTTAGTTTCACTTTTTTGTATGTTACACACATTTTATAAGAAATTATGTATTTTTTTAAACAAAAAGTCAGTCAATTCACAAAGGCTTATAGATAAGACATTGCTAATAAAATTATAAATAACAGTTGTTTTTGAAAGTCAAACTCATATAAAAATAACTACCTCAAAGTGAGCATTTACAATGTGCAACCACCACCTCTATCTACTCTGAAAACATCTTCATCACTCCAAAAGGAAATCTGATACCCATTAAGCAGTTGCCCCCATTCTGAATATGCTTTAAGAGTTATCAAAGTAAATATTTATGTGATTTTTTTACAGAATTTTTTCAATATATGTATAATTTCTGTCAGCAAAGTAAAATTTCAGGGGCTAACCAGCCTAACAATAAACTTTATTTCTTAAAGGCTGACTGGATCTAGTATCTGGCCCCTAATAATCTCTGAAGGCTTAGTCAGAATAAAGTTAAGTGGGGGAAAAAAAAAAAACCCTCAGGGCTCTGAATAAAGACTAATGAAGAACTGTCAGGACTTTGATCAATGAGTCAACCAGTCTAGACTCAATACAGACCTAAATCCATAGTACTCAAGCAGTCAAAAACTGGTCTCACACAGAGTTTAAAAGCCACTAATAAAATTGTCTGTATGTGTATCAAGAATGAGAAAGTGTTAAATATCAAACTATTTTCTGCTAATCCTCTCCTCAGCCCTCACACCCTGGTGAAGGATCAAAAAGGCTATGCAGTTAACAAATATATTAGGGAAAAAAAGAAAGAAATACATGAAATTACCTTTATCTCAGTTTTCTCTTGAGTAATCATTTTATTATAAACAAACAGATCTTACAACATCAAAATTAGGTTGACTTGGACTCCCATAACCAATGTACAGAAAAAAAAAAACCAGATGTACAAAGGTGAGCCATTAAGAATAACATAAGGAGTTTGATACACAATGAAAAAGTATGGAGCTTCCAAATAAAAACAACGGATTTAATACATAGATTAACTTTTTTCCAAAATCCCACTAAGGAAATGGTACAGCCAATTTAAAAAAAATAAATAAATTTTCAAGAAAAAGAACACAAAGAAAAGATAACCACAGTAAAATTTTAGAAGAGTGGTCATCTATTCAGCAGACTAGTGAAAACTTAATTCCTAAGACAGCAGTGGAGAAAGCTAAGATGTAACCCAAATTACACCGCAGAATCACCATGCCCCAAAAAAGATTCAGGACTTGGCAGCAACCCAGGTAACTCCGGAAGTGGTGATGAGGGCAGAGCTAAAATCAGGAGGACTGACTGGCTGGCTGGAAATCTATTTAAGAAGCAGTTTAATCCCCAGATCCTCTCTCCCTGGCCCTTGTCCTCCCTGGAGAGAGTAAAACAGAACATCCCTGAACTGGAGGACAGGGGGCAGTTATTAGAAAGTACCATACTGGAAATAGGGAGGTTAAATGAAAATTGACATTGAATAGAACCTACACCTGTCTCTCAACACTCCCAGTCCCCTTTCATCATAGATTTCTAAAGTAATTGCAGACAAGAGGGAACCTGAACAAGATGAGATAAATCAAGATACTGACATTAGGAGACCCCAGAAACGGCCCTACAGATAACACTACAGTAAATACCAGAAACAAGAAGCACCAACCACTAATTCAGAACTTCTAATCAGTTTTCTAGGATTTCACTCTTAAAGGAGGTGGACAATCAAGGATTTACCATCACGCTCTTAAATTAGAGGAAAGCCTCTAATTTAAAAGTGAAACATACAACTAACAAAACTAAAATCTATTTGAAGAAATAGTGACCATTACAGGGAGAAAACTTCTCAAAAACTACTATTAATATCATTAGGGAGATAAGATAGTATACCCATAAAATGACAAAATGCTAATCTTTTTTTAAAAGGGAGAACATTTGAGAAAAAAAAAGAAGTATAGAAATTAAAAACCCAAGAGTAGAAATTAATAGCGCAGAGAAAGGTTAAAAGATGGTTAAACCTGGTAATTGCACTCCTAATTATATATAATGAGAGAAATAAATTATGATTACATATAATAGAAATAAAAACACACATTCACAGAGAAACTTGTGCATGAATGTACATAGCATTGTTTATAATAACCAAAAAGGGGGTAACAATCCAAATGTTCATCATCTGATAAATGGATGAATAAAATGTGGTATGTACACACATAGTTATTATTCAAAATAAAAAGGAATAAAGTTCTAATACATACCACAACACACATGAACTGTGAAAATATTACACCGAAGAAACCAATCACAAATTGTGTAATTCCACTTACTGTATATGAAATACCCAGAGCAGGCAAAGTCAGAGACACAAAGTAGATTAGTGATTGGCTAGGAGTAGGGGAAATGGAAATGATGGTTAATAAGCATGGGGTCTTTTGATTGGAAGGGCTGTGTGTGATGAAAATGTTCTAAAATTAGATTGTCTGCCATATGACCCAGCAATCCCACTCCTGGGCATACACACTGAGGAAACCAGATCTGAAAGAGACACGTGCACCCCAATGTTCATCGCAGTACTGTTTATAATAGCCAGGACATGGAAGCAACCTAGATGCCCATCAGCAGACGAATGGATAAGCAAGCTGTGGTACATATACACAATGGAATATTATTCAGCCATTAAAAAGAACTCATTTGAATCAGTTCTAATGAGATGGATAAAACTGGAGTCCATTATACAGAGTGAAGCCAGAAAGATAAACACCAATACAGCATACTAATGCATATATATGGAATTTAGAAAGATGGTAACGATAACCCTATATGCAAGACAGAAAGAGACACAGACATACAGAACAGACTTTTGGACTCTATGGGAGAAGGTGAGGGTGGGATGATCTGAGAGAACAGCATTGAAACATGTATATTATCAAGGGTGAAACAGATCGCCAGTCCAGGTTGGATGCATGAGACAAGTGCTCGGGGTGGTACACTGGGATGACCCAGAGGGACGGGATGGGGAGGGAGGTGGGAGGGGGGATCAGGATGGGGAACACATGTAAATCCATGGCCGATTCATGTCAATGTATGGCAAAAACCACTACAATATTGTAAAGTAATTAGCCTCCAACTAATAAAAATAATTGGGGAAAAATAAATAAATAAAACTAAAGGACTATATAAAAAAATAAAATAAAATTAGATTGTCGTGAATAACTGCACAGTTTATACTAAAAACCACCCAACCGTATACTTAAAAAGGCTGAACAATATGGTGCGTGAGTTAAATCTCAATAAAGTGAGGGCTTTTTAATTAAAAAAAAAAAACCAGTTGAGGAAATCATCCAGAAAGTTAAAACAAAAGGAGAGAGAGATGGGAAGTAGGGCATAAAATAATAAAAATAAAACTACAAGACTATTCTAGGAGTTTGAATACCCAAACAATAAGTATTCCATTAAAAAAAAAAAAAAAAAAAAAACAAAGGGGAAGAAATTAAATAATTAAACGTCCCTGAAATGAACAACTTGACTTTCTAGATTGAGAGAACTAACGAATACAAAATAAAAACAGACTTATGTCAAGGATCTGGAAGTTTAGAACACTGGGGATAAAAGAGAAAATGCTACAAGATTCCAGTAAGGAAAAATAACAGCTCACATATTAAAGATCAAAATCAAACTGGACAGGGACTTCCCCGGTGGTTGAGTGGTTAAGAATCCTCCTTGCAATGCAGGGGATTCGGGTTCAATCTCTGGCTGGAGAACCAAGATTCCATATGCTGCAGGGCAACTAAACCCATATGCCACCATATAGATCCCATGTGCGACTAAGACCCAGTGCAGCCAAATCAATAAATAAATACTAAAAACAAAAATCAAACTGGCCACACTTCTCAACAGCAACAATGGAACTTTGAAGATGGTGAAGCAATGCTCTCAAAAAGTTTAAAGGAAAACTATTTCCAACATAAAATTCTATACTCTTACAAACTATGAATCAAGTATGAGAGTAGAAAGTCTGCTACTACTAAAGAATGTCCTCCACCAAAATGAGGGCATAAATCAAGCACGAAGACATGGAGCCCAAGAGGAATCCAACACAAAGACAGGTAAGGACAATCTCCAAAGACAATGAAAGGGAGGTTGACAATTCTGTACCGGGATAGAAGGCAATAGCACAGATTAGAAATCAGGAGGCTCCCAAAAGTGGTTTCTTCAAAAAGAAGCTTGAGGCCCTTGAACATCTTGAAAAGAAATTTTCATTATAACAGTTGGTAGAAAGCCTAGGGTTGATTTAGTGAGAAGTTTGTGGCATTAAGCTAGAATAATGATTAATGCTACCTTTCAATTTCAAAGTAACATTTCAAGAAGTTTAAAGACATACTAGAAAACTTAAACATAAGAAGTACATCAGATATTAGGTGACTCTGGAAATGTTCTAAAGCTAGATTATCATGACAGGTGCACAAGTCTGTTGCTACTGTCGCTGCTCAGTCGCTCAGCTGCGTCTGACTCTGCAACCCCACGGACTGCAGCATGCCAGGCTTCCCTGTCCTTCACCACCTCCCACAAGTCCATAAATTCACTAAAATATCACTAAACCACACACAAAATGGGTGGGTTTTATGGATTGTAAATTATACCTCAATACAGTTGCTTAAAAAGAGACGTCAGGAGGAAAAAGCTTATTCTACAATACTCACATGGGAAAACTCAGGCTGGGACGGAATAGGAAGTGAACCCGGAGTGAAGACTGGTGTGCTCTGAGATACTGGTGTTGAGGCTTGTGGTGATATAGTGGGCTCAGGGGGGACAGGGGGGTTTTCCATCTCTGCTGGCTCATCACCTTGGAGTTTCTTCTGAAAAGACTCTCCTCCTTCAGATAACACTGACATATCCATTGGCTCATCTAGTTTAAAATAGTGAAAACAAATTGAGAAAGAAGCATTCATCAGTACTATTCATGTTCCAATACCTAGTAATTATACTCAGATATATTCATTCCTAAAAAAAAAAACAAAACAGTGACTTGATTTTTAGAAAAACTGATAGGTTAATAGAAGACTGAGTCCTAGAAATCTAGCAATACTTTATTCCCCCAGGGGAGGGAAGTCCACACTCCTTAAATAGCCTTAAATTAAAACAGGGTTCATCTAGGGACACCCATCCGTCTATCAGATAGCAAATTAACTTGGTTCCTCTGAGCCCCTTTCCTGATTATAATTCAGTTTTCATACTTTGCTCAGGAACACCCAGATTAACGGCATCTAATTTAACCACGGGCCTTGAAAGGCAGTGAACTTGCTCACCACTCTAAGTACACATCTAGAGAGGTATGAACTCATTTTATTTGTATTAACAACTGTTAGGTGCAGAGGTGGATGCTAGGACAAATAGAGGAGGGGGAAAAAATCTATCAATGTCAGTCAGTAACAATTTATTAAAGAACTAAATACAGGACACTAATCCTGGGACAAACTGCTCAGGAGGGAAACATACAAACAAAACACAAAATACTGCTTTCCCATAGTACTCTATCCACCTATAGGCTAACAGGACCTTCCTGAGTCAGCCTAGCTGGCTAGGCATTTGATTCATCAACCCTTGTTCCCCTATCTTACAACTTGAAGCCCCAAACAGGCTTCCCTTTAGACCACTCTCACATACTACCTACACCATTTAGTGTTTCCCTATAATCAGGCTCCCAGCTCCCCCCACCTCAATGCCTATCTATGCCTGCTGCTTTGCTTGATGTCACATGCACACTCCAATCGAGACAGGTTTGGGAACTGGTGCTGCAGCCCGTTATTACACTACCACAGCTGTGTTAAGTAATTTCATTATATCTTTTGATCTTCATCACCATAAAAAAGCACTTATTAAGGACTGTTCTAAGCGCTACATAAAAAAAGGCTTTAGGTTAATATTCTTAGACATTAAAAAAAAATACAAAAAGCATACACAGTCCCACAGTTATGCACATATTAAGCAAATACATTAAATCTAAAATATAATTGACAAGGGAGAATACAATATGTTACATGAAAAAAAAAAAAAAGAACACAGAATCATATGACATAACATGATCCCAAATCTGTAAACATACTTCTTTATATTCATGCATAGAAAAACTCTGAAAGGAAATAAGAATATCCAAATACTAATTACATGTGGGTTGTGGTATCACAGGTGATTTTTATTTTCTTCTCATTACTTTCCCATATGCTTTCCAAACTTTCTACTGTAAGTACTATGTTTACAGTCAGTGAGAAAGCATTTTTAATATATTTTTTACATATCTTCAGTGTTCACACTACAGATAGAAAAAAATAAGATCAAGGATAAACCAAATTTAATTTGAATTAACAGTATTTTTTGCATCAATAGAATGGATTCACTTTTATTTTTCACTGAAAGTATCTAATCCTATTATGCTTAGAATGGTATTAGTCCACTTGGATACACCTACATTGATTTCAAGAGAAAATAACCAGACACAAACTCTGTGACAGAAGAAAAGTCTAAGATTAAATTCTGTCACAGGTAAATTAAAACCCATTAACACAGGCTTTGGTGGTAGGTGCCCAAGTTCAAATCCTGACTCTATGACTTAGCTGTGAAATCTCTGTGCCTCCATTTTCTTATCTGTAAAATGGGGATAAAAGTAACACCTACTTCTCAGAACTGTTGTGAGGAATTAAAAAAAAAAAAAAATACACACAAAGAAAAGCACCTAGAACCTAAGAGAAACACAAAGAACAGTGCCTGACATAAACTAAGCATTCAATAAATATTGGCTATTGTACCATTATTGCTATGTGAAAGAAGGAAAAGGAAAAAAATCATGGAATTCACTGGAAAAGGCTTTATATAGGAGGAGGAATTTGAAATATCTTGAGTGACTAGAACAGGGCAAAAGAGGTTTAGATAATAACATAGGTAAAAAAGAAATCTCTCCTGTGAATAAAGTAATATAAAATCACTAGGTCCTCAAAGGAGGAAGGGAATGAAGTCAAAATTTCTACCACCTGCCCCTAACCACTCCGGCTAAAACTGCTTCGATAATAGCAAAATAGCCTGTAAAGAACAAAAGAACCAATGTTTGGTTCCCTCTGACTAGGAACATGTTACCATGTTGTTGGAAACCATTAGGCCAATAGTAATAAAATTCTTCATTATATTAATTCATTTGAGTTCAACTTTAACAATTTTCCCATAAGGGTCATTTCAAAAATTGTCAATACAGAACTCAGAAAAATCAGTGCGAGAAGAGCAAAGAACTGAGGAGAGCACTTCACACTAGACCACAACGCTGAAGGTTAGACTTGAGTCCTAGTAAATAGTTCAGCTCTCAGTATTCTAACGTACAAAGAAACAATACACTCTGCATGGCAGAAGAGCTACTCCACTTCTAATCTGAGATCAACAGACAGATCAAGAGAGCTCACCTTTTCTCCCTTCTTGCTCTGTGGGACTGCTAGGAACGATAAAGGGGGTGGATCGGAAAGCATCAGGGGAAGGAGCAACAAGATCTGAGGAATTCCTTTATGTAAAGAGAGAATCACAGGTTATTTCACCACAGCCACAGTTTTCCATTTGTTTTCTACTTCTCAATAACAAAAATATCTAAGTCATTCAGACAATACTTAATAGTATTTCTCTCAAACAGCTGAGATTGGTAGAAGAGCCATGAGTAATACTTCAATAACTATTTCTCATACCAGACATATCCAAAATGAGAATTAAAAAAAAGATTATGGGAAAAGCAATATAATTACAAAAGAAAGTAACTGATAGGATACAAGGACATTATGACTGAAAAGCACGATGAGAAAGTGCTAAAAAAAAAAAACCATTCAACTGCAGATGTGAGACAAATATTCACTCCTGCACACAGATAAAGAAATCCAATTATTATCAACTCTAGCATAACCCCTTCTGCACCCCTATGCCATTAAATGGGAAGAACTGTTAGTCAAATGGAGAAGCAAGCAGCTTATTTTAGACATGTAAGAGTCTCTAAATAACTGGGCAATTTCTTCGCTGGTGAAACCTTTGGGCTCCAAATGGGAAAGCAGATCCACCTGCCTTCAATAATTCCACTAAGTTCTTATTCCCCCAAATTCTTAAGCCTAGAGTTTACTTCTTTGCTTCAAAAGACTTCTGAACTACCAATTTTAGTTCTATCAACCTTAGCCTTAAGACCATGAGGCACATGTTTTCCTGAAAGGGCTATTTTCGGCTTACTCACGTGGAAAGACTCTCCTGAACAAGGGATCTCTGACCAGAGAGCTGCAGGAGGTGCAAAGTGGTAGCAGGTGTGGCGGCCAGAGAACACCCACCTTCCTCCCTTAAAGGAGTAGAGCAACCATCAGAAGCCACTGAGAAAAAAAAAAATTCCAGTTGCATTTACTTCTCATATTGACATTACTGAACTGTCAAAAAACAAAAAAACTCAGTACTACAAAAAGAGTAATATTCTTATATCCACCCATGTGGATGGGTGGCTGCCACGAAGGCAACAACTATTTTCTAATTGCAGTCCAATTAATGAATGCAAAGAATCTGCCTGCAATGCAGACCAGCGTTCAATCCCTGAGTGGGGAAGATTCCCCTGGAGATGGGAATGGCTACCAATTCCCGTATTCTTGCCTGGAGAATTCCATGGACAGAGGAGTCTGGTGGGCTACAGTCCATGGGGTCACAGAGTCAGACACAACTGAGCAACTAACAAAACGGAATGCCATTCTAACACAAATCTTGAGTAACCATTAAACACTCCCCTCCCTAATAAATTATTAATTTCTTTAAAAAAGAATTGACAAAAAGAACTCCTTAGTCCTTTCCATAATGATCGAAGCTTGGAGAAGAAAAGCCAGAATCCTTAAACCTCTCCTTGGCTGCTCTTTCTTGTGATGTTTCTATTGCAGTAAGCGAGTCTTTTATTTCAAGTTCTACCTAAGGTGAAGTAAAGTTCATGCCATGATGCAGATGAGAGAAATCAAAACAATATGCATGACACCTGATAATATGAAGGCAGCAATTTTCATGATTAGAACCTGGGCTCCTCAAAGGAGAGAAAAAACACTAATGCATAAGTAAAAAGATATATGAGCAGCTATTAGTGATTTGTACTATGAAGAGTCTCCTGTGGGTCCCTTCTCCTTAGCAATGAACCGAGTATCTGATATTTTTTTAATTGCAAAAATAAAGAAATTTCTTAAACACAACCTTGTAACTTTAGTGAGAGACCAGAAAAGGCTTCATGGTGACCCTCTGTATGTCCTACACACATTCACAACATAGTAAAGGAATATAACCTTCTCTTCTTCCCTACTTACTACCAGTACATCATAATTTGCTGATTATGACTAAAGCTTTTTGGCCCTGTGAGCTTGCACAACAGGGCACTGGTGGGGGTTAACAAAATCTGAAACAAATATCATTCTAGTCTTCTGAAAGTATTATGTTCTTTCTGCTAGATCATAACTTCCTATTTGTCATATATGAACTAATAAACTGATGAATAAGTAGACTGTTACCCAGGTGAATATAAAAATCTTCACTTAATTATCATATTATTTAACATTTGAAGATTTATGATAAGAGAAATAGCTACTCAGTCCATAACATTAAATCTGCTACATTATTAGTTATTATTATTCAATATCTCCATTTCCAAAAGAGAAAGTCATGCTAACATGTTAAATAGCAATCATTTACAAAAAGCCCTTCTCATTAATCAGCTAGAAATATACTTTCCTTCTGTATCACAAACAAGTCTGCATACCTACAAAGTGCCTTCTAACTTAAAACAGTAGCCTCAGAACAGAAATAAAAGTTCAGACATTCAGAAAAGAAGAGCTACGGCAACTAATTATTCTTTTTACCTGTTTTATTGCTCTGATCAAACAAGTCTTCCTGAGTTGACAAAACCTCAGGCTCTGGGGACTTCTGAACCTGCATCCCTCCTTCTGGAAGTTCTTGAGCAGACGTCTGTTCTTTTGCTTCCATAGCAGCAGACACTTTGGGACTAGAAGGCATGTCCTCTGACCTAGGAAATTCATATCACAAGAAAGAATTACTATGTTCATAGGCTTTCATCTTTGAAATAAGAAGCTTTTCCTGTTCTGTGTTTTCCTTTATTAATTTCAAAACCTTCAAAAACTATTTGTTAAAAGTGAAATAAGCTACTCTTGATAATGAGATAAAGCTCTCAGCCTCTTTCAAAGTGTGTCTCAGTCTCTCACACAGCAAAATCTCTTTCTCCACGCTGCTCACTGCAGTGCTACATGCTGTCCAAGATTTCTGAACAGTGGTTTAGGGATTTTTGCTATACATATTGTTATCTAGATGTGCATGAAGGTGTGTGATCGAGGCCACAACAATGCCAGAAGGAACAACGACCTTCCACAGAAAGGGCTTGGATGTAAATTATCCTCTGCATCAGCCACACACATTATCTTCTGCTCACCTTTTTTCTTTTTTAAATAATTTGTTAAGTTGTGCCAGATCTTTGTTGTGTCATGAAGGATCTTTAGCTGCAGCATGTAGGATCTAGTTCCCTGACCAGTGATCGAACCCAGGCCCCTTGCACTGGGAGCATGGAGTCTTAGCCACTGGACCATCAAGGAAGTTCCTGCTGACCTTTTTGATTTGATCTACTCAACCTAAGGCCCAAATCAAAACTCTCACTACAAATACTACTTACACATGTAAGATACTCACTGCTGGCTCCTTTCCAGAGACTTATGAGGTTTACCTACTCTGCCATTCCCCAGAGTAAACAGGATAGCAAAATCAGCTAAAGAACAATTTCCTAAAGAAGAGTGGAAAAAGTCAGCTGCAGTTTAGCTGGGTGTTTTGCATTAGAAAGCTGACCTCTCTTTACATTCAACTTTGTTCAATATCGTATTTCCCACTGTTTCTAACTGAAGGAAGAAACAACAGAATACTAAATCTTTATTCATTCCCTCCTCCAAAACAGAAACACCCCACTCGTCCTCTGCCATATCTAAACTTGAACTACTGACCAGAGATGATGCTGTTTGGGATACAGCATCACCACAGGCAGAACAGAGACCAACTGGTCACTCCTACCAAGTTAAGAGACTAAAGGACATGCGGAAAGAATACTTCCCTATTTATCTACACCATAAACTACCAGATGCAGGATACTTGAGGACACAAGGCAATCTGGGTACTGCTCAGGTATAAAAACAGTGGACTTCCAAACACAATATTCCTGTGACTCCTACAACAAAGAAGCTAGAAGGACATCCCACAGAGAGATGGTGCCTCCGCAGACAAAGAACAGTGAGGAGTAGCAACCAAGAAGTCAGGGGTCATCCTCACAATTACAACAGCAATAAACTGGATTTTTAATATGCCTAAAGATAAGGACATAATAAAAATTCATAAACAATAAATGTTTCTACTGAACCGACAATATGCCCAGGGAAGGGGGGGGGGGGGGGGCAGAAAATCAAGAATTTCTAAAAATGTTTCCACCTGACCAAGTGAAGTAAGTACAATCCGATAGCAAACACCCAAAAACACTTTCTAGGAAGAAGTTGGTTTACCTTGCAGGTGGTGAATTTTGCTCTTCAACCACAGGGACATCCTTGCTAGGCTGTTCTGCCATGGGGATATCTTCATTAGACTGTTCTTCATGCTTAATTGCTTCAAGTTTTAAAAGAAGATAGGAAGGAGATATTTAATTTTTCAAAATACTAGAAGTAGTCCCAAATGCTTTTCAAAGGGCAAAGATTTTAAAGAAAGAAATTCAAACTGAAAATATACACAGGTGTATCATTCCAAAAAGGAAAACAGCCTTTACCCACTTACCAAAAAACCTTAATATGCAAGCTATCAACTGACATGTATTTGCCAGACAACTCTGCAACTTTACTATACTTAGATTACCTTAACTTAGATAGCCATAAACTACACCAAGGAAAACACAACTAGCATGGGAGGAAAATACTTATAAGTAATTCTAAATACCAGAACACACATTACATACCAATATTAGCATCCACATCAGATAGCCGAGTATATCCAGAATTGGTGGTTACTGACTGTAGAGGCTCTCTGTCTATTTCATATGGCACAGTTTGTTCTTCAATGTCCTGGCTCTGGGAGAGTTCCAGAACCCCAAAGCCCAACTGTGATGAGGCAGGATCTAGGAAGAAAACCCCAAGAAATCAGGAATCATCCCATACTATGCGCTATGCAAGGTGCAACCCTTCAGCAAAAGAAGGCCATACTAACTAAGTCCTTCACATCAAAGCCCTGCCCCACCTCTGCAAGATTTTTCAAAATAAAACTAAGAAGAAAAGCACTGAAAGCAAAGGGGGGAAATGCATAACGAAGCAAAAAACTGTGTACTATAAAACCTTAGTTTGTAAACACCTAATAAAGGCAGACTATGTCTACTTTCTAAAGAAATACATAAGCGCCACACACGCACACACAGCAGTGTAGTTCAGATTGCAATTCCACCCTACAAGGCATACATCTCCCAAATACCTGAAAAACAAATGAATACAAAAGAAGTAGAAGTCAATATGCAGAAAGGAGGCCAAACAATGAGCTAAAAATTCCTGAACAACAAATTAGGTGGAATATCTTAGACTACTAGCAAATCTCCTAATGACTATACTTAATTTAATGATGAGACATCTACAGCCTGATGAGAAATTGAGGCGTTTGCAATGTTCATGTTAAAGGGACTAGACCACTCTATTATCCTGAAAAAGGCATAAAGCTACCTTCAGCACTAAGGGAGTGTGTGGTATCATCTGGAATATCTTCCTTTTCCTCTTTCTCCTTCTCTTCCACCTCTTCTTCCTTCTCTTCACTTACAGGAGAAGCAGATTCCACTGACATTCCCAAAACACTACACAGCAAAAAGACACAATCATGTATTCCCCCATAGGATGGGATACCCTGCTCAAAGAACTCAATTTTTCTGTGACTCCCCACACATAATACCAGTTTTTAAGTAAATGTGAAAAAACCTCACCCCATTACTGCTTCTTTCCACAGAAAGCACCTAAAAGGTTAACAACTCAAAACACTGTACAGAATTAATACAAACATGAGTCAGAAGGAGGAAACAAACATACAACATTTTTATCTTTCTCTGAAAAAGACATGAGCAGGGACAGAAAAATCTCACACTCAAGCGAATTACTGACAAGAGAAGATGCGCATTAGATGTGCAGAAAAGGGGCTCAAAAATACAGCTATTAAACAGAACACAATTAACAAAGGCATTTTTGCAAAAATTCTTAGAACACATAACATAGACCCACACAGCGTTTGAGAAAAAAATTCAGGTTAACATCACAGGTCAAAAAACGATAAACAAAAGTATAAGACATAAACAATTAGGAAAAAATATCTGCAACAATATAACAAAAAAATCATCTTCATAAAATACAAGGAATTTATAAGAAGACTAAGATATAAATGCACAACAAAAGAGACAACTCACAAAAAAACAGAAATACAAGTATCTTTAAACATGTAAGAAATCAGAGAAACCATTAGTTGCCAATGAAATTAGGAAAAAAACCATAAATATTGTCCTACTATTCAGTGCTGTTGAGGTAAGATTAGCATTATCACATACTCTTCATGACAGTATAAACTAATAGAACCTTTCTGGAGAACAACTAGAAAATATGTATCAAGAGCTCTAAAAAATTTTCATACCTAGTAATTTCAATTATAAGAAATAGCTTAAAATATGAAAAGATCCTTATACAAACTTTCAAAGTTCACTGTGACTAATAAAACCCACTGTAAGCCCAACAGTAGGTAAATAACTAATTTCATAATCCATAAAATGGAATTTATGCAGCTGTTAAATATGTTCAAAACAACCAAATACAATGTGTAAATTGTATATCTCGACAAGATACTAGACAAAATAGATATATATAATCCAAACAAAACAAAAAATTTATGTATATAAAATAAAGACATCTTTGAGACAATTGGGAAAATATGAATACAAACTATATTATCAGGTATTATGGAATCGATATTAGGTGTGCTAAGAGTATTATGATTATACAGGATAATGTATTTTCCTTAGGGGATGAATTCTAAAGTATTTGAGGGGAACTATGATTTCTGCAACTTAGCTTCAAATGATCCAGCCCCCCAAAACAGTATATTTTATACACACACAGGAAAAAAATGCGTAACTTTTACAACAAAAATCATGGGGCAAATGTTCGTAAGAGCTTTAATTGTTAGGGAAAATTAACTGCTCGTGTTGCTAAGCAAAAAGTTCAAGAAACACAAACTTTTACCTTCCACATCTCATCTATGTAAATCAAGTGCACAAAAAAAAAAAGAGAGAAAATAAGCCAAAATATTTACAGGAATTAGCCTCTGGGTGGCAGAATTATAGATGACATTTTTTGTTTCCTTTCTTTCTATCCATTTAACATTTCACATAAAGACCATTAAATGTAAGTTTAATAAGCATAAAAGAGATGAAAACATGGATATGCTAAGTTGGAAACCATGATTCAAGGAAGAGGAGGAGGGCTGAGTAAAGACTTTCACAAAATAAAATAATAGAACATTACCTACAACTGGGAGGACCAGATGCAAGACCCTGGGAAATACAGGGAAAGAAAGTCAAGAGCCTGTATGACAAAAATGTAGAAGAGCAAAAAAAGACAGCACTAATCACACACCCTGGATCTTCTTCAGCCTCTTGTGGTGGTTTTCCTCACGTCCCTAACCTCTAAATGCTGCTGGGCACAATGAGTCCTTGAACCTCTTCTTCACCTACACTCATCCCTTTAGTGATCTTATCCATACTCATGGCCTTAAATACCATCCATATGCTTATGACTCCGCAATTTTTAATCTCCAGCTTAGACCTTCCTCCTGAGCTCTAGACGTTCACATCATCAACTGCCTCCAACTGGCCATTGAAAAGGCAGCTCAACTTTGACAAGCCTGTAATTGAACTTCCCGTTCGATCTTCTCCATCTCAATCAACAGCAACTCCATTCTTCCCGTTCCCAAACGTAAAACGTGGAACCACCATTACCTCCTTCATTTCCCTCATACTTAACATCCAATCTGACTTTGAATCCTAATTTCAAAAACCCGGAAGCTCACACTTCTCATCTACTTCTACACTGGTCCAGCCACTGTCACATTTCACCTAAATATTTCAAGAGTCTCCTAGTTGGTCTTTCTGCTTCTGCCCTTGCTCTCCCTTCAGATTTTATTTTTAACTTGAATAGCTTCTTTAATTTTTATTTTTCCCAGCTTTATCCAGGTATTAGTCTATTCTTGATCCAGCGGCCAGAGTGATGCTGTTCAAATCTAAGTAACAGCATGTCATTCCTCTGATCAAAACTATTAAACACCTTCCTATCTCACTAAAAGTAACAGCCAAATGCCTCACAATGATCCATAAGGCCTTATATATTCTGGTTTCCCCCTTTACTTCTCTGACCTCTTTTCCCACTCCTCTCCAGCACGCCAAGGCAGCCACACTAACCTCCTCGTCATTTCTCAAATATTCCAGCACACTCTTCCCTCAGGGCCTTTGCATTTGCTGTTCTCTATACGCAGATTACATTCAACCAAATAATAGCAGAGATCACTTACTCAAGATTTTTCGTCAAATGTCACATCAGGGAAGCATCCCCTAAGTCACCTTGTCTAAACTTGCAACTCCATTGATGTTTCCCATCCAATTCTCCACTTTATTTTTCTCTGCGGCCCTATCAGAGTGTGAGACACTATAGATTTTTACATATCTATCAGATAACTGCTATATCCCATAAAAGAATATAAGCTACATTAAGGTCTAAAGTTTCTTATCTCTTCTGATCACTCTGTATCTCCAAAACTCAACAGTGCTTGGCATATAGGAGATACGCAGTAAATATTTGTAGAATGATTAGGTGAATCAGAGCAGATCTGAAATAAATCAGATTTTGTCCACTATCCAAAACTGATGGAAAAAGAAAACAAATGGTTAAATGTACCATTTAGAAATATAAATCTAGTCAATAAAAAAACTAACATAATTATCAAAAGTTAGGAGTATACTGGGATTTCCCTGGTGGTCCAACGGTTAGGAATCTGCCTCCCAATGCATAGGGTGCAGGTTCAATCCTCATCAAGGAACTAAGATTCCATATGCCACAACTACAGAGCCCACGCCAGAAGGAAGGCCCTACGCAGCCATAAATAAATAAACGTATCTATTTTTAAATTAGAAAAGTGTTGTTGTGAGTTAAACCTCATCTTTCATGATAGAACTCAAATGTCTTAATCTGATTAAACAAGAAATGGCAATACTGTAGTGTTACTTAGTTTTACAACAATATTAAAAGCTAAAAAGATAACCTCCAGAGAAGTAAAAACACAGACACTTAAAAAGGGTTACCTCTTTGGTAGAAAGGATTACCTCTTTCGTAAAAAGGATTACCTCTGTGAAAGGGAGCCAACAGTGGGAATGGACTCTTTAATTTTCATTATAAGTTATTTTTAAAATAATCTATGCATTTATATTTCTCTGTTAAAAGCATTTAATAGACTTCATCAAAATTAAAAACATGCTCCATGGGAAAAAAACCTCTTAAGAGAATGAAAAGACAAGCCAAAGAGAAAATATTTGCAAACCACATATCCTACAAAGAACTAATAAACAGAATATAAGAATTCTCAAAACACAATAAAATAAAACCCAATTACAAAATAGGCAAAAGATATGAACAGACACTTCCTTAAAGAGAATGTACAGATGCAAAGAAGCATGTGAAAAGATGTTCAACATCATTAGCCACTAAGGAAATGCAAATTAAAACCACAATGAGGGCTTCCCTGGTGGCTCAGTGGTAAAGATCTACCTGCCAATGCAGGACACACAGGTCCAATCCCTTATCCAGGAAGATCCCACAAGCCTCGGAGCAACGAAAGCCCTGCGCCACAACCACGGAGCCTGTGCTCTAGAGCTCTGGAACCACAACTACTGAAGCCTGCGCGCCTAGAGTCCGGGCTCTGCAACAAGAGAAGCCACTCTGCAATGAGAAGCCCACTCACCGCAATCAGAGAAAAGCCTGCACAGCCACAAAGACCCAGCACAGCCAAAATAAGTAAATAAATAAAGTTATTTTAAACACACACACACACACACAATGAGATATCACCACACACTATGAGAATGGCTAAAATAAAAGAGCGACAACACTTATCAGAATGGCTAAGAGTAACACCACCAAATGCTGGTGAGAATGGACAGAAATTGGATGTCTCATACACTGCCAGTGGGACAGTAAAATGATACAACCACTCTAGAAAACAGATCAGCATTTCTTGAAGAAAAAAAAACTAAACATGCAACTACCATGTGACCTAGCAACTGTCCCCCTGGCCATTTATCCTAGAGATATGAAGAATTATAAAAACCTGTAGGCAAACGTTCATAGCAGCTTTATTTACGCTAGCCAAAATCCAGAATCAACCCAGGTTTCCTTCAACAGGTAAATGGTTAAACAAACTGTGGTACATCCATACCATGGAACACTACTCAGCAATAAAACAAACTGCTGATACACGCAACAACTCAGATAGATCTCTAGTACACAGTTTGAAAAAATCCAACCTTCACAGATTATATACTATATGATCTTATTTACATAAGATTTTAAGTGACAAAACTTTACCAATGGAGGATGGTCTTTTATTTTTTTTGGCTGCTCCTTGCAGTATGTAGGATCTCAGTTTCTCGACCAGGGATCAAACTTGTAGACCGAGGATTGAAAGCACAGGGTTTTAACCACTGGACCACCAGGGAAGTCCCGAGGATGGTCCTAATTAATGGTTGCCAGGGGTTCAAGTGCAGGTGAAGGGGATGGATGTGGTTGTAAAAGGGCAACACTAGAGCTCCCTGTGGTGTTGGAACTGTTAGCATCTTGGTCACAGTGGTAGATAAACCTACACAGACAATTGAGCAGTATAAAAATTATACACACCTGAGTACAAGTAGAACTAGAGAACTCTGAATAATTTCACTGAATTTTAGCAATGCTGATATTCTGATTGTGAAATTATACTACAGTTCTGCAAAATGTTACCATTGGGGAAAACTGGGAAAAGTATACAAAAAATCTATGTGCTACTTCTTAAAAAAGCATGTGAACCTTTAATCATCCCGGGACTTCTCTGGTGGTCCAACGGCTATGACTTCACACTCCCAATGCAGCAGACCCAGGTCCAATCCTCGGTCAGGGAACTGGATCCCACAAGCTGCAACTCAGAGTTTGCACATCACAACTAAAGATCCCGCACACTACCACAAAGATAGAAGATCCTGCGTGCCGCAGCCCTGACGCAACCAAGACCCAGCGTGTCCAAATAATAAAAATAAATATTCATCATCTCAATTTTTTAAGCGTTTAACAGAAATAAAAATATCTTTGGCATCATATTTTACAATGCTTCATGTTTAGAACCAAAGGCTTACATCAGCAAGACAACAGATAAAGAGAGGAAGATCTTTTGGAATTTTATGTTGTATAAAACTCACAAGCAGCTTTTCAAAATGTCTGCTGTAACAAATAAAGACAACATAAAGAGATCAGTACACATGTGTTTTCTAGAGCTTTCATTCTTTTGGAATCAACCCCACATTCTTTGCAGTTTCGTGGCCTTTTCACATGCTATTCTCTCTGTCTGGAAAGTTCCTCCTCCCACATGCCACACTTCTCCCCAGCCCTTCAACTATGCCTAACAAATCTGTATTTATAATTTACGTCTTCTTCTCAAAAAGATTTCCCTTATCCCCCAGATTAGGTCATATATCCTATTTTTTCCCTCTTTACAATGATCACAATTTTCACTGATTAACTATTTATGTAATTATTCAACGTATCTCTATTAAAGTGTAAGCTCCATGATGGCAGAGATGATTTAAAACACCCGCCACAGTGCCTGCACGTTTACTGAATGCAAGCATTCAAGTTTTGTTTTTTTTTTTAAAGAAAGAGCATCATGTTCATGCAAAAAGGCAAAAGTAGTAGCATGAGAATTCTCAAAACAGAACTATCCATTTATAACAATGGGTACGCACGCATTCTGTCCTCAGTGCTTCAAACCTGGGTCCTGAGCCACAAAAACATAGATAAGTCTGGCACGTGGATCCTAAAGAGGTATCAGAAAAACTTAAACGCCTACAAAAAGTAAAGAAAGGTAACACACATGATTTAAGTGGTTGGGTTTAAGAACAAAAGCACAAGTCCTAGGAAAATGAAAAAAAGAACAGCTGGCCTCAGCGTCCAGGTACAACAGTGACTTACAGGCACTATGACAGCCCACAGCACTCATGTCCCATCTAAGCAGAGACTGGCTGCTACTCACAGATCCAGCCAACTGTTGCCAATAATACCGCAGTTGCGTTACTTCTGAACTAGTAATCCCAGAAACTGGAAATTGAAGTTCCATGTGAAATTTCCCTATTTTTAAATTCTATTAATTAATTCAAATATATTTTAACCACCATGTATGGGCCAACTAGAACCCACCTGCAGACCAAAGTAACTCCACCAATTTGCGGATTGTTCTAAAGTATCCAATTAATGATTCGAGATAAAAATTTTAAATGCAAACATAGAGTATTAAATAGAACACACACACACACACACACAAAAGTATTTATTTTTGAGATAAAAATCATGGTCTTTCACCCCAAACTAACATTCTCCTAACAACCTCCCTTTTCTATTCCACCACTCAATCTAAAACTCTAGCGTTCTTCTTTGATCTTTGAAGAATTTGGGCGCTGAATAATCATAAAAAAAGAGAGGCACTTGAATTACAAGGACTCAAAACCCAGGTCTGCCACTTACTAGCAATGTATTCTAGGGTAAGGTTTTTAACTTCTTGCCCATCACTACCCCCCTCCCCAACTAAGTAACATAATGACTAAAGTGCTTGGGTTTAAGAACAAAAGCAGTAAGTAACAGAAGTAATGTAATGTGTTCATTATACAGCTGCTTTAAGGATGAAATTAAATGGCAGTATATCAAACATCCTATCCAGTGTCTAACAGAGAATAAATTCACAAATGGGCAATGTTAAACATTTACAAGAGACAAAGTAAAAAGTGAATACTGTTAAGGGTATGAATTAAACATTCTCGGTCTAAAACTGGTGAAGATTCTTTGGCTGGTAGGTAGAAACCATGCCTAACTTTTGATAATATATCCTAATATTTTTTTTATTATTTTTCCTATTAATAAGTCGTATCCAAGCTAAGAATGAGGAATTCTTATTTTGTTTCACATGCACAAGACAGATCACAATTTGAACAACACAGGTATAAAAAAGTTGCTACCTTCATAAAAAGAGATTCCAGCTTAAATACCAATAGAATGCTAGTTAAAACAATCCTCAAGTCTAATTTCCTGCTCCACAAAAATAAATCCTTTTATCCTTAGGGCAAGACAACAGGCACAGATAAAAGAACTGATCCATTAATACATTTAAATAAATTTCTCCAAACACTAATATACCTGCTTTTCCTATTTGGCTGAGGTAACTGTTCAATGACCTGACTGATGGAACCACGTGTCTCCAAATGAGAAGAATCCATAGAGTCTGAAAAAAATAACTGGATATTAGCACAAAAGGCATTTACCACCAAACTTTAACACAAATTCAGGAATGTGTACAATAACAATCTAATCAGCTGTATTAGAAAACCAACCTTTTGAGTACCTACTACACACCAGATATTGTGCTAGACTTCCTTACATACTTCACCACAATCACATAATACTGAAATCTACCCAACTCCAATAAGAGCACCCTTGCAAAGCAATCTCACCTGCAGCTTTGTTTTCTTTCAGATGCTCATTGAAGCCACTTTTACTGTCTCCTTGTTCTTCTTCAGCTGTGTGTTCAGTATTGGACTCAACATTCTAAAAAATATACACACAATAAGATAATCCAAAATGAGATATATTTTTGTGAAAATATAGATTTCATTTTCCAACCAACTTTACCCAAAAAGATAGTGATCTCCTAAGTACCTACATTTGCAGACTGGTCTAGATTAGGGGTGGGGTGGGGTGGGAATCTACTCAATCATTTCCAAGCAACCTATCACTCACCAACACAGGGTTCTCTTTGTGCGTCTGAAGATTAGGAAGGTGTCGAGCTAGCACACTGAAGTGAGAACCAGAATCATCTTCTAGAACCTGGCTTTCAGGTTGAGAATCTTCAATTATCAGGCAAGGAGTGTCTTGCTGAGAGAAATCTGAATCCAACTGACTTCCAGTAGGGTCCATCTGCTCCCCTGGAATGGAATAACAAAAGATCAGTTCCGTGTAACCTACTAGCCTTCCTCACGCAGTCTGAGCTTAAAATAATGAGGCAGTTAAGTACGAGACCTGGAAAGGGGGACGAGTGTAGGACTCTTCCTATTATAACATTGCACACAAGCACTTTTCTGTCATACCTGCCACGGCCCGATTTCCTCCTGCTTACAATCAGCCTGCCTACCCTTCTCTCCCCTTCCATCACCTTCGCGTAGACACCCTTTCCCCTCCTTCCTAACCTCTACTCTCCCCGCCCCTTTTTTCCATCCCCCACAACTCTCCCTACGTCCTTCAGGCGCCTCTACCGCTCCCCAAAAAAGCATCTTTGGAAGACCTCTGCTCGTCTGAACCCCCACAGCCGTTCACGCTTCCTCACGAGCACCCGGGTCTTCCTCGCGAGTGCTACCCCGCCCCCTCCTTGGGGCCCTCCAACCCTTCCCCCGTCACCGCCGCCATGCTTGCCACCCCGCCCCCTCCGGTTCGCCACCCCTTCAGACGCGAAGCCCAAGCCTTCAGAGCCGACTACTCCCCCACTTTTCCCCACACGGTACCAGGCATCCCGGCGGGAGATCCCTCGCGCTCGTGCTAGAGGTCTCCGCACGCTCCCCGGGTCCCTCCAGCTCGATCCCCAGGTCGCCGCTGTAGCCACCGCCGCCACCGGCCGCGAACTCCCCCTTTCCCGTCGCGTCACGCAGTATCGGCTCGCTCATTCGCTGCTGCTGCCCGCCACTCAAGAAAGGCTGTGGGTAACTGGCGAATGAGTCGGAGTGCCCCGCCCCACGTAAGAAAAAGGAACACGGCGGCGTGTTTCCATGGCAGCCTGGACTTTGCAGGCCCTCCCTCTAGTATAGCTGGAGAATGACAGTATCCTTGAACCGAAGGGACCTTGAGAGGGCATGAAATATAGTCCCCTGCCGCTCCAGGACGGTTGTCTGTACCACTGCTCAGACATAAGAGAAAAGGCATTTTTTTTTTAATTGTTCATGCACCATAAGGCCCTACTCTCACCGTCTTCCGTGGAAAAGGAGGTTTCCTGGCTTTCTAATAAAAGGGCAAAGAAGATCCAGGATGGCTAGAATTTCAGAGCTGGTGAAACTGAGGAGAGAGAGAACTCTTTGGGGTTTGCCCGGTCAACCAGGATCCCCTTCTTGGGCCTCTACTTGAATTCAAGGGCACACATTAAATACGTCTCCGCCAGTTCTTTTTTAATTTTTTTTTTTTTTTTTTTCTATTTACCTTGTCTGAGGGCCCTGGTAAGCCATATTTTCCCCCATTGCCCTTTTCAGTCTGGAACGTAGTTCAAGCTTCACATTTGCTTATCGGTGACCTATCTTTTGTGGAATTGCAGCCTACAGAGACCATGGCCCCAGACATTTTTTGCACCTCCGTTTGAGATAATTGAGCACAGTAACTGTCGGTGGTGAAGAGAACAGCTGCTGCCCTTTAACTAAATGACCTCAAAGATCCCTCCAAGCCCTGAGAGTCTATTATCCTAATTATGGTGCCAGGGTCTTATAGAGGGTGTGGCAGCTGTGACTTGTATTACTGAAGGAGGTCCCATGAGGAATACATTGTTTGGGGAGGGTATTTTTGTTTTTAATTTAAGAGGTGGTTGGATCTGAGGTGGAATTCTAGCCAGAGCAGCTGTCAATAGGGAAAACACCTAGCACCCTGCCAAGCATATACATAGTAGGTTTTCAATAGGAAGTCGTTTTCTCTCTCTCTACCCCCAGACTCCGGTGGCTCAGAGGTTAAAGCGTCTGCCCGCAATGCGGGAGACCTGGGTTCTGATCCCTGGGTTGGGAAGATACCCTGGAGAAAGAAATGGCAACCCACTCCAGTATTCTTGCCTGGAGAATCCCATGGACGGAGGAGCCTGGTGGGCTACAGTCCAGGGGTCACTAAGAGTCAGACACGACTGAGCTACTTCACTTTCACTTTCACCCCAGACTCAGAATGACTTAAGCACAGTCCAACCATGATTCTCCAATTCTGGAAAATACCCAACACTTGATAAAGTCTAAGCTGAAGTGGAGCTTCATATCAACCAATCTTCTCCCTGGTGTTATAAATTACATTGATCATATTTTCCAAACAAAAATCAAAGCATGTCATCGGCGTATACGTTACTCGTGGGAACAAAAGGACAGACTCTTTGAAATAAAACTGTCCTGAAAAATCTAGAATCTATTGTTGCTATAACTAGAATATAATTAGGGTCCCCAGAATGTTTTATTAGTGGAGCAAAAATGGAAAGAAGCATACAGAGACATATCCCACTTCTTAATCCTCAAATCCTTTATAACTGACTCCTGTCTTCCCTCCTACTCCTAGTGTAGCAGAAGACCAGTGACCAAATAAATGCAGTTCTACAAGAACCAGGTAAGGTCAACATTGACTACATAGATAGACAAAGTGAATTCATCTGCTTGATTTAAGGGGCACAAACAATCATGTCCTGTTGTATGCAAATTTTGACCTTGATTCCCATAAAAATTCTCCATAGTCACTATATTTTGGGTCTTTTTTGTCCTGCTGTTGCATCTTCCATCTCTCAGCAAGACATAAATAGGTAGATTTTCTTGATTATTTGACAAACAACTGTATGTGTTTGTGAAAACTTATAAAACTGTACTAAAAAGGGTAAATAAAGTTCAATAAGCATGGCTTCCCAGGTGACCGCATAGTAAAGAATTTGCCTGCCAATGAAGGAGATGCAAGAGATATGGGTTCTATCCCTGGAGAAGGAAATGGGACCCCACTCGAGTATTCTTGCCTAGAAAATTCCATGAACAAGGAGCCTGCTGGGCTACACCCCATGTGGTTGCAAAGAGTCTAACACAACTGAGCACAAATGTGGCTAAAAATAGATAAATGCGCCTGAGCCATTCCCATTACCAAATAAAACAAGAGCTTTTTTAAAAAGAACTGTGAATTCCTTGTTAAGCAGGATAATTAAATTAATCATTAAATTGCCCAAAGAGATCAGAAAATGCAGGCAGGATGATTACCCACTGAGGCTGTGACTGATCAGACTTAGGTGAGCGAAAGGCCTTTATTGACTCTTAGACTGCAAACGACCATTAGCATATCTGCCTGTCTACAGGTGCATCTTTACCTAAGCAACCCCCAAGAAATCTAATCTACCTCTAAAGTTCTCCCAAACAAGAAAATTCCATCAGACCCCATGTTAAGTCACTTTGAAGTTTAACAAAACTCATTGTCAGAAATTTTTCTTTTAATCATCTAAATTTTTTATTCTAGAACTTAGAGCCATTTTCACTCAGATTGTCCTTAATTGGTAATCTTAAAACCTGGACAAATTCTTCTAAGACTAGGATCATCTCAGCTGGCCCAATAATTCTACCAATCAAACAATGAACATAAATGCTATATAATGAGCTCGATAGTCTTTTCCTGAGGACTCCTCACAGACTTCTCTAAGCAAAAGAACCCTAAATGGTTTAATCCTACCTCACAGACACTATTCACCAGCCTTTATATTTGCTTCATGGTTTTCCCTGAAGCTCAGCAGCAGAGAACTTTACTGAAGATAAGTAAATTTAATGATAAACTAAAACATATCCCTTTTAAACTGCAATATTAAATTATTACAAACTAACTTACATTTAACATATAATTGATTGACCTCTAGGCTGTCTTCTGTTGCACTTGGACCTATACAGTCATATCCAGGCATATACCAATAATATTGATATAATTAATAACTGTATTACATTTTTACTGTGTGTCCAGTATGTGCTCTGTTTTACATTCACTATCTCACCTAAAAGCTTCATAACTCTGAGGGTTACAGATGAGGACACTCAAAATTAGAGAGATAACATAATTTGCACGATGTCTCACAATCTGTGAGAACCCAATCTAACCTCAGACATTTTATATATTTGATCTACATATATATATTTTATATATATGTCTGATTTATATATACATGATTGAGGAGGAACAGTTAACAGAGAAATGGCAAAAGAGTTAATACAAAACTTTTTCATTTTAGAAGGTATTTTTGAGTACTAAATATGGGTATCCCTAGTGTCCTAGAAATTCATAATAATTAAAATAATATGAAGAGAAAAATGATATGGAGAAAAATGAAAAGTCGTCAACTTCCCGCCCTTATGAAGAAATTAAGTCAACAAAGAGGCGATGATCAAAGAAAAAAATAAAAAAAAATTAAAAAAAGAGGCGATGATCAAAATGTGAAAGCAAATTTCCTAAGGTAGTCAATAATTGCTTCTGATATATTAACTTCTTAACACCAGGCTGATATGATTAATGGGCCATGCAACCCCTGCAGCGGAAACAATCTTAACTGGTCTGTATCATCACTACAGAAAGTCCTCCTGTTAATTTTAAGGAAGTTTTTTTTTTTTTTTTTTTTAAGTTTCAGTTCAGTTCAGTTGCTCAGTCGTGTCCGACTCTTTGTGATCACATGAATCACAGCACGCCAGGCCTCCCTGTCCATCACCAACTCCCGGAGTTTACTCAAACTCATGCAGAAAAGTTACAACAAGAGTGTAATTAAAAAATAACAGTATAATGATCTCTCATAAACCCTTTCACCTAGATTCACATTTTGTTAATACTTTGCCACATGGCTCGTATTTTTTTTTTTAATTGTGGTAAAATATGTATAGCATGAAATTTACCACTTTAACCACTTTTAAAGGTACAGTTTAGTGACATTAAGTACACTGATGTACAACCATCACCACCATCCATCTCCAGAACTTCTTTAACCTCCCAAACTGAAACTCTTATCCATTCAACACTTACTTCCCCATTCTTCTCTCCCTCCAGCCCTTGGCGACCACCATGCTACTTTCTGTCCCTATGAATCTGACTATTCTAGGTACTTCATACAAATGGAATCATACAATATTTGTCTTTTTGTGTCTGGCTTATTTCACTTAGCAAAATGTCCTCAATGTACATCCATGTTTTAATTTTAATAGCAGGTGTTAGAATTTCCTTCCTTTTTAGGCCTGAATAATATTCCACTGTAGGTTCGGTTCAGTTCAGTTCAGTCGCTCAGCCATGTCCAACTCTTTGCGACCCCATGAACCGCAGCACAGCAGGCCTCCCTGTCCATCACCAACTCCCGGAATCCACCCAAACCATTTGGTCCATTGAGTCAGTGATGCCATCCAACCATCTCATCCTCTGTCGTCCCCTTCTCCTCCTGCCCTCTATCTTTCCCAGCATCAGGGTCTTTTCAAATGAGTCAGCTCTTCGCATCAGGTGGCCAAAGTATTGGAGTTTCAACTTCAACATCAGTCCTTCCAATGAACACCCAGGATTGATATCCTTTAGGATGGACTGGTTGGATCTCCTTTCAGTCCAAGGGACTCTCAAGAGTCTTCTCCAACACCACAGTTCAAAAAGATCAATTCTTCGGCGCTCAGCTTTCTTTATAGTCCACCTCTCACATCCATACATGACTACTGGAAAAACCATAGCCTTGACTAGACAGACCTTTGTTGGCAAAGTAATGTCTCTGCTTTTTAATATGCTGTCTAGGTTGGTCATAACTTTCCTTCCAAGGAGTAAGCGTCTTTTAATTTCATGGACTGGACATGGAACAACAGACTGGTTCCAAATAGGAAAAGGAGTACATCAAGGCTGTATATTGTCACCCTATTTATTTAACTTATATGCAGAGTACATAATAAGAAACGCTGGGCTGGAGGAAGCACAAGCTGGAATCAAGATTGCCAGGAGAAATATCAATAAAGTCAGATATGCAAATGACACCACCTTTATGGCAGAAAGTGAAGAACTAAAGAGCTTCTTGATGAAAGTGAAAGAGGAGAGTGAAAAAGTTGGCTTAAAGCTCAACATTCAGAAAACTGAGATCATGGCATCCGGTCCCATCACTTCATGGCAAATAGAAGGGGAGATAGTGGCTGACTTTATTTTTCTGGACTCCAAAATCACTGCAGATGGTGGTTGCAGCCATGAAATTAAAAGACACTTACTCCATTGTAGGTATGTATCACATTTTATCATCCTTGTTCATTTTAACCCACTTTTCAAACTTTTCCAGAACTCCAACTTTGCCACACCCAAGTACAGATGATGCCCTGAAGGCATATTAGCAGACTCCCACCAAGGCAGCCACCTCTTCCAGGTTGCTTAATTTTCCTGCTGACCAGTTAGCTGTAGGCCCTCTTATTGACCTGAGTCTCTCAAACACACAATATGAAGCACAATTGTGACTTCAGAATTAGCTGGAATTTCCTCCCTTCCACCTGTTGAATCCAAACTGCTTAATTCCACCAGAAGCTGCTTATCTGGAAACAGAGAGGTAGAAATAGGAAGCTGTGGGATGAGGGGGGGAATGAGATGGAATCCTCACCTACTGAACACTGACAGGGCTTGCCATGGTCCCTTCTCTGGCTTGTTCCCTCTCCTTATAGAAGTATTCAAATCACCACATCCTGGCAGCATCTCCCCTCTACTCTTCTATCAAGCTCCAGACCTTTCTTCTCTCCTTGTCCTCCAAATTCCACTTTCTCCATACTTATAACTCCATAATCCTTTACAATCTGGGTTTAATCCCCACAAATCTAGTGCCTGGAACAAAGCAGTTACTCTAAAACTGTGAACAACTGATTCTGAAATTTTCTTGTCAAGTCACCTCATTAGCTTTGGTCTCTATCATGTTTGATGGTGTTGCTGAGTCCCTCCTCTTTAAAATTCTCATCCTGTAAATAACCTAAATGACAACTAACAATGGATGAATGGATAATAAGGAAAAAAATGTGAGGCAGACAGAGAGATAGAATGGAATACTACGCAGCCATTAAAAAAAGATGCAATCTTGCCATTTATAACAACATGGATAGACCTTGAGGGTATTATGATAAGTGAAGTAAGTGAGATGGAGAAAGACAAATACCATATGATTTTAGCCATATGTGGGACAAATAAAAAATAAGTGAACAAATGAACAAATCAAACAAAACAAACACGTAAATACAGAGAACAGAATAGTGGTCACCACAGGGGAAGGGGTTGGGTGAAGACAAAGTGGCTAAGAGGGTCAACTCTATAATGATAGATGGAAACTAGACTTCCCTGGTGGCTCAGACTCTGAAGAATCTGCCTGCAATGTGGGAGACCTGGGTTCCATCCCTGGGTTGGGAAGATCCCCTGGAGGAGGCCATGGCAACCCACTTCAGTATTCTTGCCTGGAGAATCGCCATGGACAGAGGAGCCCAGGAAACAGTCTCTGTTAATGGGGTTTCCCACTTTTATAAGACACCATAAAAGTGCTACAGGAATGCATAGGAGGGAGAAATCAACAGAAAGAATTTTAGTCATGTGGTTATAATGAATATTTAGTGAGCATTTACACTATTCTAGGAGCCTGGCAGGCTATGGGGTTGCAAAGAGTCAGACACGACTGAAGCGACTTAGCACACACACATAAGCTGTTAACTCTCACTCCTTGCTTTATCTCATCCAGTCTCATACTGTAACTACCATTTATATACCAGTGACTCCCAACTTTATAGCTCCAGCCCAGACCTCTTTCCCAAATCCTGAACCTACACCTAACAGCCTAGTCAATATCTCCATTTAGATTCCAACTGACATCTCAAACTCTACATGCTTAAAACTGAATTCATTCTATCAAATCTGCTCCACTTGCAGCCTTTCCCATCTCAGTTGATGGCAACTTCAACCTTCCTGCTGTTTATAACAAAAAGCTTGGAGATACTCTTTTTTAACAGGAAGTTAAAAAATAACTTATGTACTTATCATCCAATTTCAACAATTATCAACAAGTGCATAATTGTAAAAAAATATTTTATTGAAGTACAGTTGGTTTACATGTTAATTACTACTGTACAGCAAAGTGATTCCGTTATACATATGTATATATTTTTTCATATTCTTTTCCATGTAATTTAATCATAGGATATCAAATATTCATTTCCCTCTGCTATACAGTATAAGACCTTGTTTATCCATTCTATATATAATAGTTTGCACCTGCTGCTGCTAAGTCACTTCAGTCATGTCCGACTCTGTGCGACCCCATAGACGGCAGCCCACCAGGCTCCCCCATCCCTGGGATTCTCCAGGCAAGAACACTGGAGTGGGTTGCCATTTCCTTCTCCAGTGCATGAAAGTGAAAAGTGAAGAAAAAATAAAGTGAAAGTGAAGTCACTCAGTCATGTCTGACTCTAGCGACCCCATAGACTGCAGCCTGGACAAGGCTCCTCCATCCATGGGATTTGCCAAGCAAGAGTACTGGAGTGGGTTGCCATTGCCTTCTCCGCTACTAATCCTATATTCCCAATTTATCCCTCCCCCATCTCTCCTTCTCCTTGGCTACCACATTCTTTATGTCTGTGAGTCTGTTTCTATTTTGTAGGTAAGTTCTTTGTATCACATTTTAGATTCCACATATAAGTGATATCATATAGCATTTGTCTTTCTGACTTACTTCACTAAATAATCTCTAGGTCCATCCATGTTGCTGCAAGTAGCATTACTTCATTCTTTATTACTGAGTAGTGTTCCATATATGTGCCACATCTTAACCCATTCATCTGTTGATGACATTTGGGTTGCTTCCATGTCTTTACTATTGTAAACAGGGCAGCAGTGAACACTGAGGTGCATGTGTCTTTTTGAATTATAGTTTTGTGCAGATATATGCCCAGGAGTGAGATTGCAGGATCCTACGACAACTCTAGTTTTAGTTTTTTGAGGAAACGCCATACTGTTTTTCATAGTGGCTTCCACACTTTACATTCCCACCAACAGTGTAGGAGGGTTCCCTTTTCTCCACGCCCTCTCCAGCAATAAATGCTCAATCTTTTCAACTATATCCCCACCCACTTATGCCCAAATGATCATTTATAAGAAAATCCCAGATATCATAAAACTTCATCCATAAATATTTATATGTGTTACAGAGAATCTTTTAAACATAACAACATAAAGAAAATTATAACATAACATAACATATAACATAACACCCAAAGAAAATTAACAGTAATTTTTTAATGTTATCAAATGTATAGTGTTTAAGTTTCTCCAACTGTCTCATAATTTTCTTTTACAGTTCCAAACAAGATTTGTGCATTGCATTTGGGTGACACTATCTTAGGCCTCTTTTAATCTGTAAGTTTTTCTCTTTCTTATTTCCTGCAATTTATTTGTTGATGAAACCACATCATTTGTTCTGTAAAATTTCCAACTTTGTGGATTTTTCTTATTGCGGCCCTGTGATGTCATTTACGGTATTTTCCTTTTTATTTTTTATAAATGGGCAGAGAGGTATGCTTGTTCATATTTATGTTCCTATTTTTGGCAATAATAACTGGTATCATAAACTTCCTATTGCATCTCATCAAGAAGTATATATTAATAACATTTGGTTTAATGTATTTTTATTCTGTTACAATTGACCATCAGGTTCAAATATTACCACCGTTTTACTTGATAGTTTAGCAGTCATTGATAATCATAACCAAGGTGCATTATTTCACTAGGGGCTGTAAAAAAGTGATATTCTAAAATTAACATATTACCTTCATTTATTAGCTGGAATTCTTCTATAAGAACTTATAGAATAGTCAAGTATTTCAACATTTAGAATAGTCAAGTATTTGAACATTTAGAATAGTCAAGTATTTGATTAGTGAGGGAAAGGCAGGGCTTCCCTCATAGCTTAGTTGATAAAGAATCCATCTGCAATGTAGGAGACCCCGGTTCAATTCCTTGATCTGGAAGATCCCCTGGAAAAGGGATAGGCTACCTGCTCCAGTATTCTTGGGCTTCCCTTGTGGCTCAGCTGCCTCACTTATGGCTCAGCTGGTTAAGAATCTGCCCGCAATGCAGGAGACCTGGGTTCTATCTCTGGGTTGGGAAGATCCCCTGGAGAAGGGAAAGGCTACCTACTCCAGTATTTTGGCCTGGAGAATTCCATGGACTGTATAGTCCATGGGGACACAAAGAGTCGGACATGACTGAGTGGCTTTCACTTCACTTCAGGGAAAGGCAGGACAAATGTTTCTTTCCTTTGATTTACTAGTTTTCAAAATAATAAGTTGAAGTTCTCCATGTAATATAGTTCTCTAAATAATGAGGTTTCCAGCATACCCCAAAGATTACTTAAGAGAGTTTTGTTTTTAGTATCACTATTAACTGTATTTTTTAACACATTTGGTGTGCTTCAAACCACTGCAATTATTGTTCATTTTGAAATGCATTACTGTCCCATCTTTGGACTGTGGAAGTCCTCTCAGATTAGCTCCAAAGTTCTTCTGACATGATTTCAGTACTCTTGAATGGCTTTCTTACTTTCTGGTATAACAAGATGTTCCAGGTTCATCTTGTTTATTTCCCTCCACAGATATAGAATCAGATGTTTCTCTAAGAAGCCTTGGTTCATTTAGTAGTAAATGGTATTTAAAGACTACAATCTGGACGGTTGGACTACTTACTGCTACTGAGTTGATCACTGTTTGGTTTTTTCTAACTAAATCTTAGGGTTTCAGGGTATTTATCCAACTTTTTGGATTCTATATCTGTATCTCTTTTTAGCATAATCAACAACTTGATTCCTAATAATGTTAGCACAATTTATTTTATTCCATTACATCTATAAAACTGCTTTCAAAAAACTTCCAATATTATTACTAATAAGATGACTAATGAAAACAGTTTAACATTTTTTGCAGTTTCTTTCTTTCCTTAGGGTATATCCCATAAAAATGTATACTTAAGATATATGCTACAACATGGATGAATCCTGAGGACATTATGCTAAGTGACATAAGACAGTCACAAAAAAAAAAACACAAAATACTGTGTGATTCCACTTATACAAGGCATTTAGAATAGTCAAAATCAGAGACACAGAAAGTCAAATGGTGGTTACCAGGGACTAGTGGGTATGGAGGAGCATTGGGAGTTATTATTTAATGAATATATTGAGTTTCAGTTTCACAAGATAAAAAGAAGTGTGGAGGCTATGGCCATACCCTCCTGAGTGTGCCTGATCTCATCTGATCTCAGAGGCTAAGCAGGGTTGGATCTGATTAACATAGGGATGGGAGACCACCTGGGACTATTGACTACTGTAGGTTTAAAAAAAATGGTGGGGCTCTGGAGATGAATGGTGGTGATAGTTCCACAACATGAACATATTCAATATCACTGAACTATACAATTAAAATGATTAAAATAGTAAATTCTACATGTGTTTTACCACAATAAAATTTTGTGAAAAAACGTGCAGTTAAACTACCATATTCTAAAGTCATCTGAAAGAATTCCACCAATTTAATACAGAGGTTAATTTATTTCACTTTGATTTTTATTTTTAGTGATTTCTTTATTTTTTTATTGAGGTAAAATTTAAATATAGTGAAATGCGAAGCTCTTTTTTTTTTTTTGCAAAGCTCTTAGTTGTATATTTGATGAGTTTTGATAAACATATATATCTATTAAACTTACATACCAATCAAGATATAAAAATATCTTCCTCACTCCAGAGAGTTTTTCATGGCAAATATATTCTAATTTTTATCACTATGTATTAGTTTTGCCTCAACAATTTTACTATGTATTAGTTTTGCCTCAATAATTTTACATAAAGGTAATCATACAGGGAAGGGCTTCCTGGTGGCTCAGACTGTAAAGAATCCACCTGCAATCTGGGAGACCTGGGTTCGATCCCTGGGTTGGGAAGATCCCCTGGAGGAGGGCATGGCAACCCACTCCAGTATTCTTGCTTGAAGTGGACAGAGGAGATACCTAGCAGACTATACAGTCCATGGGGTTGCAGAGTCGGACACAACTGAGAGACTAATCAAACAATCAAACAGTATGTGGTCTTTTGCATGCATCTTCTTTGCTCAATACAAAATGTTTGAGATTCATATGTGTTGTTGACATATCTGCTCTGCAGTATTCTATTGTATACATGTTCCACAATTTATCAATTTGCCTGTTGATGGATCTTTGGGTCTTGTGGACCATTATAAATAAAGCTCCTATGAACATTCATAAATAAGTCTTTTTGGGAACATACATTTTCATTTCTCTTGGGCTGATATCCAGGAGTGGAACTGCTGCAGTTAAACAAACTGCATTTCTTTAACTTTTGAGAGAGAAATGGCAAACAGCTTTCCAAAATGGTTGTATAATTTTATACTCTCACTAACAACATATCAGAGCTTCAGGTGCTGCACATTCTCACTAATGTTTGGTATCGGTAATGTGAAGTGGTATCTCATTGTGTTTTTCAGTAAATTTTATATATCATTTATGTTCAGCAAAGTGTACCTATTTTAAGTGTAGAGTTTGATAAGCTCAACAAATGTATATATGTGTATAACCACTACCATAATCAAGTACAGAACATTTTCGTCACCCCAAAAGTTTCCTTGTGTCCCCTTTGCAATCAGTTCCCATCCCCTTGCCAGCATCAGGAAACACTTATTTGCCTTCTGTCACTGTAGATAAGCTTTGCCCATTCTAGAACTCCACAAAAACTTATTCATGCAGTAGGTACTCATAGTGACCATGAATATGCACTACTGAAATCTTCTTTCAGAGAGTATATTTGGTTGATGAACCCACCTGCTGCCACTCTGGATCTACTCCCACATTTGCACCAAAGCCACACTTCCTTAGGCTGATCCCAGCCAGTGCCAGACAAGAGCAGGGCTACAAAGGCAGGCCTAATCCTGTGATTAAAAAAAATTCTTCCAACAGGTCCTTTGACTTGAAGACTCTTCATCAGCCTGACCAAACCTTTCTTGAACCTATGCTGCACCTCACTTCAAACACTTTGTAATAAAAAGGCATTGTAGCTCCCTCCTTACTTTCTGACTCTGGGAGAAGCCAGCTGCATGTCATGAGGACACTCAAGTAGACCAATGGAGAGTTCTACATGGTGAGGAGCTGAGCTTTCCTGCAAATAGCCGTTTGAATGAGCCATCTTGGAAGCAGATCATCCAGTCTGTCAAGCCTTCAGATTACTGTAACCCCAATTGACATCTTGACTACAACCTCATAGTTGTAGGACTACAATCCTAAGCCAAAACCACTCACCTAATTTGCTCCTCGATTTCAGATCCTTAGAGACTGTGTGAGTGTTACCTTGGTGGTCTAGTGGTTAAGAATCCACCTGCCAATGCAGGGGACACAAGTTCCATCCCTGGTCCCAGAAGATCCCACGTGCTGTGGAGCAACTAAGCCTGTGTGCTGCAATTATTGAGCCTGTGCTCTGCAACAAGAGAAGCCACTGCAATCAGAAATCCGGGCACAGCGATAAAGAGTAGACTGCTCCCACCTCTCCCCTGCTCACCCCAACTAGAGAGAAAACACGCAGGGAGCAACAAAGACCCAGCACAGCCAAGAATAAATAATCTTAAAAAAAAACTATGTTAGATAATACATATTCATTATTTTAGGCTGCTGAATTTTAGAGTAATTTATTTCAAAACAATAGATAACCAATATTGTCCTTGTTTAGTCACTCAATCCTGTCTGACTCTTTTGCCATGCCATGGGCTGTAGCCCACCAGGCTCATCTGATGATGGTATTTCCCAGGCAAGAGTACTGTAGTAGGTTGCCATTTCCTTCTCCAGGGGATCTTCCCAACCCCTGGAGAATTGAACCTGTGTCTCCTGTATGACAGGCAGATTCTTTACCACTGAGCCACTAGGGAAGCCAAAATAACCAATATACTCTTCTAACCAATCTCTTGCACATCTAACCACATCTTGGTATCTACTTCTCAGGAGACCAATACAACAGTCTTATGTTTTCTTTTGTTTCAGCATAATGTTTTTTTTTAATTTTTCATCTATGATGTGTATACTTGTAGTTTCTTTTTATAACTGAGTAGTATTCTATTGCATGAAGGTAACACAATTTTTTAATCCATTTTTTAATTGATGGTTGTGTTGTTTCCAGGTTTTGGCTATTATGAATAAAGTTGCTATGAAAAACTGTCACGAATCTTTTTGTGAACATATATGTGTGAATTTTTCTGGGGTTAATGCCTAAGAATGAAATTTCTGTGTTATAGGATAAAGGTTTAGATTTATAAAAAGCTCAAAGTACCTTTTATAAAGAAATTATAACATTTTATACTACTATTAGCCATATATGAGAGTTCTACACCCCTTCTAACATTTGGTATCACTGGTTTTTTAATTATTGCCATTTTGTGAATAAGTAATGTTACACTGTAGGTTTATAGATATAGATATAGATATAGATATAGTGTGTGTGGTGTGTGTGTGTGTGTGTGTGTGTGTGTGTGTGTGATGCCATGGGGCTTGTGGGATCTCAGTTCCCCAACCAGGTATTGAATCCAGTGAAAGCCTGAAACCTAACCTCCAGGCCACAAGGAGACTTCTCACTGTAGTTTTAATTTGCATTTCCCTGGGACTAATGATATTAAATAGTTTTTTGTATACTTACTGGTCATTTGTTGGAGATTTTTTAATATATTCTGGAATAGGTTATTTGTCAGATTGGTCAAGGGACTTGTTTACCACTTTATTATTTTTAACCAGGGCCCCTCAGACCCTCAGGGGTCAAAGGTCCTGGGGTGATCAGAGTCCAGAACTGGTCATGAAGAGAGTGGTTTCCCACTTTAAACCTTACAACCTTTACAGTCTATTCTCAGTACAGCAGCCAAAGTGATACTGTAAAAATCTGTCAAATTATATCACTCCTCTGTTTATTTTTTTTTATTATTATTATTTTTCACTCCTCTGTTTAAAAGCCTGCATATGGGACTTCCCTGGGTGGTCCAGTGGTTAAGAATCCACCTGCCAATGCAGGGAACACTGGTTCAATCCCTGGTCTGGGAAGATTCCACATGCAGCCAGGTGGTTAAGCCCGTGTGCCACAACTACTCTGCCCCAAGTCCATGCTCTGCAACAAGAGAAGCGCCACAACTAGAGGGTAGTCCCCACAAGTCATTGCTTGTGGCAACTAGAGAAAGCCGGCGCACAGCAACGAAGACCCAGCACAGTTACAAAAAAAAAGGCTACTATTTCCTAACAATGCCAACAAGGCCCTATGTGATCTGGCCTCTATTATTACCAATCTTATCTCCTATTTCTCTTTCACTCCTCTGCTCCGGGCACAGTGGGCTCCAGTTATGCCTTGAATGTAACAGGCATACTGCTACTTACGGACTTTGAATTGGCTATCTTCTCAGCCTACAAGACTCTCTACCACATATCCCAATGACCAAACCCCCTTACTTCCTTTAAGTCTGCTTTAGTCTCATCTTAATAAGGCCCACCCTGACCAGCCCCTTTCAAATTGCAACCTTTCCTGCCACTTCACCATTCTTCCCCATCACCACACCCTGCTCCAGCATCTCAGTCACCCTTACTTATCATGATGTTTTCTTTTCTGCCACAGCACTAATCACTTTCTGACATACTATATACCTATTTATTATTTATTATCTGTTCCCCGCCCCCGACTAGAACATAAGCTCCACAAGAGCAGGGACCTCTGTGTTTCATTTGCTGGCACACAGTAAGTGCTCAATACACATCACTGAATGAATGACTTTTTTTTTTTTTTTTTTAATGAATGACTTAAAAATGAATTCTGGGCATTCTGAGGGGAAAAGAGACAACCTGAACAGAAAGTATAAGAATGACTGAGGGAAAGGCAAGTGGCTCAGACTGACTAAATGAAGGGGTTAATGCAAGGGAAGTATTGTTAGAAAGGGAAGTTAAGACATATGATGAAGGATCAAGAACTGATAAGGAATTCCCTGGTGGCCTATTGGTTAAGAATCTGCCTGCCAGTGCAAAGGATATGGGTTAAATCCCTGGTCTGGGAAGATACCACATGCCACAGAGCAACTAAGCCTGTGTTGCACAACTACTGAGCTCACAGGCCTAGAGGCTGTGAGCCACAACTACTGAAGCCACCACAGTGAGAAACCCACCCATTGCAATGAAGAGTAGCCCCTGTTCACACCAACTAGAGAAAGCCCAAGTGCAGCAAGACCCAGTACAAACAAAAAACAAGGAAAAAGAACTGATGAGAAGACAAACTATTTCTGAGTTAACGTATATGCCGAGTACATCATGAGAAATGCTGGGCTGGGTGAAGCACAAGATGGAATCAAGATTGCCAGGAGAAATATCAATAACCTCAGATATGCATATGACACCACCCTTATGGCAGAAAGAGAAGAACTACAGAGCGTCTTGATGAAAGTGGAAGAGGAGAGTGAAAAAGTTGGCTTAAAACTCAACATTCAGAAAACTAAGATCATGGCATCTGGTATCATTACTTCATGGCAAATAGATGGGAAAACAGTGGAAACAGTGAGAGACTATTTTGCGGGGCTCCAAAATCACTGCAGATGGTGACTGCAGCCATGAAATTAAAAGACACTTGCTCCTTGAGAGAAAAGTTATGACCAATCTAGGCAGCATATTAAAAAGCAGAGACATTACTTTGGCAACAAAGGTCCATCTAGTCAAAGCTATGGTTTTTCTAGTAGTCATGTATGGATGTGAGAGTTGAACTATAACGAAAGCTGAGCACAGAAGAATTGATGCTTTTGAACTGTGGTGTTGGAGAAGACTCTTGAGAGTCCCTTGGACTGCAAGCAGATCCAACCAGTCCATCCTAAAGGAGATCAGTCCTGAATATTCACTGGCAGGACTGATGTGAAGCTGAAACTCCAATACTTTGGCCATCTGATGTGAAGAACTGACTCATTTGAAAAGATCCTGATGCTGGGAAAGACTGAAGGTGGGAGGAGAAGGGGACAACAGAGGATGAGATGGTTGGATGGCATCACCGATTCAATGGACATGAGTTTTGAGTAAACTCCGGGAGTTGGTGATGGACAGGGAAGCCTGGTGTGCTGCAGTCCATGGGGTCGCAGAGTCAGACACAACTGAGCAACTGAACTGTACTGAACTGAATGTTGTAAAGGTAACAATATTTCTGCAACCCAAGTTAAGTACTCCTTGAAGGAAGGTGACTTTATTATTTGAAATCTTGAAAAAATGATGCAAAATATAATTCACACATAGGCATGGCCTCAAAACTAAGTAATACATTTTGCGCCTCTTTACCACCATCCTCTTCATCATCACATGAAAATCCTTAGAGATTCCTATAGTAAGAGCAACTTCGTTCAGACTGAAGGAAAAGGTGGTTATCAGAGACCACAGCCAAACACTAACTTTCATTTTAGACATTAATCAAACAGAAAAGAGAAAATAATATCCATAAATGTTTCTTTTTTACTTTTGGAAATGACTTTCTTTAAGAGAAGAGTGTGGAGAGCAAGGGAAGAAAAAGTTTCTTCATGGTCCTTTTGAATGCTCTGCACAGAGAGGGGAAACCCAGTGCCCTGATCTTCCCATTACTTAGTGAACAAATAATAATTAGGAAAATTATGCAACAAATGTTTACTGTGGGCTGCTTCTGTGTGCAAGATAGAGTAGTAATAAATGCAGACTTCTTCCCCATCTCAAACTTTTTAGAGATTATTTTTACTCTGCCTCATTAGAGATTATTTCACTCAGTGCCTTTGCAGATAAACCATGCAAAAAGGTGACCCTATGGTTGCTGGTATGTATTATGACCCTAGTATTCTCCCCAAAAGCCAAGGATAAGCTTCTGACACAGCAATCCTGTAATTCAACACACCTCTCTCTTTGTAAAGAATGCTTTAATAGGCACAGCTGAGCACAGGGTAGGAATGTGAGCTGCATACAGCTCCTTTTGTATGTCTTGGTTGATAAGACCATGCAATCCAGCACAGCCAGCTGGAATTCTGCCAAATGAGCTGAGATCCCCAGAAAACTGACATTCATTGGACTAGCGGGGAGGAGCCAGTACATTTTCTTTACCAATTACCAGAGCTAGCCTAAGTCCTATGGAGACCCTAATTATTCAGAGGATGATGGTGTCTTCCTCTCTCACACATACACAATTCTAGATGAGAGTAGTTCATTCCAGTAAATTTCTCATTTTCTCATGAGGATAATTTCAATAATCTAAATACCAAAAATGAAATTATTTCCACAAAAAACATAGAAATGCCCCTCTTACTTTGCTAAGTATGTGTATAATTTACCTGTTGCTTATTTATCACCATATGAACTGACAAAGGTCTGGGCGCTGAGGATCCCTTAAGTGGTTTAAACTTAGCCAAGGCTACAGTTACCTTTCAAACCATTTACAATCTGTAATACCTTTTGCCTTGTGCCCACTCCAGTGCATACCCAAGCAAAGAGCCTGTAATGTGTCTTCCTTTGATATCTACCCTAAATTACTTTTTCAGTGATAGATCCTTAGAGACCCCTTCCACAATTCAAGAGTCCTTCATCATAAATAGTTTGGAAAGCACAGATTGTAACCACTATATTTGCCAATGCTATATGACAAGAATGTGGAAGAAACTATAGAATAGCAGAATTTCCAAAAGATCATACCTGGTCAGTTTGAGGGGTAAACAGTTAAATAAAACACTACAGTGGGCTCTATAACCATCACACACTACTGAACATGCTTCACAATCACGTATATCATAGGTTCTCAGTTGGATGGGTCTTTGAATGCTCCTGCCACAGCAAACTATTCCTAAACACAAAATAGGGTTTTAAATACTTTGAAATTCATGTATAAATGTATTTCTTTAAAATTTTTATCCAGCTTTCTATAGCCTTCTACATATATGCAATCAGAGTTTTCTGTCTGCAGTTGCAAAATTCTGGTGCATAGATACTAACATTCCAGGTTTTTTTTAGTCCCATCAGTCTGTATTTAGGGACTTCCCTGGTGGTTCAGACAGTAAAGAATCCACCTGCAATGAAGGATACCCGAGTTTGATCCCTGGGTTGGGAAGATCCCCTGAAGGGCATGGCAACCCACTCCAGTATTCTTGTCCCATGGACAGAGGAGCCTGGCAGGCTATAGTCTATGGGGTCAGGACACAACTGAGCGACTAACAGTTTCACTTTCCTTTACCAGTCTGTATTTACAGTTCTAATTAATAAAAAAGCCAATTCTAGCAGGGTCTGACATCACAGGCCTAAACTGCTGCCCCTATCATCTGATCAGTGTGCGGTCCTTCCTTACAGAATTCAGATCTATTGTCTAATCTTTGTCAAAATTGATGAAAGCAGAGCCTGTGGTTAACTGCAGATGACCGTTATACTGAGACCCTGTGCTAGTTAAAGGCCTCATCTCTACAGTTGCTATGGTAACTGTCCCCTTCCTCTCCCTACAACCTATTCTGGCTCTGCCTCCATGTGGCACTCTTTTCTGATTGCAGAAAAGGGGAGGCTTGCACATCCATTTGTGCTCTTTGCCAGATTGAGGTCTGCAAATGGGGGGCTGGGGTGGGTAGAGCAGAGCACTGTCTCATGTGTCATATAGGGTGAGGCATCCCCAACATTTTATATTCCACCGGTATTATTTCTGTTACACAAAGGATTTTCAGGGCCCTGTCCATGGTTTTTTTGTTTTTTGTTTTTTTTTAATTTGAAGTGTAACTGACATATAACATTATGTTAGTTTCAGACAGGGCCATATCCAAATTGCGGGATGGATGCTTTGCTAAACAAATGCTCCATGGCTAAGAACCAGGGCTACTGTGAGGTACTTAAAATGCAGACACTGTCCAACCCTCCTCACGGCCTCCTGAGAGGAGGTGAATCAGAAGGTGGCTCACAGAGAGCCGTGCTGAATCAGGTATTGTGCTTCTTTCTTCCCTGCACCATCCGGAAAGTGTACGGCACAGGGAACCCACAAAAGTACTGCTGGAGTCCTAGGGCGGAAGGCAAGCTCTGCTCTGTGTGATACACATACAGAATGACTCAGTATCCTGGGTAAAAGAAGATACAGGAGTGCAGAGTAGGTGGTGGAGACAGGCTGAGGAAAGGAGGGGGTGGGGGGTGGATTAGGCTTTCAGTACCACACCAAAATTTTCACAGGATGTTCCAGGCAATCATAAAACAGTGCCACCCTCCTTAGTCCTCTTTCACATCCTTTGGTTTTGGTTCTTCTTTTTTTTTTTTTTTTGAAGGACCAACCTCTTCCCTTGTTCAAACATTGTCCCTTCTGTTTTGAGAATTCCCTGGGGGAGGTAATACCATTGTCTCCCAAGGTTACCCAATTCACTGTGTCACAAGTAGTTGGGAAGGACTTTCCTGGGTTTTACTCAAACCCCCCTTGCTGCAGTCTGAGCTCACTGCACTCAGTAGAGATGGAGACAAGCCAACCTCTATCTTCGGAATAACAACTCACCAGGGACTCAGGGCCGGAAGGTCATTCTGTCCGTCCTGATACTGCACAGCCTTCCAGAGCTCACAGCCAGGGCCTGGGGCAATGAGGACAGAAAAACCGAGGACGGAATCTAGGACCCTGGCAGGCAGTGACAGGAGGGGGAAAAAAAAAAAAAAACCTCCAAACAATGATAATACAGACACACCGACTGAAGGATACACCAAACTCGGAAGCAGAGGGACAAGATGGCTCCCCTCAGTACGGGCGAGGCTGCGGAATTGCCAGACAGCACTTATCCGGGAAACAGACTACCTAGAAGCTTCTTCTGGCGCGGAAGCAACAAACTCGCCCCTCCACCCGGCCCGCAGAGCCCCCACCCCTACTCTAGTCCGAGTATCAGCTCCCTCTGGAAATCGAGTGATGACGGGGTGGGAAAGCCAACCCCCACCAGCTCGGTACCCGCCCCCCACGCCCAGCGACTCCGCAGAGCCGGAGCGTCTCGGCCGCAGCCCCGCCCCTGCGGCGCCAGTGCTCCGCCCCCTGACAGGCAGCAGCCAATGAGCGGCTTCTGCTGCCGGCCTTTAAGAACGGCGCGCACTCTCCCCGCAGCGGACGCGGCCGGCCTAGCGCGCCAACGGAGTTTCCATGGAGACCGAGGCTGGGCCCGGGCAGCCTCGCGGCGTTGCCATGGAGACAAGTCCCGGGCTAGGGCTCCGCAGCCCCGGCTCTCCGCCGGCTCAGAACCCCGCGGAGCCGCTGCGCGAGGCCGGAGCCGTGGTGGCGGCGGCACGCTGGGACCTGCGGAAGCACTCTTTGCTCATCGTGATCGGCGATATCGCTACAGAGAGTCAGCTGAGGGCCGTTCGGGCCCACCTTGAACAAGGTGAGCTGCTGCTGTCCTGGCTGCGCTCCGGACATCCTCCATCCCGTGCTTCTCTGCCGTCTGCATCCCCTATCCCTAGTGTGCATTTCCTGAAATCTGCGCGCCCTGTTAATCGGAATCATCAGCCCCTGTCACCTGCATCTTCTATGTCACGCGTTCGTATCCTCCCAAACTGCAAACATCTCACAACTCCATCCTTCCCTCACACCCCACGGCGTTCCGCAATCTCCCTGAGGCAGGGGTGGGGGTAAGGGTGGGGGAGCTGGCACTGCCTGAGTGGGGATGCCCTCTGGTTATACCCCTGTTCCCCGCAGTGTCTTGGGCCAGAGGTCCTGAAAGTCCTCACCATCCCCTGAAGGGTCCATGTCCCTACCTTAGTTTCTTCTTTAGGGTTCCTGAACAGGCACAGTATGCTTTCTGAACGCTGCAGACAGATCTCAAATATCCCAGTGCTAGCGGCCAATCTGAAAGAGTGACCTTCGTGGCCACAAGCTCTTCAGCCCTGCACTGCCTGTGGCGCAGTGCTGCGCAGCCACCTGCGGGTGGAAGCAAGCCACGGAGGAGTGGCAGCGAGGAGGGGGCCACAGGAGGAAAGTCCAGGATCCTGCTTACCTGTATTGGGAAGGCAGCCCCTAGTATCTGGGAATGGGCCCTTGGGTGTCACTTCTATCACAGTTGGGCAACTCTGCAAGAAAATTCCTACATACAAATTCACCAATGACCAAATTTAGCCTAAACTCTGCCCTCCTTCCCCTAGCTCAAGCAAAGTCCAAGAAAGGTACAGGATGGGAGCTAGACATAGGACTGGCCACCTTTCGTAAATACATTAGTGAGGCTGATCATGGCAACTATCCTTATCCCCTCCCTTTCCTTACCCCTTCTGTGAGCTTGGAAATGCTCCCCAAAGGCCAGTCCCTCTGACCTTATCTAGGTCCCTCTTTGTTTCTTTTTCTCTCACAGGCATTCTCTCCTGGAACATTGATTTATCATCCATTGACTTGAACCAACAATTGAGACTCTTCATTACCCGGCACCTAGCTCACTTCTCTTCAGAGGTCAAAGGTTAGGACTAGTGTCATTTGTCTCAGTGCTGTGGGTGAGGGATGGTCACAGAAGAGCAGAGGTCCAGTCTCTCTGGCAGAACTGATCTTGTGGGAAGTTTGGGTTGGGGAGAAGGGAGGGGCTCCTGAGGGGAATGCTGTAGGGCTCCATAGAGATCTCCACATACCCAGGTCACTTCACAGACAAACGGTATGATGGTGGAGAAACCCTGGAGAATGTAATTTCTACCTGAGAAGGGGGTGGTTTATGGACAGCCAACGTGCACTAAGGGAATGAGGTACCTCTTGAGTGATTAATCATCTCCTATGTAAAAGTTCACTCTCATTTTTGTGTTCCCCTTTCTGTATGCTCTGGGCTCCTTGCTTCCCTTTACAGAGACCCTTGAATTCCCCCACTCACCTTTCCAGATCCTTGCTTAGCACTCTCCCTCAGGCTGCATAGCCTATCCTCCAGCCTCTAGGGTTTCTGGTTCCTCCTTTGGCTCAGTCAGCAGATGTTCAGAACAGAGCAGAAACCTTGACCCAAAGGCTGATGAGCACCATTAAATGCAAAGTGGAAGCAGGGTTTCCTGGATTCACTGCTGAAAGAGCTAGCCATAGTTTGAGATTTGGCTCTGAGATTAAAGTTTGCAGGATGCAGTTTCCCATTCTGCTGTGTGGGAGAAATGGTCAGGAATTTGAGAAAAGTAACATTTTAGAAGCTATTATTCCATGACAGTATCCATGGGAAGACTTGCAGAAAGCTCTACATCCCTTTATAAAAATGCTTGGGCATCTGGTCATGCTATTGGTAAATGTCGGCAAACCAATTCATACACCAGTGTCTCTATGGAATATAAATCCACCCAATTCAACAGTCCTTACCATCAAATGACTGAATTCGTATCTTATGCAGATGATTCTCAATTATCCATTATATTAGGCAGTCACTTCCCCTTCTTTTTCTGCTCCTCCTGCTAACTGCCACATCATTGGTCATTGCCCTGATCACCTATTCCTCTAGAGCTGCTCCTGGAGAGAGAAGACAAGTTTAATGTGACTAATGCTATATTATCTTAAAACTATGTCCAACATTTCAAAAATGTGAGGCTGGCATCTTCTCGATGTGACTGGCTTCCTATGAAGCTAATCAGTCACTGTTTTGAGACTTCCTTCTGTTTAGTATACTTATGTCACGGCTTTCTCCATTAGCTCTAACGATTTGAAAATTGACAGTTTTACCATTTTATTAATCCTAGGAGCTTTGGTGCAAGGCTGGAGAAAGGGATGACAGCAGATGAAATTAATGACTCAATTGAATTTTGGGAAGTATCTGCTGATGTTATTAATTCACGCTGAATTCTTGAACCTTGTCTTGGACATGGGTGTAAGAGAAGAATGCTTTCTGGAATGATGTAAGAATGAACAGAACTTGAACCAAAAAACTTAGCCATTCTTCAGATGAAGATTTGGGGATGCTTGGGAAAATACTTACAGGGAGATGCACAGTTCCTCTCAGGGACCTCTCAGACTGATACACAAACACCTACCAGGTCTTTTCAATCAAAGACTTTTACCATGGTGTCCTCAAGGGGCTTACGGCAATTATACCCAATATCAGGGCTTACTTCTGAATTTTTTTAGGCTTGGACATTTTTCATGGTGGCCTGTTTATGTCCCTGGAGAATAGTGGATAATTTCCTGGAAAAACCCACATGGCTCAAGACAGCCACAGCCCCACCCCTACTGGCTCCTCTTTCAGCTGTCCCCACAAACAACAGTCAGCCCAGAGCAGCTGCAGACACTGCCCCTCCCTTCAGCTTCCATTAGTAGGGAAGCCAAGGGAACCAGGCTGCTGGGATGAACTCCATGGCATATGCTAGTACCTTAGGATTTTATCTTTTCTGCCCACCCCACAGGCTGGGCCACCATCTCTCTCACCTCTCCTCAAGCCCTAGGGAGAGTACAGTCATTCCTGTCACCACCCCTTACACACACACACACACACACACACACACTACACACACACTACACACACACGTAGGGAGAGTACAATCATTCCTGCCACCACCCCTTACACACACACACACACACACACACACTACACACACACACACACACACACACACACACACACACACACACACGACCCTTTGATGGAGAGTCAGTGGCCCAGCTCCTTCTAGTGGTCAAATGTGGTAAAGGCTTTCCAAGGTGAATTTTGCACCACTTTGGTCTCCAATGGTGACTTGGAGGCTTCCTTTCTAACTCCTGCAAAAGAAAAAAAAACAACTCTGGAGTTTCCAAGCATTTTAAAGCAAACCCAAAAACAATTAAAACAGTGGGAAACTGAGCTTAAATAACACTGTGACACTACTTCTACTATTGAACACATATAGGAAAGGAAGAGGGTTTCATAATTTATAATTCATGATTGATATTCTGGGACTAAAAAAGACACAGGCTGAAGGACCAGTTTGGAAGCCTTCTGTCTGATGCTGCATCACCACTGATGTGCTCAGAAAGTGCTAGTACTGTTACTTCTGCAAACATGACTATTCTGAATTAATACAGCAGCTCATTGGCCCCTAGAACTGGGGTTTGCACTGCTGTCAGAAATGGGAAAGGAGGGACCTGAACAGTATGTGAAGTCCCTTCTGACAGGCACTTTGAGTCATGGCTTTACCTGGGAGCTAAGTTACTCTAGAGTTGAGATAGTCTGGTTTAGGAGTTCCTCATTACCTAGGTGACCTCTCATAAATCTTCCACAAGAGGGAGACAGACTTCTAGTGGCATTTGTGCATTATGGGTTTATGGTTCTAGGAATGAAGCACTTTTTCATCTTTTAATGTCATTTACTCCTTGTGGCGTTATTAGAGGATGGTACTAATATTATACTCATTTTGTAATTCAGGGAGTAATCTTTCAGAAATCTTACGTGGCTTGTTTAAAAACATGATTAGTAAAATAGCAGAGTCAGATCTCAGATCCAGGACTTCTGATCTCTTTGTGTCTGAGCTCAGGCCTCTCTTCCTTGGCTTCTCACCATTTCATTGCAGCAGAGCCAAGGAACACAGCGGATGGAGGTGTGGTTGTGGTGGGTAGGCTGTTCAGAGGGTGAGGGCTGAAGGAAAACTCCATTGTGAGTTGGAACCTTGCCCAGGGTGTGGCCCTTGGGGGGTGACAGCTGAGAATAAGGGTGGGCTCTGCAATGGTCTGGGAAATGTTATTTTGTTCTCAAACCACATGTCTACTCAAGTTTCCCTCTTAGCACACTCCAGAGAGCTCTAGAAAGCAGGGAGGAGAGAGAAGGTTCGAGGTGGGAGAAAATAACTATGAAGTTGCAGAAAGGAAGTGTCTTCCTTTTGTGATGCTCGGAACTCAGCCTGGTTTGTATTGTACGTCTCTGCAGATGGCCTCCTCTATCCAAATGGGGCTGTTGCCATGTTACTGCTTTGCATCCCCGGATCTGAGCAAAGATTCCTCCCCCTCTTTAGTCCCCCCCCCCCCCACACTGGTGACTCAGCTCCTCCTCTCCTCACAGTTTACGGGGGATGGGGATACTGAGAGCAGAGACTATTTTGGCTTCTCCGACCTTCAAAAAGCAGCTCTTGGCAGCCAGGGGCAAGGGTGGAGCCGGTGCTGGGGTAAGAGTGGGTGGATGTCAATGGGAGGAAGCAGTAGGAATTGCCCGGGACTGGGGAGGGTTGATGGGAGGGAAGAGGGCAGGGAAGGACCCTGCGGGAACTTGAGCATCAGTGGTTGGAACTCAGTGCTAGAGCTCCCTAGGTCCTCTCTTTTGGTCCTAGAGCACGTGTCACCAAATCTGAGACAGAAGAAGAGACTAAGGGCAACAGGACCAATGTTAAAAGGATTAAGACCCTATAAAATGAAGACATCAGAGAGACAGCAAAGTACAGAGACAAGAACAGGGACCCAACACCCTACAAAGTCATTATAAGATCTTTTTAGTCCAAAGGGTACTTTATGTGACATTTAATAATTGGTCTATAGAAAGAAACTCTTATAGGCCTGGGGCCCTGCTGATCTTCCTTCATCCCTTTAACTATTTCACTGAAAGGTAGAATGTGCCCTGAAACTTCAGAAAATGCCTCTTCATACCCAGAGAACAAGAATTCCAAATATCAGTGCCTGTGTGGTTGCAGTGCTGTGCTGCATTGGCACAGAATTGTAGGCAGTCTTAGGGCCCCTGTGCCCCACCCCAGACAGGCTAGAGATGGACTAGGGACTGTGTGTCCACTCCAGAATTTCAAACTACCCCCCAACTTAAAATGACTTCTTTCTGCCACATTCCCTCCCCGCATGTCTACAGCTGTGGCTCAGAAGACAGCAGAGCTCAGCGCAACTGCCTCCTTTCTGTCATCCCTAGCCTTCTCAAGTAGTCCCTTCACTCCTACCCTAAGCTTTTAGGCCCCCAGCCTCTTTTGTCTCCTGCTCCTCCAGGAATTGAAGGTCATTCCCCCAGTCTGAGGGGAGAGGCAGCAGATGGTTCCTCAGAGAAAGGGGAGGGCCCAACCTTCTATATCCCCTGCAATGTGTAGTGCAGAGTTTGGGTCTTTGGCTGATGCTAAAAGAATGTATCTTAACTAAGCAGGGTTGGGGGAGAAGGACCCTGTAGGCCACTGGAGACCACCCTCACACTTTGAGCTGCTAGACGACTCCTCAGCCCCCAGCCAAGCAGAAGCACTAGAGCGCTGACACTGTGAAGGCAAAGAAACAGTTAAGTCTCTAGAGCCTCGTCATGGACCAGCCCCTCTTCCCCGCCCTGGCGCCGCCCTCACCATCAAGCGCCCCCCCCCCCCACCCCACTCCCACCCCAGTGCCGCAGACTCTTCTCTGAAGCTGCCGGCTGAGGCCGGAGCAGCAGCCTCCATGAGGGTCTCCCTCCTACATCCCCGGGTAAGAACCCAACCGGGCCAAAGGACTTGGCAAGGATCGTGGGGGATGCTGTGATGGGGAGGTGGGATGCGGGTAACGGGAAGGGAGTTGATAACCTAATCTGCTGTGTCTGGACCTAGCCTGGCGGGGGTGGGCAGGGTGGGCTGCGGAGAAGATGAACTGACTGTGGGGCCAGCCTGGACCCAGAACCAAGCGGAGGCCAGTGGGGCCGGCACTGTGACAAGCCACCGCGCGGACTGGGCTGAGCTGGGAGCAGCCGCCCAGGGGCAGCCGCAGAGGGCGGTGTCACCGGCTCTGCCCGGCGGCCTGGGGCGGCCTGGGGCTCGGACGGAGTTCGGGGCTGTGTCTCTGGTAGGGACAGAAGTATTAGAGAGAAAGGCGGATGTTGTGGGAATGCATCGAATGGGAGGGTCTCTGGGTGTCAGCTGCTGGATTGCTCAGCTGCTCCGATGCAGGGGGGTGAACGGGACCGCGAGTTTTTGCCAAGTAAGGGAAGGTGGGGGACAGTTTGGAAAAGAAGAGAGGAAAGGGTCGTTAAGACGTGGCACGCGCCTCCTCACAGACCAGCGGGTGTGCGGTGTGCTCCCCACACCCATTCCCGGCAACCAGCGAGCTTGAAACTTGGACTCGAAGCCCCCTCTTTCTGGCTGCCTCCGGGGATGGAGAGGCCGCCCAGGAGATGGGGAACGCTCGCTCCCCAGCAGCTGCCCCGCATTCCCAGTGCTGTCAACCCCGCCGGCTCCCAGTCACGGCCCCACCCCCAACCCCCATCTCCGCTTCTCTTCCCAAGATGGGGGCTCCGAACAGAGGAGCCCGTTTCTTCTCCCTCTCTGCGTCCCCCCCTTTCCCTCCCCACCCCCCATGCAGAGGCAGCCAAGAAAATGACTTGTCATGCTGGGGTGGGGGCGGGGGCGGAGCCGGAGCCGGAGCTCAGCGCGCACACTCACACACTGCGGCACACTGCAGCTGCCCGGCCCCCTCCCGCCGCCTCACTGCGGAGACACCTGCCCTCCCGGCCTCGCCGGCTCGGCTCCGCACCCGCAGCCACCCCCCGCCCCCCACTAGCCCTATCCCTGGCCTGGGGATGTGCCCCTGCCTCAAAGAAGTCCTCTCCGAAGAAAGCGGAAAAACAAGTCCGAGGGCTTCAGTGGGATTGCGAGGGGAGCAGAGGAGAGGCAGAGGGCTTCCTCCCTTCCTTCTTTTCGGGGAGGGGCGCGGGATAGAAACCACATAGTAGTGGCCAGTCACAGCCGGAGCGCCCAGGGGTGAGCCATAGGGTCTTACGCCAAGACCAGAATTGGTGATTATAAACCAGTCTAGGGGGCCGGGGTGGGGGCGATGGCAGACTGGGGGAACAGAGGTAGTGGAGAGAAAGCAAATTGGACTGTATCCCAGGATTTTTCCTTTTCTGATCCTCCTAACTTAGATGTGTTGACCTTGGGCGTTTGTGCTGGGGGCGAGGGAGGTTGTTGAACTGCCCTTCAAAATCTAAACTACTTTAGAGCTGCCTAGGGCTGGCTGCTCCCTGAACCTTTAAGTCCGTCATCCCTCACCTGTCCAAGCCTTGCCCCTGCGTGACTCCGAGGTGGTTCTCTTCCTCTGAACTGACCTCGAAGTGTCCCTCAATTCCCAAGTTAATAGAAGAGAACCCTTGAACTCCGCATGGGCCCCGCCCACCCTGCATGGGCCTTGGTCTTCTGACACCATCGGTAGTTCATTTCCCTGCAGCTGCCAGATCTGCCCGATCCTGGCACAATCGCTCTTCCGTTTAACAAAGGCCCTGGCCCCGGGGTCCTCTTGTCTGAGCCCCAGAAAGAGGAGAGAGTGCTGGGTCACAGAAGAGGGTCTGGGGGACAGGTTATGAGTCCTCCCACCAGAATCCTCCAGACAGCCCACGTCCACACCGACCACCTATTCAATTGGTGAGGGCAGGAGGAGCCAGGGCTGGCAGCACCCTTCTTCAGGATCTCCTCTCTAACCTGGCACTTTCTTTGCTGCATTGCTTGGTGTTTCATGTGAGTCTGGATAAGGGACATAGAGAGGGGATTTGAGGGTGTATTCTGTCCCCCCCACCCCACCCTCGTAGCCTGGGGAACACTCTGAACCTCTCCTATCTTAACTGTTTCTCTGTGCACCCCAGACTCCCCTCCCTATGACAGAAGGTCCATGGGAGAGGCGCAAGAATGAGAGGAGAAACTGTTGTCCTCTCGGAGAGGTCGGGTTGTGGAGAGTGAACCAGGAGCCTGGGGACGTGGAGCTGAGGTGGGAGACAGGGCGTGAAACCTTTAGTGGTGGGAACAGGATGACTGTGTGTGTTTGTAAGCACAGGCTCGGCCTCCGAGGAACCAGAAAACAGATTAAGTGGTCCTGTTTCTCCTCTGCATTGTAACTCCCTAGGGTTTAGATAGCTCAGACTGCTCTGAGTCCTTTGGAATGGGACTTCAGGCCTCGGATGGGAGTTTGAAAGGAGGATGAGTTCGTACCCACTGCCGTCTCCTTATTTCCAGGCACTCTGGCAAGAAAGCCCTGGGCAGAGGCAAGCTAGTGAGCAGAGAGCTGAGTGAGGATCAACGTCGCAGAAGCCCCTCCTCCAGCTGAGCCCCCCATCCCCAGGCAGCACCAGGAGCTTAGTGCTCCGGAGAGGGACAAAAGCTTCTTGTCAGCAGGGCAGCCTGAGGCGGGAGTTCCAGGCGGAGGGGGTGTAGATGAGGGGAGGGAGCAGACAGCCAGTGCGGGAGGAGGAAACCCTGGAAGGGAAGGGCTGCAGCCAGAGCCAGTCCCAAGACCTTACTCAGCAGGTTCCAAAATGGCTGGATCAAGGAGAGCCAGGCTACTCCTTCCCCCAGCCCCATTTTCTGATAGTGCAGTTTTTCCTCTCCTGCCCTACGCATGGCCTCTCGGCTTTAGTCTCTACCCACTTCCCTCAATACAAATTCCTGCATCTCTCCCTCAGGCCAGAGGACCCTCTGCCACCAGAGTGAGATCCTAGAGACCGTCATCCTCGTAAACCCCAGTGCCGACAGCATCAGCTCTGAGGTAAGGCCAGGGCCTGAGCCACACTGGGCCTGCTGAAAGCATCATAACCCACCCCCGCCAGTGCCAAGAACTCCCAGGCTTGGCTTTGAACCACGCTCTCTCTGCCATCTAAGCGGCCTCACAATCCCAGCCCCACCTGGAGGTGCCGAGGGGCTCCCAGTGGGTGGCATGTCCTTGCCTTACTGAGGGGGCCCTGGAACCTGCAGTGCCCTTTCCTAGGCTTCCTCCATCTGTGACCAGCCCTCTCCTTCTGCTGTAGGTTCACCACCTCCTCAGCAGCCCATCAGCTCACAAACTGCTGATCTTGAGTGGGCAGAGTTTAGAGCCTGGGGGAGACCTCATCCTACAGAGTGGCACTTACTCCTATCAAAACTTTGCCCAGGTCCTTCACAACCCAGAGGTGAGTCCTATGTCCCAGTGTCCAGGAGGAGCAGAACACAGGGTGGGACTAGATCTGTGGGGAGGGATCCAAGGAAGGGAAAATCCTATGGCCCTTGACCACCGGGGATGCTGGCAGAATGGTAGGAGATCACCTCGGAGAGAGAAGGAGACTAGCAGGTTGAATCTGAGCCGGGTTGAGACAACCCCAGTGACCTGATCAGGCCTTTTGTCTCCCATTCCTCCAGATTGCCCAACTGCTCAGCAACAAAGACCCTGGGATCCAGGCTTTCCTCACCGTGTCCTGCTTGGGGGAGGGCGACTGGAGCCACCTGGGGCTAGCTAGTTCCCAGGAGACCCTGCACCTCCGGCTAAACCCTGAGCCCACACTGCCCACCATGGACGGCGTGGCTGAATTCTCCGAGTATGTCTCTGAGACCGTGGACGTGCCGTCCCCCTTCGACCTACTGGAGCCCCCCACCTCAGGGGGCTTCCTCAAGCTCTCCAAGCCTTGCTGCTACATCTTCCCCGGCGGCCGAGGGGACTCGGCCCTCTTTGCCGTGAATGGTTTCAACATCCTGGTGGACGGTGGCTCTGACCGCAAGTCTTGCTTCTGGAAGCTGGTGCGGCACCTGGACCGCATCGACTCGGTGCTGCTCACCCACATCGGGGCCGACAACCTGCCAGGCATCAATGGGCTTCTGCAGCGCAAAGTGGCAGAACTGGAGGAGGAGCAGTCCCAGGGCTCCAGCAGCTACAGCGACTGGGTGAAGAACCTCATCTCCCCCGAGCTGGGGGTTGTCTTCTTCAACGTGCCCGATAAGCTGCGGCTGCCGGATGCCTCGCGGAAGGCCAAGCGCAGCATTGAGGAGGCCTGCCTCACTCTGCAGCACTTAAACCGCCTGGGCATCCACGCTGAGCCACTGTACCGCGTGGTCAGCAACACCATAGAGCCTCTCACCCTCTTCCACAAGATGGGTGTGGGCCGCCTGGACATGTACGTCCTCAACCCTGTCAAGGACAGCAAGGAGATGCAGTTCCTCATGCAAAAGTGGGCGGGCAACAGTAAAGCCAAGACAGGCATTGTGCTGGCTAACGGGAAGGAGGCTGAGATCTCGGTGCCCTACCTGACCTCTATCACCGCTCTGGTGGTCTGGTTGCCAGCCAACCCCACTGAGAAGATCGTGCGCGTCCTTTTCCCAGGGAATGCCCCCCAGAACAAGATCTTGGAGGGCCTGGAAAAGCTTCGACACCTGGACTTCCTGCGCTACCCCGTGGCCACACAGAAGGACCTGGCCACTGGGGCTGTGCCTGCCAACCTCAAACCCAGCAAAATCAAACAGCGGGCTGACAGCAAAGAGAGCCTCAAGGCCACGACCAAGACACCTGTGGGAAAACTGGCCAAACGGGAGGAGGTGGCCGAAGAGGGAGCCAAGGAGGCTCGCTCAGAACTGGCCAAAGAGTTAGCCAAGACAGAAAAGAAGGCAAAAGAGTCATCTGAGAAGCCCCCAGAGAAGCCCGCCAAGCCTGAGAGGGTGAAGACAGAGTCAAGCGAGGCACTGAAGGCAGAGAAGCGAAAGCTGATCAAAGACAAAGTGGGGAAGAAGCACCCGAAAGAAAAGATATCAAAGCTGGAAGAGAAAAAAGACAAAGAGAAAAAAGAGATCAAAAAGGAGAGGAAGGAGCTCAAGAAGGATGAAGGAAGAAAGGAGGAAAAGAAGGATGCCAAGAAGGAGGAGAAGAAGAAAGACACCAAACCTGAGGTCAAAAAGATTTCCAAGCCAGACCTGAAGCCCTTTACCCCTGAGGTGCGGAAGACCCTCTACAAAGCCAAGGCCCCCGGCAGAGTCAAGACAGACAAGAGCCGGGCTACCCGTGGGGACAAGGAGCTGTCCTCTGAGCCCCGGACACCCCCGGCCCAGAAGGGGGCTGCACCCCTCCCAACAAGGGAGCTGGCCTTGTCTTCACCAGAGGACCTCACACAGGACTTTGAGGAGTTGAAACGTGAGGAGAGGGAGTTGCTGACCGAACAAAGGGACACAAGACTAGGCGAGAAACCGCTCCCCCCGGACACTGCCGAGGAGGGACTCCCGAGCACAGCGGCCCTGGTGGCACCACCCTCTGTCCCTGGGCCGGAAGCAGAAGCGCCTGTGGTGAAGGAGAAAGAGGTTGTCCCAGACGTCCCTGAGGAACGAGGCGGCAAGGACAGAGGCCCGGACTCTGGGGCAGAAACAGAGGAAGAGAAAGAAACCTGGGAGGAAAAGAAGCCAAAGGAAGCCGAGGGGGTCCCTGACGGAACAGAAGCCCGAGAGGAAAGTGAACCTGAGGTAAAGGAAGATGTGATAGAGAAGGCCGAGTTAGAGGAGATGGAGGAGCTGCCCCCTTCCGATGAGGAGGAAGAGGAGGAGACAAAGGCGGAGGGTTTTTACCAAAAGCACATACAAGAAGCCTTGAAGGTGATGCCAAGGGCCAAGGAGGCTCTCGGCGGCCGGGAACCGGGACTCCAAGGCAAGGCCCCGGAGAAGGAGACCTCGTCATTCCTGAGCAGCCTGGCCACCCCGGCAGGAGCCACCGAGCACGTGTCTTACATCCAGGACGAGACGATCCCTGGCTACTCCGAGACCGAGCAGACCATCTCCGATGAAGAGATCCACGACGAGCCCGAGGAGCGCGCAGCCCCACCTAGGTTTCCGATAGGAACCTATGACCTCCCTGGGCCTGAAGGTCCCGGCCCCTTTGAGGCCAGCCAGCCTGCTGACAGCGCTGTTCCCGCCACCGCCAGCAAGGCCTACGGAGCACCCGAGACGGAACTCACCTACCCCCCCAACATGGTGGCCGCCCCTCTGGCGGAAGAGGAGCACGTGTCCTCGGCCACCTCGATCACCGAGTGTGACAAGCTCTCTTCCTTTGCTACGTCCGTGGCCGAGGACCAGTCCGTGGCTTCACTCACGGCCCCACAGACAGAGGAGACAGGCAAGAGCTCCCTGCTGCTTGACACAGTCACGAGCATCCCCTCATCCCGCACTGAAGCCACTCAGGGCCTGGACTACGTGCCATCGGCCGGCACCATCTCACCCACCTCCTCGCTGGAAGAAGACAAAGGCTTCAAGTCACCACCCTATGACGACTTCTCTGTGACCGGGGAGTCAGAGAAGAGAGGAGAGATGGTAGGGAGAGGCTTGTCTGGAGAGAGGGCCGTGGAGGAGGAAGAGGAGGAGGAGACCGCCAACATACAGATGTCAGAGAAACTGCATGGTCAGTATGGACCCCCGATGTTTGCCGCCCCTGGGCATGCCCTCCACCCAGGGGAACCAGCCCTTGGAGAGGCGGAGGAGCGCTGCCTCAGCCCGGATGACAGCACAGTGAAGATGGCCTCTCCGCCACCGTCTGGCCCACCCAGTGCCACCCACACGCCCTTTCATCAGTCCCCAGTGGAGGAAAAGTCTGAGCCCCAAGACTTTCAGGAAGCAGACTCCTGGGGAGACACTAAGAGTATCCCAGGTGTGGGCAAGGAAGTTGCTGCAGAGGAGGCCGCCAAGCCAGGGCCTGACAAGGGTACACTGGAGGAGGAAGGGAAGGCGCCTCCTCCCACGAGCCCCCAGGCCCAGGAGGCACCCATCAGCCTAGCAGGGGGACAGCCCGGCCGCACCATCCAGCTGCTGCCAGAACAGGACAAAGCCATCGTCCTCGAGACTGTGGAGGCAGGAGAGCCCGCAGGCCCGGTTCCAGAAACAGAAGCCCTACCCGGAGACTTCAGAACCTCACTCCAAGAACTTGGAGAACCTCAGAAAGAGGAGGTGCTCCAAATTCCTGACCGAGGCCTCTCCCCTGAAGAGGCAGAGTCCCTCTCTGTCCTCAGCGTGGTCTCCCCAGACACTGCCAAAAAGCAAGACACCACCCCGAGGTCTCCCTGTGGCCTGATGGAGCAGCGCCTCCACACAGACCTATGGCCGCAGGGATCTCCAGAAGACACCCGGTCACTGTCTCTCTCAGAGGAGAGTCCCAGCAAGGAGACCTCGCTGGACATCTCTTCCAAGCAGCTGTCTCCAGAAAGCCTTGGCACCCTCCAGTTTGGGGAACTAAGCCTTGGAAAGGAAGAAAAAGGGCCTCTGATGCAGGCTGAGGACACCACTTGCCACCTAGCCCCTGTGTCTATTCCAGAAGCCCGGGCAGCCACAGTGTCACCTCCCACAGATGGGACCAGTGGATACTCCGCACGGGCAGACATCACAGATGAGAGCCCCGATGGAAAATTACCCGCCAGTTCCTTCTCTCCCACTGCGCTGCTAGGAGATGGGAGGCGCTCACCCGGAGTGATCACAAGCCTGGGTGAACACATTCTCACACCTGATAGCTCCCTCACCAAGAGCCCTGAGTCCTTGCCAAGCCCTGCCATGGAGGATATCGTCATGGAGTGGGAAGGCAAAGTTCCAAAGTTGAAAGACAGACCCTCAGAGCAGAAGGAAAAGGGACCTGAGCCCACAGATGAAGTCCTTCAGCAGCAGGACAAAACCCTGGAGCAGAGGGACACTGTAATGGAGCAGAGGGACACAGCCATCTGTCAGAAAGATGAGATTCTGGAAGAGAAGGACAAGGCTGGGGAAGCACAGGATCAGGCTGTGGAACAAAAAGGTAGAGACTCAGAATATAGGGAAACAGCCCCGGAACAGAAGGACCAAGCCCCAGAAGGAAAAGACAAAGACTTAGAACCTAAAGACAGAGGCTTAGAACACAGGGACATAGCCCCAGAACAGAAGGACCAGGCCCTGGAAGGAAAAGACAAAGATTCAGAGCCTAAAGACAGAGACTCAGAACACAGGGAAACAGCCCCGGAACAGAAGGACCAGGCCCCGGAAGGAAAAGACAAAGATTTAGAGCCTGAAGACAGAGGCTTAGAACACAGGGACACAGCCCCGGAACAGAAGGACCAGGCCCCGGAAGGAAAAGACAAAGACTTAGAACCTAAAGACAGAGACTTAGAAGCAAAAGACAAGGCCCTAGAACAGGAGGACAAGGTCCCAGAAGAGAAAGATAAAATCTTAGAACAAAAAATCAGAGACTTGGAACATAAAGACACAGTTCCAGAAGAAACAGTCCCTGCACTGAAGGGCAAGGCCTTAGAACAGAAAGATGAAGCCTCTGAACAGGACAAGGCCCCAGAAGAGAAGGACAAGGCCCAGAAGGACCAGGCCCCAGAACAGAAGGACCAGGACTTAGCACAAAAATACTGGGCCCTCGAACAGAAGGCTGAAGCTCTGGAACAAACCATTAAGGCCGCTGAACAAAAAGATAAGTTTCTGGAAGAGAAGGACAAAACTCAGGAGCAGGAGAGCCCTGTGCAGGAGGATAAAACCATGGCACCGAAGGAGAAGATCCTAGAGGAAAAATCTCCAGAAAAAGTCAAGGCTGTGGAACAGAAAGAAGAAGCTGTGCTGGAGAAGAGCAAAGCTCTGGGGCTGGAAGAGAGCCCAGTGCAGGAGGACAAGGCCCGGGAGCAGGAGGAGAAGTACCAGAAGGAGCAGGATGTGGTCCAGGAGTGGCGAGAAACATCTCCAAGCAGCAGCGAGCTGGCTGGAGAACAGAAGGAGCCTGCGCGGACATGGGAGGACACATCTCCTGAGCAGGAGGACACGTACTGGAGGGGCAGGGAGGATGTGGTCCTGGGGCAGGACACGTACTGGCAGGAGCTGAGCTGTGAGCGGAAGGTCTGGTTCCCTCATGAGCTGGGGGGCCCGGGGGCCCGGCCACGGTACACAGAAGAGCGGGAGAGCACCTTCCTCGATGAGGGGCCGGACGATGAGCAGGAAGTGCCCCCCTTGGAGCACACACCCCAGAGTCCCTGGGCCTCGGACTTCAAGGGCTTTCAGGAGCCCGCACCACAGAAGGGACTGGAGGTGGAGCGCTGGCTTGCAGAGTCACCAGTCGGGCTGCCACCGGAGGAAGAGGACAAGCTGACCCGCTCGCCCTTTGAGATCATCTCTCCTCCGGCCTCCCCGCCAGAGATGGCTGGACAGAGGGTTCTGCCAGCCCTGGGGCAAGAGAGCCCCATCCCAGATCCTAACCTCCTGCCACCCGTGAGGGATGAACCCACCACCCGCTCCTGGCTGGCTGACATCCCACCATGGGTGCCCAAGGACAGACCCCTGCCCCCTGCACCCCTCTCCCCTGCTCCCGCTCCCCCGACGCCTGCCCCAGAGCCACACACTCCTGCGCCCTTCTCCTGGGGCACAGCCGAGGGGGAGGGTGTGATGGCTGCAGTGCAGGAGGGGGCAGCCGAGCTGGAAGGCGGGCCGTACTCCCCGCTAGGGAAGGACTACCGCAAGGCCGAGGGGGAAAGGGAAGAAGAAGCGGGGGTTCCTGACCACAGCCCCCGGAGCTCACAGGTCCCCAAGGCCAGCGAGAGCCATGCCTCTGAGGAGCCCGAGCAGACCGAGCCAGAGCAGAGAGAGCCCACTCCCTATCCGGACGAGCGGAGCTTCCAGTACGCAGACATCTACGAGCAGATGATGCTCACGGGGCTGGGCCCCGCCTGCCCCACTAGAGAGCCTCCGCTTGGAGCCGCTGGGGACTGGCCCCCCCACATCTCAACCAAGGAGGAAGCTGCTGGCCGAGACACGCCTGCAGAGAAGGAGCTTTCATCTCCTGTCTCACCCCATAGCCTCCAATTCGACACTCCAGCCTTCAGCTATGCAGCTCTGGCGGGACCCACTGTGCCCCCCAGGCAGGAGCCTGAGCCGGAGCCGGGCATGCACCCCAGCCTCACCCCACCTGCGGTACCCCCCCGTGCTCCTATCCCCCAGAGCCAAGGCCCAAGCCCGCCGCTGAATGGTCACATCCTGAGCTGCAGCCCAGATCGGAGAACCCCCTCCCCCAAGGAACCAGGCCGTGGTCCCTGGGATGACAGCCCGAGTGATTCGGAGCTGGAGAAGGGGGCTCGGGAGCAACCCGAAAAAGAGGCCCAGTCCCCAAGTCCCCCGTACCCCACGCCTGCTGGCCCCTCCGCCTTGTGGCCCGAAAGCGAGGCACGTACCAGCCCTTCCTCAGACTCACACCTGGGTCCTGCGCGACCCAGCCTGGACTTCCCTGCGTCAGCCTTTGGCTTCTCCTCACTGCAGCCGGCGCCTCCACAGCTGCCCTCCCCAGCGGAACCCCGCTCGGCACCCTGTGGGTCGCTTGCCTTCTCTGGGGACCGGGCTTTGGCTCTGGCTCCAGGACCCCCCGCCAGAGCCCGGCATGATGAGTACCTCGAAGTGACCAAGGCCCCCAGCCTGGACTCTTCACTGCCCCAGCTTCCGTCTCCCGGATCTCCCGGCGCCCCTCTCCTCTCCAGTCTGCCGAGGCCCGCCTCTCCCGCCCTGTCTGAAGGCTCCTCCTCGGAGGCCACCACACCTGTGATTTCAAGCGTGGCTGAGCGCTTCCCTCCCGTTCTGGGAGCTGCAGAACCAGCGTCCAGACAGCTGGTCCCAGGAATGGAAGCTGCTGCCCATGGCCTCTGGGACCTCGCTCCTCTGAGCCCAGCACCTCCAGCGTCCCTGGACTTGGCCCCAGCTCCGGCTCCGAGCCTGCCCGGGGATATGGATGACGGCACCCTGCCCTGTCGCCTGGAGTGCTCGGGGGTGGCCGCCAAGAAGCCAAGCCCCTCCCAGGGTCCCTCCGAGGATGGTGCCACCAATGGTCCAACTGAAACCAGCCCCAAGCCCCCGGGCCCTGCCCCGGCCGAGGCTGAGGCCTGCCCTGCCTGGGAGCGTGGCGCCTGGCCTGAGGGAGCCGAGAGGAGCCCCCGGCCTGACACGCTGCTGTCCCCTGAGCAGCCGACGTGTCCTGGAGCAGCCCCTGGAGACCAGCCTAGAAGCAGCTCCCCGGAGACGGAGGCTGGGCCCCAGGGCTGTGCTGCTGAACCCCGGGCCCACCGCGGGGAGCTCTCCCTCTCCTTCCTGAACCCTCCTCTGCCTCGGTCCACGGATGACAGCGACCCCTCAACTGAGGAGGCGCGGCTGGTAGGGAGAGGGGGGCGGCGCCGGGCGGGAGCCCCAGGGGCCACAGGGGGCCCGTGCCCCATGGCAGATGAGACACCCCCAACGTCAGCCAGTGACTCAGGCTCCTCACAGTCAGATTCTGACGTTCCACCAGAAACTGAGGAGTGTCCATCCATCACGGCTGAGGCAGCCCTCGACTCAGATGAAGATGGGGACTTCCTGCCTGTGGACAAAGCTGGTGGGGTCAGTGGGACTCACCATCCCAGGCCCGGCCATGATCCGCCCCCGCTCCCCCAGCCAGACCCTCGGCCAGCCCCTCCCCGACCTGACGTGTGCATGGCTGACCCCGAGGGGCTCAGCTCGGAGTCTGGAAGGGTAGAGAGGCTACGGGAGAAGGAGAAGGCACAGGGGAGAGCTGGTCGCAGGGCCCCAAGCAGGGCCAAACCAGCGTCTCCTGCCCGCCGTCTGGATCTTCGGGGAAAACGCTCACCCACCCCTGGTAAAGGGACTGCAGATCGAGCCTCCCGGGTCCCACCCCGGCCACGCAGCACTCCAAGCCAGGTCACCCCAGCAGAGGAAAAGGATGGACACAGCCCCATGTCCAAAGGCTTAGTCAACGGACTCAAGGCAGGACCAAGTAAGTATAACGTGGAGAGTGGGAGACTGGTTTGGGTCTGGGTGTGGCTGGTCAGGGGCTCCAGTGGGAGGAAGGAAGACAGTTGCCAAAAGAATTCTCTCCCTCTACAATGAGTCCTGTGTTGTCTCTACAGCGGCCTTGGGTTCCAAGAGCGGCTCTGGTGCCCCTGTATATGTGGATCTTGCCTACATCCCGAATCACTGCAGCGGCAAGACTGCCGACCTTGACTTCTTCCGACGAGTGCGTGCATCCTACTATGTGGTCAGTGGGAACGACCCTGCCAACGGCGAGCCGAGCAGGGCTGTGCTGGATGCCCTGCTGGAGGGCAAGGCCCAGTGGGGGGAGAATCTTCAGGTGAGTGGCAGGGAACACCAGGGAGGCGGTCTGGTCCGAGTTTGCTCAGAGCAACAGTGAACACAGTCTCTGTTCCCGAAAGGAGGACGGAGCCTTTCCTCTGGTCCTTCCTGAACTATCAGGTGCCCATCCCCCGACCTCCCGTCCCTCCGCATTCTCACCTGAGGCTGTCTTGTCTCCTGCCCAGGTGACTCTGATCCCTACTCATGACACGGAGGTGACGCGTGAGTGGTACCAGCAGACCCATGAGCAGCAGCAGCAGCTGAACGTTCTAGTCCTGGCCAGCAGCAGCACCGTGGTCATGCAGGACGAGTCCTTCCCTGCCTGCAAGATTGAGTTCTGAAAGAGCGACTCTCCCTTCCCCGAGGATCCGCTCCCCCAGCTCCCCTAGATGATGGCAACTGCTGAGTCCTTTGGGGTTGAGGGACATGGGAGTTGGGGGAGGGGGTGGGGTGGACAGGATGTCTTGTGGGAACTTAGGCTGGGCTTAATGGGAGGGGTCATCCTTCCCCCTCATCCACATCTGAAAGGAGTCTCCAAACCAAAGGTAACCAGGATTAGGATAGGGAGAGGATGCAAAATTAGGGCATGAGGTCATCTGATGCCTGAGGACCCTCGAGTGACACCCTCTCTTAGCACTGCCCAGTGCTGGTGATGGAGTGGAGAGTGAGGATGGGCCTCAGCGAGCAGCCTCCTCCCTCACGGAGGGAGGTCATATCCCCAGCCCCAGGGATCTCTTAATCTATTTAATTTAGCATCCCACGGAAGAACTTCCAGTAGTAATTTATGTGACCTGGGGGCAGGATACTGTCAGTGAGGTGTTCAGAGCTGCACCCTTCGGTCCATCTCCCATTCCCTTCCCCGTCAGAGTCTGGGTTCCAGCAGGGATCTGGGGGAGGCCACTGCTACACTGTCCCACTGCTTCCCTCCATGTCTGAATGTCTCAATCCAAAACTTGAAGCTCTTTTTTAACCAACAGATTGGTGAGGAGAAGAAAGGAGCTTATCCTCCCAGCCCCTGCTTCATACCATTCACATCCCAGAGCCATGCCCAGACCAGGTCTGCTGGGCAACACAAAGGAGCAAGGAGAGCCCGGCCCCACTCGCGGAATCTTTCCAAGCTCCCTGATCTTAGGAGGTTTTCACCCGCCCATTCCAACTCTCCTGATCCCTTCTCATACCTGCTTGGCTTATCTGCATGTGGTCACCTGCTGTGGCCTGGTGTGTAATGGGTTAAAAGCCACTGCCTGACGTCCAAACACTTGACACCCCGGCAACGTGTGACTCCCCCAACATTCCATTCTGCCATCCTGCAGCTGAAGTGGGAACGCTGGCTGCCTTTCCAGCTCCACACTCTTGGACAGAGGATCTGGGAGGCGGAGGACTTGGGGATAAGGAGAGGGAGGAAGGAAAGAGGGAGAGGAAGCTGAGCTAAGGCTGAACTCTGACTGAGGGAGATGAAAACAGGCCGAAAATACCACCCTGGGAGAGGACCTCACCCCAAGCAAGCCAGTAAGAGCTCTGCCAGACTGCTGCGGGACTGAGAAATCCAGACGCTCCTGTCAGGACTCGGCTTCTCTGCCAAATGACTGTGTGGAAACCAAATCGAGCCGCCTGTGTTCTTCCAGCTCCCACTCTCCCATGCTGCTGTGTTCTGCTCCTCCCCACTCTTCCCTGCTCTAGTTCCCAGCTGCTGTAACGGAGCCGCCTCCAATTCTAACAATAAATCCAGTTCATTACAGATGCTCCAGTGAGGCTTAGGCTTTTTCTGACTCTACACATTGCTCAGTTGCTGGGCCCTGGCTTCTGCCTCTCTGCTTCTACCAGCGTTGTCATTTATCTCAGTGCCTTTGATGACTGGAGGCAGTTCCAAGAGCCAGGCAGGCCTAAGAATACAGGGTGGGTGAAGGGCGAAAAAGTTATGGGAAGCCAGGATAACTTCTAAAAACAGGTGAGAGTGCCCAAGGATGGGGAATAGGAACTGAGCGTAGGGACACATGTTTGGTTTGGGGGAGGGGAGAGAAGCTAGAGGGGGGTGGGGGTGAGGGCAGTGTCTCTGAAGAAGGGGAACTGCGTACCAAGGGGTCAAGAGCTTAGGGCTGAATAACTAGCATCAGATACCTTGCACAAAGTGAAGTGAAGTCGCTCAGTCGTGTCTGACTCTGCGACTTCATGGACTGTAGCCTACCAGGCTCCTCCGTCCATGGGATTCTCCAGGCAAGAATACTGGAGTGGGTTGCCATTTCCTCCTCCAGGGGATCTTCCCAACCCAGGGATCAAACCCGGTCTCCCACATTGCAGGCAGACGCTTTACCCGCTGAGCCACCAGGGAAGCCCGAGAACCTTGCACAGGAGAACATCAAAGAGGAAAGGAGTTGAGCGGGCTCCATGAGATCCAGAGCCTGTTGAGATTGTAAACAGCTTTTACCGGTGCAGTCAGGATTTCCAGCAAGTAAACTGTTGGATTTTCCCCTGCAGTGAAACCCTTTATAGTCCTGGGTATGTCAGGAGAGGCCACATTATAAGTGTGAATACATGGACACATGGGGAGGGGGAGATTCCAGCCTTCCTAGTGTTTCCGGCTCTCCCAGTGTAAAGACATGAAAGGAATAAGAAAGAGCATAACCCCTATATATCAACTCCTCCTGACACTCCCAAGCATCAGAGTTAAAATGAGAGTGATTCCAACAATCTGGTGAGAAGGCATTGTGCCTTTGGTGCTTCACAGAGATAGAACCTCTCTTCCTGGTAACATGACTTATTTAAGAAATTTTAGGATGGTGGGCTGGTGGCCATAAGGACTTCCTGGGATGCCTGATCTCCATATTTTTATAGCCCATTTCTGCTCAACTACAATGGCTTCTGACGGGTTCAGATTAATTCAGTCAACAGACATGCTTGATCTACATTCATAATCATTCTTGAATTCACAAGGACATCATCACCACCACTATGATTCTTATTATTTCTTATTTATTGAGCACTCATAATGTTCCAGCCCTCCCCTCCAACCTCTCCTACTCATCTCCATTCCCAACCCCAGGTCTTTGGGAAAAGCTTCATAATCACATCTGGCCCTAAAGACATAATAATATAAGGACAAATCTCTTGGGGACCCTGGAGTATTTGGTCTTTGGCCAGTCTGTCCCTGGCGTGACTACAGAAATATATATATATATAATCTTTGCTCATGTCTGTACAATATTGATCTCTGCTGATTGCTTAAAATAGAACCTGATTTTTCTCTACTACAACATCTCCTAAGCCATACAGCTTCTCAACAAAAGGAGGCCCAGCTTTACAGATTAGCCAAGAATCCCACAGCATTTTAAGTAGTTTACTCTGAAATTTTCACAGCAATCTAATACCTGTTTTTCCCTAGAGCTACTGCCCAGAGGAACAGGACTAGGGCCGAGAGGGCGGTTGGGGATGATAAGGAAACACCCGTAAGCCCAATCTAAAAATTAGTGGTCATGATGGATGTTTGTTGGGGAAAGGAGCTCTCTTTTCCCAGACATTTCAGACAGCCATCCTGGGCCCACCTGAGGATGCTAACAAAGACAAGTGTCCCCCAAGTGCACATATGGTCTAAGGGTACCTTGAAAAGTTGTGAATACTTCCCAGAAAAGTGGAGAACTTGGAGTCCCTTTTGCACCCATAGATGGTGTCTTCAGCAGTTAAGTGGTATTTCCTTTACCAGTCTTGGATTTCCTGGGATGATCAGAGAATGTTAGGTAATGATAGACCCGTCTAACCCTTGAAGGAAATCGTATTCAAGTCTGATGGCTGGGTGAGAAGTCAATGGCTGCTTTGAACATGAAATTGGCTCCTCCCCATGCCCAACCCTGGCACAGATGTGCTTCAATGCCAAAAGGACTGCTTCCTCAGACACCTCTGGTGACATTCAAGGCCTTAATGCTGGCAGGTGAGTTAGGCAACAGGACAAGTTGCTAGCTCAAATGGCTGGTATGGTGTGACACCACTAATGAGAAAATGATGACTCACACGTTGCTGGTGGAAGGGGGGCGTTCTGGTCAGGGGCTAGAGACTGGCTCTGAGGGTTTGCATTGCTAGGTGGACACTGGACTTGGGGAACATCCTCTCCAGATAGCTGGCCAATCAGCTCAGGGACCACATAGGACTGCTGCTGATTCACCCACTCTGAGACCTCCTGGGCCTGCAGGGCAACCTCCCCAGGGAACTCTAGAGGCGGGTTATCAACCTCAGGTGTGTCCTGAGACAACAAATTGATTGCAGAAGCCCCTTGGGTCAGCCTGCCAATGTCCACAGAGAATTCCTGGCATGATTGGCTGAGCTCCTCAGGGATCTCTTGGGTGGGCTTGCCAGCCTCCCCAAGGACTTCCTGGGCTGGGCCATCAACCCCTACAGGGAACCCATGGACCAGCCTGCCAGTCTCTACAGGGACCCTCTGGCATGGCTGGTTGACCTCCTCAGAGTTCTCCTGGCAAAGTTCGCAAGCTTCTTTGGAGACTTTCTGGTATAGCTGGCTGGCATCCTGGCATGGTTGGCTGATCTGAGGGACCTCCTGGCATGTCTGGTTAACATCGTCGCGGTTCTCCTCGCATAGTTGGCGGATGTCGGAGAGCTGCTGGCACGGCTGGCTGACCTCTTCAGGGATGTCCTGGCATGGCTGGCTGCTGTCAGGGGCCTCCTGACATGGCTGGCTGATTTCCTCAGCTACCTCCTGGCATGGCTGGTTGGTTTCTACAGGTGGTTCCTGTGGGGACTGGTTTTGTTCAAAAGGCTCTTGCTGCCCTTCTAAAGGCGGCTCTTGTGCGCCACTCCCAGGGGCCTCCTGGAGCAGCCTGAGGTCTTGATATCCTTCAGTCATGTGTGAGCTTAGGGAGGGCTGATCACTGAAGCCGAAAGGGCAGTTACCATCCACTGCAGTAGGGGAAGAAGGACCAGCACTGGAAACAGTGCTGGAAGGGCCACTGCTGTCTGCAAAGCAAAGCCAGAGACCAAGTCAGACAAGCTGGAAGCACAGGCTCTACCGCGTCTGTAGCTCAAGTGCCAGAACAGATGGTCTTTATTACTCATGTCTTGGGGAATGAGGGTCTGAATTCTTCCTAAGTTATGCAGAGACTCCTAAGTTAGCCTAACCCTGGAACTGTTGCTCTGGCCTAATGTGTACTACTGGCGTAACACTAAGATTTCAGAGTGAGTACTGAGGCCCAATTCATCCAGTTCTTTCATAAATGTATGCCCATTCCAACTCCAAATTCCCATGATCCCTCATTCCCTCTTCGGAAGCATATGAACACTTCATATCAGTGGTTCATAATTAGGGTTACATACCAAAATTATGGGAAATTTTAAAAAAATACATATTTCCAGGTTCTATCTTCAGAAATCATAATTCTGTAGTTTTTTTTTTTTTTTTTTTTAATTCTGTAGCTTTAGAGTAAAGGTGGGGGATGTTAAAACACTCTCAGTTAAATCTGACAAACATTTTTGGTTAAGAATTATTTCTTTAAAGCTTATTTTTGGGGCAGCTGTAATCATTGTTTACTACCCAAGGAACAAGTAAGCAGGAAAATGTAGAAAAACTTTGTGAATCAGAGCATTAGGAAGCAAAGTGATTTACTCAAAGATGGAAGACTGCCACAGAACAGCAGTTCTTAATTAACCTTTCTGGAGGTCACTGATTCCTTTGAAATTCTAATGAAAGTCATAGACTATGTTCCCAGAAAAATGTGCATGTGGATATCCTCGCTAATGTTTACATATCATTCCTAGAGTTCCTAGACTTTACCCTGAAATCCATCCATAGATCCAGGGTTAGGACCCTCCAAGTTTTGGGACACACAGTGTTCCAGGTTTATGGATATTATATACATATAAAATATAAACATGAATTTCCTAGATTCTGACAGTAGTCAAATGAAAGACTTAAGTCTTTAATTACACTGTGGGACAACTACTACCCCAACTTCTACTTCTTCATTGATCCTTACAGGGAACTAATTTACCTTTCCCTTTGTAAATATTTTATTTATTGACAGTACTGCAGCTTTATATTTAAACCACTCTAATATCAACAATGATAGATTTTGGAAATAAAGGACGCCTGAATATATTGCCATCAGGAGAACTGGGAGAGTTGGTAAGCCTGAGCCTGAAAACTCAATGATTCATTAGTCATTGAGTTTAAGGAATGCCAGCTATCTCTTTTCTGTAAAGGATCATAGGAGGCATGCTTCAAGCAGAAAAAAAAGAGGAATGTGGCTTGGGGTCAACAAGGCATATTTAGGGCAGATAGACCCCAAAGAAAATGTTTATAAGTGAACTACACATCTGATGCTGAGATTTTTTTAAAAAAGGAGAAAAAAGATGTAAGCTGAGTTCACCCAAGGATGATGAAGTAGTAGCCTTAATATTCAGCTAGTAGTTTGATTCAGACAAATCATAGAATTCAGACAGAAAACAGAAGTTGAAAAAAGGTAAGATTTCTAGGGCACAGAACCTATAAACACTACTGGACAGAGAAAAAGGCTTAATGGCAAGGTGAGTGTAGAATAATTTGAAATTCAGGGGAAGAATTCTTGCTGTCAGGAAGGAAAGTTTCTTCTGCATAAAGGGTGTCAGAAGCATAAAATTTTACAAGTCTACTCCAATGCTAAAATATGCATCTTTGCTCCAGTTCTATCCAAGTAAAATAATAAAAGCCATGTTTGATTTTAGATAGTCCCTGGAGGACTCTTCCACTGCCAGTGTCTCTGCCCCTAATCCCCCAGAGATCACCACTGGTCTCTCTCCCTACCTACAATTCCCCTAAGAATTCCTTGTGGTTCCACTGTTCACCCTGTTACCAGGGATAAATAGTGATAAGCTGAGATTATAAAGAAGAGATGGGAAAAAGCAACACCTGAACTTGAAATAAGAGACAACTGGAAAGGAGGGACATGTAGAAAGTAGTAGCTGATTCTAGTTCCTTTCTCCCAGCTTTTCTAAATATCCAGGGTCCCTCCCAAGTCACTTTTACTTGAGAAGGCTGTGGACAACCAAATGGGGATCTAAGGGGAACACAGCCTTCATCTTTTCTTCCCCAAAGGACCCCCTCGGCCACTATCATTTAGGAGCCCATCCAATGAGATAAAGAATCCACCTGCAATGCAGGAGACCTGGGTTCAACTCCTGGGTTGGGAAGATCTCCTGGAGAAGGGAAATGACTGCCCACCCCAGTGTTCTTGCCTGGTGAATTCCACAGACAGAGGAGTCTGGCAGGCTACAGTCCGTAGGTTGCAAAGAGTCAGACACAACTGAGCAACTAGCACTTTCACTTTCTTCCCAGTAAGACAGAGGAGATGTGGAGGACAGAGGCGATGGACGACAGAGACGAAACAGATGTGCCCTTCATCTTGGAAGCAGCGAGTGTGACTGCCTTCCTGCCTGGTTACTCCTGGTCTTTCAGCCCTCATCTCTGTTTCCCTCCTGGGATGAGTCTCTCATTCACCAATCCCTCCACTCCCTCCATTCCCTCTCGGCCTTGCCTACACAGTTCCAAGAGAATTACTTACACCAAGGGGGCTTTTCAGAGCGCTGCTGGAGTTGTAGGGTAGGTGAATGAAGAGTGCGAGGTGGAGAAAACGGGCTGTCAGAGGCTTGGTTGCTGTGCATAGAGTCAAAGAGGGCTGGGCAGGTGAGGGAGAGAGAGGGAAGGAAAAAAAAAAGCCCATGAAGAAGAATTCAACAGCCACAGGTTCTAAATATAAGTCAAATCTGACTTACACTCCCTCAGGCTGAGAAGTAGCATGTCCTAGGGACCCTTCACACAAACCATTTTTAATATTTTAAACTACGTTATGAATATTTTCAAACATATTTTTAAAAAATACTTGAAAGACCAGTACAGTCAATACCTATATATTCATCTTCTTTATTTAACATGTTAACATTTCGCCATATTTGTTTCATCTATTTCTTCATGCTAAAGTTTTTTAAAATAAATGACAAACGTTTTGAAACATTTCACCTCTAATACTTCAGTATTCATTTCTAAAGTATGACATTGTTTCCATATAGCCATACATTAGATAAACTTAAAAATACCCTAATATCATCTAAATACCCAATCCATATTCAAATTTCCCCCAATTATTCCCAAAATGTCTTTCATAGTAAGATTCAAACACGGATCATGCATTCCATTTTATTATGTCTTCAAAGTCTCTTTTAATCTAGAATACATCTTCCCCCTATTTATTTTTTTCATAGTGACTTTTTTTTTTTCATAGTGACTTTTTGAAAAGAACAGGCCAGCTGTCTCATAGAATGTCATATTCCACTCTCTGGATTTGTCTGATTGCCTCCTCATAGAATCATTTAACTTGTTTCACTATCCCTATAAACTGGAAGTCAGATATAAAAGGCTTGATTCAATGAGTCAAGTGTTTTTCTTTTCTGTAGTATGAAAATGAATGCTTACATTTCAAATGTTTTTTAGGTGTTCATAATTTTTTAAAAAATTGAAGCATAGTTCACTTATAATGTTGTATACAACAAAGGTATACAGCAAAGCGATTCAATTATCAAAATATAAATGTATATTCTTTTTCAGATTCATTTCCACTGGAAGTGGAAGTGGCTATTTGTACTTCCACTGTGGATGTACTGTAAATCAATAGTACAAGATATTGAATATAATTCCCTGTGCTATACAGTAGGTCCCTGTTGGTTATCTACTTCATATATTGTAGTGTGTATACATTAATACCAAATTTCTAACTTATCCCTCTTCCCCCTTTCCCCTCTGGTAACCATAAGTTTGTTTTCTACATCTATGAGTCTATTTCTGTTTATAAGTAAGTTCATCTGTACCATACTTTAGATTCCACATATAAGTGATATCATATGTGATATGATATCACTAAGTGATTATTTCACTTAGTGATATATATATATATACATATACTTATATATAAGTATATATATACTTATATATATATATATACTTACATATATATACTTATATATATATATATATATACACACACACACACACCACATCTTCTTCATCCATTTATCTGAGGAACATTTAGTTGCTTCCATATCTTGGCTACTGCAAATAGTGCTGCTATGAATCCTGGGGTGCATGTATCTTTTCGAATTATGGTTTTCTCTGGATATATGCCCCAAAGTGGGATTTCTGGATCATATGGTAGTTTTATTCCTAGCTTCTGAAGGAGCCTCCATACTGTGTTCCACAGTGGCTGCACCAATTTGCATTCCTACCAACAGTCAAGGAGGGCTCCCTTTTCTCCACACTCTCCCCAGCATTTATTATTTGTAGACTTTGAAGATTGGCACTCTGACATTGCAGGCAGATTCTTTACCTTCTAAGCCACCAGGGAAGCCCCTTGGCAAGAATACTTAAAGAATATTCTTGAATATGTCCATCATATTGGAGGCACATAAAGTCTCATTATCCCACTGAGTTACGACTAAGTTGGCATGCGCGCATGCTCAGTCGTGTCCAACTCTTTGCAAGCCCATGGACTGTAGCCTGTTAGGCTCCTCTGTCCATGGAATTTTCCAGGCAAGGATACTGGAGTGGGTTGCCATTTCCTACTCCAGGGGATCTCCCCGACCCAGGGGTCAAAACAGCATCTCCTGTATCTCCTGAAATCGGTAGGCGAGGCTAAGTTTACTAATGAGGTTCAAGTAGGGCTCACAAGATCTCACCATTTAAAAGGTTTCCCCTTGTGATTATAGATGATCCTTTGGCACTGTGGAACCTGATCAACATTTCTTTGTGTTAGTATCCACTGATGATCCTTAATTATTTTATTAGGAGTGTCAAGCAGTGGTTTTCTAATTCTATTAAGTCTTCTATATTTATTAGCTGGCATATTTTTTGTAAAGAAGAACTTTCTCTCTTCAACTGGGGCCATTTGATTACATTAAAACTGCAGTTCTTACTGAACAGGTAGGATAAGGGTTTATTTCCCTTTAATTAGTTTTCAGAAGAAAGAGTTGGTAAAAAGTATTCACCAATAGTGGCAGATGATTATTATTTTTGTTCTCTTTCTTGTAAGATTCATTATGAGCTTGTGGATGTTCATATGTTTAGTGCACTTTAATAGATTATGGTAAATTATTCTTTTTAATGCTAAAATAATCCAGTTCTGGTCAGTGCGAGCCTCTTCAGGCTTGAGTGCTTCCTTGTTTTTGTTACAGCGTGCCTCAGGATCACCTTGAGCTTTCCGTGCCCTAGATAATGCATCCTCAATAAAACTGGTTCTTGGTGAAAGTGAAAAAACTTAAGATATTTCACTGGTTTGTGGTCCCTCAAATGGTGACATTACATTAACAGATATAAACTAATCTGTAGTATTAAAATTTCATGTGGTGGAGAGTGATTGGAGGGAAAGAGTCTAAAAATGCTCTATAGGATAGGATGTGATAAAAAAAAAAAAAAGGTTAAAAAACATGGACCTAGACCAAGAATACAGCCATGGAATCCTGGTTGCTTTTAGTGGGGGATGATATGTGGAAACCAAAATCTAGGTGCTAAGGGAGCTCACTTATACTGTTTGTAATGCATTAAGTTACAAAATGCATTAAAAAACAGAATTTATATTGATATTATTGATTCAAATTTATTATTACAATACTTTAAAAAGTAAGTATTTAAAATATTTAAAAATATTTTTGAATTTTTACTTGTATCTTATTTATTTTTGAAAATTCTTATTCTTGATAGGAACATAATTACTTATTTGCATTACTCTATTATATGTGTGTGTGTGCACATGACATGTACGTCACAAAATAGTATCAACCTCACTATTAACAAACCATTGAATGAGGATTATAATTATTTTATAATCCTCATTTTTTTCCACTAAAGGATTTATAGTCAAAGCACAGCACTTCAAACTTATTTGAAAAATGATTTTCCCTATGTGATTATATTAATATTTTGATATACAGTTAGGGTAATTTCTTTCCTTTTTTTTCTTTTTCGATTTTAGATTTGCTTCTTTTGATTTAGTCTTACATTCTGAAAAACATTTACAGGTTCACAAGTCAAAGATTTATAAACAGGCATACTCAGAGGAAGTTGCTTTTTCTTCATGCCGTCAGCTCCACTTCTGTTGCTCTCCAGCGGTAAACATTTTTGTTAGTTTCTGGTATTTACTTTTAGAATTTCTTTTTGCAAATATGTATATTTTCCCTGTATTTCCCCTCCTTATAAAATAGGTAATGTACTATCAACACTCTCCTACACCTTTTTTGCTTAAGTTAACAATATATCCTGGAGATTACTTCACATCAAGACACATATACTGGCCCCCTCCACAAACAACAGACCTTCCTCACTAGTTTTAACAGAGGCACAGCACTCATTTGAGTGGACATGCCACTGTTTATTCAACCACTCTTGTACTGAAGAACCTTTGGGTTGTTTCCAAAAATAATAATAGACAGCATACAATAACTGTTTACAAAACCAATACTCTGTACAAAATCAATAACTCTGTACAAATATTATTTCAACTTTGTGAACAATACCTTCAGAATAAATTCCTAAAATTGTATTATTAGAAAAGGAAGTAATTGTATCTGTAATTCTCTGAGACATTACAAAATCTACCTTCATAGGGGTTGCACCATTTTGCACCACCATCTACCTTCATGGCATTTGCACCATATGTTCCACCAACAATGTATGGAACTGCCTCTCTTGCGACAGACTTGTCAAGAGAATGTGTTATCAAACTTTTGGATTTTTTTTTTCCAAATTAATAGGTGAGATATGACATCTCAGTGTAGTTTTAATTTGCACATTTCTTATGATCAAGGTTAAGCATCATTTCATAAATGTAATGGCCACTGCATTTCTTTCTTTGTAAACTATTTTTTTTTTAAATCACACTTTTGGTCTTTTCCTTCTGACATGTTTAAGAGTTCTCTGTATTTTAGGATGATTAAGCCTAAATGTGATATAAAAAATGCAGAAAAAAAAATCTTCTTTGCTTATGATGCTGCTACTGGTTTGCAACATTTTAAAAAAATGTTTATATGACTTAAACATCATAAGCTTATATGACTTATCCATCTTTTCCTATTGTTTCCAAAATTTGAGTTTGAGTCACAATTAAGCTCTCCTTATTTTCCAGTGATAAAGGAATCTACCACCATGACCCCTGCTTACTTTTAGTACTTGCATGATTTATTTATTTTTATTATTATTATTGAAGTGAAGGCCACATAACACAAAGGTAACATCTTAAAGTATATAATTCTGTGGCCTTTAGCACATCCACAATGTGCAATTGCTACCTATATCTAGTTCCAAACATTTTCATCACAGCCCCCTACCCCCAAAGAAGAAAACCCGTATCTATTAAGAAGTCACTCATTCTAACCTACCTTCAATCCCTGGAAACCACCAATTTGCTCTCTGTCTCTGTTCTGGATCTTTCATATAAATGGAATCATACAATATGTGACTTTTTCTGGTTTCTTTCACTTCTCATGTTTTTGAGGTTCATCCATATGTCAACATGTATCAGTACTTCACTCCTTCTTATAGTTCTTATGGTACTATGAGATTATATGCGTATACCACGTTTTGTTTATCCATTCACGTACACTTCAGTCGTTTCCACCTTTTGACTATTATGAATAGTGTCACCATAAACTTTTGTGTGTAAATGTTTGTTACAGTACCTGTTTTCAGTTCTTTTGAATGTGGGAGGGGAACTTCTGAGTCAAACAGTAATACTATATTTAGGTTTTTGAGGAACTGTGAAACTGTTTTCCACAGAGGCTGCACCCTTTTACATTTCCACCAGCAGTGTACAAAAATTCTAATTTGTTCATGCCATTACCAACACTTATTTTCTGCTTGCTTTTACTCTATTTCTCTCCTTTTTACAATTATAGCCATCCTAGTGGGTGTGACTTTGATCTGTATATCCCTAATGATTACTGAGGGTGAGCAGTATTTCATGTGTTTCTTGGCTATCTATATATCTTCTCTGAAGAAGTGTCTACTCAAGTCCTTTGCTCACTTTTAAGTTGGGTTGTTTGTCTTTTTAATTAACTAATTTTTGGCTGGGTTGGGTCTTTGTTGCTGCACAGGCTTTCCTCTAGTTGCAGTGATTGGGGGCTACCCTCCATCGAGGTATGCAGGCTTCTCATTGTGGTGACTTCTCTGGTTGTGGAGCATGGGCTCTAGAGCATGGGTTCAGCAGCTATGGTGCATAGGCTTTATTGCTCCACGGCACATGGAATCTTCCCAGACCAAGGATTGAACCTGTGTCCCCTACTTTGGCAGGCAGATTTTTATCTACTGTGCCACCAGGGAAGTCTCTGCTTGTCTTTTTGTTGTTGAAGTGTTATATTCTGGATCTTTATCAGATATATGATTTGCAAATATTTTCCCCTTTTCTATAGGCTGTCTTTTCACTTCCTTTTTTTTTTCCCCATTTTTATTTACTTATTATTTTTGGCTGTGGTGGGTCTTCATTGCTACATGCAAGCTTTCTCTAGTTGCTGTGAGCAGGGGTTATACTCTAGTTGCAGTGCACGGGCTTCCCATTGCAGTGGCTTCTCTTGTTGTAGAGCACGGGCTCTAGAGTGTGCGGGCTCAGTAGTTGTGGCCCATGGATTTAGCTGCCCCATGACATGTGGGATTTTCCCAGACCAAGGATTGAACCTGTGTCCCCTGCATTGGCAGGAGGATTCTTAACCACTGAACCACCAGAGAAGTTTGCATGGTTTAATTTTTACTTGCAGTCTGATCCCAATGGAGTTTATCCTGGTATATAACATGAAGTATGGATTCAGTTTTAAATTTTGCCAAATGACTATTGAATTGTCCCAACTCCATTCCTTAAATTCTATCTTTCCCCTAGTATTTTGAAATGCTAACTTCAACTATCTCTGTATTTACTATTTTGTTCACTTGGTCTCTATCCATTCATGTACCAATACTACACTGTTTTCACTATAGATGTTTTATAAAATGTTTTAAAATCTGGTAGGGCCAACATGCCTTCATTGCTCTTCTTTGCAAGATTTCCTTGGCTATTCTTATTTGTTTGTTTTATGAGCACCTCAAAGTCAGTTTGTCTGACTTTAGAAAAACAGTAGTATTTTTACTGAGATCACATTAAATTTATAAATTAACTTTGGAAGGAGTGATAGTTCTATGCTTTTGAGTTGACCTATGCAGTTAAACATTTTTTCAAGTCTACTTTTTCGGAGTGCCTATCTTTCTAACTTACCACTCAAGCTCTGGGGAGCATGGGAGTGGGGGCAGAGATAGTGGTTCAAGATAAGAGGATTCGCTGTACCTGCAGACGCCTGTGCTTGGGCCTCAGTGTGGCGCTGGCAGACTCTACTCAAGAATTCACTCACTTGACGCAAGGAAAGGGCATTATGCAGTGTTTCCAGGGGGTAAATAGTAGGCACCATGGAGCACCCTTCAAATCCTGTTAGAAAAGAGATGGGCAAAGTCAGTGTTATTCCTGCTGGATATACTCCAACTGGCCAAGGAAGCAGGGAGAGTCTCTGAGAACCATCAGGAGTGTCTGTGGCTTTTGGAGTGTGGGCTATCCAAGATTCTCGGGAGAGGGAACTCCAGATCCCCTACAGGAGTCTATCTCTGTCACCTCCAGATTTCCTAAAAATTTCCCAACTCTGGGTGAGTGAAATCACCTCTCACCCTACCTATGGAAAGCCTGCAATGTCCCACGGAAAAATCAACACAATCCCAATAAGGTAAGCACCCATACTCTTCTTATACTTTCAGGGGTGGAGGGGGATGTGGATGGGGAATAGAACAAAGGTCCAGAGGGAAGGGGTGCAACTGTAGGTCTAAATGAGAGGTAGGGAGTCATGGAGCTGGGAAGAAACAGCAGATTCCAGGGATCACATACCAGAGAACCAGATTAAGGAGGAGGGTTCGGGATCTGAGAAGGGGTTCATGCACATTTAGGATGTGGGTAGAAAGGCTAGGATATTTGGAAGCTGGAGGGCATGCAATACATGTGAAGCTCAGCTCAGGAAAACACATGCATGAACAGGTTGGGGGATGGAAGTTCTTTCTTGGTTATTTCCATCACATCAAAGCTTCTTTCCTCTGCTCTCACTGCAGACCCCAGACTTGCTAGGATTTCTCTATTCTTTCAGGAAAATGAGGCAAACCCCCTAGAAAAAAGAATAAATACTGATTCTCTGCTCTGAACCCCACAATTCCAATGTAGATCTACATTGTAGGGTGAAGGATAAACCGACTCTAATCTCAGGGCCTGTTGATGGAAAAAAAGGTCCCGTTAGAGAATCAAGAAGCATACATCTCAACCACTTTTTCAGTCCCTCATCTTTCCTATGCTTCCTTTATAGCTCTTTAGAGGGACTAAGGGTAGGCAGGACAGCAACATTTATGCAAGACATAGCCTAGAGTCTGACAATGATTAAAACCTACATAACTCAAAAGGATTATACCTGACCATCTTCTAACCTTTGGCCCTTGGTCGCTTCAAGGATGCAACTGAGACCTCTGTGCCTCCGTTAATGGCAGGAGGGCAGGAGAGGTACAGTCCCCAGCTGCTCAGGGCAGCGAGAGAAACATCTGGATTTGAAGATGGTGGTCACAGAGATAAGAATAGATTCCAGGGCAAGAGACTGCTGCTGTACCGAATAGCACCGGGAATAGGTAACATTAGGAGGCAGTGAGGAAGGAGAGTGGGAAGAGGATGAGCAGCCAGCACTACAGCCACCAGGCAGCCTGGCCCCAGTCCCATCCAAGCAACTAAATGCAAGTCACATCACCTCAGGGCAGAGAGGAGAAAGGAGCAGGTGGGCGCTCCTGCCAGAAGTGCAAGAAGCAAAGCAGTCAGTCCCAGCCAGCGCAGTGGCAGCAGCCCGCTTGGTGGCAGGGGTACCGTAGAGGCACTCGGGGTCATCCTGGCCTGAGCGCAGCCAGTTCCGGAAGAGGCGCAGGTGGTAGGAGCACTGGTGCAGGTGATGCGCCAGCGTGGCATCCAAGGACACTGGCCGGCCCCCTGTGCAGTCAGAGGAAAAACTGCGCAGCAACCGGACCACAGGGTGCTGGTCATCCAGCAGCTCTGGAGGGGTTGGGGGACCACGGCAGGAAGCACGGAGATAAAGAGAGAGAAGAGGGAGAGACAGTGAGGAGGGGCGCTGGATGACAGAAGCATTCCTGGGAGGCGGGGCCATTCAGCTCCAAGGTGAGCTAAGAGGGAAGCAGAGACATCAGAGCCATGGTCAGAGCCACGGGGCAGCCCTCGCAGCGGGGAAGAGTACTGGCATCATGCTAAGTCTGAAAGAGGTGAGTCTAAAAGAACGGGCGAGTGAGACCCCATCGGGCAGCAGCCCCGCCCCCGCTTCTCGCTGTGCAGAATTCAGTCAGTGCTTACAGACTGCAGTCACATCTTTCTGGACCGGGTGAGCTGGCCATTCTGTAGCTGGGAACTCCAGTGTACCTGATCGTTCTTGGACAAACCCTAGTTAGGGCTTGCTTCTCAGATGAATGTATTTACAAGGTTGAGATAGAGACGAAAAGGTTCAAAGTCACTCGGAGAAGAGGGTCAAGAATGGTATAGGTGATCGAGATAAAGCCTGAAGCTAAAAGGCTCCTAAAGACTCAGACCGGGTCGTCTGGACCAGACTCTAAGCCAGCCACAGACAAGGCTGGTGTTAGGCAGCTGACATAGATGAGCAGGAAACCAGGTGACCTTCAAAACAGCATGTAAAAAATGGAATCAATATGTAAAAATGCCGATACTGATTAATCATCCTTCACTCTTGTTCAAATACACAGCCTTTAAAAAGGTACAGGGTCTTATAAACTGATGACAGGATCTAGAGAAAGTAGGATCAAGGGAGCTGAGGACAACTGCTCACAACTCCCAGACCAGGGGTGGGTTCCACAGGGTGACCTATGTGACTATGGTTCTCAAAGACTCTAGTTCGGATGTCAAGAGATTTCTGTATATCCACAGTCACACAACTGTGTGGGTCCCTAGAAGAGAATGAGCTGAGCAGATCTGGTGGGCACACTGACGCTCTGGATGAGGGAGAGCCACAGTCTCTTTCCCACTATATTAGTTCACCTTGGTAAGTTCAGCGTGCAGTTTAGTAAGGGGCCATATTTCCATACTTGAGGCAGGCAGAGGATGTGATGGCAGCTTACCAGGAATACAGGCAGGAATGGGCGGAGGGATGTTCTCCCAACAAAGCAAGGAAGTAGCATTGCCTGGCCTCCTTCTCAAAGCCAGGTCCAGTTTCTCCAGCTGCTATTTCAAAGCCACGCGTCATGGCAAAGAGATGGTGATGATGGACAGCAGGTTGGCACACTGTTGTGAACTAAGCTGCTGCAAGCAATTGCGGACAGAGCATCTGCTCTGTAATTGCTGGGTCGGTCCAGTGACATTTGGCCATGGGGTAGAGCTCTCATATTGTCTTGAGGGCCAAATTAAATCTGGATAATCTCCAGCAAGAGACATAAGAACTTCAAGTCTATTTCTCCTAGATCCCAGATTCTGGTTTCTCAGACACTTTAGCCTTCAAGCTCAAGTTCAAGAACAAAGGCCAGCACAGCCCTGAGGATGCATGCAGGGTATTGGAGGGGATCTTGAAATTACTCTCCTGCACGGTAATTGTCCAGGTCTTTCTTCCTCTCCTCCTTTTGGTAGAATTAATTCTTCTTTTCTTCAATTGGTAAAGCTGCTAACCAAGGCTTCAGGAAACCAGAGATACATACAGAGGCTTAAGGATCTATTTGGGGAATTTGGATCTTTTCTCACAAATTACTTAGGAGAGTTGTGATTTAGCTCTGAGGTCAGGGGCCCAAGTTCCTAGTACTATCTTCTGTACCCCCTCTAAGTAACAAGCCTCCAAGTCCAAACCCAAGGCTGTAGTTTGGGGGTTGGTGCATGAGATTATACTCTGGAGATGACTGTGGCATGAAGGCCAGAAGAGCTTTAGGCTAACCACAGAGTCAGGCCACTCGGAATGGGAAGATCCTGTCACAGGCATGAATGGGAGCAGGGGATGGGGGTGGGGTGTAAACTGAAGATGTATAGACTAGTCAGATTAGGGAGACCCCAGCAGTGCTGAGTGGAGAGGTATGGCTTGAACTGGCTGAAATCCAGCAGCCGCCACTGGCTAAGGAGCAGGTAATCAGTACCTGGAGTTTCTTCCAGCCAGGAGGCCAGGCTAATTTCACCTCCCTCAGAGAGTCTTAGCACTTGAACAGAAGAAAATCATATCAAACAAAATTGGATTTACCTTGAAGACAAGATACAATGCAGAGAGAAACTAAGGATACAAAGGATAAAACAAAGGGGAAGTCCTGGGCTCCTCACCATACCCTACAAATGAGACCACAGCCCTTCAGTCTGGGGTTCACACAGATCTCTAAACTCTCCCACCTTGGAGACAGTTCTTCAGTATTCTTCAGTAACAGGCAGACACTGTTCTTCAGTATTCTTGAAATATGATTTACTCCTAAGCTCCCCCAGAACCCCTAGTAGACATCTCTACTCTTTACCTCCCCTTCTCTGAGGCCACAGTGCTACAGAGAGGCTGGGGCTACATGGAAACCACATGGAAACTGTCAAGGCACAATTCTTTTTCCTGAACCTACTACCTCCTACTCCTCTCTCTCTTTTATCCCAAATCAATCTGGGCTCCTGTTTTGTAGGCCCAAGCCCTAGGTTAGTAGTAACATTAAGCAGATGTCAGGAGCACAAGAGCCACACAAAATACATACAATGGTGGGAGACAGGAATATAGAGATGGAACATGATATGCTCAAGACTAATGCCCTTTATGGGTAGGCTTGGGAACCGGGAACGCAGCACTGTTCCACAAGCAAATTAGTCGTCCACTCCAACAAAAGAACTGGTGAAAAAAATAGGAAAGTCAAAATTATATAAGCTGAGGAGTTGGGGAAAAAAAGAGAAAAGAAATGGGGATGATACAGGAAATACTACTCTCTTCCTAAGAAGGGAAACCATTATCACGTTTGTAGGAAGCCTGGCAGTCATGTGATGGGAAAGGAAGAGGTGTAACTCATGTTTTGGTGACAATGCTGAAAAAAGTGACACAGTGGTGATAAAGGTGACCACAGAAGTAAGACCTTGAGTTGCCCCAGGGATCGGGCAGCCAGGCTGTGGCTGAGACTAAGGTCTGTCACAACAAGGGATGTACCCCAGAAGGGACAATTAGTGAGTGGTTCATTCACAGACAGCAGGGTGTCAACACAGTGGAGGGAGAGGAAAGTCAGTGTCCGAACTCAGAGGTTAAGTGTCTGGCAGTGACATGGTGAGGAGGAATGACGTTGAGTCAGAAGCAAACGTACCGTTAGTCGGATGCTTTGCAAACGACACAGAAAATCGTTTTACGGCCGGGACAAACAAGAGCTCTGGGGAGAAAAGACATCACGGGGATTATACCCACTGCGGTCCCCGCCCTCTGCTCTGGAATTTGTTCACAACATACTCTGTTCTTTACTGTTAGTAACAATCTGCTCCCACCCCCACCCTGTAGGTCCCTGTCTACTGTATTTCAATCTTTTCCTTTGGATAATCTCCTCTCAGGAACCCGTGTGTCATCTCTACCACAATAAGGCCCCACAAACAGCCCTAAACTCACCACCACATCCTCTTTTTGGTCATTCAGAAATAAAAACCTTTGTAGAAACTCTCATCCCTTCCCCCAATCTCTTCCCAGATTGTTTTTCCTGCCTTGGCTGAACAACTTCCCCATCCCTGACCTCCTAGATTTTCAAGGTACCACTGCATTCTTCCTGACCATGGGTCGCCCTTTTTGGTCCTTACCCCTACAGGCCAGAATCCAGGAAAGAATACAAAGGTGGAGTAAACTGATGCGGCAGGGCTGTATGTGGGAGATTATGAAGGGATAAGCATAAATAAGTAGTATTCGTATGGCGAGAGGGAATGCAAATGGAGGGGTGGTGGGGGTCCTGGTTCTTTCTCCCCTCAATAACTGAGGCAGGAAACTTGTCATAAGGCCAGTGTCAGTGCTATTTAAGCATGAATTGTCCTTGAGCTGTGTCTTTGCTGGTGGACGCGTGAAGAAATGTGTTGCCCCCCCAAAACCCACCCACATACCATCTCGGTGCTTCAGACTGGCGGGTGGTAGCTTTTTGCCTTGGCTGCGGGCGTAGTCCTGGAGATTCGGGGCGCTGGAGGAGCCCCCCAGCACTGTGGTGCTGAACAGCCCCGTGCACTGTGAGCCTGCAAGGCCGGGAGTGCATTAGTAGCCACGCAAAGCTGCAATTACCACACAGAAGTACACACGACTTCACGTGACAACATCAGGACACACACACACATAATCATTCAGAGCCACCGCCCAGCGGCCACCTCACATAACCACAGACAGCTATCACTACTGTCCACAGCCACGCTGGGCAAGCCGAGTGAGGAGTCTCCTGAAAGTCTGCTTGGCGGATACAAGAGGCCACTATGAATACAGGGTTAGTCATATTAGGGGAACAAAGCTACTCAGAGGGATAAACTGTGCTCTCTAGGTGGCTCCCAGGAATGTTCACAGAACAGGTGGATTCCTCTTGCTCTCCCTAGACATAATTCAGTGCTCCTTATGCTCGAAATAGGGTTAGAAGAACCCAGAGATTGAGTCCCTTACATGTGTGAAAGGAAAGAGCTTTGATTGGAACTAGAGACTAAGTTTTGAGTAGTCAACTCAAATACCAAGTTCTCATAAGTTCCAATTCCTCCTAAGTTTTTCATCCAACATTCCCTCCTTTCTGTTCTCCTTTAGACTTTTTACCTTTCCCAAGAAAGTATGAGACTCACTAAATTTTTAAAGCTGGCATGGATTTAAAGATTGTCCAGTTCAAGCTCTTGATTTTAGAGATGAGGAAACTGAGGTTCAAAAAGGATGTCATTTGCTCAAGGTCATACAGTTTGTTCAGAGCTAAGCTGGACTAGAATCTGGGTCTCTTTTTTTTTTTTTTTTCTTTCTTTTTTTTTTTTTCTGAATCTGGGTCTCCTAACTCTTAGGATCGATCAACTGTGCTGTTAGAAAGGAAATCATGATTTTTCATTGGAAAGAAACAGAGCATTGTTTCTGAAGTGAAAATAGACACGGATTGAAAGGCATGTGAGGGCCCAGGTGATTTATGTAGAACACGCCTACTAACTGCTGAGCACCCTACTCAGGAAAACCTGATGAGCAGAAAAACAGCACAAATCTCATGTTTTTTTCTGCTCTTGAAAGTTTGTTGTCTTGTAAGTCCTATGCTCAATGCCAGATGCTCACAATGTAAGTTCAAAGAAAGCAAATAGAGCTCTTGCCAATAAGAGGAGTAAATAAAACTTGAAAAATCCCTGAAGCAAGTACATCAAGTGAGTCATGTCTCAAATATCTCATCAAGAGGAGGGTTGGGCCCCTCCATGGTCCCCTCTCCTACCTACTACAGCCCACATAGAGACAACGGGCAGGAGGAAACAAGATAAACATTGCAGTTTGTGGGATCTTCTCCTCCACGTCTAGATCCATCTTAGCCAAGACCCTGGGTTTGGTGTGGGAACTTGACATTCATACGGGAAATGGACAGAGGGAGAGGAGGTCGGTTTCCTTTAAGCCCATAGAGAAGGGACTTGCTTTCAGGGGCCCCAACACTTCAGGGTCATCACAGATATCAACAAGTTCTGATGGCTGAAAACTTCTACCCTGGAACCGAGCACCATTTCTCTATATGTCATTTTCTCCTACAATTCATGTGCAAACCACCTCTAGGACAGAGCTCGAGAGAGAGACAAGGACTGCTAAATATGTCTGCTTTTCTTCAGAGAAGCTGAAACTGGCTGGCTCTGTCCCAGACCACCCCCAGGCTTTGTTCTACATTCACTTCCTCCACTAGGGGATTTTTCTGGTGTTGTCCTGCCAGTGCCGTACTGTTCAGCGTTGGATCGTCTCAGGGGGTAGTCTTTACCTTACCACCACCATCTGTCCACCAGACTCAGATCTCTGCCTTCTTCTTGACAGCACTGCCCCTTAACTGGGCCAGACATACCCATCCTCTTTCCCAGCCTACCTGAAACCCAGTTTTTTATGGGACTTCTGGGAGAAAGAATTCCATAGCATAGATCTAGACACTTGTCACTTATTTTTCATGCACCAAATCATCTACCTCTTTCTAGGGCTCCAGAAGACAACCTACCCCCATACAATTAGCCTGGAAAGTTCCCCCCAAACCTTTCTTCTCCTTGCTGGTCCAAATGCTGGCCATTTGGGGGCCAGGAAATTGAGTGCCAAGGAGAAAAGTAACAGATAATGAAAGGAGCATAATGGGACAAGAGAGAAAAAAACAGAGTCTAGACCCCACAACATGTGTCTAACTGCCAGGTCTGGGTACTGGCTCACAGGCACTGTCCAAAGATAGCCCCTCCCAAGGACCACTCCCCACTCCCAAAGAATACAATACCCTCTTAGGCTTGGTCCTTCCTGTAGTCTGTGTTCTTAGGAAAGGTTGAATGATGTTCTCCACCCCTCTCCAGGAATCAAAAAAATCAAGAGACATTCCCTCAAAGTCCTGAGAGAAGCCTCTGCCACTACATCAGTCTCAGATTTGTCCCTCAATTTTCAGGAAGGAAGGAAAAAAAATTACAGGATTAGGAGAGGATGAAGGGGAGGACGTGGAGGTAGGAGGGGCCAGAGCAGGGATGTAATAAACACAGGTCTCAAAGGAAGACGTGGCACAAGTTTTCCAAATGAGGAACATGACCCCTATTGAGGTGGGGGATGGGGGAGGGGGTTCACAAGTACATCTGTTTACAGCTTTGTCTCTGATGACTCTGAACAGTCACCATCTCTATGGACCCTTAATGTCTGGGCTAGACTGAAGGGACAGATAAGGAATAAGAAGTGAAGCCAGAAAAATGCCCTCAGTCAAAGAAATGGGGGTTGGTGTAAAAAACCAAAACACAAACACCATCCTAGAATGGAGACAATCATCTGGGGTCAAAGTTCATATCTGAATATGGTTTCTCCCACTACATCCTCCCCAGCCCCATCCAACAACTCCACCAACTAGATGACCCCAACTCCCATGACTACGGTTTCCCACAACAAAACTCTAAAGAACAGACAGACACCCCTTCCCAATAACAGGTCAGAGATGCTGGAAAGCCATACCTAGGCCGCTCTGCTTCATCTCTGTCGGTGGCCGTGAAGATGAAAAGAGTCGGTACCCACCAGGCCTCGAGGAGGAAGTCTCAGAAAGCACCTGGGGAAAGAGGATTCTGTATGACCACTGAGACACTTCAGTGGAGCAGTCTAAAACTCAGGTCCTGAATTCCTGCCCCTATGAAACCAAGCAATGTCATAAAGTTTAAGAGCCAGAGTACTTTTATGGAGAAGAATACAAAGTCTAAGAATGCATTTTACAGAGGAAACTGCCCAGGGAACCCTTCTATACTAGAAAGTACTTCTGTTTCCAAGATGCCTGTCCCTGCAGCCTTCCAATCCCAAATCTGAGAAATCATTAGTCAACCATTCTCAGTTCTCAGCAGAGCACAGTTCTTCATCTTTATATCCCTATGCAGAACTCAGAAAGCCAATCACAATAGCTCAGCCACAGTAAGTAGTAAAGCCCGGCCATGCCCACTTCTTTCCATGGGACAGTTGTGGTTACAGCAACCATATTTAGTTTCTTTAAAAAAAAAAAAAAAAAATTACTTATTTGGCTTCACTGGGTCTTAGCTGCATCATGCTAGGTCTTCAATCTTCATTGTAGCATGTGGGATCTACTTCTGTGACCAGGGATTGAACTCCAGCCCCCTGCACTGGGAGCATGGAGTCTTAGCCACTGGACCTTCAGAAGTCCCCATACTTAGTTTCTTATCTGAACCAGAAGCCCTCCCCTCCACTCCTAGAGACATGAAATGAATTTCCAAAAAGCCTACAAGGGCTCAGTCACACAACCCCCAACACACACCCTCCTCAGCAGCGTTCTGAGTCCCTAAGTCCCAGAAGGCAAAGACAAAGGCAATCAAGGAAGACGAGGTACACAGGGACACCTGTGTGCAGGAGGCCAGGCGCACAGTGGACACAGCCCGGGACTGTAGGCTGATGGTGGGGGAAGGCCAGGGGAGGTCCCCTGACCTCTGGGGGTGCCCTCCCCTCAAGGGGATCAGGTCCAGGCTCGCTGTGCACTGAATGCTCATGACCTGCAATCAGGCCGGGTGGAAAACCGGTCACGGCTCCTTACACCCCAGGCTCTCCAGAGCCCTAATGCCCACTGGGCAGAGGCCGTTGTAGAGCCAGAGAGGACGATCACCTAGGGCACGGCTGCTATGAAAGTCACAGGTTTTTAATCCTAAACCAGTCCAAACACATAAGAGAAGAAGGAATGGTAAGAAGGGTCGTAGTTGATAAGAGTAAGACTACTGATGCCTATACGTGTAAAACAAGGAGAGGAACTATTAATATGAAAAGGCTGCATGAACAAACAGCAGAGAGAAGATTTTCTTGCAAAGCTGAGGAGAATATCTTGGGCAACCATCAGCCTGCAGAGCCATGGTACAAGCAGTACCAGTAACTCAGAGATAGAAATCTGATGACAACAGGGAGCTTCCTGTAAGCCTGAAAGAAAGAAATCAATTTCATCAAGTTGGGAAGATAATACACTGGGAGCTCTGCTTTGCCTATGTCTCTTGGCTGCTTAAATCGGAAGAAAAGGGGGTCCAGCACAACAGTGCCAGAGAGGCTGACACAAATGGAGAAGACACTGGATATGGAGGAGAAGTCTATTACTGGACAACTACATGTCATTCTGCCCATATGGTCTACCCACATGAGTCAGCAGGGTTCTAGTGTACTGTGGATACTAAGTTAACATATATCTCAAGGAGTGAATGACACATACCCCAGCTAAAGAAACTGAGTATCCATGACGTCAAGTCCACCTTAATCAGGAAGAAAAAGACGAGTCTAGAACAGAGGCTGAAGATTGTCTGCTCCAAAATCTGAACCATGAACCTTTGGCTGAACCTCCGTAAGCTAATCATAGATTCTTCTGACATACTTCAAAATGGAAAGGCCCGTTCCTCTAAGACAGAGAACTGGTACCAAACCAAGTGAACAGATTCATCTGTCAAAGCAGGATCCACACCAGTCATGGTCCTGAGACAGGGCTGAATCATGGGGTCAAAGAGTGTCAATGAGCCAAAGAAGGAAAGGATCTCTCCAGGAAGAAAAGACCAGAACTTTGGTGTTTACCCCAGGATAAAATGTAAGATTTACAAAAATCCTTTCTTCTAGGCTAGAACCAGGGCTAGACACAAACTCCAAGCACAGCAGAACACAGGCCCAGGTTGATAAACCTCATCCAAACAAAGGGGAGACAGACAGACCTCCAGACCTGATTTCCTTTCTGGAATGAGAGTATAGATAACTCTAAAGGGGTTAAATGAAAGTGCCATTTTTAGTAAAGTGATATTTACTACTATCAGAGCCATAATATTTACCCAAGACAACAAGAAGATGGAGAGGGCTTGGCCTTTAATCAACTGTATTGTCTTCATTGCCAACTGTTTACTGAGCATCTATATGATGAGTATTACTTGTATTTATATATTACAGATGAAAAAAATTGAGGCTTGGAGAAGCTGCCTGTCCAAGGTCACATAGCATCTATCAAACAAGATTTTAGCCCAGAGTTCATGCTGTTTCTATTACATTCTCTTCATTTTCTTTTAAAGAACTGCCTTTTCAAATGCAGCCAGAGGCCTCCTCCCCAATCTCATCTCTTGAAGTCCCTGTCTCTCAGATGGCCCTCACCAGCATCTCTTTAACTTCAGAAGGAGCCTCCAGCTTAAAGGAGCTTTATGGGGAGACCAGCTGGGAAAGTGACATTATGGGTTACATATACATCAGGGGCCGGAGGACTCTGCTTAAAAGAATTCCACTGAAGGGATTCAGAGATTCACAGATATTGTCCTACGAGCATTTCTACCACTTCCTTCTCCCAGGCCCCTCCCATTACCTCCATGGAGCCAGCTTTGCGGTTACGAATGAGGGGTGATTTCTTTGGGAGGCCAGGGCCCTCAGAGGGCAGGGGCGAGGTCTGCAATGCTCGGTCTGGCTCATCTGATGCGTTCCCGGGGCACAGGTCCTCCACGCTGCCTTGGTCTGCTTTCCTCTCCTCATTCTACCCAATAGCAGGCACAGAAGGGAGAGGTGTTAATGGCCTCCAGCCTCCTACTCCAGTCTCTCCAATCCTTTCAATTTCCCTGTACTGTTTCCAAGTTTTCCTCCACTTGGTTCCTAAATCCTCCTGTCCCAAATCCCAGTGCTCTGACCCACCTCAGAAGAGGCTGGACGGAATCCACAGCCAGTGGGGGCACTACCTTCTTCCTCAACGCCTTTCACTCCAGGGCTGAAGTGCAACTCCACGTGGAACCGCTCCTCCGACAAGGGATCCTACGGGGCATCACCAGAGGAAGGGGAAGTTGGCGAAGCTGAGTGTGGTGGTGGAAGCCCAGGTAGGGACAACGGAGGAACTCAAGAGGTCACAGCCTTGCAGGGAGGGCTGAGGTTTCAGTGTCTCACCCTCATCTACAGTAACAGCTCCCCACAGTCTAGTCTCATGGGATCCTCATGCCATCACCTCCGCGTGACTTTCCAACTTCCAGTTTGACAATGGAAGTAGAATGGGGAATCTTCCCCAACCATCTCCTGCAGGAATTCAGCTTTGCGACAGTACACACAGCAGCACATTTAAAGGTATCTTTGGGGGGCCAGATGAAGAAAGTATATGTGTAACAGTGTTTGAGAGGAGAAACATTATTTTTCTCACTATAACACTATTCAAATTCCATGCCCTCCCTAATGTCAGAGCTCTGTTCTCTGGTATCTCTCTGACTCAACATCAACCCAGAACATGTCTTTCATTCTAGGGGGAACCTCCTGGACACGCTCTGCGTGCTGCACTTAGATACTGGATTCCACAGATTCTAAGGATGAGAAAGTTTTTCCCTAAAAGGGGATGGAGGAGAAAGAAGGGGCCCTCTCCTCATCCTGCCAGGTTAGCTCCTCACCCGGGTGTTGTCCTCATAGAGCATGATGACAATCTGCGTCATGTAGTTGAGCTCTGGGATGGCACTGAGATAAGCCAAAGCTCGCTGCCACTGTGTATCCTTGGTTTCCTGCCAAACGCGAGAAGAGGCGGGCCAGGGCCCAAGGACGAGGGCGTCAGCGAATGGGCGGGGAGACAGGAGGAAGCTTGCAGTGAAAAAAAGAGTGAGGAGGAGAGTAAAAGAACGCTGGGACAGGAAGCTCATAGGCTGAGGGAAGAAGGAAGACCCTTACATCCAGAAGTCCCCCATAGCGGAAGACACTGAGTAGGGAGTGCACGTGGCTTTCGCTGGTGAAGTAGAGACGTGTTCGAACATGGCGGCCTGGAGACAGCACCCCTCGGGAGTACCTGAGACAACAGCCGGGTCACTCACGCTGTCAGCCCATTGTCTTCCCGGCCCGCCACAAACTCCCTCCCGCCTCAAAGCCTCCCTCCTTTCCATCCCAGAACCCCCTTCCATTCTTGGTTCCCCAAGGGGTCCCGGCCTGGGTTCCCCCAGAGCTCCCTGACACTCCCCCTCCCTCCATCCAGCACTCCGCCCAGCCCTCCCTCACAGGGGATGCAGCTTGTTGACAGACTCATCCTCGTGGGTTCTCTGTAGGTCAAGTAGTATCTTCCGCAACAGTGGGAGACAGAAGCCCACGGCAATTTCCAGTTTCTCCTCCCGACTGATGCCATATTCCTAGGGGCCACAAGCCAGGAATAAGCACCTCAACAAATCTCTTTTTCCTCTCGCCTCATACTCCCAGGCCCAAGGTCATGCTTGTCTTTACCTCAGGTCTCGGGCTTCTTCCCAGTTCACTGCATTCCTCCTCCCTAGGTTTCTCCCCAGTTAGCCTCTTCAGCTTCCTCAGGGCCATGATTATAGCAACTCAACTAATTCCTTCTCTAGCTTCCTCCCCCTGGTTCCCACACCATGCTTCCTTTCTGCCTCTTCTCTCCTTCCTGCCCCAGTGCTCCTGGCCCCAGACTTGATCCCTTCCATGAGACACACCTGGGGAATAACTACATCAGCCAGTGCCTTAGAGAGACGGAGCAGTTCTGCCGTGCCTTCAAGTCCCAGACTCCCATTGTGCTGGACATCATACTTGACACAGTCGTAGATGTCAGGGATCTTACTGATGTCATAGCGCCCACTCTTCTGCCGGAAGTCGCGCTCCAGCTTGCTCCAACGCTGCAGCATCAGCTCTAATGTCTCGCTGTGGTAGAGCTGCAGGTCTGGAAGGCAGACAGACAGTCAGAGAGAGCCAGAGGCTTTATTTAGCTCTAACCGAAGACCCTGGCACATCTGAAGCAGAGCCAGAGAGATGAGGATGACTTGTCTTGGACACATAGAGGAGGGCACGGGGTGGCCTGAGGAACCCGTCCACACCCAAACCCTGAAAAGGAAGACAGTAGTGTTTGAACCCACCTACAGACTTGGGGTCCTGCATCCGTTCCCGGATCTGGTGAGTGAGGTTTTCAATCAGGTCAAATACCTGATCACAGACCTTCACAGGATTCTGGATAACAGCCATGGAGCTGAGCAGGGAAGTGCTTCCAGTGGGAGCCAGCTGTGGAGAATGGAGAGATGGAGAGCAAGACAGACTCAGTGCCAACTGCCCAGGCTCCTGTGCGCTCATCACAGAGACTGTCAGCAAACTGGCTCTGTCTGTCAGCTTGCTCCAACAAGCATTCTCAGGCTTCTGGGAACACTAGCAGTTCCAATGAGGGGACTGGCCTAGCACATAGCTACCTGAGAATGGGTCATCTTAAAAGTTTTGAAGTCCAGAGGAAATAAAACAGATCTAAGTCTTCTTGGAGGTTCTAAAATACTCAGAGAAAATGCTGGGGAATAAAGATTCAACCCAAATCCCCACAGAATGTTTTCATGAGTGGATAATAGAAATGACATTATCTTATTCCCCTAAACAAGATACTAGCTTGAACCTAGAGCAGAGGTGCTGCCTCAGAACTAAGTCCAACTCAAGTATGTAGGATGGTCCCAGTCAATGAAAAACGGGGAGGGGGAGAGGACACCGCAGGTGGAAAGCACATTCTACCTCGCTTGTCACAAGTTCCATTCTTGCTGGTAAAGGGTAGCAAGGGAAAAAGGAAAGATGCCTTAGCTTTTTTTGATTTGACACTGAGCAATGAATTGGAAAATAAGGTATCAAGGTCCTGCCCCTTTATCAAGGCCTGCTCAGAGAAGAACACAGAAAATGCTATTCTCTAGAATAGACCCTAAGCATCTAGGCAACTTTAAGAAAGATCCTAAGTAAGACTAGTTGAGCCTAGAATGGAGAGTGAGAAGATAAAAATGGTTTTTGTCTTAAGTTACTGAGTTTGGGGTGGTTTTTAATACAGCAATAGACAAATTGAAAAACTCTTTTATTGAAAATCCTTGGGATAGGCTGTGTTATGGAATTGAGAATTTTTTGGACTTTAAGAAGTTAATACAGAGCATATGCCATATGTTAGATAATACCTGCAGCAGGGCCTAGGGCATAACCAAACACTGTTCTATGTATATGTATATATGTATACATATATGTACATACATATGTATATATATACAGAAGATGAGATGGCTGGATGGCATCACCAACTCCATGGGCATGGGTTTGGGTAGACTCCAGGAATTGGTGATGGACAGGGAGGCCTGGCGTGCTGCGATTCATGGGGTCGCAAAGAGTCAGACATGACTGAGCGACTGAACTGAACTGAACTGAACTGATACATATATACATATATGTATATACATATCTATGTGTATGACTATTTTACACAAGATGGGATACATAGAGATTAGAAAGAGTCTTGTCATGTTGGGTTTGCGGCCAAAGGAATCTCTTCTTTTTAAATTCACTTATTTTCAGCTGCGCTGGGTCTCTGTTGTTGGGCTTTCTCTAGTTGTGGCAAGCGGGGGCTTCTCATTGTGGTGGCTTTTCCTGTTTCCGATCACAGGCTCTAGGGCATGCGGACTTTAATAGCTGCAGCGCTCAGGTTCAGCAGTTGCAGTTCCCTGACTCTAGAGCACGGGCTCAGCAGTAGTGACACATGGATTTAACGGCTCCGAGGCATGTGGGATCTTCCTGGATCAGAGACTTAATCTGTGTCCCCTGCACTGGCAGGCGGATTCTTAACCACTGGACCACCAGGCTTCCCTGCCAAAGAAGTCTTAGCGGCAAGGTTATAAAAATCTTTCTGATTTTCAAAATTCTAGATGACAGATTGTGGACCCACAGTTACCTCAAAGGAGGGGTAAGGATTAAATTAAATGACTGAGTGTATGGAAAGCATGTAAAACAGTGCCTGGCATATCATAAGTACCATTATTGATTGCTATTATTTAAAATTCTAGGAATTTGGGAGTGGGGTGTATTGGGCACAAAGATAGGGACAGCCTGACCTGATCGTAATCCTCAGGGCCAAAGGGCGCGTCCTGCTGCAGAATGTGATGTAGCCGAGCCTTCACACGGTGCTGGCAGCTGCTCAGGGAATCCCCATCGCTGTCCAAGAGCCCGTTCATGTTGGCACTCTTCACCATTTGTACCAGAATGGGTGTCAACTCCCCTTCTAGAGCCAGAAGGCCCTGGAGGGAAAGCACAAAGTGTATCAGTTTTCCTTCTGCTCTACTTCCCCTAGGCTTCGATGGTCCTAGAGATCAAATGAGAGCCGGCTTGGGGGAGCTGGGGTGCAGATCAAGGAGCCCATCCTATTAATTATTCTCAGTAGCATAGGATGTACTCCTATGAGAAGCAGAAACTTCTCTGAGTTGGCACACAAAACCCTCTGAAATTTCCTGACTAGCTCTCCAAACTCTGCTTCTCTACCTAATGGAAGCTGGGACTGTGGGAGAACTAGAGCGAGAACCTTGGCAAAGGCTGCGGCAGTCATCTGGACTCGGCCCTCATCAGAGGCGTAAATCTTGAGATCATGGCGGAAAGTGCTATGGAGACGAAGCAGCCCACAGCCGGGAAAGCCAGCATAGTCACCTGCGGGCAAAGGGGAGGACCAGGAATGGACAGCTATACACACCCAAGAATGCTCATTTCCCCTTTAACCTCCCCAACACCTCTGTTCCTTTGTTTCCTCAACTTACTCTCTAATCATCTTATCTCGGCCCTGCTGTGTGTCTACACCCCCCACATCCCCGGTCAACAAACACTCACCCTGTCCTCCAGGGTACATGCAGCGGAAAGCTCGACCCAGCTCCTCAGCCTGAACACGGCCAGCCGGGGTCAGTTCTCCACCCCATTTCAGTACCAGCAAGAGGGATGGGGCCAGAGCCTCCCGCTGCGTATCTGCAGGAATAAGAGGGAGTGAACAGGTCTAGACCTAAGGAAAACTGTATGTGCTTAGTCATTCAGTGGTGTCTGACTCTTGCAACCCCAGGGACCGTAGCCCACTAGGCTCCTCTGTCCATGGGATTTCCCAGGCAAGAATACTGGAGTGAGTTGCCATTTCCTCCTCCAGGGGATCTTTTTGACCCAGGGACTGAATCTGCATCTCCTGCACTGCAGGCAGATTCTTTACTGTTAAGAAAATGGGGAAGCACAAGGAAAACAGTGGGGACATCTAAATGTTAAGTTTTCTGAGGAGCCCAGAAAGGTAATCTGGGAGAGAGGTCATCTGAGGATTCAAAAATAAAAGATATGAGTGGTAATGGAAAGAAGTGTTATATCTCACCTTGCCCCTCATTAGAAGCTTTTACTCCATGAGGGTAGTAAGTCAGCTGCACCTTCCGGTTGATGCCTGAGAAGTGACCGTACCTGCAGGATAAACCCACAGTTTGCTTTCTATCCCAGCACCCAATTCTTACTGCTATTGGCCCCCTTTTTCCTATTCCCTTTCTCACATCTCCAGCACGGATTTTAACTGCTCCAATTTCCCTGTCTTCTCCTCGATCTCACCACCGGGTTCTTTCTCCAGTTCAGCCAATAGCAGCCGTGTGATGTCCAGCACCTCCTGGAGGAAATAATAGGGTGTCCACGCAGGAGGCCAAGTCCTGGCTGGTTAGGCTTTCATCCTGGTCTCTGTCTTTTCATAGCACTGCTCCTGCCAGCCAGATTCATCATCTTACCTGTAGCTGCTCTGGCCGCTTCAGTTTTAATTTCCCTGTCTTGTAGCCACCATGTTTTTCGAATAGACTAAAAAATCTGAAGAAAGGAGAAGCTTCAGTATGGGCTGAGAAAGGCAAAAACCTCTGAGAGGTGCCCCTCCCCATTTCCCTTACAAAAACCTATTTGTCTAGATTAGAACACTCGGCTTTTTAACCTTGGGTGTGTCACCTCCATCTTCATCTTCTGCTTGGGTGTACGATCCCCGTGACGAATGATTGCAATGACACAACGAAGTTCCATCCTAAGATCGGGAATGCTGTTAGAGCCTCTTCCCCGTCCCACCCCACACCACCACCCATTTCATCCTACTCGCCACGTCAAAGAACACAGGAAAGACTATCTGAGATGAGGAATACAGGTAGGCTCCACCAGTCAGATGGCATGGGGGCAGAAAGTGAGCACTGGTCTGACTTAGATGTTTTAAGTGGTTACTCCAGATTTTTAACTTTTACTTTTGCTCACATAGTGCCGGAAGTGGTAGGGACAATGGGAATGTCCTCAGCCTCCATGGGGATGGACCACGGGATCTGGAACTGTGGGGCAAGCTCCCGCATTATGGTGTTTCTAGAAGGAGAAACATGAAGAACCCACATGAACATGAATGAACCAGAACTACATGTCTGAACGAAGTTCAAAAAAACTAACAATACATTAATATAAAGTCTAAAGACCTGCAAAAAAAATTCCTATATTGTAAAAAAGATTGTGTTTACCTCGGTGGGAGGGGAGGAGATGTTATTAGTAAGGGTTATGCAGGGGCTTTAACTATATGTGCTTGACTTTTTTTTTTTTGGTTGCACCACACAGCTTGTAAGATTTTAGTTCCCTAACCAGGTATTAAACCCTGGGCCCTCAGCAGTGAAAGTGCCAAGTCCTAACCACTGGGCTGCCAAGGAATTCCCTCAACTATATTCTTAATATTTTATTTCTTAAGCTCAATGGTGAATATACCGATATTCACCGTAGCCATCATTCCTTATACATTTTTGAAATTTTTACATATTAAAAAGTCAAGGTGAAAGACAGTATTATGGTATGATCATATTCAGTACAATAAGTAGTCTGTTTACATACAGAAGAAAAAGACATATTGTTATACCTAAAACAGTTAACACTAATTCCCTCTGGGGAGAGCAATGTTGGGAAGGCAAGAGAGTTGAGGAACCCTTTCTCTACTTTCCTTTTTCACTTTTAAATCATTTTTACAGCATTTAAAGTACAGGCAGACCTCAGGGACATTGAGAGTTCAGTTCCAGAGCACTGCAATATAGTGAATATCTCTGTGAAGTGAGTCACAGGAGTTTTCTTGTTCGGCAGTGCATATGAAAGTTACCGTGGTCCAGTAAGTGTGCAATAGTATTACGTCTAAAAAAACAATGTACATACCTTAATTAAAAAATACTTATTGCTCAAAAGTGCTAACCATCATCTGAGCCTTCAGCAAGTTCTAATCTTTTTGCAATAGTAACATCAAAGATCACTGATCATAAAAAAAAAAAAAAATCACTGATCACAGATCATTATGACAAGCATAATAACAATGAAAAAGCTAGAAATACTGTGAGAATTACCAAAATGTCACACAGAGACATGAAGTTAGGAAATGCTGTTAGAAAAATGGTGAAAATAGACTTGCTCAAAGGTTGCCACAAACCTTCAAAATGTAAAAAAACACAATACCTGCAAAGTTCAACAAAATAAGGTGTCTTTAAAGTAAAAACTTCGCTATCCTCTTTAAGCCGATTCTCCCCAACCCAGACCACTGTGTCCCTTACCCTAGAATCTTGGCACAGTCATCATAGTATTTCATTGAATTCTTGACAAAACTGAAGCCATTGACATCACACACAAAGGAGTGACCATTGGCACGGAGGAGATCAAAACCACAAACTGTTTGCTGCAAGAGGAAGAAGGGAAGATGAGAACAAGAGAGCCATGCTTCCTTCCCAGCTTCGCCCCGCCAACCTCTCCCTCATGCCAGAGCCCCTCCCCTGCACCCCGCTCCTGCACAACCTCCCTGCCAAGGGGCCTCTCTTCACCTTAAAAGCTACGCAGACTTTCCTGGCCACCAGCTTTTCCATGGCGGTCAGCATGACTGGATATCGAATCTCTTTCCCCTCACTGTCTCGTTCAACCTTCCCATCCAAAGCTGGAGATTTTCTGGCTTCAGCATGGGCATAGTCTGGCCCCACTGTATACACCTGCAGGTACATAGCATCACTGAGTATGCCCACAGCTCACCCTGTATGTGAGAAGGCAATATGAGCATCATGTCTGTAGGCTAGTTTCCCAGTAAACATAAACAAAACAAACAAATCCCCTGAATATTAAAAAGAAGAAGACTGACTTTTTTTTTTTACTGAGATGGAACTTCAGTATCATTAAGAAAGTTTCTCCATGGGACTCTAAAACTATCGCCTAGTCCACACTAAGAAATAACTTACCAACATTATTGCATTTTCCACATTACCCTTGCCCTCGCTCTGATAGTGACAATATAAATACCTACTTCCCCAATCCTTATCTTCACCTGCATATGAAAGCCAATCCCATTCACACTTTATTTTTTATAACTGCTTCCCTACACTTCTACTTGCTTCACAAGCACCCCACCCCACTCAGACATTTATAACCTCTTAAATCCCCGTATCCACCATAACCTTGACATCTGTGCCATCTGTTGGCATAAACTCCTCATAGATGTATGAGCCTGTCTTTCGGACGCTGCTCTCTGGAGAGTAAACACTGCTTCGGCTGCCAATCTTCAGGAGAAAAAGGAAGGGGAAGAGAAAAAAAAGGTTGCTTCTAACTTGTCCCCAAGTCTTCCAGCTTCCCTTCCCACAACTTCATTCTTGCCCATCTACTTCTCTGCCTCCCCAGATGTCTCCCACACCTTACGGAAGAGGCGCTGGCTCCCTCCACCAGCTGAGCTGGGGTAGTAGATGTAAACGTTGTGGTCCTCTGCACTCACGGGCTTCTCCACAAAGGGCTTGGGAAAGATGGCTCCATTTACCTCCACCTGGTCTTCACCCTCTATCAGGTTGCACTCTGAAAGGTAGGTGTGCGGTCATTCCTAGGGCCCAAGAATGCTTCCAACTCCCACTTCTCTGAGTTTTAATCTCCATAACGCTCAAATTTCCATGACCATACTTTAATAATAGATACGGTAACTAACATCTGTATGAGAGGTCTCAGATTCTGTCCAAAGACCTATGGCTCTAGCTTTACCCGTAGTCCAGTAACCAAAGCCTCCCAGAGACAGGTGGCACATAGCTGTCTAGAGAATGGAGAACTGGGCTCAGTCACAGAAAGCGGGGCAGCGTAGGACTGGACAAGGCCAGGTACTCACCCTCAGGCCGGGCAGGGTCACGGTTGAGCACAGCGTATCGAGGCAGGTCAATACCTTCCTCCTGCAGGATCCGGTACACCTCTCTCCTGTTACCCCCGAATAAATTAGCTGGGAGAGGTGGAGGCAGGTGACGAGGGGAGAGGCTAGGGATTTCATTCACTCAGGAATTGGGAGACACCCGTGTACAGAACTCAAGAGGGTTTGGTACAACAATTCAGCATGTTTGTTTGACTCTGCCCCTCCCAGAGTGGGTTCTCTAAAACAGGCGTGATCTCGGGGCCACCCACCCCACCAGTCAACAGAAAGCTGTACCTATCCTGGATGTAATACTGCATAGCCAGGTCATTGATAAGAAAAGGGTTTCGAAGCTTGGAGTAAGCAACAGCTTTGTCCAGGGGAAAGCCTGGGATGGAGAGAGGAAATAGAGAGGTGGAATAAAGAAAGTGAGAGAAATAGTGAGAAAACAGCAAAAGAAACAGAGAAATGTGTTAAAGCTATTCGTTGGCACTGAGCTCCACAACCCGTCCAACCCAGCCCTCATCCTCCTGCCCAACTTCTCAAGTCTAGAAAATCCATCAGGAAAAAAGCAAAACAGAAACTACTTGTAGGGTCCTTCCAGAGACCAATTCTGTCAGAGATCTGAAGAATCTTAGAGCTGTCCTGAGGTTTGAATATGGGCTTTAAACTAACCCCAGCAACTTCTCCAAGATGTAGGAAAAGCAAACCCCTTTGCACTGTTCTCTAGTGTTGGGAAGAGAGGACGACTTCTTTACTATTTGACAGTAAGAGCCTCATTTCCCAGTCCAGCATTCCCAACACCACTCCTTCCCATTTTCCTTCACAGACGCCAACCTTTGGAGTGGAAGGAGATGAGGCAATGGCAGGATGGCCAGTTTTCCACAGGTTCATTGAGGATCACGTCTTCTCCCAGGATGATAACAGTCAGGTAGTCAAACCTGCAGAGTCGCTCTAGGATCTGGGTCATTGGCTTGGACTTGGATTTCTTGGTCATGGCACAGATGCCAACAATGATCTGAGGTTCAGGAGGCTACCAGGAGGAAGTGCCGTCAGGAACTCAGGAACTTCTCACCTGAACCCGCCTTTATCAGGGAACACTGACTAATCATGTCCTTAGGGCAGAGTTTCTTGTCAGGACTTTGGACTTGGGGGGTTAAGATTGTCTCCTAACTCGGGCCTAGATTGGGGTTCCTGCAGGGATTCCTCCTGCCATGGTGTGTACTCAGGCAGAAGAGTCAGAGAACCAATAATCATGAGACAACAGGAGGCGGGCATAAGCATAAGGACTTCAAGGAGAGGCAGTCTAACCAGTCACCACTGCCCTTGCCTTTCATCAAAAGAGGGCCTGTTTATGACAGGGCGTCTAAGCATCTGGGAAGATCGGGAGGTGGCGTCTCAATCCTATGGAATCTCCACTATGGCGGGGGTCCCAACACCAAGTGACATCATGGCCCCCAGTCTTACCACTTCATCCTCCTCATCCTCGAGGAGCTCGCTGTCACTCTCTTCTGGCCTCATGCCGAGTCCACGGGGGCCCAGCCCCTCATCTCCAGCTCCGAGGAAGAAGTGGGCTGTGGCACTCTCGCCCTCACTGGCCGGCAGTGACCACATCCCCGCCGGAGCACCCGCTCATCCCGCCCTGAAATGGAGGGGATCCCCATTAGCTAAGAATCCAAGTCCCATGGTAGTGGGTGGGGATGGGGGATGGGGAATGAGAAAATAAGAGGGAACTACCGAGGGGAAACAGGAAACAAAGCTACAGCGTCAAGGATCAACAGGGAAGGAGGCATGTGGGCTGTGACTGGCAATGACTAAAGATCCCCAAGAGAAAATCAAGGTTTCCCTTTTTCTCCTTGCTCACCCCACCCCCAACCACGAGCCTGGGATGAAAATCAGTGGATTAACCCTTACCGTGCCGGCATGTCCCTGATTCTACCAGCAAGAAAAATCATTAACTCCAGCAGCAAATGGGAAAGGCAGTTCTTCATGGAGGGCCACTGGTGATTCCTAACAGAAAAGAAGGTTAGAGTGACATTTCAACTTTGGATTCATTCGAAATCTTCCCAGTCCTCCTCTACCTCCCAATGATAAAAAGCAGACACATCACTTTGCCGACAAAGATTGGTAAAGTCAAAACTATGGTTTTCCCAGGAGTTGTATATGGATGTTAGAGTTGGACCATAAAGAAAGCTGAGCACCAAAGAATTGATGCTTTTGAATTGCGATGCTAGAGAAGACTCTTGGGAGTCCCTTGGACCGCAAGGAGATCAAAACAGTCAATCCTAAAGAAAATCAACATTCATTGGAAGGACTGATGCTGAAGCTGAAGCATGCTGAAGCTAAGCTCCAACACCTTGGCCACCTGATGCGAAGAGCTGACTCACTGGAAAAGACCCTGATGCTGGGAAAGACTGAGGGCAGGAGGAGAAGTAGGTGACAGAGGATGAGATGGTTGGATGGCATCACCAACTCATTGGATATGAATTTGTGCAAACTCCAGGAGATAGTGAAGGACAGGGAAGCCTGGCATGCTGCAGTCCATGGGGTCACAAAGAGTCAGACATGATTTAGCGACTGAACAACAACAATACAAGAGCAGAGGAATGAGAGAGCTCAGTTGCTTTTGCTCTTCACCTCTACCTTCATTCCTACCAAGGACTAACTCAAAAAAACATTGATTGATTGATTGGGTGCACCGTATGTTCTAAGCGTTGTATAAGAACATTAAAATCCCTTTGCCTGCCACTCTCCTTCATCTACTTTACCTTAAGAGAAAGACACCCAATTCCAGAAAATCTGTTCAAGAAAAAAGGTCTAGTGCTAGTTGGGAAATTGAGGATACAGGCATCCATACAACAGGCCCCAACCCATTCTCAAACTGAAATTTCAGTTTTCTCTCTACTGTCACAGGGTACACAGACACAAGGCTGGTCTAGGCCAAGGTCCTTCACAACAGAAGCTACAACAAGAAAAAAAACAAAAAACAAAAAACATCCTCCCTAGAGCCATTATCAGTGAGAATATATTTTTTAAAAATAATTTTATGTATCTATTTTTGGCTGTGTTGGGTCTTCCTTGCTGAGAGGGCTTTTCTCCAGCTGCAGTGAGTGGGAGCTACACTCTAGTTGCAGTTCGAGCTTCTCATTGCAGAGGCTTTTCTTGTCTTGGAGCATGGGCTCTAGGGCACAAGGGCTTCAGTAGCTACATCATGAGGGCCCCGTAGGTGCAGTTCCTGGGCTCTAGAGCACAAGTTCAGTTGTGGTGACACAAGAGCTTTGCTGTTCTGTGGCATGTGGGATCTTCCCAGATCAGGAATCGAACCCGTGTCTCCTGCATTGGCAGGCAGATTCTTTGCCACTAAGCCATCTGGGAAGCTCTGGTAATATCTTAGTTAAAATTGAATCAGAACAACCTGGAAGTTCCATTTTTGCACACATATAGAAGTAGTGGTTCTTAACTAACTGTGATTATACTGTGCAAGAAACAACTCTCAGGAGACACTTCTGGTTATCACAGTTTGGGAAGTGCTATTGGCATCTACGGAGTAGAGGCCAGGGATGCTGGTAAACATTCTAAAAAGCATAGCATATACCTCCACAACAAAGAATTGTCCAGTCCAAAATGTGAGTGGTGCCAAGGCTGAGAAACCCCCTGTAGAGAAATTTTCCCACGTGTGTGCAGAATATTCATGACCTACTGTTGGTAAGGGTAAAACCGAAGAACAATTCAGAGGTCACAAGTTAAAGAACGATAAATATTATGCAGTATATACAAATGGCTGACTAATAGCAATTATTAAAAATGAATCAGGGGCAGGGTTCCCTAGTGGTCTAGTGGTTAAGGATCCATCTGCCAGATCAAGAGACTTGGGTTCGATCCCTAATCCAGGAAGACCCCGTGTGACTCAGAGCAGCTGAGCCTGTGGGCCACAACTATTGAGCCCGTGCTCTAGAGCCTAGGAGCCGCAAATACAGAGCCCACGTCTCACAACTGCTGAAGCCCGTGTGCCGTAGAACCTGTGCTTGGCAACGAGAGAAGCCACCACCCTGCAGCTAGAGACTAGCCCCCACTCTCCACAACTAGAGAAAAGCAAAGAAAACCCAGCACTGCCCTCCCCCCAAAAAAGAGAGAATTGGGGGATAAATTAGGAGCTTGAAGATTAAGATATACACACTCTCTATATAAAATAACTAAACAACAAGGACCAACTGCATAGCACAGGGAACTCTACTCAATATCTTGTAATAATCTATAATGAAGGGACTTTCCTGGTGGGCCAGTGCCTAAGACTCTGTGCTCCCAACGCAAGCAGCCCAGGATTGATCCCTGGTCAGGGAACTGGATCCCACATGCCAGAACTAAAGATTCCGAGTGTTGCAACTAAGACCTTGTACAGCCAAAAAACAAACAAACAAAAAAACTATAATGGAAAAGAATCTGAAAAAAGAATATATATACGTGTGTGTATGTATATGTACGTGTGTATATGTATATATATATATGGATCAGTTTGCTGAAACTAACACAACATTGTAAATTAACTATCCTTCAATTTTTAAAAAATGAATCAAAGCTATATAAAACACGAACAGCTTCCAAATGCAAACTGCAGAAATATACATGAAGGACAATTCTACTTGTACAAATAAAAATACTCCAAATGTTTACGACTGCATACATAATTAGACACATCTGTTAACACTAGATCCTGGGGATACAAGGACCTGTTATTCTTTTCTCCCAAAATGAAATTGAGTCATATCAGCAATTTTCTACATTCTGCAAAAGTTCTCAGAAACTCTGACCAATGGATCTAATGAAAGCCACAAACTCTGTAAGTAAATGGAATGATTTAGCCTTTAGTCCTCAATAATTCCTTTCTGTATTTTTATTTTAAATCCTTACACTTCAAGTGAACTCTGAAGCTTTGATTAGAAAGGCACAGCTAATCTTTATACAGATCTTGACCTTTCTAGTCTTCACTACCTGCTTTTCTCTGTTCTTCCACCACCAGACAACACTCTCCTTAGACTTAACATTTCCAGATGTGCACCGTAGGCCTTACACATACACACCCCTCCTGATTACAGGCTATTTCTTTGAACTCCTTCCTAGTGACCTGACCCAGTTTCCATGACTTGTGACATTCTCAAGGTCCTTGTACAGTTTAAGCAAGCCGAAATTTGTGGCAGGCTTTATCCTTTCTCTGAAGCAGGAGCTTTTTCTAGGTCTAAGATTCCTAACCCTTCACACTTTCTGCCACTAAGCCCTTCCTGGTCTGCTACTGAATGCACACGATCACATTCTTGAAATTCTATTTTAACTCTATAACAGGAGATGGCAATAGAATAGCAAAGGAAAACGTGTTCACAAATGTGGGGCTGAAGGAACATGAAAGGTCTAAATTCATAGTTAACAAAGCAGAAATAGAAGCCTGACAGAAATAGCTATGAAATAAGCCAGGATTTATTTAGATGTACCTCTGGGAGAAGCTGGGCTTTAACGTGGTGTTCCAACAGCCATGGCTGGTTTCTGTGCTCTTCTCCCCTTCCTCCTCCTTCCTTCCTAATACTTTGTTGCAAAAGAAAACTTCAGACTCTACAGTTGGCTAAAGGGCAAGTCTTACTGGGGCCTGAATCTATGTGGAAGGGAGTGAGGGAGAGAGGGAGGAGACAGTAGGTGAGGAGAGGGAGGGGCAGGGGCACAATCCCCTCAGGAACATCTATGTTAAATTGGATCTAGAGAAGGGATGTGGTTTCCCTGGTGGCTCAGATATTGGAGAATCTGCCTGCAACACGGAAGACCCAGGTTTTAAGAGAGGGGATAGAAGGGAGGGTGCTGTGCTATGCTTAGTCGCTTCTGACTCTTTGTGACCCCAAGGACTGTAGCCTGCCAGGCTCCTCTGTCCCTGGAATTCTCCAAGCAAGAGAATTGGAGTGAATACCCTATCCCTTCTCCAGGGGCTCTTCCTGCATTACAGGCAGATTCACTGCCAGCTGACCTACCTGGGAAGTCCAGAAGGGAGAGTAGGTGGTTCAGTCGCTAAGTTGTGTCCTACTCTAGCGACCCCATGGACTGTAGCCTGCCAGGCTCCTCTGTCCATGGAATTTCCCAGGCAAGAATACTGGAGTGGGTTGACATTTCCTTCTCCAGGGGATCTTCCCGACCCAGGAATGGAACCCGGGTCTCCTGCATTGCAGGCAGATTCTCTACCAACTGAGGGAGGGTAAACTGTGTTAATTTCTTTATCCCTTAGAATGTAGGGCTGCTTGCCTAGTCCTCTAATTTCTTTAACCACCATGCACTTGTTGCAGGGCCCCATTAGTGGTGAAAGAGAGAGGTCAGTACAGAGTCCAGGCAGAAATAATTCCAACACAGTTAAAACTCCTCAAACCATCAACATTGTCTCCTTCAACAGTGGACCCCTTAGTTCCTACTTGATGCAGTTTTTTGTTTGTTGTTGTTTGGGGTTGTTTTTTTTTTTTTTTTTTGGATGCAGACTCGAATGATTCATACATTCCCTTTTTCTGGCACCGATGAAATGTGCTGATGCCCTTGTTCTCCATTATCAGCTCCCTCATACCGCTTTCTTTTCCCTACTTGCTAAAATGACTCTTCTTGACTCCCTGAACTACCGGTCTCTCCTCCCTCACTGATCAACTGATCCAATGAACCATCCGACTAACCCTCTCCCTCACGGCCTCCCCAGCCTTAGGTAGTCGTTCAAACCCCGATGAGTCACCGCACTTGGTAACAAATGTACTTGGAACCCTCAGAGCTTTCCACCCCCTACCCCCACAGGCTGTCTGCGGGCCACTCTTTCCCCAGCCGCCCTCCCTCCAGGCTCACCTCTCTCCTCGCTACAACCCCCTTCCTCCAGCCGACTCTCCGGTCCGACTCCATTCCCACCTCGCCTCACGCGGACCTGCCCACTCTGACCCTCTCCCCTGCAGACGCCCAGGCTCGGCAGGACCCCTCTTCCTCACGCAGACCTCACGCGCCCATCTCTTCTCTCGCGGACCCCCCTCCTCTGCGCGCCTCACTCCGCTCCGGGTCCCGACTGCCACCGCCCATCCTGACTCCTCTAGCCTCTGCCCGCCCCCGCCTTCCCCGCCTCACTCTCCCTTCGCTGACATTGAGGCCTCTCCGCCGCCTCCCTTCCCAGAGCGGCCCCCCGGCCACTACCAACCAGGGCCCTCCGCACCAACGGAGCCCACTCCACCCAGCCCACCCCCTCAGATACCGCCCCCGCCGCCCCGGGCCCTCACTCACCCGCCTCCCTGCGCTCGCGCAGCCGAACCTGCCGGCAGCGACACCTGACAGCGGCCCAATCAAAGCGCAACTTCTCTTCGGTGCCACCAATCAGCGGAGGGCGCGCACCGGCTGCGGAGTCAGGCTGCGTTGGCCGGCGCTTCTGAGCGGAGGCGGGTGGCCTCTAGTGGCTCTAGGCAGGGAGTGCAACCTGACGTCCTTTCTCCGATTTCTAACTGCGTCGCCACAGTCCATATGCTTGGTCTAGACGGAGACTTTCCAGTGAGACGAAGTTGGGCGGGGAGGGGGGCGGGGGGGAAGCAAGATGCAGAGAAAAAGGCAGAGTCTGTTGCCATTGCACATCCTTGAGGACAAAACCAGGTCTTCTGTTTGTCTTGTAAAATAAAACGGGATGTGATAGATGTAGTGGTGGTTGTTCAGTCGCCGAGTCGTGTCCGACTCTTTGTGACCCCATGGACGGCAGCATGCCAGGTCTCCCTGTCCCTCACCATCTCCTGGAGTTTGCCCAAGTTCGTGTCCATTGCATCGGTGATGCCCTCCAGGCATCTCATTCTCTGACGCCGTCTTCTTCTGCCTTCAGTTTTTCCCAGCATCAGGGACTTTTTCAGTGAGTTGTCTGTTAGCATCAGATGACCAAAATACTGGAGCTTCAGCTTCAGCATCAGTCCTTCCAGTGAATATTCAGGGTTGATCTCTCTTAAGATTGACTGGTTTGATCTCCTTACTGTCCAAGGGACTTTCGGGAGTCCTCCAGCACCACAGTTCAAAGGCATCAATTCTTTGGTGTTCTGCCTTCTTTGTGGTCCAGCTGTCACAACCGTATGTGACCACTGGGAAGACGGTAGCCTTTATTATACGGACTTTTGTCTGCAGAGTAACGTCTCTGATTTTCAACACACTAGGGATCCAATAAATGTACATTGCAAATGTTAACAGAAGAGTGAAAGTGGTTCTGAAGACAAAAACAGAGACAGAAACAAATCAGAAATTTAAGAGATGGAAGAGAGACTTATTTATGAAGGAGACAATAAAATGGACAGACTTGGAAGGCTGAACAAGTTGATTCCTATCTCCACACATTGCTTGCTCTCTTGCCTTTGGTAGCTGTGCAGCCCTGGACAAGTCACTGAATTTCCCTCAGCCTCTCTTTTCTCACTTGTGAGAGAGTAGGACTAGAAACTCACAGGGTACTGATTATATGAAAGCCTCTTGCATGTGTTTGTATTGTTATCTTTGCATCCTCACTCAGGTTTCCCTGGTCAAGACAATTCCAAGTTCTTTAACAAAGCAAGTTTGTGTGCCGGAAGCTCTGTGAGGCCAAACTGAAAGGCCAGAGTTTGGAACAGAGAAAGGTTTATTGCAAGGCCAAGCAAAGAGAACAGGTGACACATGCCCCCAAACCCCAAATGCTTCAAAGGTTTTTGGGGAAAAGTGTTTATAGGCAAAATTCCCAGCGGGGGGGCTGCAGATATGTTACTGTCCTCTGATTGGTGAGTGGTGAGGTAATAGGGCGGTGCTCCAGGAATCTGTTATTCAGCCTGAAGTTACCATCTTCCACCTGGGGGCGGGGTTGGGAGGTGGCTTGTGTGTGTACTCAGTCACTCAGTTGTGTCCAATTCTTTGCAACCCCGTGGACTGTAGCCCACCAAGCTCCTCTGTCCATGGGATTTTCCTGGCACGAATACTGAAGTGGGTTGCCATTTTCTCCTCCAGGATATCTTCCCAACCAGGGAAGGTCAAACCCATGTCTGCTGCATTGGCAGGCAGATTCATAGAGAGTCCAGTGTAATCAACTTGCCACTAGGTAACTGGCAAGGGATTTTAGAAAAGCTGGTTTTAGAAAAGGCAGAGGAACCAGAGATCACATTGCCAACATCCGCTGGATCATCGAAAAAGCAAGAGAGTTCCAGAAAAACATCTATTTCTGCTTTATTGACTATGCCAAAGCCTTTGACTGTGTGGATCACAATAAACTGTGGAAAATTCTGAAAGAGATGGGAATACCAGACCACCTGACCTGCCTCTTGAGAAATCTATATGCAGGTCAGGAAACAACAGTTAGAACTGAAAATGGAACAACAGACTGGTTCCAAATAGGAAAAGGAGTACATCAAGGCTGTATATTGTCACCCTGCTTATTTAACTTATATGCAGAATACATCATGAGAAACACTGGGCTGGAAGAAGCACAAGCTGGAATTTAAGATTGCCAGGAGAAATATCAATAACCTCAGATATGCAGATGACACCACCCTTATGGCAGAAAGTGAAGAGGAACTAAAAAGCCTCTTGATGAAAGTGAAAGAGGAGAGTGAAAAAGTTGGCTTAAAGCTCAACATTCAGAAAACTAAGATCATGGCATCTGATCCCATCACTTCATGAGAAATAGATGGGGAAACAGTGGAGACAGTGCCTGACTTTATTTTGGGGGGCTCCAAAATCACTGCAGATGGTGATTGCAGCCATGAAATTAAAAGACACTTACTCCTTGGAAGGAAAGTTATGACCAACCTAGATAGCATATTAAAAAGCAGAGACATTACTTTGGCAACAAAAGTCCTTCTAGTCAAGGCTATGGTTTTTCCAGTGGTCATGTATGGATGTGAGAGTTGGACTGTGAAGAAAGCTGAGCACAGAAGAATTGATGCTTTTGAACTGTGGTGTTGGAGAAGACTCTTGAGATCCCTTGGACTGCAAGGAGATCCAACCAGTCTATCCTAAAGGAGATCAGTCCTGGGTGTTCATTGGAAGGACTGATGCTGAAGCTGAAACTCCAATACTTTGGCCACCTCATGGAAGATTTGACTCATTGGAAAAGACCCTGATGCTGGGAAGGATTGGGGGTGGGAGGAGAAGGGGACAACAGAGGATGAGATGGTTGGATGGCATCACCGACTTGATTGACATGAGTTTGAGTAAACTCTGGGAGTTGGTGATGGACAGGGAGGCCTGGCGTGCTGCAGTTCATGGGGTTGCAAAGAGTCGGACCCGACTGAGTGACTGAACTAAACTGAACTGAACTGGCAAGGGAGGAGGCTTTGTTCCTGCAGAACTAAGCATATTGTTATGTATATTCCTTTAGGAAGAACCAGGATCCTACTTTAACTGCTGCACTATAGTTTATATATATATATAGGGGGTGGGACCTTCCACCCAAGTCTCCTGCATTGGCAGGCAGATTCTTTACCACTGAGCAACCAGGGAAGGCCCTGTGAAACAGAAGGGAAGGAGGCAGGGCACAACCTTTAAAGACTGACATAGCCTGAGGGCACAACATAAACTGATTAGCATCAACAGTCCCTGGGTTGGGAAGATCGCCTGGAGAAGGGAATGACTACCCACTCCAGTATTCTTGCCTGGAGAATTCCATGGACTGAGGATCCTGGCAGGCTGCAGTCCAAGGGGTCACAAAGAGTCGACACAACTGAGCGGCTAATACTTAAAAGCTAACCAAACCACATTTTGAGGCTTCACTCGCCCTCTTCCGATGGCCCACACTCGGTAGAGTGTGTTTCTCTCTGAATAAATCCACTTCTTACGTATCACTTTGTCTCTCACTGAATTCTTTCTGTGATAAGACATCAAGAACCTGAGCCTCATTAAGTGCTGAAACCAGGTCTGTAACATCATTTGGAAGACCATGGATTTTGGCTGAGTTTGGGTCCTGACCATGTGGGTTCAAGGCCCATACTAACTTTTGGATGAGTTGGAGTCCTGGTGCACAAGTTCAAGTCCCAGTCTGAGGTAAACTGTATCACCTGCACTATAGTTTTTCATTGTTCCGCCTTTGTTTCTGCTTCCTCTCCCTTCCTTGACTAGCAACTGTTTGGGTCTACCCTTTGGAACCGAGGGAAGTTCTTGGAGGCTGAAACCTATTTCCAACAATCAAGAAACTGGGGACACAGTAAGACTTCCAGGATGCCTACCCTGGGTCCTGATTGGTCTCACCCCTTTATGAGTATGCAAGTATCCTTAGCTTAAAAATTCACCAACTTTGCCATTTGGGGAGACACTGCTTTGAGAGAGACCCCCAGGGTTCCACTTACTTGCAGCAAATGATAATAAGTCCTTCCTTCTTCTGTTCTTTGGCTTGGTTGTGTCTAATGGCTTGATACCCATCAACAGGTGAACCCAGTTTTCAGGTACACAACTGCAGAACTCCATCTAGTCTCTGATAATTACTCTCTTAGCAGGAGAAGGAATTGATGGACCGAGAACAGAGGTGATTAGCTTCTAGGGATACCCACAGAAGAGGCAGGCAGGAAATTGAGCACTAGGGAAACCTGAGAGGAATGAATGAAATGAGAGTAAAAGGATGGAATGGGGTCTCATCAGTGAGGCTGGAGGACAAGGTGAAGGGGATTTCTTCTTCTCAAAAACTCTCTTAAGATGAACAAATTTCTTACTGTCTTATAAGTACATCAAGATAGCTGACAGACTGGACTAATGCCCCCATGCCTACCCCACCTTAACTGAGCCTCCACACTGAAGCTCGTAACTCTATTTCAGCTCCAAGTATTCATTTTCCTGCCAGGACAAAGGTCAAGTCACACCCAAGTCACACTTGGAGATCGGGAACAAAACCCTCTCAAATCTGAATATGCACCATGTGAGGAGAGAGGAGAAGAGACCAAGAGGAAGGCAGAGATTCCTTGGTGACCCTTTGCCCTTGGACACCCCTCCTCCTTACACTCTGGATTAAACAGCATTAGGGAGCCAAGAGAGGAAACACATGTGGTGGTTAGAGACCTGTGCCTGCCTGTTCCCTTCCTACACCCCGTCATCTCACCACACCCTTCACCTCACCTTACACTCCCCTTCAGCTCAGGAACTGGGAGCTACAGAGAGGAGGGGAGGAGGAGGAGGAGGAAACATAATTCCCTGCCCAACTCTGGCCCCACACCCAGCACAGACAGCAGGTAGGCAAGCCTGCCGAGAATACTCAGAGGGAGACCTGGGATCAGCAAATAGGTCCGAGCCTGGAAATTTCGCTGAGAAGAGATCCAAGGTGAAGTAAGAGGTGGAGAGGAGGATGGAGAGGTGGGGGGGGGGGGGGGGAGTGGGTGATCCTAAGAAGCGGAAGAAGGACACATCAGGGCTGCAGACTTGGGGGCAAGGTGGGGTGGGGGTGGGGAAAACAGCACAGATGGAGTAAGAGTTCGTGTTTCCTTGGTTTCTCTCAGGGAATCTTTGCATAACCTTGTAAGGAGACTTGCACAGGTGTGACAGGGAGGAGCCTTGGTGCTCTTCCTGGTTCGAAGGAAGAGGTGACCTTGAGGCAGCGGGGTGTCTTTCTCAGCGTCTGCCTGTGAGGTTTCTCTGTGTGTCTTCCCCGGTATCTGCTTATGCCACGGGTTCCCCGAGGCCTCCTCCCCTAGGGAGACAGAGAGGTTGCAGGGGCAGGCCGAAAAAAAAAAAACAAACGAGAACAAGTTGGGCAGTGTCACTCTCTTCCACCCAAAAGGGCGACGAACGGGGGTTTCCGAGGAAACCGAGAGACTTAGGGAAGGGTGTTAGGGTTTCGCTGGTCCCCTTGGGTGCTGTCCTCCACTTGGTGCTGAAATCTGGGCGGCCTCACCTCCGGTGGGCCCATTCCCGGGCCTAGGGCTGCAAATCGCCAGTCTCCCTAATCCACCTGGGGGGGTGGTGCCTACCTCTGCCCCCGCACACCTAGCGCGGTGGCAGGCGGGAAGGCGGGGCCTGCACGGGCCCCACCCCTGGAGACTGCAGCGCTGCCTTCTGCGCCCGCCTGCCGCTAGCTCATTGCGCCTCTCCTGCAGTCTGATCGGCACCGGCTTTCACTCCCGCTCCAGCCTCCACTCCAGCCCCCATTTCGGCTCTAGCCTCGCCTCGCACTCAGCTCCGGCTCTCAGCCTGTCTCCATCGCCCCCCTCCTCCCGGTTCCTGAGCCAGCAGCTCCTGCCCTGAGATTTCGTAGGCAGACCCTCAAGCCATGGCTGGTCCCTTCTCTCGTCTGCTGTCTGCGCGCCCCGGGCTCAGGCTCCTGGCTTTGGCTGGAGCTGGGTCTCTCGCCGCTGGGTTTCTGCTCCGATCGGAACCTGTTCGAGCCGCCAGTGAACGAAGGAGGCTATATCCTCCGAGGTATCAGTGTCTCGGGCGCTCCGGGGGAGGGGGGTGAAGGGGGGAGGTCGGGCAGGTGGTGATAGGGGTGGAGATGAGAATCTGGGCAATAGAGAAGGGGTATAATCGCGAAGGTTCTGGAGTGGGGCGCTGTGCAGTCTGGAAACCTCACTGGGGTGGCGGTGGGGGGAGGCCAAAACCATAAGGTGAAAGCATTCCTGGGGACTTGGAACCCGCAGTTCCCGCCCTCAAGGCCAGCTCTTGGCCCTGCGAGTTCTGGCTGCACCTACTCTGCTCAAATTCCTAATTGAGAGACCAGGAACTATCCTTTCCGCTCTCCTCCATCTCCCTTTCCTGCTGTTCTCTCCGGTTTCCTGAATTCCCCTCCTTAGTCTTTCCCCTCCCCCATCCCTAATGCTGCTTCCATGGGAGAAAAGGACGGAGCAGATGCAGGAGAACTGAGCCTCCAGCCAGAGGAAGCTAGAACTCTTGGGAAAGAATAGATCCTGAAAGTCCCTAATGAGATTACCGAGGTTTAGCCCCACTCTAGCCTCCCCTCCTCCCAAGGAGCAAAGCCAGGCACGCTCCCAGCTGAGTGCACCGGGTCCAGGCCCCCTGTGCCCTCCCTCCATGGTTACTGGGTACCCCCTCCCTAGTGCTGAGTACCCAGACCTCCGAAAGCACAACAACTGCATGGCCAGTCACCTGACCCCGGCAGTCTATGCCCGGCTCTGCGACAAGACCACACCCACTGGCTGGACGCTAGATCAGTGTATCCAGACTGGCGTGGACAACCCTGGCCACCCCTTCATCAAGACTGTGGGCATGGTAGCTGGTGATGAGGAGACCTATGAGGTAGGGGGCCCCAGAGTTTCCTGGTCAAACCCTGTCCATCTTCCCGGCAATCCCAGTTCCTTCCCCCTGAAGCCCCTCACTTTCCCTTAAGACTGGACCATCCATACTCGTGTTTTCCGACCCGGTGAAATCAATCCACAATGAAAGCTTGGGAAGGGATTCCCTCTCCTTAACCACCTTCTCCCTCTCAACTCCCCCTCAGGTATTTGCTGAGCTGTTTGACCCTGTGATCCAAGAGCGACACAATGGGTATGACCCCCGAACGATGAAACATACCACCGACCTGGATGCCAGCAAGGTGGGTCAAATATCCCACTTCTGATTTGCATTGCCTTTTGGACAACATTACTGTTTTCTCCAGTCCCTTCAACCATAATTATTCCCTGACTCATAGTCATTATACTGCTGAGCTTTCAAGTCTCAGTGTGGGGAAAGAGTTGTATGTTAAGGAGCAGCGGCTGTGGAGAGGCGCAGGCGTTGAGAATGGCCACACCCCAAGGTGGGCAGTGTGGGGGAGGGTTCACAGTGAATGCCCCTTCAGTTGGAGTGTTTGCCCAATGGGCTGTCCTTCCAGTGCGGGCAATGAAGACTCCTCTAGTCCTTACGGTCTCTCCTTCCCAAGGCCCTCAGCTCCCATCCACCTTGTTTCTGTGACTTACCTTAATCTCTACTATTCCCCAGATCCGTTCTGGCTACTTTGATGAGAGGTATGTATTGTCCTCGAGAGTCAGAACTGGTCGAAGTATCCGGGGACTCAGCCTGCCTCCAGCCTGTACTCGGGCAGAGCGACGAGAGGTGGAACGTGTCGTCGTGGATGCGCTGAGTGGCCTGAAGGGTGACCTGGCTGGACGCTACTATCGGCTCAGTGAGATGACAGAGGCCGAGCAGCAGCAGCTAATTGATGTGAGAGGCTTTGAGAGGGAGCTGGGCAGGACGGGCAGATGGAAAGACAAGAGAGTCAAGGGAGGCTGGGGCCAGATGAGGTAGACGGGCTCTGAGAAGCCCGGAGACTACTGTTAAATTCTTAACCCAAGTCCCTTTAACTCTCCTCAGGACCACTTCCTGTTTGATAAGCCTGTATCCCCATTATTAACCGCAGCAGGAATGGCTCGAGACTGGCCAGATGCGCGTGGAATCTGGTATGAGGCTTAGCTTACCCCAGGCTTCCGTAAGTGCCCCTTTTTTCTCTATCTCTCCCTTGCCCTGCCTCTTAATTCCAGTCCCTCCCTCTCTCCTGCCTTCAGGCACAACAATGAAAAGAGCTTCTTGATCTGGGTGAATGAGGAGGATCATACACGGGTCATCTCCATGGAGAAGGGAGGCAACATGAAGAAAGTGTTTGAAAGATTCTGCCGAGGCCTCAAAGAGGTTGGAGAAGAATGTATAAGGGAACTAGGTGGGAGGACTTAAGGAAGAAACAAAGACTAGAATAGGTAGATGGAGGATATAATTTATCAACTAACCCAGGACACTTTTCGTGAAAGAGATTACCACCAATCACTCTAGGAGGACAATAGGTATAAATCAGAACTGTCCAGGGTATACGGTCCTGGTATATATGGACCAGGTATACATAAACCTGGGTATATGATCATCCTAAGAATAGGAAGAGAGAAAGAATGTCAGGAATCTAAGGAAGTAAATAAAGCAGTTGCCAAATAATGCAAAGAAGGAATTGAGGTGGCGAGTCAGTGCCTGGGGGATTTGTTGTGGGATGTGCAGATATAAGGGGAAGGTTTAAGCTTGGAGGACTATAGGGAGTGAGGGGTTGGTATGTCCCTGATTCTCATGTAACCACCCTTTTCTGAGCCAAGGTAGGCCTTTACTCTAGATTCTGTCATTCTCACTAAAGTAGCATGTCTAGATTTTAAGCTGATTAGGAGGGAAAACAGGGAAGGTGGAGGATGGAATGGTTGAAGTTCCAGACTGTGTGGCTCTACATGAGGGGTTGAACTGGATCCTCAGTCCTATAGGAATTAGGTTTCCATATTCGAGTCTAGATTAGAAATTCCCATAAATCCAATCCTTATTGTATGGTCTCATATATACAGTTCTGTTTCGGACTTGTAAAGGGAGAGAACTCTCCTTCTTTTAGAATCTTAGCTGGGTTCCTATTATTTTTAGAAAGTAATAGGTAACATATCTTGACTTTAAGTGGGTAGGCAGGTACTTTTGATATGTCTTAGTATTCTCATCTGTAAAATTGGGTAAGAAGACTTCCTACATTTAAGTGGTGGGGATTAAGTGAGATAACGCATATAAAGCGTGTGGCCCATAGTAAATGTTCACAAGTGTTAGCTGCAGTTATTATTCTAGATGGAAGGATTTCCTCTTGTTCAACATGTCTAATATCCCCCATGTCACAGTTCTTTCTGAACTATGAACAGGGTTCCCCTTAGGTTACATAGTGGTCTTCACGAATATTGCCCTGGCAGGTCTCCAGTCTCTTCAACTCTAGTAGTCATCTTCATGATTGGGATGTTTAAGTGGAACAAGAACATGCTTCCCACCCTCCTCCCGCACCCTCCACAAGTATGAGTCCAGCTTTTCTGCTCCATTTTCACCTTTCTGCTTTCTCTTTTTCCACAGCTAACAGGCTCTCTTGCCTCTTCCTGTTGCAAAGCCTACACCCTCATTTTCTGGCTGAAAGAATCCTTCCAAGCTCTAGCTCATTAGCAAAGTAAAGATGTCAATGCATGCAGAACTCCCTGAATAATCAATCCTTTCTCAGTTCAGTTTACCACCTCCGTTCATCTCCCTAGATCATCCTTAGCACATCATTCCCTGAAGTTTCTCTTCTTCCACACAGGATATTTTTGCACAATCTCATCATGATGGGCTTGCAACATCAAAAATATCTTTTATGCATGATAATAATGAGCCATTTCCACCGAAAAAAAAAAGCAGTGTCATTCTTTCACATGTCAAATCTTTGGTTCTAGACATATTTCTAGAGCTCCTATGGGTCCAGCTAAGGGAGGGTTTGCACAGGCCTGACATGTCCCTAACTCAGGCTTTGTGCACGCAGGTGGAGCGGCTGATCCAGGAACGTGGCTGGGAGTTCATGTGGAATGAGCGTCTGGGATACATCTTGACCTGTCCGTCTAACCTGGGCACTGGACTTCGGGCAGGAGTGCACATCAAACTGCCCCTGCTGAGCAAGGTAAAGGAGTTGTGGGGCTAGAGAGGGGTGTGAGGGAAGAAGTGGCCATGTGGGGTGGGAGAGGGATTGTGTGCTTTGGAAAGGAGCAGGCATTGTATCTTGAGTCAAGGGAAAGAGCTCTGGGCAGGTTCAGGGCTCTTTCGGGTAGGACCAGTCTCAGCCTCTATTGATCCTGCCCCCAAATCTCTATCTCCCTTCTAGGATAGCCGCTTCCCAAAGATCCTCGAGAACCTAAGGCTCCAAAAACGTGGAACTGGAGGAGTAGACACAGCTGCCACAGGCAGTGTCTTTGATATCTCTAATTTGGACCGACTGGGCAAGTCAGAGGTGAGATTCTCAGGGGTTATGGATAGGTCTGTGGGGGGTGATTTGACAAGGAGTGAGCCTCAAGAATGTAACAGAATTTGAAATGAAACTCAGGTTGGCTGGGGGAAAACTGGCAATGAGTTCCCAGAGCAGGCAAATCAGTGCTAAAGAGAGTCAGATTGTGGGAAGCAGAGATCAAGAGTCAGTATCATCCAGGTGGAGCTGGTGCAGCTGGTCATCGATGGAGTAAACTACCTGATTGACTGTGAACGGCGTCTGGAGAGAGGCCAGGATATCCGCATCCCTCCACCTCTCCCCAACAAGCATTAACTCCCGTCCCCAGCGGATGACTCAAGACTCCCAGCACCTCTGCCATTCTAATGGCAGCCCATTCTCCTTGCCCTGGGTGCCACCATCAACCCCCACCCCCCTGTCCTAGTAAAGGCTCCATGCTATGCTTCAGTTGTCTGTGTTATTTCTAATGGTGGGATGAGGAGGAACTAGCTTCCAGGAGAAAGTAAAAAGGCAATGGGATTATTTATGATGAAAAGAGACTCCAGATATGGCATGCCAGGAACACTGATTCTCAGGTGGGTGGAAAGCATTAACATTCTACCCGTATTCCATCAGCTTCCTAGGATAATTAAATTGCACTTCCATTTGCACTTTATTCATTTTACTTCAAATGTCTTTCCCAACAAATCTCTAACTGCAGAGACAGGCTCATAGCAGGTTGCCAAGGAAGCAGATGGTCAATGCCAGGGCCCAGGAGGGTTGTGACCAGTCCTGGAGACCCCAGGCTGTGCTTCGACCTGTAATGAGACAGAGAATGGAAGGAATGTCACAACTCTGCTCCCCAGGAGCCACTGAAACTTGGAGACTATTCACCTGTAGACCCCATCACTCTCAGATCTCCCTGAGGGGTTCTATGAGCCCTAACCCTGAGTTAGGGTTCTGGTTCCGGGTCAGGAGCTGGGGAGTCAGTCTGTGCAGTTAGGAACTTACCTTCCTGCTCCAGGCTCTCCATCCCCTCATACTGTGCCCACGCAACTGCTCGTCGCTGCTCGGGACTCAGAAAGGCCATTTGCTTGGGAGTGACAGCCACGGCCTGAACACTGGTGAGACTAGATAGCTGGGTGGGGCTGAACACCACCTGGGGATGGGAACGGGCATCAGGACATCCACTGTGGCCCTCTTCTGTGGTCACCTCAGACCCCATCCCATCAGTGCTTACAGCAAATTTAGGAGCAGGGATGACAGAAATGGCCAGAGGGGTAAGGCCCTGGATCTGTCCTCGCAGCAGTGCAGAGAGAGCCAAGTCTGGGATTCCAGCTGTCAAGGCAAGTGGGATGGGCCTCCAGATGTTATCCTATACTGGCCTTCTCTAACTACTCCCAAAATACTCTTCCTCAGACCTTCCCGAGCACGCCTCTAACCTCTCAACCTAAGTGTCTTCGGCTCCCACCTTAAGATTCCAGAGCAGTCCTCCACCCAGTCTGTCCATGATGTGGAACCAGCCCCAGCAGTGGCCCAGTCTCCCCATACCTGCTATTGTGCCAATTTCAGTGAAGATCTCGGGCCCCCAGTTACTGACTGGGCCAAAGCCACCAGGCAGCACCAGGAGCTCGGCCAGAACCTCCAGTTGCTCTTCAGAACATGGGAGATGCAGGTTGCCCAGGAAGAGAGCTGCTTGACTGTGGAAGCGTGGGAAGAGAAGGGAGGAGGATTCAGCCACGGTGACAGGGTCCATGGTCATGAGTTGGTGGTAGTGATGACTTTAAGGGAGATCGCTTCCTCCACGGGACCACTCCTGCATGATCCTTCCCCAGTGAGCCCACCTTCCCCACAGGACCACCGCCCACACCGTCCTCCATGTGCGACCTAAACTCCCAACTGTTGATATGCTGTAGCTCCTCAGGCCGAAGTCCACAGAGTGCGTAGCCCAGTGCAGTCAGGTGGAGGAAATCCAGGTGGCTCACGTGTCGACCACTCTGCCGCAGGAAGCTGGAGACCACCACCCGGAGCTGGGGTTGGGGTAGAGGTCACAGGATAAGGAGAAAAGTCATGAGGAATTCATGGATGGGGAACTCTCTGCTTAGGGAAGGGACAAGTGCTACTGGATTTTTTATTGGTAAGACCTGAAGAGCCAATGCTATTCTGCGCTTAGTCGCTCAGTCGTGTTGGACTCTTTGCGACCCCATGGACTGTAGCCCTCCAGGCTTCTCTGTCCATATGGATTCTCCAGGCAAGAATACTGGAGTGGGTTGCCATGCCCTCCTCTGGGGGATCTTCCCAACCTAGGGATTGAACCCAGGTCTCCTGCACTGCAGGCAGATTCTTCATCTAAGCCACCAGGGTAGTCTGAAAAACCAACAGCCATGGGGAAGGTTGAGGATCCAAAAAAAGAGGACAGGAAAAGAGGAGGCCAAGGGGAATGGAGGCAGGAAGAAGTATTATGTGTCCAGGGCCTCAGTAAATAAATCACTGCTCTAACTTCCTACTAGTATGGAGTATTAAGAAAAGATAAAATCATGGCCAGGTATGGTCACAAGACAGCCCAAGAAATTCCTTGGGCTTTAGACAGCCTGGAGGCATTCGGAAGGTGGTAGAGAGGAGGAAGATGTTACCTGGCTTGAGCTCCAGCCATCTATCTGCCCCAGGGTGCTCAGCACGCCCCAGTCCACCAGGCTCAGCTCCTGGAGTTCCCGCTCTCCTAGACCTATTAAAAGCCGACCCAGCTGCAGGATCTGCTCAGGACGAAACCCCTGGGGGGGACCCCACAACTGGAGAAAGAGAGGAATGGTGTGAATGGGAAAAGCACGGAATTAGGAGTCAGAATGCTGAGGGTCAGTCTTGCCTCCAACCTGAACTGTGTAACTCGAAGCAAATCCCTTGCTTTCTCTGGGTCTTTAGTTTCTTCAACTGTAAAATGAGAGGATTGGATGATGGTTCCTCTGACTAAGGTGTTATTGAAAGAATCTAGAGTCTCAGTAGGAAAGAATAGCAGATTCTGGTCCACGAGTTCCCATGTGCACCAGACATGGGGTTGGGGTAGCAGGGGCAAGATACAGATGCCCAGACCTGATCCTCAGAGAATCTTTCTTCAATAAGTCTACAATGGGAGCATCAAGCATTTCAAACACCTGCTCCCCAGATGGTTCTTTTTTTTTTTTTTGATGATTCTTTTTTTAATAATTTTTTCCCCAAATGATTTTGATACCTGCTAATGTTGGTAATGACCTCTAGTCCCTCTACCCATTTCACTAGCTTCCTGTCCTCAGAATCCATCCCCTCTGACTTCCTACTCAGGATCCAAACCCTCTAATTCTTTTATGTCCTATGTCCCCCATCTCTTACGCAGCTATCCGTTTCCATGTGTCCCATACCACACCCAACCAGCTTCCTATGTTCAACCTCCAACCCTGACTGGACTCTCCATCACTAACCTGTTTTGCCTTGCCCATTGCTGCCCGGAGTTCCTCAGGCCCAAGTCCTGGGTCTCCTGCAAATAGTGTGAGGCAGTCCTCAAAGTCCAAGAGCTTCATCTTTGCAATCTGGGTTACAGACCAGGCTGATGGGAATGTCCCTCGTACATCTGCACAGTTTGGCACAGGTTCTAAAGGAGGAAGGCAGTGTCAAGGGGTCCGTGTAATACTAAAGCATGCCCAGAGTGGTCAGGTCCAGGGGCATGAAGGGTGGGGGCCATGGTGGGTGGGGGCCTCATCTCGGGGGAAAAAAAAAAAGCCCAGAGAGATATCTATAGATGGAACGACCCCTCCAACCTTTAAAGGACAGGCCAATATGGGCAGTATAGCTCAAGGGATTACTGTAGTGTGAGATTTATAGGACTCACAGATATTAGAAAGGGTGACTGGGGAGGACGAGCCCCTCATTGTATAGATGGAAGACTGAAGAGCTTGACTGAGTGGGTGATCTAGGTTGAAACCCAGGTTCCTAGCCCCCAGTGTCACCTTCCTCCATCCTAAGCACCTTCCCAGCAGAAAGCGCCACACTTATCCAAGCCTAGAGCCGAGCTAGCTGTTAACAGGGCTGAGAGAGCCGGGAAAGGGGAGTCCAGCGCTAATAATGTAAAGAGTGATAAATTCACGGAGCTATAGAACCCCACAACTGGGAGAATCCTTGAAGATCATCCCTCACTGCTCTGGGCTTTATAGATTAGAAAACCCCAGCCTGGAGTGACGTTGTACAAATCTGCTCAAAGGGCACAAGTCTGATTGCGTGGTTGGCTGCTTCTTCCTGTACCCCTTGCTGGATGTATGGGCATCCGGGCAATCTCACCCGGGAGGTTCTCTGCAGCAGGCCGCACAAGCCCAGCTACCAGCGCTGCTTTCTTGGGAGCGAGCTGTGGCCCCGCACACAGCTGTCCAGCTCTGCTCTGCTCCCAGCTCCGCTGCTTCTCGAGGAGTCGCTCCAGGGTCTCCGGGCCCAAGGCCTCCTGGGAGAGAAGGTGGAGGGAGGTTGGGCAGAACCAGGCCCGTCAGGAGCAGCTGCTACAGTTGTAGTTCCGAAGTCCTCTTTTCAGCAGCCTCCCCCCGATTCAGGCTTCACATCCTTTGCTCTCAACTTCCTTGGCCTTAGCCAGCCCCTGACTGGGCCCTGCTCCCCAGTCCCCTCTCTGCTGTCACCCCCTCCCGGGTTCCTTCACCTCACCCTGGGGATCAAGGAAATAGCCTCGGGAGACAGAGTGAACACTAGGCGTCCCGCTTGCTCGACTTCATCCTGGCTCCATAACTCTGGTTTCCTGAGGGGCAGAAAGAAGATCAAGATGCTGAATGGACTGTTAAGAGAAGGAAGAGGAAAGACATGCTGAGACTGGGCACCCAGGGCTCCAAGGGCCTGTATACTGAATGGGCTGCCGCTGAGGAGGGTGGTTGAGAGGGTGGGTGTAGGATGAGTTAGAATCTGGACTTTCCGGAGGCCCATACCCAAGAACAGGCTCCTGCAGCAGCAGCCATCCCAGCTCTGTGGCAAACAGTCCTCCGAGGCAGAAGCCTTGCAGCTGACTGAGGTGGGCCAGCAGGATCTGCAGGGGGATCCGCCGTGTGCTCTCTATGCCCAGGAATCCAACCAGGGGCCCCAAGGTCTCCAGCACTTCCCTTGACACTGTTGTCTCCTTTGGGGCCTGGAGGGGGATCAGGCCTTGGGACAACACACCTCTGACTCAGAGGACCAGTCTCTTTGATCAAGACACAAAGATCTCTGACCTTGCCTCCCTCTAGCTCTCGACCCAAGATCCTATGAAGCTTATTGCCACTGTCCACATTTCTAAACTATGAGCCCAAATAGGAGCAGGTGGAAAGACTGGGAGGTGGAATCTAAGGAATTTCTAATACTCCGAGGGATATGCACAAGAAGCATGAGGCAGACTTATCAAGGAATGGAACCCAAAGGTAGATCTAGGGCCCTGAAGACAAAAACCTGCCTGGCAGCAAACGTTTAAGTCTGGGCCTAGAAGACAGAGCAATGGCCCAGGCCACAGTTCTGAGTCTGGTGGCTTAGGGTTAGGGTTAGGGTTAGGGGTTAGGGTTAGGGGTTAGGGTGAGGGTTAGGGTTAGGGTTAGGGTTAGGGCTAGGGTTAGGGTTAGGGTTAGGGTTAAGGTTAGGTGGGGAGATTCTCACCAGGTTTTGGAGTGCCCGCTCTGCCAGGGCTGCCCGGTGGAGTGGGGTCAGGGCCAACAGCTGCTCTGGAGCACCTCGTACCAGTTCCACCACTAACATGATGGATTCATTGGACAATCTATCCATCAGCTGGACTCTGTAGCAATTTGAAAACAGGAGGAATCAGAATTGAGCCAAGTTGAGAAGGGAACCACAGAATGCCCCGTTCCCCAGACAAGAAGTAACACCAGAACATGCCCTGTGGTCCTGGATAGGAACTGATACTTAACATACCCAGATCCAATTTCCACCACAGCGCTTACAGGGAGAGAATAACGGGAGAGACCTATTTCCAGTCTTCTTGAGAAGAAATGATGAACAATCCTACCTCATCTAATAGAATCAAAAAGCCCAGATGTTAAGTATCATTAAATCCCCTTCCCCATTTTATAGATTTAAAAATAGGTTCATATGGACTTTCCTGGTGGCCCAGTTATTAAGAAGCCACCTTGTGATGCAGGGGACATGAGTGTGATCTCTGATCGAGGAACTAAGATAATGCCACAGAGCAACTACTGAGCTTGTGTGTTCTGGAACCTGAGAATGACGACTAGAGAGTCTGTGCACAAGAAAGATTCCATGTAAAGTAATTAGCCTCCAACTAATAGAAATAAATGGAAAAAAAAAGAAAATGGAGAGAAAATGATATGGTAAGGGAAAAAGCAGCATATATATAGTCATTTACAAAGTTGAAATTATACTTAAGAATTTTTACATATCTTGGACACGACTGAGTGACTAACACATATGTAACTTATATATTAAAAAAGAAGTAAATTCACCTTAAACTAATACCACATTGTAAATCAATTATACCTCAATTTAAAAAATAAAGTAAAATAAAAGCTAAAAAAAAAAAAAAAGATTCCACTTGACCCCGTGAAGATCTCGAGTGCTGCAACTATGTCCCGACGCAGCCAAATTAATTAATTTAAAAAGAAGAATCCACTTTCCAATGCAGGGGACGTGGGTTCAATACCTGGTCAAGGAACTAAGATCCCACAGGCCAGGAGCTGAAATGAGGACCCAGCACAATGAAAAAAATTTTTTATTTAACTTAATTTAAAATAAACAAATAAAATAAAAATTTAAAACAGGTTCATAGAGACCAAATGATGAGGTCTTACTCTCAATTCCTATTTCCCACAGGACTACCCTTTCTCTATCTATTGTGAGAAGGCCCCTTCTGATTTGTACAGTACTATACAATTGACCCTGGAGGAGGGCATGGCCACCCATTTCAGCATTCTTGCCTGGAGAATTCCATGGATAGAGGAGGCTGGCAGGCTATATAGTTCACAGGGCTGCAAAGAGTCAGACATGACTGAAGCAACTTAGCACTCATGTACCAAAGTTCCTTTAGGTGTTATCTCATTTGATTTTTATGGCAAAACCTGGGGGTAAGAGGTATTTTGGAGAAGGAAATGGCAACCCACTCCAGTACTCTTGCCTGGAGAATCCAATGGACAAAGGAACCTGGCAGGCGATACAGTCCATGGGGTCACAAGAGTCAGACATGACTTCGTGACCAAACCACCACTACCACCAAGAGGTATTTCCTCATCTCTCTTTCATAAATGGATTTGAATGGCATTTTTAAAAAGCCATTTTTTTTTTGCAGAAAATTCAGAGTGATACTCTATACTCTACCTAAGGTTGCCAAGTCTGGAACTTGGTCAAGTAGTACAAAAGCCCAAATCTGTGGAAAGACCTTTAAAAATATAAGGATAGAGTCAGCTCCTTCCCAGAAAGACTGACTCCAACCTTTTCCTGCTCTGACTTACAGTTCAATTGGCAGTGGGTGGGGATGGGGATGATGTGGGTGGGGAAAAAAATCTGTGAGTGAGATACTCATAAACTCCGAGTCTCTAGTTTAGGAGGAGCGTTGGGTTCATCAGTCATCTCTCTCCTCACCCATACTTCAATCTGCTCTGTAACATTCCTGCTGCGGGGCCATCAAGACTAGGCTTGACTAGCTCAATGGCCAGAACTCACCACCACAATCTCCCTCATATTGTGCAAAGCTCTGATTTTCATTCACTGGTGTTAGTCCTGCCCAATGGGGCCGTTCAGAAATATGCCGATCTATTTTCTATTTGATGGCTCCTGGGGTATTTGAACACATTTATCACATGTTTCATACATTTTCTCTTTACCTGTTCCTCTGAACATACTGAGAACACAGTGCACTAGGAGACAACAGTCCTGTGGGGGTAGGATTGAACTGTTACTTCCCTCATTTTATATATTTAATGTTAATTACTTTTTTTGGCTCCCCCACACAGCTTGTGGGATCTCATAACCCCAACCAAGGACTGAACCCAGGCCATGGCAATAAAAGCCCAGAATCCTAACCACTAAGCCACCAGGGAACTCTCACTTCCCTCATTTTACATATTCTACCACTATTAATAGGGCCTAGGTTATATTAAGACTGCTTGGCAGTCACATCACAATATTGCCACCTTCAGCTGCCCCATTTTGGGGGTCTTTTTGGGAGAGCCAGTCAACACCTAGAGCAACTTTGAATAGCATCCTTCACCTTAGGCTGTAACTGATGCCAGGGAACAATCAAACAGAAAAGCACCACCTCTGGGGTGTTTCCTAAGGGCAGACTCTTCCACCCCAGGCTGAGCCTTCTGAGAATCCAGTATCTCCAGTCGTAGCCTTACGGTAAGTCCAGGAGGAGCTTGGTGTCCAGCCCACTCAGCTCTGGCCCCAGGGTTGCCAGCTCTGGCTCTGGCATTGCCATTCTCCGCTGTAGTTCTGCCCAGATACAGATCCTCTGTGGGGCAGAGTAGGGAGGCAGGTTCAGGTCAGAGCTGAACACTGAGCCTCAGTTCTCTACCCGGGGTTCCTGCCTCCCTGCTCCCCCTAATGCCCAAGCACCCATCTCACCAGGCTCCCTCGGACCCCAGTGGGCAGTTGATAGATCATGTGTACCACTTCAAGGAAGTCTGCCATCGAGTCGATCTGCTGCAGAAACTCACAGGACATGCCCCCTGCCAGTGTACCCAGAGCCCTGTAGGTGTGTGAGTAGGCACATGCTCATTCAACACATGCCACAGCCTGTCTGCTCCTTATATCAACATTCTCAACACAAGGACAGATGTTCATTTACGGTAATTTGCAGTTTGAGAAATATTTTTTTCCATAGATAATTCTCATTGGTCTCCCACATCATTACTGTTTATTAGAGAAGAAAATAAAGATTTACAGAGGTCAAGTGACAGTCCAATATCATCCAACTAGAAATGTGGTCAACTGAGGCTAGAACCACAACTTCAGAAGCCCATGGGTCTTTTGCTGGGGGTGCAGGTAAGGTGTTCCTTGATCCTGTTAATTCCTGCTTGGTCAGTGGCTCTGAGGGGTTAATCAGCAAATATCTATCAGAAGCTCACACTGGGCCAGGCACTGTGTTAAGTACCTTATATGCCTTGTCTTGTTTAATCTCTACAACTACCTATGAGGTCGGTACCATTTCAATATTTATTCTAAAGAAGGGGAAAATAAGGCTTAGAGAGGTTGAACGTCTTGTCCAAGATCACGAAGAGGTGACAGGGCTACGACCTGAATCTGGGTCTTCTGAAAATCCCTGAGATCCATTCAGGATGGATGCTATGCTCTAGAAGGGAAGGAGAGTCAGGAGAAGAGGAACCAGAAGAAGACCGACAGGCTGACCTACAGGTCACTGATCCTCATACACCTCCCATCCCCACCCCCGGATATCACATGGTGCCTGGCACACAGTAAGTGCTCCGAAAACAAAGTTAGCTGAATTAAACTCACAGCTCAATACAAGTTACTCACTGCAGATTCCTGAGAGTCAGGTTAGTGGGCACTTGCATCTTCTTCCAGAGAAACTGTGCCTACAAGAGAAAGAAAGAGGAGCTGCTTCCCAGCAGAGATGTTGCCCAGGAACCTTGGAATGCCTTGGACCCAGAGCTGCCACTCCACCCTGTGGATCCCACCAGCCTCCTACTCTCCCCAGTGCCCACTCCCTGGGAAAGAGAGACAAGAGGAGGGGGAAGGGGAGGAGAGAAAAGCATCCTAAAGGCTTCTGGGAGTAAGGTGCCCAATCTAGGGCTGAGAGATGGGTGAAGGAGGTGGAAAATGTTGAGAGAAGGGAGTTCTAGGCTAGTGGGAAGAATCACCTGCTGCTCAGACCAGGTCAGCTCCCGATAGCGCCTTCCGTCTGCCAGCAGAGCAGCAGAGTCCAGCTGTAGCAGCTTTAGCGGGAGCAGGGGCAGCAGGCAGTCCGGCCAGATGGTGGGGATGGGCTGTCGGAGGGGCAAAGCGTAGCAGTGTAGTGATAGGTGAGAGCGTCTGAACTCAGGCCTCAGGGAAGAAGGGGAACTACGGTGGCAGGCTGTTACTGCTACTGCTAAGCCACTTCAGTCGTGTCCGACCCTATGTGACCCCATAGATGACAGTCCACCAGGCTCCCCTGTCCCTGGGATTCTCCAGGCAAGAATACTGGAGTGGGTTGCCGTTTCCTTCTCCAAAAGACTTACTACTAAGTACCAAATATGAAAACATATTGGGTCCTCTGAACGTTATCAGTGTTCCTAAACAAATATGAGGGTTTGAAAAATAAAATCCAAGCATATTTAACTGTGTATGAACCAAAACATTATGGACTCCTAAACTACAAGGAACATTTTGCTGGGCTATTATGTTTAACCAAAACAACACATGGTTTTATAAAAGAGTAAGCTGGGAGTGAATAGGTCCCGAATCTAGGAGAAGGGTGGAGTGGCAGGTGCCACCCTAGCAGGGCACACTCTAGAGCCCTCGCAGTTGTGGGCAAGGGTCCCTGCCGTCGAGGCACCTGATGGACTAGACTCCCTTAGTCACTCTGAGCCTCGGTCTCTTTGTCTGAAAACAGGGTGACTGGCCTGGAGGATTCCTCAGACTCTCGGGGCTTTGACGTTCTAGGACGTTATGCCATCCTGCATCGGGACTTGGAGAGCTGCTGAGGTCTTAGAGGGCACAGAGCTAATGTAGACACTCGGGCCACTTGCAGGGGGAGAACGTGAGGCGGTGCCAGGGGAGAGGAGCTTAGTTGGCAGAAACCACACACACACACACACAGACACACACAGACACACACACACAGACACACACACACACGCACGTACCTGTCCGGGGATGCACACAGCTGCACCGGCTCCTGCTGCACCGGTATTTTTAACACCATCTTTCACCTGCATGAGAATTGGCTGTGTGTGTGTGTGTGTAAAAAGTAGGGAGGTTTGGGGGTCCTTCCCTGGCCACGGGGAAGATGACCCCTCCCAACCAGAGCCCTCCTCCCTGGTCGGCCAGCTGCCTGCGGCTCTCGTACCCGGAAGGTCTGCAGCAGCGCCGCGGTCTGGCAGGCTGAGAGGCGCGCCAGTTCAGGGGCCAGGCAGGGACAGGCCCTCAGCAGGACTCGTCTCGGGATGGCCTGGAGCGTCTGGGAGCTGAGGCCTGGAAGCAGAGGGTGCAAGGAGCAGAGTTCCTCCAAGGACAGCTGGGGAGCGAGAGAAACAAGAGGCCTGAAGAAGACGGGCCAGGTCGCAGGGAAGGGGACAATCACAGTTAGAGAGAGGCAGCAGGGGTGAGGGCCGCTGAGAGGGAGCCAGGGAGGAGGGGGACGGAAAAGTTGCTGCCACTCACATCACGCCTCGGGAGGAGCCGTCCAAGCAGCAGGACAGCCTAAGGCGGGAGGGGACAGCAAACAACAGCGCTGAGGCCTTGGCAGCCAGGTCCTCGAACAGGTTCCTAGGGCCCGACCTCCCAAACTCCCAGCACTCTCTCCACCACTCCCATGACCAGCCTGGCTCTGGGCTCTTCTTCATCTGAGCAAGAGGGATGAGGGCGTTCTTCTTGGGACAGAGGAAAAAGAGGCTTCGGGGGGTGGGGTGGGGGGGTCGGGCAACAGCATCCTTGAATGTAATTGCCTTGACTGAGGTGTTGGGGGATGGAAGACAGAAGCCAGGGAGTGGGCCAGGCCCACCTGGGCAGGGGTGATCCTGGCTCCTCGCAGGGCGGGAAGCATGGCCCTCAGCTGCGGTTCTGACAGCTCCTGCAGGAAGCGGAGGCCCAGTTGAGGGAAGAGAGGAGCCCAGACCCGGAGCTCCCGGGGGCTCAGCACCGCTCCTCCAGATGAGCGCAGCACCCCCAGAAGTTCATAGGCTACCTGTAACCAAAGAAGCTCTGGGTCTGGAGAGAAAAGACAGGCGAACCTAAAGCCTCCTCTCTAATCCCACATCTGGATATTCCAGGGCCTCGGCTGTAGCTTGGAACCAGGGATAGGACAGGAGCAGGCTGGGCTCAAGTCATCAAAGGAAATGCTGGCGATGTCGTGGACCAGAGGGAGTAGAGTTAGGAGGAGGTGGTGACAGGTAATCATGGCCATGGAGTGAGGAGATTTAGAATGAAGGTGGAAGCGGTGGGATGAGGGCTGGCTCCAGCTGTGCTCCAGCTTGGCTGACATGACTAGGCACGTCCTCCGCACGGACCACCCCCCACGGAAAGCCTGGGGTTCTTGTGGGCCTGGGCCAAGGGGCTCACCCGTCCTTGTGGGCTGAGGGTCCCGTTGGCCGCACATTCCAGCAGCCCCCGTTCTACCGGCCCCATTGGATCATTCAGGGGTACCAGGCTCTGCAGCTCCTCGGGGGTCAGGAAGCAGGCGAGGGGCCCCAGCCTGAGGAGGGCATGAAGGTGGCCTTCATGTGGTCACTGAGGCTGTTACTAAGGCAGGGACTGTGTGGGTACAGGGAACAAGCACTCTGACCGCTAAACTAGGAAACGTGGGTGCCATAAACAGGCCTCTCTCCCAGGGCCCTATGATGCCCTGGGGCCACTGCCTCCTCTCTTGCCCCTTCCCTCCTGGGACCCCACCCCAGCCTGGCAGCTGCACCCGCCTCTCCGCGGCTCTGGCTGTGATCACTGGCCCCAAAGGCACTCACCTGCGCACCTGCTCCTCTCCATCCTCGACACTCTGGTTCACCAGGCTGCGTAGCACATGTCGGGCGTGTCCTGGCCCAAGACCTGCCGCTGGCCAGCTGTCCTCCAGGGCCTGGATCTGGGGTGGGGAAGGTCAGCTCGTGATGGGATCACTGTGGGACGCTTGTGGGAAGGGGCTAACTAGGAGACAGGCCACTGACTGCCATCCCACCCGGCCGAAAGCGGGCTAGTCAAATAAACGAATCGTTCTCATACCTGGTGAGGACTGAGCTGCAGAAAGTTCTCCAGAGGGAGATGGGGGAGCAGGGGCAGCGCTGCCCACAGCAGTTCCTGGGGCCAGGCGGGCACTTCCCCAAACAGCTCAGGGGCCAGCAGTCGCCTTGCCAGAGCCTCCTTCTGTTCAGGCCTCATTCCAGGGCTGTAATCCCGGATGGCGGCCAGGCTGGGGAGAGAGTGGATCTCACCCCTTCGCCCTGTCCCCTGGCTCTGTGCAGCCCTGCTGTCACGGACAAGAAGGACTCCCTACTTTTAATAGAAGGGGCTGTTCTGGGTGTGCGGGCTTCCTTGGTGGCTCAGCTGGTAAAGAATCTGCCTGCAATGCAGGAGACCTGGGGTCAATCCCTGGGTTGGGAAGGTCTCCTGGAGAAGGGAATGGCAACCCACTCCAGTATTCTTGCCTGGAGAATCCCCATGGATAGAGGAGCCTGGTGAGCTTCAAGTCCATGGGGTTGCAAAGAGTTGGACACGACTGAGTGACTAAGCACCGCACAGCTCTGGGTGGGTGGGGTTGACCCTGACAGGATCGGGAGGAGGAGCAGAGTCCTTACACACTGTCATTGGCCAACAGGGATGGTGGGAAGCGCATCAGGTCAGAGACGGCCAAGAAGGGGATGAGTGGTGAGAGGTCAATGAAGAGCTGGGAAGTGAGGCGTGGGTACCGCTGCAGCAGCAAGGCTGTCAGGCGACCCAGGGCCTGCTCCTCAGATGGTGGCACCTGTGGGGGCACGGGAACAGATGCCAGCTTTGGAGATGCCCACTCTCCTGGCCCCGGCCCCTCTTGTGTTCCTCCTTCTGCTGGAGCAAGCCTGCTTCCCACCTGGTTCCAGGTGCTCTTGATGCCTAGGCTTCCCCCGCCACCCTTGTCCCCCTCTCCCTCCATGCGCACCTGCAGCTGGGCCCAGGAACGGTGCATGAGCGTCAGGAAGCCCTGAGCAGCCTCCTTCTCTGCTGAAAGCACCAGCTGCTGGAGGTTTTCCGGTGGCATGTGCAGGTATGCCTGGGCACGGGAGTTCATGGTGGTTATGGCCTCACTGGGCAAGGGTCACCCAGCCCGCCCACACACCCTGCCCCCATCTATTACCTGCACTAGAATCTGCAGGGCCCAAACACTCTTCTCTCTCTGCAGCAGATCCCACAGCACGGGCTGGTGGGGAGACAGACAAGATGCCAGGAGAGTTGTACCCTCTGTCCCTCCCGCAGCTTCCCCAGGTCCACTCACTGGGATGCTTGTCCTTCTTCTGTAGCTGTGCGTGTGTCTCCTTTAGGTCAGGGACCACATTCTCTAACTTCTATAGCCTTTGCCATAGCTGGCTCAGTAAATATTTGGAGATACGAACCAAATTTGGAGGAGGGCATGGCAACCCACTCCAGTATTCTTACCTGGAGAATCCTATGGACAGAGGAGCCTGGAGGGCTACTGTCCATAGAGTTGAAAAGAGTCAGACAGGACTGAAGCGACTTAGCATGCATGCACATGAACCAAATTATTACATTTCACTGGTCCCAGGAATTGAGAAAGGCAGGCCCTACCATGGAGTAAGGACTCTTTACATTCCCCACAGCATCTAGCAAAGTGCTTTACACATAACGGGAACTCAATGAATGAACTATGGTGTTCACATATTCCAGCCCCTTCACTCTACAGAGAAGAAAACAAAGCCCAGGAAAATCAAAGTAAACTGGCTAAGACCATGCTTATGGCATAGTCAAACCTAAAACTTCTGACTTGCGGTCATCCTGAATTTTTCTCATTTCTGCCTTATCTTCCTATATTTTGCCAGTTTCCAATTCTCACTCTCTAGAGACAGAATTAGAGCCCTCTAACTTGACCCTTTTCCTTTCTGGAGCAGAAAGGAGGTGAATCAGAGAGTCAGGAAGAATAATGAGATAATATTTATTACATGTTGTATATCACATACTAGCACTAAGCCCACAGCTGGTGTCATCTGATGTAATCCTTAAAGCCACCCTAAAAAGAGTGGCACCATTATTCTCCACCACTTGTTTTATCTGAGACTTTTTTGTTTGGTCATGCAACACAAATGTGGGATCTTAGTTCCCCAACAAGAGGTCGAGTCCGTGCTCTTGGAATGGAAGCATGGAGTCTTAACCACTGGATGGCCAGTAATGTCCCTCCACCATTCATTTATAAATGACAAAAGTATTGTTCAGAGAGGCTGAAAACTTGTCCAGGGTTGATCACGGAACTAAGATGTGAACCCAAGCCTGGATGACTCAGAGCTGCGGGCTTAACCACTGCCCTGCACTGCTGCCTCTCGGTGAGATGGTAGAGAATTCCCGTGGAGACCCTTCCCTCTGCTCCGGGAACTTGCACCTTGGCAGATCACTCACGCTGAAGCAGGCCAGCAGCTCCATCTTGCTTAAAGCGGGCCTGGGGCTGTCAGCGGGGTCAAAGCCCGGGGTTGGCTGCTCCTCCTGTTCCAGAAACTCCCCGACCGTCCGCAGCACGCTGCGCCGGCCCTCTGGGCGGAAGGCATCCCAGAAGGAGCAGTTGTCTGGGAGACTGGAGAGCATCAGGGCCTGACCCAGCATCCCCTGGGCCTCGTTCCCTCCGGCCCCCGGCCCCAGGAGGAAGGTCAGCAGGCGCAGGAGATAGTGTAGGCGTGTGGGGTGGGCAAGGGCTGGCACAGAGGACTGGCAGCGTGGCAGTTGGGACAGCATGCCAAGCAGGAAGGGGCCCGGGGCCAGGCAGAGTGGGGACGGTCCCAGCGGCGGCAGAGAGGGCAGAAGAGGGCCCAGTAACCCCTCCAGGAAGCAGGTGTCATTGCCCCCGCGACTTATCCTGCACTGGCCGGCTAGCCAAGGCCAGGAGGGCACCAGGGCCTCGTACATGGTGTCATTGGCACAGACCATCAGCAGGAAGCTGCCCCCATCTGGGCAGCGTTCCCCACACGGTCCGATGTAGCAAGGGGGGAAGGCCGTGACATCCGGGGTGGGGCCCTGGCACACGTGCTGCACCCAAGCCTGGTTGCTGGGGGGCACGGCCTGCAGACTCGCCTCCCCACAGAGCCGCTCGGCCCACAGAGTCTCGTTCTCCAAGAAGCAGCCCCAGAAGATCTCTGGGGTCAGGGGGACAGGGGGCAGGCCTTCAGGGCAGCTGGTGGGGGGTGGGAGCAGGCCGGCACAGAGCCGCTTTACCAGGCGGCGGTTGGGGCCCGAGAGGGTGGAAAAGGAGAGGTTGCCACAGATGGCGTCTAGGAACTGCTCAGGAAACTGGTCGTGGCAGGCCTGGAGCCAGCCTTGGGCACCTGGTGCCCACGAGACTGCATACCACACAGCTGTCTGGCAGACGGCAGGGGTGCTGGGAGGGGGCCGCGGGGTCACAGGCTTGGCGTGCTGGCAGAGCAGCTGGATGGAGAAGTTGGAGATGCTGTAGGGTGGTGCTGGGCCTGAGAGGTTCTCGCAGAGGGCCTCCACAGAGATGGCCCGCCGCTGGCGAGGGCTGATGTGGGCTGAGGGCTGGGAAGTCCTAGGCAGAGGCACCCCCGTGCTCAGGCAGTGGAGGAGGGCAGGGGGCGGGGGTGGCGATCCAGACAGAAAGCCCAGTGCCCGGACATCCCAGGAGAGGTTGTGCCGGATGCCCCTGGGAGCAGAGGGAGGAGCAGGCAAGCAGCTGGTCAGTTTGCATTTCCTCCACTTGAGGCTTCTGGCCCTGGCCCAGAGCCCTGCAGGGAGGGTGACAAGCATAGGCTTTTCCAAAAGTGAGGTCCCTGGGAGCCACGGTGTTACTGGTTTAAATGCTGGGATGGGGGAGGGGAGAGAGAGCTGTCCCGCCAAGTCACAGTCAGCCAGAGCTGCCCAGCCAGAGCCCCTCCTGTCCACCTGGCCCCCTTCTTTCTCCTTTTGGCACCCGCTTTTAGGAAGCTTAAATAAAACCATTGGTTAGCCTCAGATCGGGAAATCTGCCCAGCGACTGAATATGTCCACCTGTGGTCTGGTACTGTTGTACCCAATCAGTAAGGGGTGGAGGAATCAAACCTTGTTCTCTCTTCCCATATCCTATCTTTATTAGTTAACATTTATCAAGCACTATGTGCCAGGCACGGGCTTCCCAGGCGGCACTAATGGTAAAGAACCCGCCTACCAATGCAGGAGACATAAGAGACGGGGTTCGATCCCTGGGTCAGGAAGATCCCCTGGAGGAGGGCATGGCAACCCACTCCAGTATCCTTGCCTGGAGAATCCCATGAACAGAGGAGCCTGGAGGGCTATGGTCCATAGGGTCACAAAGAGTCAGACGTGACTGAAGCGTCTTGGCACGCACGCACTTCTTCTAGGTGGTTGACACATACAGTATCAACTCATTTAATCCCTTGCGAAAACTCAAAGGCAGTTAATATTACCCACAGTTCATGAGTGGGGAAACTGAGGCATTGAATGAGACTCTAACCTGCCCAAGGTCACATGGCTGGGAGGAGGTGAAGCTGGGTCGCCAACCACCAACAGTCACCTTCCCAAACCACTAAACCACAGCCTTCCCATCAGCTTCCTCTCCCGCCCCGGAGGCTGATGGCTCCCAGGCCCCACCCCTCAGAACTCTTCTCTCCCTACTCACCACAAGAGCAGCTGCTGAAGGTTGCCTAGGAGGGAAAGGGAAAGGAAGAGGACTACCCCGGTCTCCCCCTTGCTGGCCCTGCCACAGCCCAGCCCCGGACCTGGTAGCACTCACCTCCCTGGCACCGCCCATTGGCATCGGGCTCTGGCTGCCCCAGAATGGAAAAGACCTCATCCTGCAGGGAGTCAGTGATGCGCAGCAGCACCTCCTGGAAGGTAGCATAAAGGGGGGCCCCCACTGTGCGCAGCAGACCCCCCCAAAGAGCCTCCTCAGAGCCCAGCTCCCCCACGGGGGCAAGCAAACCCAGCAGACCCTGCAAAAGGTGGGGGGCTGGCTCCCTCCCATCGAGGCCCGTGGCGTTGGCGGGGTCCACGCCGGGCTGCACCCGCACCAGGGCCTGCCAGCGCGTGCCCTCTAACAGCAGCAGCAGAGAAGGCAACCAGTCAGCCGCCAGAACGCAGTCAGAGGGCCCGTCACGGGTGCAGGGGGGCCGGGTCGGGGCAGGGGGTCCCCCGGGAACTAAAGCTCCCAGCAGCACCTCCACAAGTCCACTCAGCACACCTGCCTGGTGCCCCAGGAAGTCCCGGGGGGTCTGCTCCTGTCCCAGCAGGGCCAGCACATCCCCTAGCAGCCCTAGCATTGGCTCCCAGTCTGGGCTGCCCCTCAGCGTCACTAAGAAATCGTGCAGCCGGAGGGCAGGGGGCTGGAGAGGTGGGGGCTCTCCCACCGGTCCCTCCCCCATCCTCCCAGGCTCAAAGGAAGAAGAAATGTTGGCCAGGAAGGCAGAGAACCGTGAGCGGCTGAGGGACCCCTGGGGAGCCTGGTCCAGAGCAGAGAGCGCTGACTTCAGGAGGGAGAGACCTGAGTCCAGGGACTGAGATCCAGTAGGGACCAGAGTCACTGTAAGGAGAAAAACCGGAAATCACCAAGGGGGGAAAAGCCTAGGACCCAAATTCAGCCCTGGCCAGGAGCCCAGTCCCTGCCTGGACGAGGTGCAAAAGATGGTGAGCTGAGTCCCTCTCAACAACCCACATTAAGTCTTGGCCTGATTTCTTAACCTTCATTTATTTTTTTCTCTAACCAGTTAATCTCTGCATTCTTAAGTCTCTTTCCAGCAGCCATCCCCATCATGCCCAGCCCAGCTCACTGTCCCCCTTACCTGCACAGGATAGCAGCAGCAGGGGCCGGAGGCTCAGAGCCATGTTTCCGGGAGCGTGCAGGTACTAGAGGTGAGTTCTGGTTATTCTTACCTTGTGTGGGAGAGCCAGGTGAGGACGGGGCACGGCAGGCGGCCCGAGGCTCCGCTGACACCGTAGTGTGGTCTTTCAGGAAACAATATCTGTAACCTGACAGCAGGTTTGTCACCTGAGCCACTGACTACCTGATCCTTTGGCTTTAGAGAAGGAGTGCCCCGTCAGAGGGACCAGTGATAGGGGATCCCAGGGGACCCTGGGAGGAACCCGAGGATATAGCTTCAGTTAGGAGCCAGGATGCAGATAAGAGGAGGCAGAGATAGAGATGGAGCAGTTCTGGAGATCAGGAATGTAATCTAGAAGGGTCTGCAGAGATATATATAACATGAAATAAACAATAATATGAGAAATATAAGGGGGAAAAAAGGGCCCAAGTAGAATTCAAGGGAATTGAGGAAGAAAGGGGGCCAGGAGAAAGGATCTGAGCAGTCAGGTGGATACAGAGAAGAGGAAGGAAGACAAAGGTCTGGTCCAAGGATGGAGCATTTGGGAAGAGAGGGGCTTTTGATTCAGTACCCAGAGCCACAAAATGTTAAGAGTTGGGCAGAACTTCAGAGATCACATAGAGCAAATCTCTCATGCCATGGATAAGAAAACAGACCCAGAGAGGAGTGACTTGCTTATTCGGTCACTCCAGGGTTTGGATTTGTCTTCTGGCCTTCTTCCTGTGGCCCAGGTGAAAGCCCTTAGAAAATTCTGAGGTGAGAAAAGAAAGAAAGAAACCAGGTTAAATTACTACGCAAGGGGGCTACTCCTCACACACACAGGTGTATGCACACAGAGAGAGGGAGAAAGGGACACTGCTCTTAGATCAGAGAGATCCATCTCTCTGATCTGGTCAGGGTGAGAAGGCTTGCCTGCCCGCCGTTTATATATCCCCAAGGCCTTCACTTGACACCAGCTCTGAAGAGTAATTCAACACCAAGGCTTCACTCAAACCATATTCTCTTCTTCTTTCCTTAGAACTCTTCTTTATTCTATCCCCCAAACCCTTATGTTCAAATCCATTATTACTGCACCTCTGTCCTAGAAGTTTCACTTAAGATCATAGACTTTTTTTCATTTATTTTTATTAGTTGGAGGTTAATTACTTTACAATATTGTAGTGGTTTTTGTCATACATTGACATGAATCAGCCATGGATTTACATGTATTCCCCATCCCGATCCCCCCTCCCACCTCCCTCTCCACCCGATTCCTCTGGGTCTTCCCAGTGTACCAGGTCCGAGCACTTGTCTCATGCATACAGCCTGGGCTGGTGATCTGTTTCACCCTAGATAATACACATGTTTCGATGCTGTTCTCTCTAAACATCCCACCCTCGCCTTCTCCCACAGAGTCCAAAATTCTGTTCTAAGACTTGAGAAATCCTCTGGTAAAAACTTCTCATTTTATGGATGAGGACATGGAGGCCCAAAGAAATGGAATAACTTGGCCCACGGCAATCAAAGGAGGTGAGGGCGGTGCTGGGATTTTCCAAAGTGAGTCAAAAAGTTAGACCAGTGAAATGATCTATTGTGTCACTTTGCCAGTATTTTCTCTTTGCTCATCAAAGTTACCACATCTAGTTTGAAAAACAGAGAGGAGAATCAGAGGAAGAATACGCCTGGGTTCCCAACAGTTTTCTATTCCTGGTTCCAACCCATCCTGTAATCCACTTAAATTTCTGCCCTTCATTCTGTAACAACCCTCTTAAAATAAATTCTCCCTTTTGCTGATAAGGTAGCAAAATATGACTTGACTGGATTCACATCCTGGCTCCCACATATACTGGCAGTGTGTCCTGGGCAGTTTCTAAACTTCTCGGTGTCACAGTGTTCTTTTCTGCCAAAATGAGAAATACTAGTATAGAGTTGTCACGAGTATTAAATTTGATAAGGCATTTAAAGTATTCAGCACAGTGCCTGGCATTCATTAAAAAAATAATAACTACCTATCATGTGCTAGGCACTGTACAGAATAAACATTCACTAAATGTGACTTATTATTAGTCTAGCTCAATATGATTCTTTTATTTGAAGCTAAAGAGTTGTAATTAATACAGAAATTGTTACCAAGAGGTAGTGTCTTGGAGTGAAAGACCTTTAGAACAAGTGTGGAACTAGCTGAGTCAAGCAGAGAAGGGAACAATGAGGACTTCCTCAAACCAGAATGGGAAATTCTTGGCAGTCCACCAGATGGTGGAGCAGATTAATCAGTCCTGTTGCTGCCAAGGATTCAGACTATGTGCCAACTGAGGGTGAAGTGCTTAGGGTTTATAGCAAATATATCAGCCTTATTCAATATAAGCAAGTTATTGCTTATAGTCTGGTAAAAGTTCAACAAAAGCAAGACAAGTTCCAATCCATGGATAAGCAAATGGTAAGAGCAATCCGGAACCAACAAACTGAAGTGACAGGGGTTCAGAGCAGGAAATTAATCATGTGCTTTGCTTAAGTGAAGTGGGTTAGATTAGTGGGGTGATTACTATGCTCTGTGATGTGGCAACTGGAATGGAGATACTTGGGAGAAGCCAAGGGAGTTGAGAGATCTGAAACATCCTCAATTTCCCAAACCAACCACAGGGCGCTTTCTGATTGGAACACAGACTTCTCTTTGTAAAGCATTTGGGATCTTAGTTCCCCGACCGATCCAGGATTGAGCCTGGGCCCCCTCCAGTGGAAGCTCGGCGTCTTAGACACTGGACTGCAGGGGAAGTCCCATTTTCCTCCCTTTCCAGTTTGCCTTTTATAACTGAGATATAGATATATACGGCTCACTAAGGACCCAAGCAACCCCCAGATCTCTTGCAGTTAGGTGGAGTCAGGTGATTAGTCTTGGCTAATGGATAGTAAATGACCAAAGAGCTTAAGAGCGAGTGAGTGAGGCTGTTGAGGTAACCTGGAAACCACAGGTTGAGACAGCAGTATCATAAGGCCAATTAGCCCCGATTTACCACGCAGCATTTAGTCAACTCTTATTTGTGAACTCTGTCTGCGGATTCCTCTGCTTACTAAAATTTATCTGTGACCCCAGAATCAGTATCCATGGCAATCTCACAGTCATTCACAAACATGAGCAGAGTGGTGAAAAATCTGAGTCGCTTGGTGTGCACATCCCTAGCTGAGGTCACACAAGGCAGTACTCCTCCGTGCCCACACTACCCTGAACGTGCTTCATCTCTTCTGATCTCGGGAGCTAGGCAGGGCCGCTGGTTGGCACTTGGATGGGAAACAAGGCAATACTCTACCTTCTTCTCACACTGTAAATACGTGTCCTTTTCACCATCTATCTAGTGCCACAATTTTAGTATTTTTTGTGCTTTTTGTTAGTAATTTCACTGTTTAAAATGGTCTCCCAGCTTCACGCTCCTAATGCACAGGAAGTCTGCAATGCAACTTACGAGAAAATGTGTGTATGATAAACATTATTCAAGTATGAGTTATAGTACTGCTGGAAGAGGCCAATGTTACTGAATCAACAACATATTATAATTAAGTAAGGTGTCTTTAAACAGAAACACCTTACACGAAAAACATCATACAGGAGGGAAGGGGAGTTTGGGGGAGAATGGACACATGTATATGTATGGCTGAGCCCCTATGCTGTCCACCTGAAACTGTCACAACATTACTAAGCAGCTATAACTCCAACACAAAATAAAGTTTAAGATAAAAACACCATGGGTAAAATAAAAACACATAACTAAAGTCATGTATCCATCCACTGATATTTGAAGATGTTTGGAGATCAAACAGGGAAACTATGGTCCAAAATTAAAGCTTATTACAAACCATATGCAAAAAAAATTTTAATTACATCACAACAGTATCTAAATCCTAACTTCTCTTCCAAAATGCTCTTGAGGAACCATCATTGTTACCTGGCATAGCGTTTGAATCTCTTCCTTGACTCAAGGATAGTTATAGATGGGCTATAGACGGGCTTCCCTGATAGCTCAGCTGGTAAAGAATCCGCCTGCAATGTGCAAGACCTGGGTTCGATCCCTGGGTTGGGAAGATCCCCTGGAGAAGGGAAAGGCTACCCACTCCAGTATTCTGGCCTGGAGAATTCCATGGGCTCTATTGTCCATGGGGTCGCAAAGAGTCCAACACAACTGAGAGATCTTTACTCACTCTTAGCAGGGATACTAGGTCAGAGCAAGGATAAAAAGGAAGCTGGAGGAGTAATGGACTCATTGCCAGCGGGGCTTGATCCTTAGGCCCTGAAATATTTTTTATTTTGTCAGAAAAAAAATGTTTTGGTCGTGCCTGTGGTGCTTGCGGAATGTAGGATCTTAGTTCCCCACCCAGGGATTGAACCTGGGCCCTCGGCAGTGAGCGTGTGGAGTCCTGACCACTGAACTGCCAGGGAACTCCCTGAGTAGCGTCTTTGAGTAGTTTTTTTGAGTAGGGTCTGAGGACCAGCAGAATTGGCTTCACTTGTTGACATGTTAGAAAGTACAGAATCTCAGGTCCCATCCTCGGGGCCTATTGAATCAAGTGTTACATACACACATTAAAATTTCAAAAGCACATTATAGCTATATGATGACTGATTCCCCTTCCCCTTTTTATATCTAACCTTCTTAAATGAATGGCCTGTGCTTGCTGCCTCATTCTTTTAACTCCTTTTATGTATGTGTATATATATATTTATTTATTTATTTGGCTGAACCAGGCCTTAGTTGCAGCATGTGGAATCTCTTAGTTGTGGCATGTGGGATCTAGTTCCCTGACCAGATCTCAAACCCGGGCTCCCTGCATTGGGAGTGCAGAGTCTTAGCCACTGGACCACCAGGGAAGTCTCCCTCTCAAACTTTTTTTTTTTTCCTCTCAGACTTCTTTCTGGCTGCTCTTTCTCCTCCTATCCTTCAAACGTTCCTGTTTCCCAGGCTTCTGACTCCAGTCCACTTTTCTTCTATTTGTGCTAATTAAATGGAAATCTTTTGTTATCTCTAATTCTGGTTGATTCCTTTGAGGTTGCTAGGTCTACAAGAGCATCTAAAATTGTATCTGTAGTTCTTCGCTCCAAATATTGATGCCATATTTCTTCTTATACGAGTTTATAATTTTATTGATTTATTTTCGGTTGTGCTGGCTGTTCATTGCTGCTTGGGCTTTTCTCTAGTTTTCTCTAGGTGATTGGGGGCCGCTCTCTAGTTGAGGTGCACAGGCTTCTCATTGTGGTGACTTCTCTTGTAGCAGAACACAGGCTCAATGGTTGTGGTATATGGGCCTAGCTGCTCTGTGGCAAGTGGGATCATCCCAGATCAAGGACTGAACCCGTGCGTTCTGCATTGGCAGGTGGATTCTTTACCACTGAGCCACCAGGGAAGTCCATTAGTACAAGATTTTAAATATAATACTGACGTTCATTTTTCAAACATTTGCATTGTGTTCCATATTTTATGGGAAATGTCTAAAATGCTTTTCCTTGAAACAATATTAGTTCTTAGTTTTAGATAATCTTTCCTTACTTTATTTTAAAAATTGAGATTTAATTCATATAAAAGTTACCATTTTAGAGTATACAATTTAGTGTTTCAAGTATTCCTCATACACATATATGTTCATACATGTTAACACTCAACAAGTGATAGAATTTTTAATAATAAACATTTCTAAAGATTTGAGTCATCCAACAGGATCCTGTCTAGATAATGTTACCAGTAACTAGAAACATCAAACATTGGATAACCCCCTTTCAGTGATGTTCTGTAAAGTCTTGCTACTTTGACGGGAGACAGATTAACTCTGAGGTCTGTTCTAACACTAAAAATCTGTGGGACATACAGATTTGCCCTGCCCCCTACAGAGTAGACTCAATGCCCTCAGAAATAGCAATGGAAAAAAGGGACTCAGTTTTGGCCTGGAAACAGGTGAAAACACTTTGATTAAAACTTTGAGTAAAGTTAACGGTGCACAGGAGAAGCAATGTTCTTAGAGTAGCAGTGGGAACGACTGTTGCTGCTGTTGAGTCGCTAAGTCACGTCCAACTCTTTTCGACCCCATGGACTGCAGCACTGGGCTTCCCTGCCCACTATCTCCCAGTTTGCTCAAATTCATGTCCCTGGAGTCAGTGATGCTGTCTAACCATTTCATCCTCTGTCACCCCCTTCTTTTGCCTTCAGTCTTTCCCAGCATCACAGTCTTTTTCCAGTGAGTTGGCTCTTTGAATCAGGTGGCCAAAGCAACGGCAACAAGAGTTTTCGATTAGTTACACTCACAGCTTCTGGGGTCTCCTCACCCCCAACCCCCAGGGACCTGTACTCACCAGTGAGGTAAATTAGGATTCTAGCAGGAAGTAGATGCTTCAGAAAAGATGGGGGCTATAGTGACAATGCCAAGGGAAGAGTGAGACTCAGGAGCTGTGGAAAGGGTAGAAAGCCAACAACTGGGGCCCCCAGCAGCATCTGAACCAACTTTCACCTGATCTTGTTATTGTTTCAGTATCCCCTCTGTCTCCGAGACAGATCACTGCACAGTTATCAACAGGATTTATTAGACTTTGAATTCTACATTTCCAGCTATTTCCTTCATTTATGTTGGCCAAAAATAGTGAAGCCATCCACTGTCAGCTTTACTTGTCTTCAAAGTTCATCAGTGCCTGCACTGTAAAGAAACAAATAGACTGTGAGGCTGGACACCTGAGAATATTCAGAACATACAAATGTTTGGTGAAGATCCTGCTTCTCTGGGTTTTAGGTTCCTACTCATCTTTACTAATCTTTACTCTAAATTAAGCTGTATGAGTCTGTCCTCTTGGCCACAGATGAATTAACCAGTATTTAAAGAAACCACCTTGCTACCTTTACCTCTCTTTCACCCTGTTCTCCCCAGAATACATGGGGAGGCAAGGCCAGGACAACTGGAAAAATGCACCATTCTGAAGTAGGCAAAACCTGTCTGACATCCTGCTCTCAATTCCATGTTTCAATGTTACAAATTCCTCTTATTGCTCTCCTGTGCCCACCTCTGGGGGGCACATTCCTCTTCCCCCATTGATATTTTCACTTTGGGTTGATTTTAGCCAGGTATTAGGAGGATAACACTAATCCATATTAAACTGTAAAAGTATAAAAATGCCCCTAACTCTTCTAGTTTTTGTATTTTTAGAGGAAAAATTCATTGATCCAAATTCATCTCCAGGTAGTGAAATCTCAAGTGAGAAATAAGGAAAGATAATTTTGAGCAGGTAATTCTCAGCTTAAATCAAACTCTGCTATTTCAATCACATATTGTCTCTGTATGGGCCGACTCTAGAAAGGACTGAAAGGAAGAGAATTCATAAATCTCTTGAGGACAGTGGGCTCTTGAGAGCTTTCTGCCAACTATCCAATCCTCACAGCTATCAAACTTGAGCCTGAGGCCCTTACTGCCTGGGTCTGAAAGGTGACCTTCAAAGAGAGGAAACACGCATTACAAAAGGGGGTGGGCTGCCCAAACAGAGCAAAAGCCCACCTTACTATGCTAATTCCCAATAGCTGGAACTGGATACTTTTCTCTTGGGAAATCAGCTCTCAGACATCACAAGATTTGAGTCCCCTACCAGGGAGATTCCCACGTGGCACAGCGGTAAAGAACCTGCCTGCTAATGCAGGAGGCACAAGAGACGCGGGTTTGACCCTTGGGTGGGGAAGATCCCCTGGAGAAGGGAATGGCAACCCACTCCGGTATTCTTGCCTGGGGAATCCCATGGACAGGGGAGGCTGGCGGGCTATGGTCCATGGGGTCACAAAGAGTCAGATATGACTTAGTGACTAAATAATAACCAGAGAAGCAGAGTTGTCAGGGCCTCACTAGGTTAGAAGAAATCAAGACACATGCCCAGAAAGTGATATGCCAAATGCTGAATTTGCCTTTTTTAGGTGTGAGGTAGAAATTCAGAGGCTGAGATGCCACAACAGCGAACATACTCTGTCTCCCCAGTTATATACGCTGTTCTGATGAACTTAACTCCTAGCATCCATGGCATACCTGCAAACTCTTGTAACCGCTTACGCTCCTCCAGGTTATACTGAAGCTCTTCTAGCAACTCAAAATACCGGAAGAGTGAATCTCTAGGCCAGACAACACGTTCATCCTGATCCATGTCCATTAGCCCAGGCAGATTCTGGTGCACGTGAGTCTCCCAGTCCAGCTGACCTGGAGGGAGGAATGCTTCTTAAAAATATATTGAGATTCATGGAAGTTGGATAAAAGCTGATAAATTCTATGGGGGTAGAGGTGGAGAAAGCAGGGATGAAAGAGGATGTGGGAAGGAGAGAAGGAAAAAATGTGTAGCACCAAGAAACCACTTTTACAGTAAACAAAGAAAGCCACACCATATTTTTAAAAACTGCAGCAGAATCACAGAGGAAATGAAGAGGTGTGAAGAAAGTAATCAAGGCCAGAACATCGGACTGGTGGAGAAAATGGGGAAATAACACACAGTGGGAGGACTCTTATTAAGATTTTGGGATGTCTCATGGAAAAGAGGGGTCTGAATTCAACTGGAAGAAACCTTCTGCTTACCGATAGGGTCATAACATCTGGAGCTAGAAATAGACGAGCAGGAGGAAGATGAAGAGGAGGAAGAGAAGGAAGATGTAGACTTTCCCCTTTTGGACAAGGACTTTGTTATTGACTTAGATGCTTCTGAACCCTTTCTAGTGGCACTCTGTTTAGACTCTTGTTTAGAAGCTTCTGTTAAGTCTGAAGCTCTCTCTCGTTGACTGGCATCTCTGTAAGTGAAAAGGGAAATTTCATTACTTCAAATACATCTACACAATATAACTAGTTCTATCACTATTCTAGTCCTGGCCCTGGCCTAAAAGTAGAACTTAAAAGCAATGAGGCATCTCTGTTGTGGCATCTCAGCCTCTGAATTTCTACCTCACACCTAAAAAACTGCTGCCAAGATCTAAGCTTAAGCATATCTGACCTAAATTAACCAATGGGATGCACTTCTATTAGTGCTCTTCACTGCATAACTTCTGTGCTCAATCTTACCCAGGCTTTCACATTCCACACTCCACCTTATTTTTCAGAGTTTTAGCCCCACCCACAGCCCTTGGCCCTATGTCTATTACACCACAACTATGCCCCCTGCCCCCTCGATTCCATCTCATTATCAGAGGGACCGTGTGCTCAGGTCTTTATATCTTCTCCATTTACAGTTGCTCCTTTGGGGATCTCATCTCCTGAGTTTAAATGCCTCCTAGATCCCTGGTGGCTCAGATGGTAAAGAATCGACATGCAATGCAGGAGACCTGTGTTTGATCCCTGGATCAGAAAGATCCCCTGGAGAAGAGAATGGCTACCCACTCCAGTATCCTCACCTGGAGAATTCCATGGACAGAGGAGCCTGGCAGGCTACAGTCCATGGGGTCACATCAGACACGACTGAGTGACTAACACTTTCACTTCAGATGCAAATTTAAGCCCCTTGTCCAGATGTCACTCCTTAAACCAGACTTGAATATATAACTTTTACTCATGTAGAAAGCTTGAATGTCTAATGGACATCTTAAATCCAATAAAAACTAAGCTCTTTTCCCACCAATCTTCCATTCACAGTCTTCCCCATCTCAGCTAACTGACCCTTCCTGCTCAGGTCAGAACTCTCATCCTTAATTCTTCTCTCATAACCTACATCCAACCCACCAAGAAATCCTGTTGATTCTACCTTCAAAATATATCTTAAAAAAAAAAAAAATATATATATATATATATATATCTTTTCTCATTAGTATTGGTGCCACTCTGGCTTGAACCATCATCTCTTGCTTGGATAGCAGCATAGCCTAACTCATCTCTACACTTCTCTTCTTGTTCTTCTTACAGTCTATCATCAACACAGCAACCAGACTAATCCTTCTCTCTTTTAAAAATATTTATTTGGCTGCACTGGGTCTGAGTTACAGTGTGTGAACTTAGTTGCCCCAACACATGTGGGATCTTACTTCCCGGAGCAGGTATCAAACCTGTGTCCTCTGCATTGCAAGGTATATTCCTAACCACTGGACCACCAGGGAAGTCACCAGACTAATCCTTCTTAAACATAAGTCATTACATGTCGTTACTCTGCTACGTTCCCCTTTTCACCCAAAATCAAAGCCTAAGTCCTTAAAGTGGTCCCCCCAACCCTATCAGGTCCCCATTGTCTTTCTGACCTCATCTCCTATCACTCTCCCCGCTGCTCACTCTGCTTCAGTCACAATAGTGTCCTTGCCATTTCTCAACCACCACCAGGCATGCTTCTTGTTTAGGACCTTGGTACTAGCTGTTCCCTCTGCCGATAACACTCCTCCCATAGATATCCACGTAGTAATGCCCTCACGTCCTCCCAGTCTTTGCTCAAATGTTACGTCCTCAATAAGGCCACTCTATCTGTTTAAAATTAAAACCCATAGTGAATCCCCACCCTATACTCCAATCCCCCTTAACCTGTTCTACATTTTACTTTTTCATAATGCTTATCATATTTTTAAATTTTTTAATTGAAGTATAGTTGATTTGCAATGTTGGGTTAATTTCTGCTGAACATTGCAAATGTTATACTCAGTTATACACAAATATACTTTTTATATTAAATGCTTATCATATTTTAACATATTAATTTTCTTTCTAATACGTTCATTGTTTATTGTCTCTTTCCTCCTACTATTTTATATAAGTTCCAATGAGAACAGGCATTATTGTCTATTTTGTTCACTGATATGTTCCAAGCAACTGATAAGTATTCAATAATTATTAGTTGATGCATTTCTTCTTTTTCTTTCTGCTCTCTTGTCTACTGCTGAATATTCAAGGCTTTGAATAGCATCTGTTTCATGGAAGGTACTTTTACTAGTTTCCTATGGTTGTGATAACAAATTACCACAAACTTGGCAGCCTAAAACAACAGAAATTTATTCTCTCACAATTCTGGAAGCTGGAAATCTGAAATCAACATGTCAACAGGGATATTGCTCCCTTTGGAAGCTCAAGGACAGAAGGTTCCTTGCTTCTTCTAGCTTCTGGTAGTTGCCTGGCATCCACTGACTTCCTTTGGCTTATGGTTGCATCACTCCAAGCTCTGTCTCTGTCTTGATAACTTCTCCTATTCTGTGTCTATGTCTTCTCTCCCATATCTTATGAGGCTCCTTGTCACTGGACTTATGGCCCACCTGGATAATCCAGGATGATCACATCTCAAGATCCTTAATTTATTTGCATCCGCAAAGACCCTTTTTCCAAATAAGGTCATGTTCGCAGGTTCCGGGGGTTAAGACATGGACATATCTTCTTGGAGGCCACCGTTCAACCCGATACAATAAGTAGTTATTGAAGGAACAGAACCCTCTCTCAAAGCCAATCTTCACCTTTGGTTTTCTACCACTTTCACAGGTGTGCATCCCACTTCACTCCTAACCTGGCATCCAGTTTGCTAATGCTTGACCTCTGTGCCTCAGGGATTAGGTTTTGTCTCCTGAAAAGAAAAAAAAATAAAAAGCAAAACAGTGAAGAGAGTTACACTGAAGCAGGAGGGTAGTAAGGAAAAAGAAGAATTCTGATCATTAAGTGAAGAAAACTGAGTGAGGAGAACAAGTTGTAGTATAGGAGTGAAAAAGAGTGGGAAAGCCCTGAAAGTGGATAAAGAATCAGGCAGTATTTTAGAGCTGGGGAATTCTAACTCTGAGGCAAATCTGTCACACAGCAGGAAATGGGATGAAGGCCAAGGAGTAGAAATAGGGGGTGAGATCAGGAAACCCTCCAGAACTGAAGGTGTGTATGAAAACAAGACAGCAGACCTCTGGATGATCTGCCGCTTGAATATGTCGGCTTTGTACTGGACCTCCAGGTGTGTCATCTCCTCGTTCAGCTCATTCCTGATATTCTGGAAGTTAGTAACTGCCCCAAAGGGCCATTAGGAGTCAGAAGGCGGCGGTGACTAGACCGGGGGAGACCGCTTGGGTGGGGAGAAACCAAGTGAAATATCCATTCCAGGGCCCACACTTTTCCTGTTACATCAGATTCTCCTCCCTCTGTAATCCAGCAAACCTAGCTTTCACTCTAACTTCTTCCCAACCTCCCCCTCCCACCAAGTTTCACCTCTTCTATGCTTACCCATCATGGCTACTATGATATTTCGAAAGATAATGGAACCAAGTAACAACCAGAGGATGACATAGATGCTGCTGAAGGCGCGACTGACCTCAGGCACCTTCCAGGTGTCCTGAAGCAGTGCATACCAGTGATCCAGGGTGAAGAGAATGAACACGGTTACTATGGAATTCAGTAGGTCCCTAAAGGAAAAGGAGATGTGTGTACAGAGGGAGCTAATTCTCTACGAAACACTATCATTCATACTCTCACAGCAACATAAGAGCACTTCTTTGCAGTTTGCTCTGACTTCGGCTCCTTTTCTACCATACTCGTTTTTTTTTTTTTAACCTAATCTTCAGTTTGAGATTGTTTTACTTGCTTTTCCCTTGTTATGAATAATCTATGAATATCTCTCAGTATTCCATCAGTGCCTGGGGCACAGTAGGTACTCAATACATAGGTATTAACTGAATGTTTAAAAATTGAATCACCAGGGAGGGGGGTTCAGGATGGGGAACACATGTACACCCATGGCTGATTCATGTGAATGTATGGCAAAAATCACCACGATACTGTAAAGTAATTAGCCTCCAATTAAAATAAATAAATTTTTAAAAATTGAATCACCAACTACACATTATTTTTGCACATTCATTCTACCCTGTCCTTCAGTGTAGTATGGACTTCACCTAGTAGAGTCACAAATTTAGCAAACATCATGCCTACTTGGTTTGCTGCATGAATTGATAGCCAAGTAAGTGGATGGATACGTGGCATAAACATGTGATTCCAGATAATGAATGATGATGAATATATCACAAAAGATCTCAGAAGATATCTAAATTTTCCCTGTTATCCCTCCATATACAAATTATTGAAAACATCAGAGCCTGAATAGAATGAATTCTATGACGTCCCTAAATCAATACTCTTACAAAACCACCTGTTAGTCTAAGATAGAGAAGTGCTGACAAGATTGGATTCCAATTCATAAATAACTTTGTCTCCTCTAAATCCAAATAGACTTTCTACTAGTAATCAGAGTTCTCTAGACAGAGATTACTAGGATTTTACTTTTGAAAGAGTGTAAGTATGTTCATGTGTAATTTCTACACTGAGAGATTGCAGTAAAACCAGTGACCAAGCTCAAGACTCATGGTAACATTTATTGATCACTAACAATGTGTGAAATGCTGTGTAAGTGCTTAAATAAATTACATCATTTATCCCTATACTCATGAAGTTATGCTACTTTTAATCCCATTTTTCAAAAGAGGTAACTGAAGCATAGAAACCAGGGCTTAACCACTGGAGTATACTGCTTTTTAAAGATAGTTGATGAGGGTAAGTTTGAATTTGCAAAACCCAGAGCAAACCAGGAACTAGCTGCCCTATTCTCAAAATTGGAGCTAATACCACTCACTATTCTTTGCTTTCTCATTCCCTCTCCCTCCAGTGTTCTATTCCCATTTCTTACAACAGACTATACTTGTATTACTGCACTTTGGGTTCGCTTCCCAGTCTCATGTCCAGATTCTCTCCCCCACCCTCCAGGCTCCCCCCCACACCCAGTCCTGCCTACGAGAAGCACTCATGATACTCCAGGTCCCGGCGAGGTGAACGGGTGTAATTCTCGAAGAAGTAGACACCAGCCACGGCAAAAATGTAGAAGAAGATGAGCAGCAACATCAGGAGGAAGGTCATGCTCTGAGGGCCATGACCTTGAGTCAGAGCTGGGCCAGACTAGGCTGATTGCCACCTGCAGCCCAGTCTGGCCCACCCTGCAAATCCCCCACCAGACCCTCGCTTCTAGCCTCAGCCCAGTCATCTCTTGAACACAGTGGCTTATCCCCAGCCCTTTCTCATGGACATTTCACAGGGTCTCTTATTGCCTTCTTTCACCCACCCAGACTGTTTCATGTTATACCCCCATGTTTTTCCACTTTGCCCACTTGATAGAGCTGCAATAGTCAAATTACCTTGAGGGCCCTGACCAGGGCCAAAATGATGACTCGAACTTGATGGAATCGTGCAAAGAGTTTAAGAGACCTTAGCACCCGGCAGATCCTCAGCAACTGGAGCCATACAGGTTGGCTTGTTACCCCTGCCAGCACCACAATCTCAGGCATCAGGGACTGTAGGAAACACAGGTTGTGAGTAAAATATACCCCTCAAAGCACCCAGTACAGCTGCCCCTTTTTTATCTCTTCTTTTTCATAGTTCTTGGGTCATCATCCTTTGAATAGCATTTTCTGGGGACTGTTTCCTATTCAGTCTCCCTATAAAAAATTACTTAAACTCTGCATTTCAACTTGCTCAGATGTAAAAAGGGGATAAATGCAGTGCTTATCTCATTGGATTACTGTGGAGCTCAAATTAAAAAAAAAAAAAAAGCAAGTAAAACAGGATAGTTCCTGACATTTAATAAGTGCCTGATAGAAGTTATTGCTGAGGTTAATGTGATTAGATTCTTCCTTGCTTCTAATAACAATTCCTGCAATGCCTGACTTTTAGTTTTAGAGAAAAAACAACCAAAATAAGGAGGTTAGGTACATTTCTATTTGTTTCTTCCTATACTGTAATTATCTTTTCTTGTCTTTCTCAGTCCAGTAAATTAATCTTCAGGATATCTATCTATCCTCACCAATACTGTGACCACAAAGTCAAAGACGTTCCAGGCATTCTTCCAGAAGAGGAAAAAGCTGGATAGCCACATAAGAAGGATCTCCAAGATGAAAACAAGCAAGATGAACCAAGCTGCCACCTCCAGAGTCAGCTTCAGTGTCTCCAATCGGGTATTTGCAGATTCGAGCAATTCTGTGAGAACAGAGCAAAGGATGAGTAAAGCTTAAAGAAGGGGGAAGTTGAATGATAGAGAATGATTAGCAACTGCTAAAAAGCCACAGTTTTGCGCACTGCTATGCCATTTTTCTTTTGGAAAATGAAGGAGTTTCTCTCCTTAATACTGTTTTGCTTCAACCTATGAAACAGAATTAATTGAACATGAAAAATAGCTTCAAGTCATCTCCTGTTGGTACTGGTACGTGTTGACAGCTACAAGTTACTGCCTTCTCACTCTGGGGTCAGAAAATCACCAAGGAATTGCTTAACTACTGCCAACGCTGCCTGCTGTCCATTGTTTGGTGTTACCAGAATACCAAACTTCACAAAGCAGCAATGGGCCGTCAGAAAAGAATGAAAATGTAGGGTCATGGTATGGAAAGTGTTTTATAACATATCTAGGCACAAGAAACCAAGTTCATGGGATGTATTAGGCTATAATAAGAAATTACCTGGTTATTTTTATTTATTTGGCTGTTATGAGTCTTCATTGGGGCACATGGGCAGCACACAGGCTTCCCAGCATAGGTGTTTCTCTCTAGGTGTGGTGCGTGGGTGGGTTTAGTCATGCAGGTGAGTTTACCTGCCTCTCAGCATCTGGGATCTTAGTTCCCTGACCAGGGACTGAACCTATGTCCCCTGTATTGGAAGGCAGAGCCTTAACCACTGGACCACCAGGAAAGTCCTTTTGTTAGTTTTAAAACTTTCCCTTTCTAGTTTGCCTAAAATTGATTTTATTCTGCAAACTGAATCCAAACTGAACCCTCTGTAGAACCTATCTATTTGCTAACTTTGACTCCTTAACTCATCTTTCAACCCTCTTCACCTCTTCTATACACTTAATAGATGTATATCATGCTGTAGGAAAAAAACATTAAGATCACATCACTCTTCTCTTTCACCCTTATCAAGAAGCTCTAGTTCTTGTTCACTATCTGCCACTAGAGTGGTATCATTTACAAATCTGAGGTTGTTGATATTTCCCCCAGAAGTCTTGATTCCAGTTTGTGATTCATCCAGCTCAGCATTTTGCATGATGTACTCTGCATATAGATTTATAATCAGAGTGACAATATACAGCCTTGTATTCCTTTACCAGTTTGGAACCAGTCAGTTTTTGGGTTCTAACTGTTGCTTCTTGGCTGGCACACAGATTTCTACGGAGAGAGGTAAGTAAGTTACCTGTTTGTTGTGATCCACACAAAGATTTTAGCGTAGTCAATGAGCAGATGTTTTTCTGTAATTCCTTTGCTTTCTCTATGATCCAACAAATGTTGGCAATTTGATCTCTGGTTCCTCTGCCTTTTCTAAACCCAGCTTGTAGATCTGGAAGTTCTTGGTTCATGTACTACTGAAACCTAGCTTGAAGGATTTTGAGTATCACCTTCCTAGCGTATGAAATGAGTGCAATCTACTGTAGTTTAACATTCTTTGGCATTGCCTTTCTTTGGGATTTGAATAAAAATTGACCTTTTCCAGCTCTGAGGCCACTGCTGAGTTTTCCAAATTTGCGGACATACTGAGTGCATCACTTCAACAGCATCATCTTTTAGGATCTTAAATAGCTCAATTGGAATTCCATCACCTCCACTAGCTTTGTTGACTCAATATATAATGCCACATAAAAATTCATTTCTAGACAAATCATATGCTTTCTTTTAAAAAAAAGCATGATCACTTATAAAATGGAAAAAGTATAAATTTACTCACATTTTATTATTAAAATTATATAACACTAAAATAAAATAGTAACATGTTACTCTAAAATATTATTTTTACTTCAGTTTATTTCTCCATATCACAGGAAAAATATGATAAAATAAAATGATTTATAATTACTAAGGAGGTTTTCAAAGTTATATATGTTTTCCTGGGAAACAAAGTCATAGGACAACAAAGATAGGGGAGCTTTGACCTAGAGAACTGTTACTTACATTACTATTTTTCTCCCTATCTCTAACAGTAATATTTATGATCTGGAAAACTGCTTTTAAAAATCTAAACAAAGTCTTAATGTTTATCACACAAATTAGTCTATTCAAAAAAACTCTGTTGTCACAAATTATTTCCCTCTGCCAAATCCCTCCTGCCTTTCTATCATGCGTGCACGCTAAGTTGCTTCAGTCCTGTCCAACTCTTTGCAACCCTATGGAATATAGCCCGCCAGGCTTCTCTGTCTGTCCATGAGATTCTGCAGGCAAGAATATTGGAGTGGGTTGCCATGCCCTCCTCCAGGGGATCTTCCCAACCCAGGGACTAAACCCTCATCTCTTACGTCTCCTGCATTGGCAGATGGGTTCTTTCCACGAGAAGGTACCTAATGATCTTGCCAGGTGGTTGCCACACAGACAGTCTACCCATCCTCTGGCACAATAATCATATTTCATATTCAGCTGTTTTACCAAAAAGAATGGTTAGTGTTGTTCTATTTTGGTTTGCCCATTAGATCCAAGGAATTCCATATATTTACTGCCCATTAGATCCAGGCAATCTCATATATTTACTTTATTCTAAGGCTTAAATCTATACTCCTAATCCTACAAGGTAAACACTTGCCAATTATCATGATTAATAAGAAACAGAAAATGTGGGTAAAATCTTCACCACAGTGGGGAGGAATTAAAAGAGTTCAAAGCATATAGTATACTGGAGTTGGCCAATGATACCAATTACTGTTGTGTCTTAAAATACTTTTGACCTGACTGCATTAAAAGACTACTGTTAAGGTGGGAAACTTCCCCCAAATAGTGATGAAACAAGGAAGTGAGTACTTTTACTATCCTTTCTGAGTGGTTTGTTTGAGATGATAATCAAATGAGTTCATTGATTTTTCCAAATATTCTTTTGCTTTTAATACATTTCATAAAATTTATGACAGGTTTTAGAGTCATTTACTCTTTAAGTCATTCTTCTGGCTCATCTAACATCTTAGTTGTACCTTTACATACATTGTGAGCTTTCTTATTTGTACTTAAATAATCTTTCTAAATCTATTTCTAAAAATGTAAATGTTGGATCACCCACTGATAGGCACTCAGTATCTCTATTAGGAGATTATTTAAAAAAAAAAACCACAGTATGTCCCCTACACACGAACCTTCAAGTTACAAACTTTCAAAGATGCCAATGTGCGTTCACACATCCAATCACGTAAGTTAGCTCATGTGTCTGGTGTACACGGTCACGCGTGTGCATCGTCTACATGCGGTTGTGCTTTTGTGTACTTTACTGTACAGTACCACACAGAGCACAGTATCTTTATTTTAACACCAGGATGTCCAGAAGCAAGTGTAAAACAGCGGTGATGTAGCTGGTACTGCTAAGAGGCACCAGAAATTGGAGGTTCAGAGGAAGGAACAAAGAGAGACAAGAGAAAGAAGTAACTGAAGAACCAGAGAGAGTCACAACGCAGGAAATGGCGAGGGGATTTTCTTTGAGATACTATTAGCTTTTGAGGCACAGAACCCGAACATAGAACAGTACACAAAAGGTTGCAGCAGCCGTTCAGAACACAATCCAGTGCCCCCGTGTCATCTGGGACAAGATTAAAAAAAAAAAGAGCTATGACCCAGACATCACTGGATCATTTCTTTCATGAGCCTAGATAGAAATGAATTCAGCAAGGAACCAGAACCTGTTCAACACCTGCCATCAACATTAGGCGTGAATGAAACTGCAGCTTGCCCTCCATCTCCTATTGTCGATGATGCTTCAGCTCTACCATTTCCCACCTCCTCTCCCTCCTCGTCAGTACCTCTTCTTGCTTGGTCACTTGATGCCAACTCCTGTGTGCCAAATCTTGTAGTGTACCTTTCAAGGTACTGTACTGTGAGATTTAAAATATTTTATTTTTTTCAGTTTTTAAATTTTTTTAAAATTTATTTTTGGCTGTGTTGGGTCTTTGTCGCTGCATGGGCTTTCTCTAATTGTGATGAACAGCGACACTTTCTAGTTGAGGTGTACAGGCTTTTTGCTGTGGTGGCTTCTCTTGTTGCAAAGCACAGGCTCTAGGGTACACAGGCTCCAGAGCACAGGCTCAATAGTTGTGGCACACAGGATTGTTCCTCCATGGCATGTGGGAGCCTCCTGGATCAGGGATCGAACCTGTGTCTCACGCGTTGGCAGATGGATTCTTTACCACTGCGCCATCAGGGAAGACCTTATTTGTTTTTTCTTTACATATTATTTGTGTGAAAAGTATTATAAACCTATTACAGTGCGGTAGCACTATATAGCAGATGGTGTTAGTTGGGTACCTTGACTAACTTTGTTGGACTTATGAATACACTCTCGGAATGACTCGTTCATATGTAGGGGACTTCCTGTATTAGACTAAACCAACACAAGAAATACAGCTGCTTCTCCCATCTCCAATTCCTTAGGCGTCTACTACCCCTACCTCTAAGTGTCTGGACTAACTTAGACTACTTTTGAGAGCCCTCCCAATGTTTCTAGGCCTTGGCAATTGCACAAATCCAGAAGACTTAATATAATTGTCACTATCACAATTCAAATAACATTCAAAAGTGTAAAATGATCAACTTGAAGGAAAAATGACTCCCATCCTTTCATTCAATGTGAGTTCTCACCTATTTCAACCATCAGCACAATTGTATTCAAAAAGATGAGGAAGATGATAAAGTTTCTGAAGATAGGACCTGTCTTCTCTTAAGAAAACATAATGAAGTTCTTTCTAATTTACGCAGGTGACATAATTAGGGCAATAAAACCCTAATGAGAAGAAAATGGAGTTTGGGAAGGAAAAAATAAGTCCTTAGAGAGATGATGAGGCAAGAGAGAGTAAAATGGGATAAAAATGAGTGGCAAGAGGAACCTCCCTGGTGGTCCAGTGGTTAAGATTCTGCCTTCTAATGCAGGGGGTGTGGGTTCAATCCCTGGTCTGAGAACTAAGGTCCCACATGCCCTGGGGTATAGCCAAAAATTAAAAAAAAAAACCAAAAAACTCTTGGTGGGGGTGGGGAGAATAGGAGGAAGGGATAGTTAGGGAGTTTGGGATCGACGTGTACACACTGTTATATTTAAAATGGACACCCAACAGGGACCTACCGCATAGCACAGGGAACTCTGCTCAATGTTTTGTGGCAGCCGGGATGGGGGCGGAGCTTGGGAGAGAATGGATATATGTATATGCATGGCTGAGTCCCTTTGCTGTCTGCTATCACCACTGTCAACTGGCCATACTCCAATAAAAAATAAAGCTTTTTTAAAAAAATAAGTGGCATGAAAGGATACGCTCAAGGACCCATCCAGCCCATAAGGAAAGAGGTGGCCTCTTGCTGCATCGCACTCGAAGGGTGCTCATTAGCCTCTGGGCATGTGTAATCCGTTCTACATGACGAGGTTTTATGGAGAAGCGCACAAGCTGGTGTTGATCTCCCAACATAAGACTCTTCAGACGGGAAGAATCTACATCAAAAATAAAAGAGATAGTGGATAAATAGAAAAAGAAATCTTTGGGAGTATCAAGAGCAGGTAGGGTTGGGGGGCAGGAACACTTGTTAAGTAATGGACTCCCCCAGACCCCCCGAGTATAAGGGCTTACCTTGCTGTTCCTTCACACAACAACTAATACTAGTTTGAAGTAAGAGCTAACCTATTGCTTATGACCAACACTGTTCCTTCCCAAGATAAGTTACAGGTTCAACCCTCAAAGTTTTGTGTCCTTGGTAGAAATATCCAGGCCAGCCAGGACTACTAGCTATCCTAGGCCTGAAAACAAGGGACATAGTTCTATCTCCTGGATTCAGAGTTTTATTTATTAAGTCTTTATCAAGTTTGGTGTAACTTTTTAAAGCTGCAACCAAACCAATCTCCCCTGAATTTTCCACCCTTAAATTTTTCTCTGCTTCCTACTCTTTGGAGGGTGTGGTTACATGTGTGTGTGTGTGTTCAGTCACTCAGCTGTGTCCCACTCTTTGCGACCCCATGGACTGTAGCCCCCTGGGCTCCTCTTCTGTCCATGGGATTTTCCAAGCAAGGATACTGGAGAGGATTGCCATTTCTTCCTCCAGGAGATCTTCCCCACCCAGGGATGAAACCTGCATCTCCTGCATTGGCAGGCAGAATTCTTTACCACTTTGCCACCTGGGAAGGGTGTGGATGGGAGCCTTAAATGCATCTTAGTGAAGAAACAGGCTGCTGACCAAGTATCTCTCGGATGGTGTGCCGTGGCACAGCTTGGCTCAAGCCTTGCAGATGCTCGATGAGAGAGAAAGTATCAATGAGCCGGGAACGAATGGCATCAGCCCGGGGTAGTTGCATGTGTCCTGATGGGTGATAAGTGGCCATGTCTGTTAAGAAAATAAAAGAGTGTCATTTCATTTTTGGAGTTGCACCAAGACTTAGAGATTCTCTTCCCTTTCTTCCAAGGTCTTCGCCCTTAAGAAGACAAATACATTGTACTCAGACTCAAGGCCTTTTGAAACAAAAGGAGACAGGAGTCATAAAAGAATCTGCGTAGTTGACTAAGCGGCCAGGCGCCTTGACCCGTGTGACAGCATTTCTAGTTAAATGCAGCAGCCACAAAAGGTAGGAGTCCTGGGGTTGGACAAAGAGGAATTCAAGCACCACCTGGACCTGAAGGAGTCAGGTAATGCAATGAGGTGGGACAGACGGAGGGCTCAGGGACAGCCCCCGAAAAGAAAAACCCAGTTCCACGAGGAACTGGGTAAAAGGCAACAGCCTGACATTTTGAAGATGTGTCCGATCCCAAGCGTGACCACTCCAACGCGCTCCCTCGGGCGCCAGCTCCTTCTCTCAATTCCCGCTCCTGGGCCTCATCTCAGCCCAGGCTCTCTTCCGCCCACTCAGCCCTGACTTCAACTCCTCCGCCTCCGGTTCTGGAGCCCCCTGAGGTCGGCTCTCCGCAGGCGGGACGAGCTCAGGGTCGGCTCCCAGCTCCGCAGCGCCATACGTCCGGCTCCCGCCCGGTCCCGCCCGGTCCCGCCCGGTCCCGGGTTCCGGCTGGCCCCCGGACCCACCCCCAGCAGCAGCCAGCGACCCGGGCCCCCCTTCGCAGCCCGGGTCGCCCCGGCGCTCGCTGCCTCGGCCCCGCCCCGCGCTCCGGCCACTCGGCGGTTACCAGCTGGTCCCGCCCGCCCGACGCAGGCGCCGCACAGCCAATCGGCGGCTGCCACACTGCGGCCCGAGCCGGGCTGGGGGGTTGGGACCTCCGGCTGCAGGTCCGCCTGGGCCAGACGCGCGATCGCAGGCTGAGGGTGCGTGGTCGCCGGCCCGGTCTCCGCAGTCCCCGCCGAGCCCCCGACCCTCCTGGCCGCCCCCCTCGCCTTACCTCGTCGCCATGCGCCTCCGCCGCCTACCGCTGTTCCCGGGCCTGGCGCTGCTCCTCGCCGCGGCCCGCCTCGCTGTTGCCTCCGATGTGCTGGAACTCACGGACGACAACTTCGAGAGTCGCATCACCGACACGGGCTCTTCGGGCCTCATGCTGGTCGAGTTCTTCGCCCCCTGGTGAGGCCACTCAGCCGGGGCGTCAGAGGGGCGGCCGGGTGGGCAGGGGGCGAAGGCGCGGGAACGGTTGGGCCTACGCAGCGTCGGCGGCCTCCATCATTCCGGAGAGCACGGCTGCGGCCGGCAGGTTTTCCGCCCACGGAGACCCGAGCTGCCTGGCCGAGAGCGGAGACGTCGGTGCTGATCCTCCTGGAAGCGAGAGCCGAGAAGGAGAAAGCGAAGGCCCCTCTCGCGCAGGGCCACATCCTTACCTCGGTGCTCCTGCCGCACTTCCTATTTGCAGAGGGTTTAACCACCCCCTCCCCCTCCACCCAGCTTCGATGGTATCTTTAGAGTTTCTGCGTGAGTCAGTGCTACTGTTTTCCATTCTACAGACTAGGCTTCGCGATACCTTATATTGAAAGCTAACGTTTCGTCAAATCCTGAGGCCCTGGGCCCCCAGGGTACTTCCTTTCTTCTTGCCCCAAGCAGCCGTTGGTATCTAGCCAAGGTCACTCAAGTGGCTGCAGAATGGTCACTTGTGCCTTCTTAAGGCAGGCAGTTATTGTGTCCATCGCCTGGTGCACACTTTATTCGTTCAACTGATGCTTCTCAGCACCAGCAGAATTCAGTTAGAAAGAATAGATGAACAGATTAATTCCACCAGAAGCTGTCTAAATGGTCAGTTTCAGTTAGGATTTCTGGAAAGTGCCAAAGAAGACCCCAATGAGAAAGTAAGCAGTGTTGGAGAAATACTGCACCTAAGGGTGACTTTACTAGGGTGTAAGTTCCTTAGGATACAACTGACTGGGGGTGGGGGTGGGGAGAGAGCAAATAGAATTTCTGGCCCAGGAAACCTGAATGTCGGCTTTTTTTTTTTTACCCCCAAGATATTTATCATAGCAAACAATGATTATCTTAACGCTGGGGACGGCTCAATATAACCATGCTAATTACAGTACTTAATTTTTCTCCTGCCACAGTGACCCTTAATTAAAAACTTTGTATTCAGAAGTCTAAGGAAAAGAAAGTTAGTGGATAACTTGCATTTACTTCTGTCAGTAACTCTGGTCTTCACTCTACAGGGGCTCAGCCGACTTGAGGGTACACTAGAAGTCCTGTAATGAAGACCACCCGAACCAGAGGGTGTGCTTATTTAGCAACACGTTTTCAACTTCTGATAGACTTGCATCTAGGGCGTTCCCATGACTAACTGGGAGTGCTGATTACACATCATAGGTGGTCTTTATACATCTCTAGAACTCCCATTCTCTCAGAAACAACTGGTCCCAATCACATAACAATGCTGTTGACTTTGAGGGGGTGTTCCTATAGTTAGAATGGCCATATGGAGCTGTATCAAAACTGGGAGGTGCCTCTGTGACTACAGGGGTGAATGTGAAGTGAATTGCTGGAGAATTGTGGGCTATCAGACAGTTTAAAGCAGATTTTTATTTTTACAATTGAGGTGTTCTGTGCTACTTTATGGGCTTCCCTGGGGGCGCTAGTGGTAAAGAACCGGCCTGCCAATGCAGGAGATACGAGAGACTCAGGTTCGATCCCTGGGTCAGGGAGATTCCCTGGAGGAGGGCATGGCAACCCACTCCAGTATTCTTGCCTGGAGAATCCCTTGGACAGAGGAGCCTGGCGGGCTACAGTCCATGGGGTTGCACAGAGTGGGACACCACCGAAGAGACTCCACACTCATGCACATGCTACTTTAAATTGTTGTATGTGCTTCGCTAAGAACTGCATGGCCCATCGTGCCCTAAACTGTCCCTAAAGTTGGGTGGACCTCTGCTATGGTGTCACCTTTTAACTGGTCTGGAAGGTAGAGTCATCCTCCACAATGCCTACAGGAAGGATCAGTTTGCTGAATGAGTAATTTGAAATCAAGGAAGTCTCCTGTTGATGATGTCCTTATTTCTTCACATTCAGCTATTTTTATTTATTAATATTTTAGCTGAAAATATTTTCCAGCTGCTATTATTCCTTTGTACTCTTGTTACACGTGAGATAGGAAAAGTTAAAGAAGCCTTGTTAAGAGTAAAATGGACCTGTTTTGAGCAAGTTGTTTTTCTCATTTGTCTTAGGGTATTTTTTCCACTTTCGTTTTACAAGTGAAAGTGACAGATTTCTTTGCAGCTGATTCTGTAGCCTATTGTTTCCATTATGAAGTCATCATCTATGTAATTTGGAAGAATGGGAGTATCTGAATTTCTGGGGGAATAAATAGAACTATTTAAATGTGATAATTTTTGAAAATTATTGGTCAGTGTGAAGTTTTAAGTCTTCAGCATCTGCGTGTGTTATAGGTTTGTGCCCTGTCCTCTGGGGCAGTAGTATTAATGATACTTGCTACTGTGTTTATAGATATAGAAAAAGATAGCATGAAGTGGAACAGTTAATATTTTTCTTACACATACTGATTTCTTTCCTTGGAATTCCCTTCCCCTCTCCCACCCCCATTTGGTCTTTTCAATAAGATTTAGCTCAATAGTTAACTTCTTGCTTCTCTGGACCACTAACTGGTTGCTCCCTCTATTGGGACCTATTGATACTATCTATCACCCCTGCCAGACTGATGTTTCTGCAGGGTTAGGACTGTATCAGTTTTTCTTCTGTCAAAAGCTAAAATAGCATATGGCACATTGCAGTCATGAAGTAATGATTGTTGGGTGAATATATGTTGGGATTCCTTAAACTACCTGGATTAGTTGCTAGGTAGCATCCCTGGTGGAGAAGGAAATGGCAACCCACTCCAGTGTTCTTGCCTGGAGAATCCCAGGGACGGAAGAGCCTGGTGGGCTGCCGTCTATGGGGTCGCACAGAGTCGGACTGAAGCGACTTAGCAGCAGCAGCAGCAGCATCCCTGAAGGGGAATGGGATTATTTGTGTTTCAGTATTATCCAGTAGTAGGTGAAAGAAGTAGTGGTAAAATTTGATGATCACCTTCAAAATCCACCTAAATTCCATTCCTGATGAATTTTAAAGAGGCAGTCTCCTCCATTGGAACTTGTCAGACAGGTCCTCCTGTTGGGTATTTGATGATATTGTGAATAGTGGCAGTGCTTAAGGTTTTTAGTCCCAGCCCAGTCCCTCTGATTATCTCCTGCGTTCCCAGAGGAATCATTCAGTAAGCCCCAGGGGGGTGCCTCACCACAAGGTTTTGGGTTTTTTTTTTAATGCTTAATTGACATTTTGTATATGCATCTGTGTTGAGACCCACTGGTCTGGCCTAATTATTTTATGCTATTTTTTCTCTTCAGATGTTTAAAGGTAGCTGAAGTGAAACTGTTCAGAAATCTGTTGCCTCAGTCTTTTTGGACAATTACTACATATGTATTCAACAGAAATCTCTTAATACATATAACACATTTACTGTCTCTTATTAAAAAAAAAGCCCTTCATAGTTCTCTTGAATGAATCATTCTTACTAGTAATTTTACTTTTGCTCTACTATTCCCTTCTCTAAAATACCCTATCCTGTCCTGTGTGAAGCCTTATATCTTTAAGACCCAGATCAGTTCTTTAATACACATTCATTTTTAACCTTTGCACCTGTATTCCCAGAAGCCTAGGTTTCTCAGCTAATTTGGTTATTTTATTAAATCAATTGGAATTTGTGTATTTTTGTTACAACCCACGTGCATGAATTTTTTAATATATTATGGAATACAGAGGATATAATGAGTAATACCATACTTTATGTCTCACAAAGAGAAATGCTACCACTGAAACCATGACGGGATTGCAAGACATATCCCAGTTTCTGATGTTCTGATTCAGTAAAATGTGCGTCCGTGAAATACAGCATAAGGAATACCATTAATTCACCACCCGCCCAGTCTAAAAAATAAAGTGAATACAGTTGAAGTCGCCTGTGTGCCCTTTCCCCATGTTACACACTCCCTTGTCCTGAATTTGGTTTTTATCATTTGGTTCTTCTATACTTTTAGTAGATATGTCTGTGACCCAAGTTCAGTTCAGTCAGTCAGTCTTGTCTGACTCTTCGCAACACCATGGACTGCAGCACGCCAGGCTTTCCTGTCCTTCACCAACTCCCGGAGCTTCCTCAAACTCATGTCCATCGAGTTGGTGATGCCATCCAACCATCTCATTCTCTGTCGTCCCTTCTGCCTTCAATCTTTCCTAGCATCAGGTTCTTTTCCAGTGAGTCAGTTCTTTGCATCAGGTGGTCAAAAAGTGTTGGAGCTTCATCTTCAGTATCAGTCATTCCAGTGAATATTCAGGGTTGATGTCCTTGCAGTCCAAGGGACTCTGCAAGAGTCTTCTCCAACACCACAGTTCAAAAGCATCAATTATTCAGCGACCCTAAGCAACATCTAATGTTATAGTTTGTTTTTAATATTACTCTTTTTTCTATGTCAGCTTTCTAATGATTATTTTTGAGTAGGACTTCTATGGACCTTGAAGAATATAAATTATTTTGTTTTAAACAAGTTTTGGGGGGCAAAATGTTTCAGAGTTACTTATTCATCCATTACTAAATAAAATATGTGACTTTTGGCTGTGAAATATATCAGCTCAAATTTCTTCCTTGTTTCCTTATGTTTTCTAATTCTATTTTTGCTGTCTGTGGGGAGGTTGAAGAACTACGCACCTTCTCTAAGGGCTCCCTCTGCAACCTGTTGGTTTTTGAAGAGATGATACATAGTGGGGCTAGCTGTGTACTGATGTACTCCTCCCCACGTTGGAAGTACAGTGTGCCTGAGGGATGGGTAGGACTTCTGGGCAGAGGAGCAGGTGTTATGATGGCCCTCTGGGAAAATACTCTAATTGACATAATGCTTTATCCTCATCAGCTGTTTTAGTCAGGTGAACTCTGTAGCCATAAAAATCAGGCTTGCTTCTTAGATACATCTCTTAAATTCTTTCCCATTATAGGTTATTACAAGATATTGAATATAGTTTGCTGTGCTATATGGTAAGCCCTTGTTTACTATATAGTATTGTGTATATGTTACTTCCAGACTCCCAGTTTATCCCCCCACCCCCATTGCACTTTTAATTGAGAAGATAGATGCTGTTCTGGACTGAGTCAGTCCTGTAGAGTAGATCACAGGCTTGAGATAATAGTACCTTTACTTCTGAGAGATCTGATTAACCTTATCAGGACTGGATTTTGTTCAGGTGATGTGTTTTCTTTTGGAAGCAGCTAATAGTCAAAAGTAGTAGGATAATTTGAAGTCCTTCCTAGAGAAACAAAATTAACAAACTTATAGGATATAAGTTTTTCTTTAATATATTTACATAGGTGTGGACACTGCAAAAAGCTTGCCCCAGAGTATGAAGCTGCAGCTACCAGATTAAAAGGAATAGTCCCATTAGCAAAGGTGAGTATAGGCAAATTCTTCATTAAAGGAAACAAAAGTATTCTAAATAGTTATTGGTTAACAATTAACATTGATTTTCTTTGTTCATACTTGCTAAGAAGAGAGAAAATGGGGTTCTGGGCAAATACACGACTGACTATTGATTATGGGTTTGAAAGATTAAAAGTGGTAAAACTAAGGGAAATACTGGCATATGAAAAAAGTAAGATATATGGTAAATAAGAATTAAGGGGCAAATATGGAAAGTAAAATTACAGTAGACAAGGTTAGAGGAAAATTATCGTTGAGTAAATGAGTTCCCTAAATTACTATACGCTAGTCACAGTGATGGGAATAGGAAGATGACAAGAGGATGTTAAGTGAGTAATTGGTCAACTGTAAACTTAGTATTTGCTTTTACAGTCAAAGTAATGCTTCCAGAATTTTGTCATTGTTGTGTCGCAGACTCCTAGTTGCTCCAGTCTAAAAGTTCATATCTTACCAGCCTCAAGTAAATAATTCATACCTATATGGGACTGTTTTTGAAAACTGATATATATATATATATATTTTTTTTTTAAATTTATTACTTTGGCTGCACTGGGTTTTAGTTGCAGCATGTGGGATCTAGTTCCCTGATGAGGGATCAAGCCCTGGCCCCCAGCATTGGGAGCATGGACTCTTAGCCACTGGATGACCAGGGAATTCCTGAAAGCTACCTTTAATCCTGATGTTCTATGGCAACTTGCCATAGGAAAAAAAAGAGTTCAGTGCTCGCTTCGGCAGTACATATACTAAAATTGGAACGATACAGAGAAAGATTAAATGACCCTTGCGCAAGGATGACACCCAGATTCGTGAAGCTTCCGTATTTGTTTACATTACCATATGTAAAATAGATAGCCAACAGGCATTTGCTGTTTGGCTCAGGAAACTCAAACCAGGGGCTCTGCATCAACCTAAAGGGGTGGGATGGGGAGGGAGATGGGAGGGAGTTTCAAAGGGGAGGGGATATATGTATATACCCATGGCTGATTCCCCTTTGTAGCTCAGACGGTAAAGCGTCTGCCTACAGTGCGGGAGACCCGAGTTCAATCCCTGAGTCGGGAAGATCCCCTGGAGAAGGAAATGGCAACCCACTCCAGTATTCTTGCCTGGAAAATCCCATGGACTGAGAAGCCTGGTGGGCTACAGTCCATGGGGTCGCAAGGAGCCGAACACGACTGAGCGACTTCACTTTCACTTTTATGGCTGATTCACGTTGAGGTTTGACAGAAAACAGCAAAATTCTGTAAAGCAACTATCCTTCAATAAAAAATAAACTAATTTAAAAAAGAAAGAGTTTCCGTCATGACTTTGTTCCTGCCTCATGTAGCTGTAGCCTACATTACTGTAGATACATTACTTTTCTGAACTTCAGTTTATGTTAAGGCATTGGGATCATGCCTCAGAATCTTGTGTAGATTAAATGAGGTAATACATGGAAAGTGCTGCCCACATTACCTTGCTTGGACTAAGTGGCTAAATAAATGGAAAATTGTTTTTTGTCTTCCTGGTAGGTCTCACCAGATCTGTCTGTCATGTTATAGTTTAGCCCAGATTCAGACTAGCTCAGGGAACTTGTTTAAATATCAGTACCTTTGCTAATAACCATTTGTAACTTGCTAAATCAAATTATACCCCACCTGATGGTTATATATCAATCCATACATCCCATTGATGATAATCATTATCAAAGCAAGCCACTGTTACTAATTTAAGTGATTTATTTCTCTCATATTCTGAGGGACGGGGAAAGGGTGGAAAACATTGCTTTAGACAATAGAGACTCCCAGGGTAGAATTTAAATAGTCATGTGTGCATTTTGTATGAGGCCTAGGAATCTAAATTTTAGAGTTCCTGTTAGGTGGTTCTGATGTAACTAGACCAGCACCAGTCTGCCTTTAAAATCTAGTGTTCTGTGGGGTGTGTGTCAGGAATTGCTTGATATTTTGGTTTGACCGCTCTTCGTGTTTTGGGAATGTGGGAAAGCCTGCAGCAGACTCTGGGATAACAAGTGGCTCACGTGTTTGCGTCTTCAGGTGGACTGTACTGCCAACACAAACACTTGTAATAAGTATGGAGTGAGCGGGTACCCCACCCTGAAGATCTTCAGAGATGGTGAGGAGTCGGGGGCCTACGATGGGCCCAGGACTGCCGGTAAGGACCCTGAGTTACGTCCTGGAAACTGTAACTGTTTGGGTCCTCTGTTCTTTGTAGTGGAAACTTGACATTTTCTATACAACATATTTAAAAATTCCTCATCTAGGAGGTCAGTGTGGACACTTGACAAAAGACTTCTCTAACTGAACAGATTATGTAAGTAATATAGAAAATACTTGAGGTTGATTTATAAGGTTTACCAGGCATTTTCTTATTTGACAAATATTTATTGAGTACTGACTGTGCCAGATCCTGAAGTATGGTGCCCAGAATTTATTGATGAATAAAGCAGCCACGGTTCTCACTTTTGTGATGCTCAGATTCTGGGCAATGAAGGCAGCACTCATACGTAGCACCATGTGCACCACATAAAATATACACAGCACTACATAAAATATACATACGTAGATAACCACATCACGTCCATTAGGATAACTACTACTAAAAAAGAAAAGAACAAGTGTTGGCAAGGATGTGGCGAAATTTGAACTCTTGTGCAATGGTGATGTGAACTTGACATAAAATAATGCATGCAGCCACTGTGGAAAACAGCACAGCGGTTCCTAAAAAAAGTAAAAATAGAATTACTGTATGATCCACCAGTTCCACTTCTGAGTATATACTTAAAAGAATTAAAAGAGTCTGGAAGAATTATATATAAATTGTACATAATACAATGGAATATTATTCAACCTTAAAAAGTTAGTTCTGATGTGCTGTGACATGGGTGAACTGTGAAGACATGCTCAGTGAGATAAGCCAGTCACAAAAAGACAAAACTATGTCATTCCACTTCTATGAAGTTCCTTGAGTGGTCAGCTTCCTAGAGACAAAGTAGAATGTGCTTCACAAGGGTGGTGGGGAGTTGTTTATAATGAAGAGAGTTTCAGTTTTGCAAGATGAAAGCGATTCATTTCTGCAGTCTGGAAATTAGTTGAACAACGGTGTGGACGTACTTGATGCCACAGAAATATGTACTTTAAAATGGTTAAGATGGCAAATTTTATGCTATGTATATTTTACCACAATTTAAAAAGTGTGTATGCTGTATTATTATACACATAAATAATCTATATGGATAAGATAAATTCAGTTAGTTATAAGAGCATTAAAAAGGAGAAAAATAAAACTGTATGATATGATAGTGATTGGGGGTGGAATACCACATTATTATAAGGGTGATTAGGGAGGTAACCTTTGAGCTGAATGCTAGGAAGGAGCTCGCCATGAGAATATGTGGACCAAAGCTTTCCAGGCAGAGGGAAAACAGGTGCAAAAAGACCCTAAGACGTCACTGAGCTTGATGTGTTCAAGGGACAGAAGGACCTTGTGGCTGGAATATAATTAGCAAGGATGACAGGAGAGGTTTAGGAGGTAAGTGGTCTGGCCCCATTGTTAGGGCCCATAATGGATGAGAAAATATATTTTGGACAGTTTTATCTTGAGTCTTAACAATTAACTGGGCATATTTTACCTTTTTATGATGAAAAACTAAGAGGAAGGTTCGCTCAGTTTGGGCATTTTAGGTGACGTGGGATTTTTTCAGCATGTATGATTGTTACTTGTACACAAAGCTCTACATACCATGGCCCCTGCCTAACTCTGACGTTTAATTAATTTGTTGGCTGTGCTGGATCTTAGTTGCTACTCGTGGACTTCTGAGTTACAGGATGCATGCGGGATCTCATTCCCCAACCAGGGATCAAACTCCCTGCATTGGGAGCCAGAGTCTTACCCACTGCACTACCAGGAAAGTCCCACTGTCTGATATTTTAAATTGCTTACTTATTTGGGGATTTAGTTGGAGATTTACTTATATTGTAAGCTTCAGGAGATCAGTAATAAACTGGTTGCTCAGCACTCCCACTATACCTCTCAGAATTTTAAATACTCAGGAAGAAAAGTAACACTTTTCATCGTACCCCTGAGGTAAAGTTCTTTATAGTAATTTATATGGTGATATAGTAATTACTGTCCCCTTGCAGGCCAAACAAATGTGACCTGATTGAGTGTACCTATTTTTAGAATGTATTCCTTTACCTTCTGCTTGCTGCACACAGGCTTTCTCTGCCTAGTGCTGGGGTGCCTCTCCAGCACAGGGGCTCGGTAGCTGCGGCTCTTGGCCCCCAGGCATGCAGGCTTCAGTAGTTGTGGGGCATGGGCTTAGTTGCTTCTCAGCATGTGGGATCTTCCCGGACAAGAAACCAAACCCTTGTCCCCTGCATTGGCAGGTGGATTCTTACCCACTCTACCCCCAGAAGATGACATTTTGAATGAAGACCTAAAGGAAGAAGTGAGGAAGGAAGCCAGGTGGTTATCTGAAAGACCGAAGCAGGGAACAGAATGCACAAGGGCATCATTTATGTGGTTGTAAACACTTTACTACAGTACTGGTAGGGATATAAATAAGTACCGTCTCATTGGGAGCCAGTTAAACAGTTATAAATGTATGTACTTTTTTTGACCCAGTGAATCCACTTTTAGGAAGTTACCGCACTCAATCATGTGTAAAAGGACATTAGTACAAGGTTGTTTATGGTAGTATCATAGCAGCAAGGAATTGGAAACAAATGTTCATCAATTGTGGCTGGTTAAATAAATTATATTACATCCATACAGTGAAATACTATGTGGCAATAAAGAGATTGAGATAACTCTTTATGTTTACTGACGTAATTATCTCTAAATTGTGTTAAATGGCAAAAACAAAATACAGAACAGCGTATGTGTATGCTGCCTTTAGAGGAGCAAAGAAAATATGTCTGGAGGGATATATAAAAAACTGACATGTTATCCTACAGGGAGGAAACTGGGTAACTAGGGACAGGAAGAAAATGTCATTGGGTATGTTTTATAACTTTTCCAACTTTAAATCATGTGAATGGTTGGTTACCTTTCAAAAATTATAAATTTGTGTTGCTATAATCTTTCATCTTGTCTTTTAAGATGGAATTGTCAGCCACCTGAAGAAACAGGCTGGACCAGCTTCAGTTCCTCTTAAGACTGAGGAAGAATTTGAAAAGTTCATTAATGATAAAGATGCTTCTGTGGTGGGTAAGTAGCAAATTTGATTGTGCCACAAAATCATCAACATGGTTTCAAAAGTCTGAGTAAACAATCAACTTAAAACTGTTTACGAAACCTTATGGGCAGTTAAAAGACAACTCGAAGAACTAGGTCAGCGTTACTATTAATGTAATATGGGGGAAAAGTGTTTTTTTATTTGAGTGGCTTGGTATTCTTACAGATGTAAAGATTTAATGTCAAAGAACTAAAATAGGAATAGCTTTAGTTTTTCCTGTTCTTAAACTCCTGAGATTTAACTCAAATAATAAGACTGAAAATGGGGCTTTAAAGGGGGAGGGTAAAAAAATAAAATAAAGGGGGAGGGTATAGGTAAATGATAAACCTCTGTAGCTGCTATTTTCATAGTTGTAGAAGAATTTACAATTAAGATTGAATTGCTGGCATTTGTATTTTTACAGTAATCTTTGCTTTTCCAGATGTTATCATATCTCATTATTTTTGAAATAACTTGAGCCAATTAAACAAGTTCTACATCTTGAGTGTTCTTTGTTTTGTTTTAAATGTAATGTATAATACATTTGACTTAAAAATAAATTTAAACATACAGTTTTGTGCTTCTCTTGATCTCGTTATTGTAATAAAACTGACTTTCTGGCAGTAGAGGATGATTTATCATTTAAGTTTGACTAAAAGTCCCTTCTTAGCCGGATTTTATTCATTCTGTGTATGTATGTGTGTTTTATTTATTTAGGCTGTTCTCCATCTTTGTTGCTATGCAGACTTTTCTCTAGTTTTTTCTCTAGTTGCAGGGGCTACTCTTTGGTTGCATGAAAGGATTTCTCATTGCAATGTCTTCTCTTGCTGCAGAGCATGGGGTCTAGGGCACTTGGGCTTTAGTAGTTACAGTTCTCGGGCTCCAAAGTGCAGGCTCAGTAATTGTGGTGTGCAGGCCTAGCCTCTCTGCGACATGTGGGATCTTCCTGGCTCAAGAATCGAACCCATTTCACCTGCATTGTAGTTGGATTTTTTACCTCTTTGCCACCTGGGAAGCCCTGAGTCTGTATTTTTTGCAAGGAGTTAACCATAAGTAGACATTTAGTAAACATTTTACTAGATTTGAAGTTCTAAAGATATTAGACATAGAAAAAATATGGTGAATTAATTTACATTTTATTTTGACATACTGCCTTATTTACTCCTCTGACACCTAAAATAGTCCCTGAAACTCTAAGGAGTTAAGTAATATGCTCAAATTTTTCAACTGTGAAAACTAGAATTAAGACTTGAACCCTGACAAATTCTCTCCCCTCGGCTTCCTCAAGAATTTTTTTTTTTAAGGGTAGAGAAAGAATTCTTATCCTAAATATTTTGTCGAATATCCTCAGTAGTCATGGCAAAGCAGAACTGATCCTTCTTCCTATCTTGCTTTGCTTATCCATAATAAAGGATTTGAAGAATAGAGGAGTTTTAAAGTTTTGAATATGTCTCAGCACTTACTGTTTCTTCCTTGTGTTTGACATTTTCTGTATAGGTTTTTTCAAGGATTTATTCAGTGAAGCTCACTCTGAGTTTCTAAAAGCAGCCAGCAACTTGAGGGATAACTACCGGTTTGCACACACCAATATTGAATCTCTGGTGAACAAATATGATGATGATGGAGAGTAAGTAACTGAGTTGAATGCCCTTATAGATATGCATCTTGACCAAGTACTATTGTGTGAACTGGTGGTGTTTTTATTTTTTATTATTTTAAGATTATTTTTTAATCTTTTGGCCATGCCTCTTGGCATACGGCATCGTAGTTTCCTGATCAGGGATCGAACCCAGCCCCCTGCATTGGAAGGTGGAATCCTAACCACTGGACTGGACTGAACTGGTGGTTTTTAAGCCTAGTTTTTCCAAAAACTTTATTGAGTACCTATTAGGCAGTAAGCTAAGTTCTGGAAACTGTTGCTGCCCTTGAGGGGCATCTAGTAGCAGGAGGTAGTAAATATATTTAAAACTACAAGTGTCAGTGAGCATTACAGGTATTGCGATAGAAATTAGGCAGGGTACCAGAAGTACATAGGAGGGATCGGGAGTAGTATCAGGAAAAAAACAATTCATAGAGAAAGTGACTCTTGAGGTGTATCTTGAAAGATAAATTTTTCTGGGCAGGTTATGGTGGGGGATAAAGATTATTCCATGTAGAGCAGCAGGAGGGAAGGCCTCGAGATGTGAAATAACCTAGGTGTGTTGGAACCTGTGTTCCTGCTGGAGCATTGTTCATAGATGAGGTCGTCATGAAAGGTGAGGTTGGAGAGGTCAGCAGAGACCAAATTAGAGAAGACCTACGTGCCATACAGAAAAGTGTAGGTTTTATCTTTTAGACATTTGAGAGCCATTGAAAGGCTTTGAGCTAGAGAGTAATGTGATGAATTTTGTGTTTCAGAGGAAAAGTCACTGGCACTCATAGAGTGGAGGTTTGAAAGGGGAGGGATGGCAAGGCAGTCAAGAGAGTCTAAGGATGACGTACAAGGAGGTTAAGCTTTACATGCTATATATACATGGCAGAACTAGGGTGGAATCTTTGCAGCCAGAAGGTCTGACTGCAGAGTTGTTGGGCTTAGCCATGAGGCTCTACTGCTCATTACTCACACCACATATCAGCTTGTTAACCTTAGGTTTGTTCCCTGTGTCTGCCTCTCACACTTGCCGTTAAAGGTGGCGATCAGCCTCTGATCAGAAGTCTTATTTAGAAGACCTTATAAGAAGGGTGTCCTAAGGCCTTCATGTGTACCCCAATGCCATATCATCATTAAAGATCACATCTGGAACTGATTACAGTTTTTTCACAGTAGCTGCTCTGAAACTGGTAACACCGCTTTAAAAAATAAAAGTCTTAGATTTAGATTCTTGGTTGCCCAGCATGTTTGTATTAGGTCCTTTTTCACTGTGTAGTTTCCCTGTATGCTATGAAAATACCTGTGTTTTAAAATTGACATAAAGTTCATAGTTAATGTTGGAAGAGTTGAGAGGGGGCTGTAAGGACTTAAAGGTGCTGACACCTAGCCCAAAACAAGTGATATAACTGTATGGGTGTGATTAGTATGGAGAGGAGGAATGAATGAAGGAGAAGCAAAAGCAAGAGGCAAGATATTAATGGTTAGAATAGTGATATTTTCTGGGAATGTTTATTAGATGTGAATCTGTGACTCAGAACCAAATTGGGGTTCGGTGTTAGCTGAATAAAAGGCTAGAAAGTAAAGAAGGAATTTCCTTCAGATGTTCAGTGGGATGAGGAAAACTTGGCTTAGGGAGAGAAGCAAAGTAGTACCAGCAAGGGAAAATTACGTAAACTGGGTTTACTGGGATAGAGAAATCTAGAACCGAGAAATTTCTAATGAACTCAGCCTAAACATTATCTATAATCATAGAATTATACCTATAGAATTTCTATAACTGGAAGGGATCTTAACTATATTTTCTCTATTGAAGTAATTTTCTTACTGTATGGGAAAGTTGAATTTTCAAGGAGAGTGTCAGGGCAAGGTACCTTCCAATAAGAGCAAGTTCTGCTTTCTCTTATTTGTACATATTAGGGCTTTGGGGTAAGTTTTGTACTTTTTTCTATTGTTTTTAAAGGTTTGGAAATTGTCTACTCTAACCCCCTTTTGTACTGATGTAAAAGCTGAAGCCCAGAAGAATTAAACTGATGCGTGGCCCAAGATCTTTGAAGTTAGTTGGTAGAATAAGAATTAGAACTAAGGTCTCCTAACTTTCCAACCTAGGTTTATTAAAACCAATTATTACACTTGAGATTAGAGTGGTTAGCTCTTCAGTGTTGATGAGAGGGTCGTGTTGCCAGGGCTGGGGTCCCAGAAGAAAGTCCTTATGGGCTTAAGTGGTGACAGTAGAGGTGGCAGCAAGTGTAGGTAGTCTGAGCTTCAAACAATAAAAGATGGGAGATAGTTCTCTGTCTACCTACTAAGTTTTGTTGTTTTTTTAAGGGGTATCACCTTGTTTCGTCCTTCCCATCTGACGAGCAAGTTTGAAGACAAGACGGTGGCATATACAGAACAGAAAATGACCAGTGGGAAGATTAAAAGATTTATTCAGGAAAACATGTGAGTACATCTTTATACTTTTTTTTGGCATTTCTTGGCTTCATTTTAGTCTTTTTAAATCTTAGTTATTAAGCATACTATCAGCTACTTAATGTTAATTTCATAATATAGATAAAAACCTGCCAGATTTGATAATGGATTTTGTCATTTCAGTTTTGGTATCTGCCCTCACATGACAGAAGACAATAAAGATTTACTACAGAACAAGGATTTACTTATCGCTTACTATGATGTGGACTATGAAAAGAATGCTAAAGGTTCCAACTACTGGAGAAACAGGTAATAAGAATAATTTTTCACCTTTGTAGACAAGTTTACGCAGTACATAAACAGTTTCTTCTAACTATCCTGTTACCATGTGTGATCATTTGAAGCTATAAGGACAGATAAACTATTTCCAAAAACTATTGGGCATATCTTCCATAGGTGTTCCTTTGCCTTATGACACAGCTGATTCCTGCCCTCCCAGAAAAGATTCAAATGCCATCTGAAGTGTCCTTGTTGCCCATTGGCACCCTCAGTGCACTTTATCCTTAGAGATTTTCCTTTTGGGTTAGTTATTGATGCCTGCAGTATTTTGTATTATATAATATGGCAGCATTCAGTGGGAATGGATTGTTTGCTTGGATACCACCAGTTTGGCAGTGAAGTTCAGTAAGACTTTGGAGTACACCCTAATCCTATGTCAGTGCACAAGAACACAAGTTCAGACTGACCCCAGAGGGCTGCAGGGACTCTTAAATGTTGCTTTCTGCTTTCTCGCTGCTTGGTTTCAGAAGTGCTCTACTGTCCTGGTGTCCTCTTGGCGTAAATCTCCCTTGTTTCCCACAGAGTGATGATGGTGGCAAAGAAATTCCTGGATGCTGGAAAGAAACTCTATTTTGCTGTAGCCAGCCGCAAAACCTTTAGCCACGAACTTTCTGATTTTGGCTTGGAAAGCACTACTGGAGAGATTCCTGTTGTTGCTATCAGAACCGCAAAAGGAGAGAAGTTTGTCATGCAGGAGGAGTTCTCGTGAGTTAAAGTTAGCGTGGATTTGGGATTTGATTCTGCAAAGACACCATTAAAGCCTTTGACACTACTGAGGATGTATAAAGAAGAACATTGGAATGTGAAGCTAGGTTAAGACCCACGACTGTTGTTTTTCTCAATTAATTAGTTATAGATATTTTAAGGATCATGATTCTTAATGAATTTTGAAAAGCAAAAAGATTGGCAGCTTGGAATTCTTACGTGACTCTTTCCACCCTGCCATTAAATATAGTAAATAGACAACACTAGATAGCGTCTTCGAGACTGATGTAATTTCAGACCAAACCAGTCCCCTCCCATCCCTACAGAATGTCTTTTTTCTTGGAATACCACCTTGGCCTAAAGTAAACTCAGGAAATTGGAGACATCTTAAGACAAAACCAGACAGTTTTGACCATCCCCTTCTGAGACTTCAGGAGATTAAAACAAGAGAAAATTTTCCTGTGAGTGAAGCCAGTAAAACAAGATACCATAAATAGGCACTGTTCTCCAGAGCAACAAAGACAGACCTGGTTCTTTTGCAGAATTGAATTTCCAGAAGGACTGACGTGTTCTTTCTCTGGCCTTTCTAATCCCCAAAGTACACACTAGAAATACAAGAAGGTGGTGGCTTCTTACTCAGTCTGTAGTTCTGCATATTGAGAAATCAGGGCTCCCTCTTTTTTTTTTTTTTTAAACTTCCAGTTACTTCCTAGCATTGAAACTTAAGCTAAAACAGAAACAATTAAGCTAAAGTGGAAACTATTCTAAAAAATTGCCTTTAGTTCTCTCATTGGTGGGAGTATGTTAAGAAGCTCATCCTTGTCTTTCTAATATCAGGCGTGATGGCAAGGCTCTTGAGAGATTCCTGCAGGATTACTTTGACGGCAACCTGAAGAGATACCTGAAGTCTGAGCCTATCCCAGAGAGCAATGATGGGCCTGTAAAGGTGAAGTGCTCACAGTGTCCCCAAGCCTCTGCACAGCTGCCTCTCCTCACTTTTTTATTCCCAAAATGCTGGGTCTAAGTGAAGACGAGGTTGGCTGTTGAGTTTCTATTTGTGCTTAACCTCTCTCATCATAAATTAAGAGCTCATAATGCTTAATAGAGGCAGGAGAATTTTATGATATTTGTATCAGGGCTCGGTGACTCTTTGGGACAGAACAAGCTAACTGCTAAGAGCAGTTTTAAGATTGTTGCTGTGAGATTATTTTAAGGAAGAGTTGGGTAGCACTTGTTTCCTGTGACTTCTTCAACTTAGTCTGACAGGTGACAGACATGGGAGTGAGTTGCTTTCTGGGGAATGGTAATATCTTAATAAAGCCTGTAAGTGCAAGTTGGATTTCAATAATGTATTTTTCGGTGGCAGCACAACAAATTTGAGAGGGATTGAGTCCAGAAACAAATACAGCTCATGAATGTATTCAACTGGCCTTACCAACTAGAGAATCTTATGTGTTTTCCAGGTAGTGGTAGCAGAGAATTTTGATGAAATAGTGAACAATGAAAATAAAGATGTGCTGATTGAGTTTTATGCTCCTTGGTGTGGTCACTGTAAGAATCTGGAGCCTAAGTATAAAGAACTGGGAGAGAAGGTAAGTGTGAACTGTATTATAAAGTTGAATTTGAGTTGGAAATTAGCATTGGCTATTGATTAATAGTTACCCTAATTAGTTCAGAACTTAAGCACTGGTGGATTTTCGTTCAACTATCTCCTGTGATCTGTCTCCTGACTGCACCCTGAGCCTACTCGGTGCCTTAGCTACCTGCTTTAACTTTCCACTCCTCGGACTCAATCTAGATTATGATTAAAAAGTACCTTGGCTTCTGAATTTGGTAATGGCATATATGAATTCATTATATTTCCCCATCTTAAATCACTTGTTTTAGCTGATGTCTTACTTAGGCCAGGTAATTTTGCAGCTGTCTGTATATAGTCTTAATATGTAGGAACCAAGAGAGAAAAGGGAAGTTTATGGAAAGTTTGAAACTTGTGAAAGTATCACTACTCTTTCCATCTCAGCAGCAAAACCTATCCAGCCGTTAATGGTTTTAAGTCCTAAATTGACTGTGTCCGTCACTGAAAGCTTGAAACTCAAAGACCTAACCTTTTTATTAACAGCTCAGAAAAGATCCAAATATTGTCATAGCCAAGATGGATGCCACAGCCAACGATGTGCCTTCTCCATATGAAGTCAGAGGGTAAGTAGATTAAAAACTGTAGAAGTGTCTAGGCAATTGATAGGAAAAAATGAGCTTGTAAACCATTTCTGTATTGGGCATAGTTTGGAGAGTCCTCCTATTCCAGTTGAACACAGAACCACCAGTGCCTTCCTGGCTTAAAGTTTCTGCAGCATGGCCCCTCATGACTGCCCCAGACCTTGTGAGCCTTCGTATTCCTGTGTTCTAATAGGATGTAACCTCGTCACTGATGGACAATAGTATCTGGTCAGATTAGAAATCATGAAGAGAAGTTATTCATGGAAACAGTTATTATGGAAGTGTATGTTAGAGTTACTCTGAAATCTGAAATTCATCTTTTCTTCTTTTCCCAGTTTTCCTACCATCTACTTTTCTCCAGCCAACAAGAAGCAAAATCCAAAGAAATATGAAGTAAGTGCATTTTCTCATCTCCCCACACATACAGACACACACATACAGATCCAGTTCTTTAACTGAGTTTATATAACTGGAAACTCAACTCTCATGGTCCATATATGTGGTTGTTAATGTGCTTTTTAAAATACAAAAGGCTTCCTATTGGGCGGGGGGCAGGAAAATTGTGGATTTTTTAAAAGGTTAAATTTTCAGACTTATCTTTCTGTTTTCAGGGTGGCCGTGAATTAAGTGATTTTATTAGCTATCTAAAGCGAGAGGCTACAAACCCCCCTGTAATTCAAGAAGAAAAACCCAAGAAGAAGAAGAAGGCACAGGAGGATCTCTAAAGCAGCAGCCAAACATCATACCACTTTGTCAAAGGACTCTTCCACCAGAGATGGGAAAACCAATGGGGAGGACTGGGACCCGTATGGAATTACTGCCTCTCAGGGCTGAGAGGGCAGAATGGTTATAATCTGAATCCTGTTAAATTTTCTCTAAACTGTTTCTTAGCTGCACTGTTTATGAAAATACCAGAACCAGTTTATGTTTGTGGTTTTGGGAAAAATTATTTGTGTTGGGGGGGAATGTTGTGGGGGTGGGGGGAATTGAGTTGGGGGGTTATTTTCTAATTTTTTTTGTACATTTGGAACAGTGACAATAAATGCGCCCCCTTTATACTGTCTTTTCTCCATGAGGTGGGGAACCAAAGGTTCTCTAGACCAGCACTATCCAGTAGAACTTTCTGCTATGATAGACATGTTCTATAATCTTCATTGCTCAATACCTATTGCTGTTGAGCATTTGAAATGGAGCTAGAACCATATTTTAGATTTTCATTAAATAGTTATGTGTAGGGCGAGTAACTACCATGATGGTCCACACAGCTGTCTGCACTGGGTCCATAGTTAATCACCTGCAAATCCTTTCCAAATTTCATCTCCTTCTATCCTTATGTGTTTATTGCACAGGACCCTAGCCTGATGATTAGAACTTTCTTGTTGGTCTGTTTCTGGCCCCCCATACCTTAAGGTTGGGTTGCTATTTATCCTTGCCATGCATGCAGCTAAGGATGTTTATACCTCCCAAGGGCTATTCTCTGCCCAGAAATGCCCTGTGTGGGTGTGGCATCAGGTTGGGGTTCATTCAAGCTGTTTTAGGAATTGCTGACACTACTGGTACAGCTCTCTCCCCCAAAGTCCAGGGTGTGGTCGTTAACTTCCTCCTCCAGTGGAAACGGGAAAGGAAACAATCATTCCTGGTTGTGAGTGAAATACTCACTTTCTTAAGTGAGGAACAAAAAGGATAGGACTGGCAAAAGAATTAAACCATTTCCCTCTTCGTTTTTTGGGTAAATCCAAATCCTATCCACAGTTATAGTTTTGAGTTACTGGATAATTCTAGATAGGAGCCCTAGTTGTAGGTGATCCTCATCTTACATGTTTGGAGAAGGAGAGTTTACTAATCCTATCCACAGTTACAGTTTTGAGTTACTGGATAATTCTAGGTAGGAGCCCTAGTTGTAGGTGATCCTCATCTTCCATGTTTTGAGGAGAGTTTACTAACGTTCCTAATGCAGAGGGCCCAGGTTTGATCTCCCTGTCCAGGGAACTAGATCCCACATGCTGCAACTGAGAGTTCACATGCCACAACCAAGACTCAGCACAGCCAAATAAAATAATAAAATATATATTTTTTAAAAAAGACCTGGGCTGGAATCTAAGGATCTAATTTTTTAGAGAGCCCAAGAAGTGGTTCATATACACAAGCAAGGGTGAGAACCACCATCTTGGAGGATTTAAGGAAAACATAAACTTGACACAGAAGCAATCAGTTTTAATTTTTTTAGCCGTGTTTGTAAAAGAATTCACTTCTAGTACATGGGTAACACCCAAGCCCTTTCCCATTATATCCTGTTGTATTACTAGTTCCTTTAGCTTTGTTACCAAAGATTTTTTCAGGGAGGCTACCAGGTAAATTCTAATGTTCTCAAGGTATCTTGTCTTGGAGATGGTGTCACTTCTCAGGATTTGAAAATGACTTGGCTGAACTAAAGGTGGAAAAGCCAAGCCTCTGCTACTTTTCCTAGTTTTCAGTTACTGGATAACTGCTGGGCACAGCTGTGGAGTCTTGGCACTGTGCCCATGCCCTAAAAGTTTAAATATGGTAATAATGAAAACCAAACTTCAAGAACCTAGAGCAGCTCTCCTACTTGCCATTACGGACTCAACAATACGAAGAGCAGACAACTGTCCTCTTAGTTAATAGCTGCTGTTTTCTTCCATATCACACTAGGGTAAAGAGCCATGTGTCCGCTTCAGCTGCCCCTGTTCTTTTCCTCAAACTCCAAGATGAGACCTTTGATGTGCGACAGTTTCTGATGCAAGTACTCACAGCGGCGCTTCTCTTCCCTGTAACCTGGGTACCGCTGCAGAGAAAAAGTGCCCATGTCAAAAAAAAAAAGTCAATTCTGCCTTCTTGCTACCATTCCCAGGCCCGGTCTTACCTTCCTGAACTTTTTATATTCCTGGATTATCTTTTCTTCCAGCACCTGAAACAGAAAATGTTAGCACTAAGTTTAACCTTGAGAAAAAAATCTCCAACTCTCTTAGGGACTAAAGTAGCTTCATATTATGCCAAATTATGCAGACTTAATTTTTCTCTCAAAACAGACAGACATAATGGGCAATTAGCAGGGAGTTTATGGCCAGTAGAACTTGAAAGCCAGCCTGGGTTCATCCAGTCCTTACCTTGTGTTCTGGAGTTCCTCGCTGAACACTGTTCATCTCAGCTGCCAGCTCTATGAACCTTTGGCTTGCAGCCCCAACACGAGCATGCAGGATGCGGTATTCAGCGTAATCTGTCTCAAAGTCCTGCTCGTAGGCATGTTGCTGTTCTGCGCTGTGGATGGCCCTGTATTGCCTGCCAGGAGCAGAGTGTTGTCACCATCAGTAACATTGACCCCCCAAAGCTTCCAGCTCCCAGGAATGTACAAGGCTTGATAAAATTGGAAATGGCAAGGGACTCACAGGAGGTAATCTGGTACTTCTTCAGGGTTTGGGGATTCAGAATCTAGAAAGGAAACAAGACATGAAGGTGATAATAACACTTTTTCTTTTCCCCCTCCCCACAATGGCAGTTTCACCCTCTCTTTAACTCACCTGCTTGAACTGAGGGACTGTGCTCCAGCCTGGGACCCACATCTTCATCTTTATCTTCTTGCTCCCAATCTTCCTCCTGTAAGTCCTGACTGGGCAGTCCTTGTAGGGGACTTGGAGCTAGAGTTCTGAGCCTCTTTTGTTTTAGTTCTACCATAGCTGCAGGCGCTGGACGTTTCTGTTGGGAACATATCTCAGGAACATAAACAGTAAGCCAGAAGCCTCCTATTGTGCCCTTCTCTTGACAATTACTTCCACATAATGAGCTCTGGGAGCATGAAAAGGATAAGCTCTCAGTTTTAAAATGTTAGCCTCATTGGACACAACTCTCTTAGAAAAACCCTTGCTATTACAACTTACCTTGTCCACATGTTTCTGGCTAGCAGAGGGAGGCAGCGCCTGATCAGGATCTCTGTTTGGAAGAAGGGTCTGGTTCCTAGGAGAGGAAATAGAGATCAAGCCCAGGGTAGGAAGGAAGTAGGGCTCCATCTCTTGTCACAGCATTTAGAGTGGCGATTAGAGAGCAATACCAGAGCGCCCTGGGTTAGTCCCACCCTGCTCCAAGTACCTCACTTCCCACTGTGCCATGTGCTCCCTCGAGGATCCTGGGAGTGACTGTCCTTGGCTGCTTGCCAGTGGATCTGGCACCTGGCAGGGAAAGTGGCAGGGGCACATGGCTCCCTAGGTTTCAGGCTTTGCCCCACCTTATCCTAACTCCCTGCACTTTCTGGCCTCACCTCTTCTAGTGCCATCTGTGACCGTGAAATTGTGTCTCCTTCAGGATAGTCTCCCACACTCTTCCAGCCCTCACGATCCCTGGCATCTCCAGTCCGGTTGTGTCTCTGAACTGAAGATGGAGCTGGGATAGAGTCCATAGCTGCCCAAATCGTGAGGCGCTCCCTGAGTGGACCCAGGCAGTGGAGACGGTTAGGCCCAGACCTGGGAAAAGGCGGTTAAAAACACACACACACACATAAAACTGAAGGGTGGAGAACTTTTAAGGAACTGTGGACATCCCCTTCCCTGACTTACCACAAATTCTTACCTGCTAGCCATTTTCCTTACCTGCCTAGGCGCTGGCATACAAGGTCCAAGCCAGGCCCACCAGCGCCCTCCTGGCCACACTGAGACGCTATGAAGGAAAAGAGGCAGGACCAGTGGGGACCTGGGAGCCTCAGGTACTGTGGGTGAAAGGAGACAGTAAACCCCATGAAAGTCAGTTCCTCCTCCCCAACCAATGCTGTTCCTCCCTGAACCAGCCGAAGACCGAAGATGGGTCCCATGGGGCTCGTTAGCACACGGGGTGCAGCTGGGCCCGAGTTCCTCAGGAGGTTAAGTCGCCGAAGTCTCTTCAACCGCAGCCTCTTGGGACCAACCCCAGCAGCCCCGATTTCCCCCATTTTGGGTTCAGTTCTCGAAACTTCATCAGACCGTGACTGCTCTCAGCCTCTCGCCCTGACGGTCCCTTCCTGAAGCCCATGTCTGTTCTCCCTGCTCTTCACCTCCACACACCCCAGACCCGCGCTTACCCCTCGGTTCCCTTGGAAAGCAATCACCGGCCGAACCTGCGGGCAGAGCACAGACTTGAGCCAAGAGCAGCAGAAGCGGCGTCCCCAGGACCGGCGTCGGGAGCCCGGGGTGGGGGGACTTGCCTAGCGGGCTTCACTTGAAGAGATGGGGAGGCCAGAGCCCGAGGATGCTGCTATCCACCCCCAGGTCCCTTCGCCGGAGTCGCCGGCTGAGGCCCGACCTCCGGAGAGGCAGAGGATAGAGAGAATGGGGCCTGGGCCAGCCGTACCTGTTGCTGATGACACTCTTGCAGCGCCCGCAGCGCTGCGTCGTTGAGCCTGAGCAGTAGGAGGCTGGTCCGGGCAGCCGGGGTGAAGCAGAGCTGGAGCTTCCCACTCAGAAGCTCCTGGGGTCCCGCCATGGCTGCGAGGTTCAGAGGCAGGTAGAGCGGGAGCCACAGACCCGGGCCACTACCACCTCGGCTGTGCAGGGCTGGGCTGGCACACCCGGGTGCCCAGGTAGGCCCCGCCCTCCGCCGGGACCCCACCCCCGGCCCCACCCACAGCCGGCGCCACCCCTGGGATTTCCCAGTCGCCGGGGGCGGCACCTCGCTCTCCCCCAGATGTTAGCAGCACCAACCCCAGCGTTTTTCTCTTGGATGGGCGGGCAGCTCTTTGGGCTTTCTCAAGAGGCTCTCTCAGTTCCGGAGAGAAAGTCTGCGGCCAGCTTCAGACGCCTCACCCGAGTCCCCAGTCCTGCCTGAGTTTTTCTACCTAATCTGAACTCAAGAGCTGCGGTCTCTAAGTGAAGCTGAACCTGCAACCCCCTAGAGGGTTTTAGATGCAGAAGGGCTGGAGATAGCGACTGGTTGCGGGGCGGGGCCAGCTCATCACGACTAGAGCCCCAAGGAACCAGAGGAGGGCAGACCCGAGGGGCGATTTCCGAGGCCAACACCTGGTGTAGCCTTTTGACTTTTCCCAGCCAGCGGTACTCCTGCTGACCCGAAACCGGCTTCTAACTAAGAATGAAGAGGAAATCGGGCCCGGTGGGTGTGGCGGCAGGAGAGAAGCTTGACTTCTCAAGCTGGAGCGCCCCACATTGATGGGCAGAGATGCGGGCAGTGGTTGATGGCAGGGGAGTTGCAGGACAGGCAAGAGACAGAACTCAGTCCCAGGTCTCCATTCCTGGCCTGTACACGGGAGATTGGTGGAGACTGGTGTGAAAGAGAGCTGGCTCACTCGCTTGGGAGGACCAAGAGGTGCCGCGAGGTTGCCATACATCCCAGAGGTTCAGATCCTGCTGCAGTGAAACCCCAGGACCAATAATCTCCTGTCGGCCCTTGACGTCTCTGCTTGGCCCTGTTTCCCAAAAGCCCTGGTGGTGTTCTCTTTCCTGGCCAGGATACCTCTGCTAAATCCCTGGTGACCTTAATGACCTTACATTTGTGAAAACTCATCAAATTGTACACTTAAAATGTATCTATTTTAATGTCTGTAAATGTACCTCGATAAAGTTGCTTGGTTACTTTTTTTTTTAAGTGAAAGCTCAGAGTCTTGACGACCAGGGAACTCCCTGAAGTTGATTTTAAATCTAACTTCAACAACAAAGCATTGACCTAGCCCTCTCCTCAGGCTGTCTGCTTCTCTGGGTAACAATTTCCTAATTTGATAAACAGTTGTGGTAGTGGGTAGAGTTGGTCTCCCAGAGTCCTTTTGATTCTCAGATATCTGTGGCCTTTTGTTGGATTTTCTTGGATTTAAACTCAAAGGAGTGATTACAGGGGTTAAAATGTCCAAAGAGGTGGGAAGAAGCAATGCTGTAAGAGGCAACTAGGGAAGACATTTGAGGAAGAGAGAAGGGAGGTGGGGAATCTAACAGAGTGTCAGGATCTCTGTATGTTACTTAATCCCTACAGCAACTTTTTAGAGTGAGTATCATTATCCACATTTTTCATTTATTCATTCAACAAATATTTACTGAGCACTTATTCTGTCCCTGACACTGTACTAGATCCTTGGGATACATCAATGAAGAGATTCTTGTTTTGGGAGCACTTATATCCTAGAGGGGAAGGAGACAGTAGATATGCATCAAAGAAATAAACATAAGAAATATAGTGAATATTATAAAAAAAAGAGAAAGAAAACTTAAAAAAATTTTTTTAAGTAAAAACAAAACAAAAAATATAGTATATGTTAAAAGGTAATAAGATAGTAAAAAAAAAAAAAAAAGAGAGAGAGAGAGCAAGGTAGAAGGTTTGGAAATGGAGGAGGAAGAAGAGGGTGGAGAGGGCTGGCTGTATATTAAGTAAGGTGATCCAAGAAGGCCTTGTGGAGAAAATGAAATTTGAGCCATGTCTTTTTTCTTTTTTCTCCCCCCCGCCTGTTTTTTTAAATGGCCATGCTTCGTGGCTTGTAGAATCTTAGTTCCCCAACCAGGTTTTGAACCCAGGCCCTCAGCAGTGAAACCACTGAGTCCTAACCACTGGATCACCAAGGAATTTACCCCACACACAGGCACCTTTTTTTTTTTTTTAGTGGGAGCAATATCTTTTTTGGGGGGGCGGGAAGCAATATCTTAAAGGAAGTGAAGGGGACTGGCCAAGCTACACAGTTGGAGGAACTGTTTTCTAGGCACAGGAGCTAACTAGCCAGTGCAAACTCTGTAAGTCAGGAGTATGTGTGGATAGTGTGAGGAATAGCCAAGGCCAGTGTAACAGGAACAAGGTAACTGAGGAAGAGAGTAGTGAGAGATGAAGTCAGGAAATTAAGAAGCAGGGGTGGGTCCTTGTGGGCCACTGTAAGGACTTTGGCTTTTACTTGGAGTGAAATGAGGAGTCAAAGTAGGGTTTTGAGCAGAGGAATCACATGAAGTCACTTCTATTTTTAAACGCTCACTGTGGTTGTTGTTAAGAATAGACTGTAGGGGAGAAGAATAAAAGTAGTGTGACCTGTTAGGAGACTATTGCAGTAATCCAAGCTAGAGATGGTGGCAACTTGCACCAGGACCAGAGGTGGGAGAAGGGATAGGGTTCTGGACATATTGAGGGTAGAGCTGACAGGATTCCCTGATGGATTGAATGTGACATGTGATAGAGAAATGGCATCAAGAATAACTGGGATTTTTGGCCAGAACAACGAGAAGGATGAAACTGTCATCAGCTGAGGTAGGAAACATTGCTGGTGCAATAAGGTTAGTTCTGAGTTGTCTATTAGAATCCACGTTGGGGTGTGGAGCATGAAGTTGTACAGATAAGTTTGGAGATGGTGAGGGATGACCAGGCTAGAGATGTAAACTTGGTAGCATTAAACAGATACATAGTATTAGGTTGGTGCAAAAGTAACTGCAGTATTGCATTGTTGAACTTTGCCATTTGATATTGGAACCACCAATTGAGAGACTCACTGAAGCTGATCCTCTTACAACTACATGAGAATTCGCTCAAGAACTCAACATCGACCATTCTACAGTCATTTGGCATTTGAAACAAACTGGAAAGGTGAAAAAGCTCGATACGTGCGTGCCTCGTGAGCTGACAGAAAATTAAAAAATCATCATTTTGAAGTGTTGTCTTTGCTTATTCTATTCAACAACAATAAACCATTTCTTGATCAGATTGTGATGTGCAACAAAAAGTGGATCATACCTAGAAGCAGTGGTTGGACTTACAAGAAGCTCCAAAGCACTTCCCAAAGCCAAACTTCCACCAAAAAGAGGTCATGGTGTTTAGTGGCCTGCTGCCAGTCTAATTCACTAGAGCTTTCTGAATCCCAGTGAAACCATTACATCCAAGAAGTATGTTCAGCAAATCGATGAGATGCACCCAAAACTGCAACACCTGCATCTGGCATTGGTCAACCGAAAGGGCCCAATTCTTCTCCACAACAATGCCTGACCACATGTCTCACATGCTTCAAAAGTTGAACAAATTGGCGTACAAAGTTTTGCCTCATCCACCATATTCAACTGATCCCTTGCCAACCAACTACCACAACTTTTTGCAGAGAAAATGCTTCCATAACCAGCAAGGAGGCAGAAAATGCTTTCCAAAAGTTCCTCAAATTCTGAAGCACATATTTTTATGCCACAGGAATAAATCAACTTATTTCTCATTGGCAAAGATGTGTTGATTGTAATGGTTCCTACTTTGATTAATAAAGATGTGTTTGGAGCCTAGTTATAATGATTTAAAATTCATAATTGAAAACCACAATTAGGTTTTCACCAACCTAATATTTAAAGCCATAGGGCTGGATGACTCATCCAAGAAGACATAGAACAGCCTCAAGGATTACACCCTAAGGGTACTCCAATCTCTAGATATAAATCAGGGGGAAGAAAAGTAAAGGCAATTGAAAGGCAGTGAGAAAGGAGGGAAAAGAGAGTGTCATGTTCTGAAAGCCAAGTGAAAACTGTGTTTCAAAGAAAAGAGAACTGTGTCAAACGCCATAGAGAGGGACTTCCCTGGTGGTCTAGTGGTGAAGTCTCTAAACTCCCAATGCAAAAATAACCACAAAACTCCCAATGCAAGGGGCCCCAGTTTGATCCCTGGCCAGGGAACTAGTTCCTACATGCCACAACTAAAGATCCCAAGTGCTACAACTAAGACATGGTGTGGCCAAATAAATAATAAATAAATTTTTTAGAATGCCACAGACAGGCCAAGTAAAATGAAGATGAAGAACTGACCACTGTGATGAAAATATTTTAAAACAGACAGTAGCGGTGGTTGCACACATCTGTGGATTACACTAAAAACCATAAAATTGTATGTACACTTCAAATGGGTTAATTGTATGATATGTGAATTAAATTTCAACAAAACCATTACAGAAGAAAAAAAGAATTGACCACTGGGTTTAGCAATGTGGGTTCATTGATAACCTTCATAAGAGCAGTTCTGGTGAAATGGTAAGGTGAAAGCCTGATTGGAGAAGATTTAAAGAGAATGATAGATAAGGCATCTACAGAGGCTATAAGGGACTTAAGCTTTGCTAAATATAGAGCAAAGAAATAGGGAGTCAATTGTTAGGGGAAATAGGATCAAGAGAAAGGTTTATGGTGAAGTAAGGGCATATTTGTATGCTGGTGAGAATTATTTGGGGAATATCCCCCAAACTTTGATGATGTAGGAAAGAGAAGAGGGTTGCTAAAGTGGCATTCTTGAGTAGGATATAGGCAGTGGGATCTATTCAGGATTGGCTTCTCAAAGGAGCATGGATGGTTCATCTATAGGAGAAGGCCACATGGACAGAGAAGGTAGGTGCAGGTGCAAAAGATTGGTAGAGGTGTGGATTTCCCTGGTGGCACAGTAGATAAAAATCTGCCTGCCAATGCAGGGGACATGGGTTCGATCCCTGGTCTGGGAAGATTTCACGTCCCATGGGGCAACTACTGAGCCTGTGTGCTACAACTATTGAAGTTCAAGTTCCTAGAGACTGTGCTCTTGCAACAAGAGAAGCCACTGCAATGAGAGGCCCAAGCACCACCACGAAGAGTAGCCCACGCTCACTGCAATTAGAGAAAGCCCGTGCAAAGCAACAAAGACCCAGTGCAGGCAAGTATAATTTTAATAAAATTATAAACAAAAAAGACTGGTAGGTGTGGAGAAAGTCTGGGGGAGTGCTCTTCTGATTGCTTCTGTCTTTTCAGTGAAGCAGGAAGCAACTGAGAAAGAGTATGAGGATGAAGGAGGAGCAATAGGAGTTGAGGGATAAAAATGGTGTGAAATAATTGCCTAGAAGGGTGAGTGAGTTAGGAATGTGCCCAATACTAAGGACTGAAGAGAAAACCGAAGTTTAGAGAAGCTTACCCAGGGTCCCGGAGCAAAGGTTCTAAACCTGTGTCTGCAGACCATAGAACTCAGGAATTCTGTGAGCTTGGAAAGGGGAAAATGACATCTTTATTTTCAGTAACCTTAATAAAATGTAACATCTCCTTCAGTTATGAATGTAGGCACAAACCACTTGTACTGGCAGTGATGTTCTCACAAAGAGAAATGAGAAGTATTTTCATTTCATATCACATTTGTTGGAGAGATATCTAAACCCCATCTGCAGTCATCACCACTTTATAATTACAATTGTTATTACCATTACAATTCTTATTGCCTCAATCTTTTATATTATGCACTGATAAAAATGCAGTTACTATACCAGAAGCATTTTAATGTTTCGATAACTACATATGAATATAATCATTTATGCCATTTATGGTCCCATGCAGTCTTAATTTTTTAATTGTGGCAAAATACACACAACAAAATTTACCATCTTCACCATTTTTTTTTCATCTTCACCATTTTTAAATGTACAGCTCAGTAGTGTTAATAGTACAGTAGTGTTAGTAGTAAGGCTTCCTAAGTGGCTCAGTGGTAGAGAAACTGCCTGTCAATACAGGAGACCCTGGAGACACAGGTTTGATCCCTGGGTCAGGAAGATCCCCTGGAAGAGGAAATGGCAACCCACTCCAGTATTTTTGACTGGAAAATCCTATGGACAGAGGAGCCTAGCAAGGTACAGTCCATGGGGTCACAAAGAGTTGGACATGACTTAGCAACTGAGCGTGCACACAGTGTTAATTGTACAGGGCTTGCACATTGCTGTGTAACCAATCTTCAGAACCCTTTTCACCTTGTAAAACTGAAACTCTGTACTTATTAAACAAGAACTCTTCATTTCCCCCTCCTCCCAGTTCCCACCGACAGAAAGTCCCTTCTTCTTCCTGTTTCACTAAATGTGACTACTTTAGATACCTCCTAAGTGCAGTCATATAGTATCTGTCTCTTTGTGACTGGCTTATTTCACTTTGCATAATGTCCTCGAGGTTCATCCATGTTGTAGCATCTGTCAGGATTTCCTTCCTTTTTAAGGCTGACTATGATTCCATTGTATGTATATCCCACATTTTCTTTGTCCATTAATCTGTCAATAGACATCTGGGTTGCTTCTTATTGCTTGGCTATTGTGAATAATATGAATATGGATGTACAGATACCTTGGGTGTGTTTTAAAAAATATTTTATTTTTGGCTGTGCTGCATCTTCATTGCTGCCCTTGGGCTTTCTCTAGTTGTGAAGAGTGGGGGCCTTGCTTTAGTTGTGGTGCGTAGGCTTCTGCTTGGGGTGGCTTTTCTTGTTGCAGATCACAGGCTCCATGGTGCTCAGTAGTTGTGGCACATGGCTTTAGTTGCTCCACAGCATGTGGAATCTTCTCGGAGCAGGTATTGAACTGATTGGCAGGTGGAGTCTTAACCACTGGACCACCATGAAAGTCCCCCATTGGTGTATTTTAAAACCTTTTTTCACAAGGGATCCTTAAGCTTTACCAGACTGCTTTTTGGCCTAATTTTCTGGACTATTTCTTCAACTTTTATCTTCCAACTCTTCTATCATATTTTTAATTTCCAAGAGCTGTTTATTTTCTGAATGTTTTGTTTTTTTTTCCTAGCTCCCCTGTTTTTGTTCAACAGCCTCTTCATTTCTAAGGCTAGTAATTACAGTCCCCTCTCCCCATCTTTTTTTTTGTTGTTGTTGTTCCTGGAATTGTTTCTAGTCCTCTTTGAGCTTACTTTCTGTTTCTGTTTTGCTTTGACCTATTTTTATGTTCAGTGTTTTCTTCAGTGCTTGCTGATCCTCGGCTATCTACTCATCTCTACAAGGCACTAAAATCTAACTAGAAGTTTAGTACTCATGGAGAGGACTGGTTGCAGTTTACAATAAATTTACTGGATTATTTCATTATGTGATCCCTCCAATTAATCTATTTATTCAAGCTTTTTCCCATCTCAGGGCCTTGGCATATGCTATTTCTATTGTTTGTCTATTGCTTAAAAAGTATTTGGAGGAAGTAACAGAAATCTGACTCAAGACACTTAACTCAAAAAACAAATATGGTGGTTTTCATAGCAGGAAGCTCAGAGAGAGAACAAATGTTACAGTTGATTTATTCAGTGGCCCAAGAGCATCAGCAAGGACCCAATTTCCTCCTGCCACTCACTTTGCTTCAACTTAAGGATTGTGCTTCAAAGAAGCCAAAAGCAGTTAAGGGCTATGTGAATGAATCCTTATTCAAGTCAAAGAGAAAGAGCTCCACAATGGAACAAAAGTCCCTCCCTTTGGTCTTGTTACCAAAAGCTAGGCCTCTCTGTACACTGGTGGCAAATCAAATCCTGGATACAGGGCTTCCCTCATGGTTCAGTGGTAAAAAATTCCTCTGCAATGCAGGAGATGCTAGGTCAGGAAGATCCCTTGGAGAAAGAAATGGCAACCCACTCCAGCAATCTTGCCTGGGAAATCACATGGTCAAAGGAGCCTGGCAGGCTACAAAGGGTTGCAAGTTACACATGACTGAGCGACTTAAAAAAACAGTAACAACAACAAAAACAAATCTTAGAGACAGAGTTTTGGGGTTGATTTTGTAGATCTTTTTTTCTTCTCTTATATTCTTGACTATATAAGTTCCTTTAACAGGACACAGAGTTTTGGAAGACGCAGAAAAGGATAGCCTTATTGATGCACTGGGCTTCTGCCTTGAAAAACCATCTGCACCCCAGAGAAGTTGATGAGGGTTTTTAAAACAGTGGGTCAAAAGTGGGGTCTGACAAGATTAGGGTATGAGCAGGGCTTGCACTCCTTTAATATCCTCTCAGGTGGTTGATCTCCTAATCTTTTTAAAAAAATCTATTTATTGTTGACTGTGCTGGGTCTTCATTATTGGGTGGGCTTTTCTCTAGTGAGGCAGGGCTCTAGGGCATGTGGGCTTTGTAGTTTCATCAGGTGGCCTTAACAGTTGCAACTCCCAGGCTCTGCAGCACAGGCTCAATAGTAGTGGTGAACGTGCTTAGTTGCTCTGAGGCATGTGGGATCTTCCTGGATCAGGGATTGAACCCGTGTCTCCTGCATCAGCATGTGGATTCTTTTACCACTGAGACACCAGGGAAGCCCCTCCTAATCTTATGAGCTTCTGCTGGTCCCTTTAGTCTTGCCTCAGGTGGTTTCTTGGCTTCTCCTCCCTCAATTCTCAAGTGTTCCAAACACGGAGGCTGGAGTCTTGCCTACAAGAAATGGGGAACACAAAGTCTTCCATCTTTGGGACCCCCACAGGACTCTGCTTGGTTTCACTCTGATCAGACCTATTTAGGTCACAGGCTAACTCCCGAACCAATAACTGTCACCAGATGAATACCATGCACGGTTTAGGGAGGGATTCCTGAGACAATCAATGCTAAGAGTGATGAATTTACTTTGATTGACTTAGCGATTCAGTTCCACCCTTGGAACTCAGGGAGGAAGGAAAGAAGTTCCTAAAACCATTGCTCTTCCTTGTTAAAGGAGGGATGTTAGAAATGTTAGGGATTCAGCTGCATGGCTGGAACCCTCTTCTACTTTTCCTACAGCTGGCTCCAGGCCTCAGTTTAAAAGTGACCACAGGGAATTGCTTGGTGGTTCAGTGGTTAGGACTCCATGCTCTAACTGCAGAGGGCCCAGATTTGATACCTGTTTGGGAAACTAAGATCTCATAAGCTGCCAAAAAAAAAAAAAAAAAAGTCAACACAGAAGTGGGGTTTTCCCATTATTCTTTGTCCTTACACTTTTGTTTCTTTTTAACACTTAAAGTAAGCTGTAATTTCATGTTGTTTGGTTTGGCTACTTGTAAATTGTTAAACATCCTCCACTAAAGTGTTGGGCTACCCTGGTGGCTCAGACAGTAAAGAATCTGCCTGCAGTGCAGGAGACCTGTGTTTGATCCCTGAGTCAGGAAGATCTGGAGAAGGGAAATGGCTACCCACTCCGGGAATCTTGCTTGGAGAATTCCATAAAGAATATGAAAGAACCCAGGAATCAATACTATCTTCCTCTCTAACTGAATCTCCAAATATATATATATATATATACATATATATTAATATTTCCTTTTATTTATTTATTTGGCTCCATTGGGTCTTACTTGTGGCACACAGGATCTTCAATCTTCATTGTGGTACGTGGGATCTTTAAGTATGTCACTCAAACTTAGCTGTGGCATGTAGGATCTAGGTTGTGAGTTCACAGTCTTAGTCTCTTGGACCACCAGGACCATTTCTCCAAAAATATATTTTGAAGCTGCACACTTTTGCCATTTCTGCTGCCACCATTTCAGCCCAAGTAACTATCTTCTGTGCCCTGATGTAATGGACATCTTTTATCTGTCTAGCATCCTCCTTTTCTGGGGAGCAAACTCTCTTTCTTTGATAAACCTGTTCCTTCCCCATACTAACCAAATGGTTAGCAGAACCAAATGGTTCTGCTGGGGGCTGCTCTCATTATATTCTGCTTCACAACCACCTCCCCACCACAAAGGTGGGCACCTAAACCATAAGAGCTCTGACCTGGGGTTTTAAACACTGAATTTAAAGGACGAGACTCAGAACTTCTCTCTTGGACATGGTGTGAAATTTGAGGGCAGGGACCATTTGAAGCCATTTCCTATCATGTCAAGGGATCGGGATCTGAGAGAACAGAGCAAAAACAAGAGATGGGGAGGCATCCCCCTGTTACTGGTTTTAGTTTCCCCTACAATCATTCACGTTGCAGCCCATGTCCTAGTTTGGTTACGTAAACCAATAAATTCCCCTTTCTGCCTAAATTGATCTTAACTTCATTTCAATGATCTGTTACCCAGTTAGGCCTAGCATCCTGGATGTCTGTGAGAGCCTCCTGACTGGCCTCCCCATTTCCATTTATCTGTTCTAACCCACTTTCTTCCCACAGAGTGATCTCTTAAAAAAAGAAATTTACATCCTGATGAATATCAGGGGCTAGGTTAAACTCTCAGCCTCACTCTTTACTGTCTGTGCTTCCTTGGGAAAGTTATTTAACCTGACTGTGCCAAAATTTCTAAATCAGTAGAAAGGGGATAATGACACCTCAAATGGTCATTGTAAGGTCCAAATAAGAAAAGTATACTTAATAAGCACTCACTTAATGTTAGCTAGTAGTGGTATTAGCAGTAGTGACTCAGAGCATATAACTACCCTGCCTACTTCCTGACCTAGTTTCATACCATGCTCACCAGGCATCAGTTGGCTTGCCTATTACTTGTCAATACTATCTATTACCTATCGACTAACCCAGGTGGCATTAGTGGTAAAGAACCCACCTCCCAATGCAGGAGACATAAGATATATGGGTTTACACAGGTTCGATTCCTGGGTTGGCATGCAACCCGATCCAGTATTCTTGTCTGGAGAATCCCATGGACAGAGAAGCCCGATGGGCTATGGTCCACAGGGTCGTAAAGAATTGAACACAACTGAAGCAACTTAGTATGCACGCATGCATGCTTATATATGTATTATATACAGAGAGAGAGCTTCTTCTTTTTCTCTATACTATATGTTCTATGAGTCTGGTGATACATATGTTTTATTCATCACTGTAAACCTAGTGACTAATACAATAGATGGTACATCCTTGGTGCAAAACACAATGAATATTTATCCAAAGAATGAGTGACTTCTTTGGCAATTTCAGGATAAGTTAGATTAGAAGGAGTTGTGGCAATCAGCCTAGGTTTTGTTAGGATTGGAAACAGACTCTCGAACAAGGGGACAGTGTTGGGTAAGTTAAATAAGAGGAGACTGGTCACAGGGTTGTTCTACTCTGTCTCTGCTGGAGCTGATAAAGAGGTAGCATGTGCCAAGAGAGAAATTGCTTCCTCATCCTGCACTATTTCACTCATCCTTGGCTAGCTAGGCTTTCTCCATGGGGCTGGCTCTGTAGTCTCTCTAAATGCAAGGGGACCATGGGAACCTGGGGCTAGGAAAGCAGAGAGTCCCACTTCTTTTTGTGAACCGTGGTCCGTCTGTGGCTCTAGGTCTACGATGCTGTCCCTATCCTTGAAGTCCAGTTTCCTCATCTACTCACTGTATATGTGGGATCCTTAAATCCCACCTCACCTCCTTCTCTGCTTCAGAGCCTTGGATCTCCATTTTCTCTAATTTAGTCCCTAACTCTCAACTCCAACTCCCAACCTGAGTTAAAGTGGAAGTACTTTCTCTACCCTCTGACTGTTGGCCAGTGACCATAGTTCTTCACCCCATGGGCCTCTCCTCCTGATACAGCAGCTGGCTCTCCATGAGCCAGTGATCCAAGAGAGAGAGGAAAGCAAAAGTCACTATGTCTTTTAGCATCAGAAGTGATGAATCACCAGATGCCGTTTTTTTAAATTTACTAAATAAATATGAATTTTGCATTATATCCTGCATTTGAAACTGATACAAGGACTTCCCTGGAGGTCTTGTAGGATTTGGTGCTTTCAGCCCAGGTTCAATCCCTGGTCAGGGAACTGAAATCCCCATAAGCACTGCAGGGCAGCACAACTTCCGCCCTCCAAATATGAAAGTTTCAAGTAATAAATAGTAGTAGTTCAGGTGATACCTGGGTATGGCAAAAATTGTGAGGATAATACTGAATGAGGTTTATTGTGCCCCTCCCTGGCCCAGTTTCACGTTGAGAGAGAAGACAGTTTGTAGTTCTAGCCTCATCTTGGTTTTACTGTGGGCACTAGCTGGAGAGGATAAGTTGAAATTTACAACTAATCCTCTCCTGTGAGATTTCCTAAGCATTTCTCCTTTATCCAGAGAAGGAAATGACAACCCACTCCAGTACTCTTGCCTGGAGAATCCTACGGACAGAAGAGCCTGCTAGCCCCAGTCCATGGGGTCGCAGAGTGGGAAACAACAGGGCAACTAACACACTTCTCCTTTATCCAGTGAATTCCTCACGACTGGTGGGGAGTCTTGTAGACATATTAGTGAATCTGGGAATGAGAGGGGGAAATCTAAGCTTCCCGCCCCATTCAACTGCCAATTAAAACCAGGTGTTGCTGGTAGATACAGTATAGCGGAGGAAACGCCAAAGGAGAAATGAACATAGTATGTGCATTTCCCAGTCTCTGAGTCCCTGATACAAGGCCACAGTCTGTGACTTTGCGGTCCTCAAATGCTGCCAAGCTACATATTTAAAGCTTCTGTGGGCAAATGAGCAGGGCCAAGATTTTTGTACATACTGGATGTGGCCGCGAATCTCTATATTGGAGTTTGGGATGGGCGAACATGTTGGAAGGCAGTTTGTTAAGTTGTTCTGGTACATGATTTTGTGCACTCAAGTGTTCAAATAGATGGTTAGTTGGGAAGGATCCTAAGTAATACCGGCGTTTTGTTCCAGTCTTGGTAACAGCACCAGTCGGACCAACTCAGCCCCCGCGAAGCCTCCCCAACTCTGTTCCCCCAGCGTTCCCTCTGGGTGAGTTTGTGTCCCAAACCGTCCCCGTATGAGGTCACTCTGCCAAGTCACGTGCCCGAGCCCGCGGGAGTGCCACATCGCCAGCCGCACCCCTCCACCTCCCCCCCGCCGACCCTGGTCACGTGACCTGGCCTACTTTCGCTCCACCCGACCTAACGACTTGCTCGGAAAGCCCCGCCCCACGCAGCGCGCTTGGCCTGCGAACCTCCCCTTCTCGTCCGCCGGACTTCCAGCGTGGCCCGCGGCCACATGTGTTTCTTCCTGACCAATAGGAATCGGCGCCAGGGCTCGAAGGGGCGGGGAGTAGAAGACGACTTCGTTACGCTGCGAGAAAGGGGCGGGGCCTGTAACGTCGTACTGAACGAGGGGACGCAACGGAGGCAGGCCGGAGCCGTTGCCGTCGCCATGACCCGTGAGCATTGAGACCCTCTCTCCTTGCCCTTTTCTCCTCCTTTACCCTGAACACGACTGCCGAACCTCGGCATTGACCTCCTTTTGGCTTCCCCAGGGAGACCTTTCTCTGGGAGCGCTCTTTAGCCACCCTCACACTCGGAGCCCGGAAATCGACCCTTTGCCCACCGCTACTTCTTGAGAACCTTCCCCCCCAACCCCCCGGCTCCTAGGCAGGCAAAGGCCCTCCTCGGTTCTCCGCGGTGTGGGAAGAGTTGCGCGCCTGTGATAGACCCAGAGCCCCCTACTCCGGATCCCTGCCCATCCCCCACAGAGACCCAGACCGTCTGCAGACACCGCCACTACCTGTCTGGGTCCTCATGCTGCGCCGAAATTCGAAACACGCCTCCAGCAGGCTCCTCAGAACCGTCCTCTGTCCACTCTCCAGTTTGACCTGCCCCGTGGCAGCTCCCCCCCTCATCTCCCCCGCCGAATCTGCAGCCCAGGCCCCGAAACGGGCCGGTGTCGGCGCCCCGGGAATGAAGTGTGGGCGCCTACTGGTGTCTCGTGAGGGGAGAGGGTCGCCGGTGTGCGGCCGGAAAGGCCCTCGCGTCTCACCTTTAATTTTTTTTTTTCACTAGGCGGTAACCAGCGCGAGCTCGCCCGCCAGAAGAACATGAAAAAGCAGAGCGACTCGGTTAAGGGAAAGCGCCGAGATGACGGGCTTTCTGCTGCCGCCCGCAAGCAGAGGTAGCCCCAGGGAGGGGAGGGGAGGGGAGGGTGGGGTGGGACCTGGGTTTAGACCGAGGGTTGTACCTGGAAAAGTTAGCTCTGAGCTCACATCTGGACTAGCCGTGAGGGGCAGAGTGCATTGTTTCCTCTAGGGTTTTATTCCTCTCACCCTCTATAAATTGTTAGTTCACAGCGTTACAGGAAGGGACTGGGACGGGTGCTGCCCTCGGTCTGGTTTCTGAGTGCCCCCGGGTCTGACCTTAAGGGCAAGGGCAGGGAGTTTCACATTTCAAATGCAGTAGTGGTTATGACAGCCCCGTACTTTTGGCCCTCCTTGCTGTTCATTTGCCCTCCCTTCTCCCAACCTTCTCACTGGTGTGGCGGGGTGTGGTACTCGGCACAGAATAGCCTTGGGCCTGTGTGGCCAGACTTCTTACCCCTTGGGCAACAGCCAGATAGAGACTGACTGCCTTTTGAGCCTCAGCTCTCTTCCTCTTGTTCTCCTAGGGTGGGAATACAGCAGCCATATGCTGAATTTTGTCCCATCCACTTCCATCTTATCCTTTGTGCCCTTCATCCCCCTGCATCTTGTCCTTTTTGCCCTCTGGTACCTCCCAGTGCCCCATCATCTCTACCCCTAGGGACTCGGAGATCATGCAGCAGAAGCAGAAAAAGGCAAACGAGAAGAAGGAGGAACCCAAGTAGCTTTGTGGCTTCGTGTCCAACCCTCTTGCCCTTCGCCTGTGTGCCTGGAGCCAGTCCCACCACGCTCGCGGTTTCTCCTGTAGTGCTCACGGGTCCCAGCACCGATGGCACTCCCTCTGCCCTGAGTCTGCAGCGGGTCCCTTTTGTGCTTCCTTCCCCTCAGGTAGCCTCTCTCCCCCTGGGCCACTCCTGGGGGTGAGGGGGTTACCCCCTCCCAGTGTTTTTTATTCCTGTGGGGCTCACCCCAAAGTATTAAAAGTAGCTTTGTAATTCCTTGAGCGCCTGGTTTGACTGGGGATTTGGGGGGGATGGGGATGGAGGAATGGCTGCCCTTTCCCACCAAAAGGGAAGGGAATTTCATACTCTGAAAGGTTGTGGATATGTAGGCTAAGTTTAAACATCACAGAAAAATTCTTTATTGTACTGCAACAGACAGACAGGTATTGGGTGTGTGGTAGAGATATCCTCTTAAGAGCTGTAGGGACCTCTTTTTTGTGGTTTTTGTCCCTCACTCAGACCTGAGACATCATCCTAAGGATGGAGTTGAGGTCCTGAGAAGGAAGGCTGCAAGACCTAAATTTATGCTCCCTCTTCCTCATTCTTCCTTAGTTTGTTCCTATGCTTGAAAGTTGGCCCAGTCCCTGCTGTTGACGGAGTTCCCATGGTTAGCTGCTCTGAAGTGTTCACATTCTCTTCTGTCATTCCTCATGGAATGAGGGTAGATTTTTGTCTTCCCATTTCCTTTGACCTCAACATCAGGATTAAAACTTAAGGTAGTCTCTGTGCGCCTTTCTTCCTATGTCCTGGTTTGTTCTAGGGTTCTGGGCTTCTTACATCCCTGTACTCAGGGGTGGACTCCTGTTTTCCTTTTTATCACCAAAGGCAAAGCCAAGTAAGTCTTTGGTCCCCTTTGGTCTTTCCCTGCCCCCATCTCTACCATGAGAGCCAGGAATGAACTGGTGCCACACTGTCTGCTGGGTTAGCAGTGATTCCTGAGCTGCTGACTTGGAAACAGGCTCTTCAGCTGGGTTGAAGAAGTAACAGTAGCTCCAGTGAGTCAGATACTCTGCCTAGGGTATTAGGGTGTGTGTGGCCACTTTTTTCAAGTCAGATGTAACTATTGACTTCAACTTAAAGGGAGGTAACTTCCCATTGTGTCTTTGAGGAATCTCTTGGGCTGGACAGCTCCTGTGAGTTAAGACTTGGGAACTCCAGTTCAAGGGAATTCCAGTTTATGAAAAGTGCCTAGATTGGATATTTGTCATTTGGCAATATTGACACGATGACAATGTCGCCTGAAGATAGGATGCTGGGGGTCTGGGGTTGGGGACCAACAGAATGGTGCTAGTAGCAGCCCCAGATAGAGGAGTACACAGGCCCAGCATGAGGCAACCTTGACCCAGAAGGTAGCCCAGCTACCTGTGGTGAAGGTCTTTTCCAGCTCTGCTCCCTCATAGCTGTGGAACCAAAGTCTCTGGTTAGAGAATCTGCAGGGCTGTGACTTTCAGAGCTTAGAGCTATTCTACTGCCCCACCAAAGAATGTGGTAGACTCATGTGTGTCTCGGGAGAACTCAGGACTGGCCTTGAAGTGCTCTTTTCCCTAAAACAACTAGGTTTTTGGAAGAGTATCCCAGGCCCCCCTCCATCCTACCTGAACCAGTTGGTGAGGGTAACCATGACATAAAGTGATGCAAGGAAGAAGACGAAGTGGAAGGCAGAATAGCTATAGGAAAGCTGCTGGACTTGCACTGGAGGAGCTGGAGAGGTCTCTTGGTCAGCTGGCCTGGCAGCCATACCGCTTGGTCCTGGAGAAAGGAAAGAACTGCTGGTAGCAGAGCTGCTCAAACACCTCTTCCTTCCCCCAGCCTCTTTGATGAAGCTTTTGCATTCTTTGCCATTCTGCAGAAATCTACACTTACGGATCCTCACTTGACACTCACCTTCCTCTGGCTCCACTGTTTTAGGGCAGCAGAAACAGAGCGAGGGCTTCTGTAAAATGAAAGGCAGCATGTTTTGGAAAAAGAATGTCTGGGTAATAGTATAGGAAACTCCTCCTCTTTAAAAAGATTGGTGTGGTGTGACAAGTGGAGGCACACCTGGGTTCAAATTCTAGCTCCAGTATATGACTGGCTATGGGAACTTTGGTAAGATGTTTAACCTTCTGTGCCTCAATTTCTCCATTTGTAAAATGGAGCAAACACCTACCTCACAGGGTTGTTGTGAGGATTAAATTAAATGAGATTGTGTATGTAAAGTTATCTAGCACAGTGCCTAGCATATTGTGGGTACTCAATAAAAGGTAACAGCAGCTAGAATCTGAGCATTTTGGGTAGAGGTTGATAGGATGTGTGTGTGTGTGTTGCTATGTGTGAGGGGGGTTGGGGTATTGGGGATATTGAGCTATCCGTCCTCACCTGGAACTCATAGCTGTAAACCTTGACAATCCACAAGGGCCCAAATACCTCAGCCAGGTAAGAAGCCTCGTTGCTGAGAAGAGACAGTTCTCAAAGTTGATACAGTCAAATAGCAGGAGGGTTACCTGATGGCATTTACTCCCAGCTGGTCCCTATTAGTAACTCAGGAGGGTAGTGATCTCCCAAAGCCCCTTTGCCCGCAAAATTTTGAAATTTTTTCATGTGGGGCCCTGAAATCTTTTGTGCTTTTAAAGTTTCTCAAGTCATTTCCCCTGTCCCCTTCTCTCATACAGATCATCTGACGGGTGCTATTCTTAGAAATTGTTTTTATGAGGAGCTTTCCTCTTACCTTCCTTTAAAGTTTAAATAAACCATGGCCCCAGACTATCTCCTAACCATCCCTGTCCTTGTGAGCATCCTCCCTTCTCACACCTTTCCCTTGACACTTTTACGCACCAAGCAAAAAGCACGCAAGCATACATGATGCCAGCACTCAACATTGCCAGAGAAGTATCTGGTGTGTGGGATTCCATTTTACTCAGGCCAGGCAGGCACAGAGTGTGATTCTGTCCTTGAAGGATTACTGAGAAAGGGCAAGGCAACAGAAGAGAAAGATGTTAAGAACAAAGAGCTAGGTATTTGGCAGGAGCGAAAAAGGTTTTAGCATGGGTAAACCTTGTTAAGAATCCAGGTCCTTTCCTTACCACTCTCTGGAGGACGGCTGGACAGCGCAGAGAATGTCAGGTACATGATATAGCAGCTGATGATAGAGGCTTGTAGAAGGCCAGAGCGAGGTTGCTCTGGGGAGAAGGGAAATCATTGCATTAGCCTACTGGGTACTAATTTTCTTCACTGCTACCCTCACCTGTGCTTCTCCCCACCCTTTGGAGGAAGCAGAGAATTGGTTGAGATTAGGGAGGCAAATGAAATTTGCTATCTGGGCTTTCCTGGTGGCTCCATGATAAATCTGCCATGGGAAAATCTCATGGACAGAGGAGCCTGGTGGGCTGTGGTCCATAGAGTTGCAAAGGGGTTGTATAGAGAGATGACTGAAGTGACTGAGTACGGTGGAGTTTGCTATACTAAAGGCCCCCCAAATCTTTAATGCTGTAAGGCATGTACCTACTGAGGCGGATGCAGGGAGCGATGGAGAGGAAGGAGAGGAGGCCACAGAAACAAAGGTGCAAACTAAGCAGCATCTTGTTGAGCAGGCAGCCGGCTGGGTGCGTGTAGTGTTGGAACAGGAGCACGGCTGCTGCACCTGCCATGCTGTAGAATCCTAGGGTGGTCAGCAGCACAGCGAGGAGCCAGCGGCAGTCTTGGGCTGCACCTGTTTGCCTAAGGGTGGGAGGTGGGCAGTGGCTTGGGGCTCCCAACTCTTGCTTTTACCCATTATCAGCTATTCCCCCTCTCCCAGAAGATTGGTGAGACTTGTCTATCCCACCTGGCCTACAGCCATCATATTCCTGAGCTTTTCCATATTGCTTAATTGGAAGCTTTGGGGTCATCAACCTGTCATGTCCTTTGCCCAACCTGACTGGGTCTAGTAATGTCAGATTTCCCAGGAAGCCTTCAGGGTTATGTGCTCCTTACCAGTTCTTGTTCCAGGAATGAGCAAAGGCAGTAATAAGCACCAACTGCAGCAGGATGAATGTGAAGCCGCCACATATGCCAATGTAATGCCAGGCTGCAAGTGAGGCACCAGTAGAAAAATGTAACTGATCATATCATTACTCCTGGTCCTCTTCCTACCCTATTTTTTTGGCTGTGCTGCGAGGCTTGTGGGTTCTTAGTTCCTCAAACAGGGATCAAACCTGCATCCCTTGCATTGGAAGCATTTGGACTGCCAGGGAAGATTTTTTTCTTAGAAAATCTTTTAGCTTACACCTGCTGATCAGGATGAAACAGAACGTACCTGGAAAGAGATGCTCATCAGGGATGCAGAAGGCAACAGCACAGAGACCTAGCAGGAATAGCAGCTTGAGGAGCCAGAAACTGGTTAAGAAGCAAAGAAAATGTCTCAGAATAGGCAAAGAAGAAAGCAGAACTATAGGAAAGGGGAGAAGAGAGACAACTAAGTAGAGGAAGGGAGGAACCAGTCCCATGTGAGAGGGGCTGGGGACAGGCTGATCACAGCCTATTCCAAACTCTGACTCTGATACCTAAATAACATCTGGACAGTGTTCTAGAGATGACAGAGGGTTTGCATATAGTAACTCCACTGTTATCTCCATTTCAGAAAACTAGAAGATCAAAGAGGGTAAGTGTGTGGCTTGTGGTTACACAGCAAGTATAGTGGAAGCAGGGACTTAAACCTGTTCTCTGTCTTTTTACAGTGCTATGACTTCATCTGGAAATTTCCTTTACTCAGCTTGTGTCTACTTCCCTCCCTGTCCTCTCCCCACCCAAAGAGTACACACAGACCTATTATGTAGCTGTGCTCTTAGGCTGGTGCGGGAGTGGAGGTCGATCAGCAGCACAGCCTGCAGCAGGTGGAAGGTGGCAGTTCCTGCACATACTCGGTATACAGCCCCAGAGCCGCTAAGCACTGGGCACTGAGAGAGGCCAAACAGATGGGCACACAGCCCTGAGGGCATCTGGATCTGGAGGGAAGGTACATGTGAGAAATGGCTGGACAAGTCGTCATGCACAGAGAAGTACCTACTCGTGGGTACGTCCACTCATGTGTCCCCTACCCTCAAGCCAAATCTCCTTTACCTCAGACTTTCTCCGTTTATCCTTTCCCGCTGCAGCCCAGCCTCCTCCCACATACCCCATGTGCCTTGCCCCAGACTCTTTCCACCACTGTCCTTGACAGCAGGAGGCAGCAGACTGCTGAGGTCCCCACGTGGAGGAGGATGTAGAACAGGCGGCTACAGGGAGACTCTGTGAGAGCGGGCCACCTGGAAGGGCAGCAGCAGGTACAGGGAACGGGCCCACAGCAGGACACCTGAGGGTAGAGCAGATGCAAGGCAGCAAGGTAGAGATTTGCTGAGGATAGGCTTACATTAATACATTTGTGAGGTAAACCCATGAGGCTGAATTCCAAAATATCCCCCTCCCCTCTCTTCTCTCATTTAGGAATTCTCAGACTGTCTGGTTCCAAGCTATTTAGGATTGCTTTCCACTGACCTCACGTAGAGCTTTCATCATAAGAGCTTAACATAACTGGCAGAACTTCCTAAGAGCCTGTCACATCTGACCTCTAATCTTTCCCAGGACCTAAACATCTGGTACCAGGAAAATAGGAGGAGAGGTTTAATGATAAGTAGTCTTAGATCCTAAGAAGCAGAAGGCCTCAGCAGCAAATGGCAAGTCTGCCATGTTTACCAGCTCCCATGGGTTTTCCTCCACAGCTTCAGCCACCATTCCCTTCCCCTTTTCAGACAGCTCTTGCTCCAGGGAGTTCTCTGCCCACGTACCCTCTCACCTGATAGAAGGGAGGACTCATTATGACACTGTTGACTCCCCTGCGTTGCGGTGCCAGGCGGAGGGAGGTGTTGGGACTTGTGACCGCTTTTGCACCCACCATCCTTATACCAGGGATTAGGCCCAGGTCCACCAGATGGAAGGCAGATGAGAAAGTAGCAGCTTTCTTTCGTCCTCAGCCCATTGGACTCCTGCTATCCCGGGCTGTTCACCCAGTTTAAGGCAGAATGGGGAGGGATACCAGGAAAAGAACACCGACCCGCCCCGGGTCGTGGAAAATGCAGATACCCTGTGAAATTACTTTCTTCCCAGGGCCCCTTGGGCTACTCAGGCTGTTCTCCCCAGATTAGGGAGCAGTTTGCCTATCTGGTCTGTAGATTAGCATTCTTAATTGGTTTAGGATTAGACGTCATTCATCTTGAACAGAGTTCCTTGGGGTGTGTGGGCTGGACCTAGTTTAAGAAAGGCTGGAATGGTCTGCAGTGGTGACGGGTCTGGGACACGGCCTGGCATAAAACACTGTACAAGCCCGAAAGAAAGTCCGAGAGCCGAACTGCTTTGCTTGCTGAAGCTTCTAGAACCAGCGCACTAAAAAAGGTGTGGCCCAGGGCCAGCCCCGCCCCCCATCCCGGCGGAAGTTGCGAGGTAGTTGCCGGAAGTCGTTCTAAGGCGGGGCCGGGCTTGTGTGGCGGCGCGTTGGGATCGATATGGCGACGGAGGGGGATGTGGAGTTGGAGTTGGAGACAGAAACGAGCGGTCCGGAGCGGCCTCCGGAGAAGCCACGGAAGCATGACAGTGGTGCGGCGGACCTGGAGCGAGTCACCGACTATGCGGAAGAGAAGGAGATCCAGAGTTCCAATCTGGAGACGGTGAGGTTGGCCGGGCAGCGTGTCTGGGAGGGCTGAGAGCAGACGGGGCTCGGAGGCCGAAACGGTAAACCTGGTTCCAGGAGGGGCCCGCATCCCGCTGGTGGGAGGAGGCGAGAGGGAAACCGTCACTAGGCCCCTCCGCTTGAGAAAAGGAGCTTGATGGAGATGGGGGTTTAAAATGGGTCTCAGGTGCGCAGAATTGAACTAAACGTAGGCCCGGGTTCCTGGTTCGCTCGTCATTATGAATCCAAACCTCACTCGCTTGTTACTGGTATTTTAGATTGTTAGGAATTGTGAGTAGCAGAGCAGTAACTAGATCTGTCTGTCCCATAGGCTATGTCCGTGATTGGAGATAGACGGTCCCGGGAGCAGAAAGCCAAACAGGAGCGGTAAGTCTTACCTACCTGCCCCACTCAGAAAAAAGCCATCGTTAGGCTTTTGTACTTCGTACTGTTCTTCAACTCTATCACCAATTTATGCAGACCTAAGATTTACGACTTTACTGTTTTGTTGGTGGAAGGAAAGACCTCCTAGCTACACCTGCTTGCTATAAATATTCCAGGGGATGCGGTGGGATGGGATGTTAGGCGAGGGAGCGGGAGTCCTTTTGTATTTTCAGTCAACAATGTTTATAAAGTCATTTGTAAGGCACAACTGGGAATGATCCTTTCTGGGAGTTTATGGTGGAGGTAGAAAATGAGGACTAAAGTACCTGAGTATTTTCAGGGAGAAGGAACTGGCAAAAGTCACCATCAAGAAGGAAGATCTGGAGCTGATAGTGAGTAGTAATCCGTAACTACTCTGTGGGTGGGGAATATGTCTTTTGTTTGCTCAAACAAGTGGAGTCCTCACGTTCTGCTGGCACCTTATTGCCCAGGAGGAGACTTCGGTAAAATCATTGATCCTTTTCCTGCAGATGACAGAGATGGAGATCTCCCGAGCAGCAGCAGAACGGAGCTTGAGGGAACACATGGGCAACGTGGTGGAAGCTCTTATTGCCCTAACCAATTGATTTGGGTTTTCTCAGACCCACTGGATTAACTTATTTCAATAAAGATGTCTTTTTTTTCTAAGTTGCAGTTTTATCATTTTGGACCAAGTATAATATATATTTTATTGTGGAAAGTTTACATCTTGGAGTATAACCCTTAATGAACCTATGTTGAGGATTAGTGTAGAAGAGTACCTCATGTTCAGATGTTAGGTAGCAGACCAGGCTCATTCGTATGACTAATTCTCGGCAATACTCAAAGTGCACTTAGCGGCTCAGTAAAGTTTACCCCATGGCATGTGTCTCTAGGGTAGCTCATCAATAGCTGAAAGGCCAGCACCTGTCTAGGAGCCACTGTATACAGATATAAGTCACCAATCCAGTTCATAAGCCACTGTGAGTTACAGTTTAGGTACTGAGGTGGGAACAGGTAACTACAATAAAATTATCAAAGGTTATGTCTTAGAATTAATTTATGAAAAGACTTTGATTTAATTACTATTTTAATTCTGAACCACAGCACTTACACCTTAAGATTCCATTTTCTAACCTAGAGAGAAAGCAGTTTAAAAGTTGATCAAGTTTGGCCAAGTCACCCTTGCTAAACTTCTGTTTCTTCAGCTGTAAAGTGATACATATCTGATAGATTGTTTTAAGAAGTGATGAGCAGGTACAAGTAGCTCTTACTTTTATTTTGGCTCTAGGGTAATTCTTAGATTGTATCTCTTGGCACATACAACAGTGACATATATATCTTTTGTGTTTATTACTTCATAGTAATTATTTGCACTCATATTTTTATCCTAGGATATTTAAGGATTTATGAATGATTCTGCTAGTGGGGCATTTAAAGATTGTGAAAAGACCTTGCCCTTCTCATTTTTAAATGCAATATAGAGATAAGTCTTCCCCCTGGGCATTCTTTATAACCCCTAGGCCTCCTAATATTCTGCCATATGCAGAGTGGTTATGTAGTACATACTAAATGAAAAATTTAACTCTGTCAGTGATATCCAGCATGATGTCACTACATTGCAGCTCAAGAGCACTTTGCCCTCCTTGGAACATGAGCTGGGCAAGCAGATACTGGTGTGCTGCTTGGATTCCGTGTTTTGTGTGTCCTGTTTTGTTCTATATACAGTTACAATTTAGACAGCAATGACAATCACATATTTGCTCACGGAATAATTCTAGGTGCCATTTACAATATAGCTTGTCTAGCATCTGTGCTTGTTCCTGAGATGAAAGGGTATGATTAAAATGTGAAACATCCTTTGCCTGGCAATTCCCTGCTGTCTTTTATCTTAGTTAATAGGTAGCTATTTGTCAGCTTGCACATTTTATTTCTGATATGCTAAAAAACTTCTTGGTGTATGATTTTTTTATTTCTTGACACTTGCACATAAATGGATCAAAAAGTATGTTTGCCTAGAAAAATTTACCCAAAAATGCAAAACAGGTTTTCAATGAACTTAGACTTCCTGTAAGGTAGAAATAATACATTGTCCACTTACATGCCCATCCATGTTTCTAACCCAAGCTCAGAGCTGGAAAAAGAAACTTGGAACAGTCCCAAGTGAATATGGGAAGCCAGAGCAGTAATAACATTCAAGATTTCTCAGAAATAGTCCTAAGTGGGAGCCTCTAATCCTACCTGGACAGTGCTTTTTTGCGGGCTTCTCAGCATGAGTCCAAACCTCACAAAGCACTTTCAAAGACTGGGTTTGCCCAGTGCCACAAGTATGGCAGTAGGTTCAGCAGGCTGGATACAGGGGCCATGTGAATAGTAGTAAAAACAAATCAAGGACCAGATGCTGAGATTTTCCCCTTGTGTCCCACAGCTGGAAGAAAAAGTAGTTGAACTCTAAGTAGTTTTCCGCTTCTTGGCAGATGGCCGTTCAAATACATCTCGTACCCCGGCTGCCTTTTGTTTAAAGAACTTTGTATTTTGGGCGCTCTCTTGGCCCCATGCTGAGTCAAAGGAGGTGGTGTCTTGATCAACGAGGTGGGTGTATTTAGTACGACCAGAGCGTCCAAAGTTCTTGACCTGTATGGATAGATGATGAGTTATACCACCAGATTTATCATGGTCCAGCCTCAATATGTTACTTTTCTCTCATGTCATTAAGGTTCCCCATACCTGCATGACTTTGGGAAGAATGGTTTTGTTGAAATGATCCTCCAGGGTAGGTGCACTGAAATCTCTCTTGTATACTTCTTCATCCTCATCCTGTAAAAAAGAGTCTTATCAATCTTGTGGTTTTATTTCTTATGTATCTCTTATTTTTCAAATCATTTAAAATTATTTTTATTTATTTATTTGGGCTGCACTGTGCAGCATATGGGAGCTTAGTTCCCTGACCAGGGATTAAACCCACACCCCACCCTGCAGTTTAAGTGCAGAGTTGTAACCACTGGACTGTCAGGGGAAGTCCCTCAAACTACAAATTCATTAAATTTTACAACAAAGGATAAAAAGAAACCAGAGGGCATTGAACCTACTGAACCAAAAGCTTACATCAAGTTGAGGAGACGATACTCCTTTTTTCCTTTGTGTTGTCTTTTCCCTTCTTAAATGTAGCTAATTCTTGAAGGTTGGTTATATTCTTTTCACTCAATATGTTCATTCACTCACATGATTTCAACTTTATACAGGCCTCTCAAACCTCCAATCCTGATTCTTCTACTGCCCAATATATATCTTAGGTATTCTGTTCGGATTTCAAACTCACAACTAAAGTGAAAACCACATCCCTGAAATTTTCCAAATCAGCCTTTTCCTGACTTAACTTCTGTAATAGGACCAACATTCTCTCTAGATTCTCATTACTTTGGTTTTTAACAGTTTTTGCCTGCAATCAATCTTACACATTTCATTAGATTAATGTGTTTCCTAAAACACAACCCTCATTATACCTTTGTCCTGCTCAAAAGCTTTCAGAGGTTCTTTCTTTTACTAAATAAGCATAATTCCTCTGTGTACTAGTCAAGGCCAAATGCTACATAGCCTTAATGTACTCCTTGCCTTTACAGATGATACTTTCTGCCTCCATTTCTTCTGGTTCCTTTCTTCCTACCACCAAATGTTAGAAAGTCTATACATCTAACATGTCATCTCTTTGATATCCTTTTCAATCCTACCAAATATAACACCTCTCTCTTCAGAAGTCCTTAAGTATGTTCACTATGTTACATACAAATATGTATCTATTTGCCTTAGCTCTATTATTAGATTGTAAGCCTTCTGAGGGCAAGGAGCTATGGCTGTGTTAAACAGTACTACCCTTCATACACTAAATGCTCAAAAGGTTTATCTAATGAACTGTATTAAACAATTATCGAGTAGTTTCAAATCAACATAAAATACAACTATAATGTTGTGATACAGACCATAAACATATATACTGAAAGAATTAAAACAGTACCATCTTAAGGAAAGTTTCACAGAAGGGCTGAATCTTTTAACCAAACAGTTTTGGGATACTCTGTTCCCGTCAGCTCTTGAAAGGCCCAATTTAAAGGTAGGCCTTTCATGAGACCAACTTTTCTCCTTGTTAGAGCCTGAGAGTCCCTCATTTAATCTCAGAAGCCATTTCCACTTCACCTTCCTTGTCTAGATGAGAAGAGTTGATATTTGAGTATGTGCACCAAAAGACTTTCACATGAACCTTCCCGTATGTATCTTAGTCAGGAATGCACTGGTTCTCTAAGGAGCTTGATTATTCAAACTGTTGAAATGCTAAAGCAATGATATCTTATGACTTTGAAGCAATCTAAGAAGTAATTAATAATCTCCACTGACTCCTATCTAGAAAGCTATGTGGGCTGGAAAACTACATAATAAGCAAACATTTCCTGCTGACTAGATAGACTGATTTTGGTGGGAGAAGAATAAGGAATCCTCCTTATTTTTCAAAGTTTTAAAATTTTACTGGTATTTACAGCAAAAGGCAGGAATTCAGCTGCAGTGGAGATACTTAAGGCTTGCTAAACAGCATCTGTAAAAGCTAGATTACTTTTTGATATAAACTTCTTTAATATCAGGAAATAATTTAACAAACCACATGCCACTGGAGTAATAAATGTCATCAATTCTCCCATTTCCTTTCCTGCTATCTCTCTATTAAGGACTTATCACTAGTGCTAATCCAAATAGTTTGGAAGCAGTCCTTTTCATTTTATACAGGGTTAACAGACTGCTGTTTTGACTTTGGTTTTTATATAAAGAACAAAGATCATGGCATTACAAATAATGGTTAGATAATTAACAACTTTCGGGTCAGATTTAGTCCCTTTCTGTCCACTGAGAATGAAGTGAATTAAACTTAAACCACCCAAACATGAGTTAATCTAAAGCTCTTTACAGAGCTTGGTTTTCTCATAACCAAAATTTCTCAGCTATGAAAAATGATATCTAAGTGATCTGGGGGACCTAAATAGTCTAGTCTAGTCTAGATCACTCTCTCTTTCAGTTCCTCAATTCTGCTGTTACATCATTTCCTCCTGAGAGCTGGGGCCAAAAGACAATAGTTGCTGCCATTTCTGAAATCCTGCTGCTAATGCTTTCCTCTGTTTGGTTTTACATTCTTCACAGGCAAAAAGCAAATGAGAAAGTTGACCACTGGTAGGAAAATGGGGGGTTATTCCAGTCTCTTTTCACTTCTTACCATGAAGAAGGCACCCCGGTGATAATACTTCTGTAGGAACTTATATTTGCCCTTAACAGCTTTGTTGGTGATGACTTTGCCATTTGCCCGAAGCTCAGCTCGCCTCTCTTCCTCAGTTAGGTTTCTCATTCGTTCAATTTCTGCTTTCTCCTTCTCAAGTCTGTTCAGAGAATGAAAACTATTTATTTCATTTTAGTTTCAGAAAGACCCAGTTATCTAAATATGACACAGTCCCACCTCCTTTCAAGCATTCTATCTTCATCAATTCTGGTTACTGTTAGGAATTAAGATCGGAAGTTTAATACATAAAAAGGTCAGGTAGTCTTCATTATGCACGAAGACCAGGTACTGCAAACTTCGGAAAGTTGATTCTAGTCTTTTTGAGGTTCAGACATACTACTACTGCTTGATTTTATAACATTATGAATTTCCCTTCCCTGAAGAGCCACCTTTGTTTAAAAAAAAAAAATCAGAATTTAATTCTGTATAAGACTTGACTGGTATTTCTTTAGTAATGTGCTTACATGTCACAAACCAAGGGTCACCGTCATTAACTAGATTGCAGCAGTTTTAACCTTTTTTGGAAGGTGCAGAGTCATAGGTCCCTTTTCTTCAAAAAAAAAAAAAGAAAAGAAAAGCATTCCCAGTAGTTTTTAGGAATGGGTGGTACAGCTCCAAGATGATTTTGCTCTAACAGTGAGTATGGTAGAGGAACTGCATAGCAGCCTCCAAAACTGTGAGAAATAATTGTTTTAAGTCACATACTTTTGGGTTGGGTTGTTATGCAACAACAGAAAACTGATTAAAGCTAGTAACTAGTTTGTGTCTACCAGGAAACTACTAAAGGGAGTATCAGCTGCACTCTTATGGAGAAACACTGACAAAATGTGTTTCTCTTCCCTGATTTTATTACAATAAGCCACATTCCAGTTATGGGGAACACACCTAGCTGTAGGAACCCTGAAGAAAGCTAGAATGGAACTCACAGTAGGTGTGGAGCCTGAGAGCTACCCTACTAGGAACCTGACCACCCAGCGGTATTAAGCTCATCCTGTTACTCACGCTTCTCTGTCTTCTCTGTCCCTCTTGATTCTCTTTAACTCCCGAACTTTCCAGGCCTCATATTCCTCCTCATCATTTTCATCATCAGTATTGAGTGCATCCAGGGCAGCCAGAGACCGCTTGTTCTCCTCCAGCTCTTTCTTGGTTTCCTCCTCTACAATCTGGATAGGGAGAACAATTCAACTGTTGGACTTCCTTATTCTCCCTCAGACAGACCGAAACACACAACTCCTCACACTCAGTCCTCACAGCCACGCCCAGCACCTTGAGTGTGTACTTGCGTCTCTCCTCAGCCATGTGTTTGGCCTCCTGCTCCAGCTCCTTCTGTTTCAATGCTTCAGCCTCACGTTCTTGAACCGTCACCCGGTCCTTCCTGCAGCACAGAGGTCCTGTTAATTACCCAAAGTCCTTAGAGTGGGGCTCTTTGTTCCCTAAATCAAGTCACATTCAAACCAGACAAAGCCAAATGGTTTCTGGCTTTATTATTTGCAAAGAGCTAAAAGTGGGAATCATTTCTGGTCTTTAGAACATCAAAATCCCATCATCTTTGAACTGCCTGAATATCAAGAAACCTGTTGGACTGTAGGATTTCTAGCCATTAGGAAAGGAATAGGAATTTGCTCTTAAGCTTGATTTTGTATTTAAAATAATATAAGACCTTGGCAGGTATGTTTTCTTTAAGTGGAAAAGGAGATGTGAAAACTAACTCGGACCATCACCAAGATGCGTGTGTGCGTGCTCAGTCACTTCACTCTTGTCTGACTCCTTGTGACCCCATGGACTGTAACCTGCCAGGCTCCTCTGTCCATGGGATTCTTCAGGCAAGAATACTGGAGTGGGTTGCCATGCCCTCCTTCAGGGGATCTTCCCAACCCAGGGATCGAACTCATGTCTCCTGCATTGGCAGTTGGGTTCTTCACCCACTGAGCCACTTGGGAAGCCCAGCACCAAGCCACTCCTCAGCAAACACTCTGCTGAGCTGGGGCACCGGGCAGAAGACTTTCACTTAGTGCCTGCATTTCAGAAGAGCATGAGCGAGAAAAGAGGCTTCCCTCTTCAGACCCAGAAAGCAGTAATTATGTGGATTCAGGCCAGGTCTGTGAAATACTTACTTCCGAATGAAGACTGGCTTAAGGCGAGGCTCCATCTCATCCTCACTGTCTGTGTACTCCTCATACTCAGACTCTGATTCAGACTCCTCCCCAGAACGTCCCTCGTCTTCCACCTCCATGACTTCCAGCTCTTCATTTTTTCTCTCCTGTGCTCTTTGGCGCATCATGCCACGGCGCCGTTCTATTTCCTATCAAGTTACATGTCCAAGCCAGTCAGCCAAACGGCCTGTGCTCTGCGGTGGCTTTTTAATCTTACCTCATCAAGCTCAACAAATTCTGGTCGAGTAAATGCAACTTAGTACCACTCTATTTCAATCCTATCCAAAACAAGTAGGGAACACTGGATCTGACTTCTGCCAAAAGCATATATCTTATGCTGCTAAGGCCTCAACAAAGGAGCACTGGCCCTAATTTCTTCTTCCACCCAGGAGAACTTCCCACTTTCCTTAATCATACCTCTTCATCAATCTCTTCTTCCTCCTCTTCACTGCTATCTTCTCGTTCCATGCGCCAAGGATCTCCTTCTACTTCGGAGTCACTTTCTCCAACCACTTCAGGTTCCACTATTTTCCGGTGTCGAGCCAACCTGAAAGACAGTGTCCGACTGTAATACCAACCTCACAAAAATGACCTTTCCTTAGTCACAGAGCACCAGGACGTGACGTTTCCTTTTACTAGTACTGAAGCCTCGAGATTAGGAAACTGAGGGGCAGCTTAAAGAAACTAACTCAGTGTCAAAAGAAACAGTCAAGTTGGACCTAAAACATTACATGTATGCTGAGGCACCCTGGGGCACTGGACCAAGCTTAGATGGGTGCCATGGGATATACTGTAAAGCTCAAAGTAGTTGACTTTCAACAGCAGATCACATTATGTTTCCTTTCAGTGGTATTGTATCTTTGTAAAATTGTTCTTTTTTTTTTTTTTTGGGCTGCTGTGATAAAAAGCAAGTTCTGCATGAAAGTCAATACAGAACTGGAAATGGGCGACAGTGTCAATGTGACTCTGAGGTTTGAGAAGTTTCAGTGCCCAAGAGGCACACAAACCCCAGTAGTAAGTAACTGTGGTTATATAAAAATGAAATAAAAATCTTTTTTCTCTTATAGGTATGAAAGTTTTCAAGTACCTAAGTTGCTAGGATATAAATATTTATTAAATCATTTAACTCTAACTACTTAATAAAATAAAAAGAACTGTTTGGGCCCACAGGGTCTGTGAAAAAACTCCTGAGACAATGTGAACTATGAAAGTTGGGAACCTCTGGCTACTCTGTAAGGTAATGTCTCAGTCAATACAAAATACACAAAATCCCTTGTTGGGAGGGGTCCTTTTCTGATGTGAGACCACTCATCAGTCCTTTTCTCCTACTTCATCGGTATCATTTCTCCTCATTAGCTTTTAGAATAACTACCTGGAAAAGATCAATTTCTCAAATTTTAGAAAACATCTCTGTGCTAAAAAGACCCCTCAACAAACCAACCAATGTTCTGTGCTTTCAATTCCCTTAATGAGTCATTTTCCAAACCCCACTCTGCTTCAGTTTCCTGGCTGGTTAAAATGGGGGATAATCTTACCCTCATAAAATCATTATGTGGATTACAACAATTAGTTAAAGTAATATACCAGGAACAGTGCCTGGTACACAGTAAGTACTACTCAAGTAATACTCAAGTATTAGCAATTGTTGCTGGGTTCACATCCAGGATAACATAGCCCTCATCATTACCTCTCCTCCACATCTTCACTAATACGGTTCTGCAAACGCCGCAGCCGAGGGTCACTAGATGAATCCTCCTCCTGTTCCTCAGGCTCTGCTTCTTGTTCTTTGGCTTTCTTAATGAACTGAAACTCTTCATCCTCCTCATCTGAGGACTCCATAGGGGCATAGTCTGGCCTCTTTCCCGACACATAACGTTTTACCTTCACTTTTTCCATCGAAATCTCACCTGGATAAGAGACAGAACTTACGTTTCAGTAACCTCTTTCCCAAAATCCTTCAACCCTTGGCCTTTCCAGGTAAAAAAGCCCTGTATTCCTGGCAAACCAAGTCCAAGCAGAAGAAGGAGCCCTGACCCAACCATCTATTCAACTATATCTTTTTCCTACAAAGGCCAAGTCATTAGAAGGTGTTCCTGTGAACACCAACACTAATGATAATGAGGTTTAGCTTGGGTACAGTGAGTGGAGGAAGGGTGGGCAGTGAAACAATACAAAATCCTTCCTAATAGGGAGACTACATCCACCTTAACTATATGCTTAAGTGAATTATTTGTAACAGTGCCCAGCACACAGTAAAGGTGACCTAAGTGGGAATATAAGATTGAAATGGTGTTCGGTCATTCTTTTAGTTCCTCAAGATATTTCTCTGGCAGTCTCTATATAATCTATTACCACATAACTTGATCTTCTAATGTTTATTTCTACCTTTTCTTTTAGCTTATGTGCTACCAAACCTGCAAGAGTAGATTATCTGTCTTTTACAATCCAATGAACAGAAAAACAGTGAAAACTAACCAACACATTTTCTAAGATGAATACAACCTGGATAACCAAGCTGGACAGTTCAAGGGAAAACTTTAGGTAGACTTCACTTACAAACATAGATACAGGCAACATAAAAACTAACCAAGAAGCCCCTCTAAGCTATAGGGATATAATTAAGATTTAGCCCAGGGCTATAAGGATGGCTTAACCTTAGAAAATTAATAGGGGAAAAACTAATGTACTTTTTAAAGTTTATATACTTACAGTCACACAATCTTAACAATAGATACAGCAAACATTATATTTAATGATAAAATATTAGAAGCACTCCTTTAAAAAACAGTGGGCATCATTAGGTTGTCCCTATCATACCTTCTAATCAATACTGTATTATGGTTTCAGGGCAATAAGAAAAGAAAGAAAAAAAAAAAGAAAAGAAGGAGATAAAAGGTAAGAATTAAAAAGGAAGAAACTTCCACAATTGGCAGCCAATATGATTACTTACGTAGAAAATACAAGATAACCAGAGAAGCTTAAAAAATTCAAGTAGAAAGGTGTATAAATGCTAGATAAAAATAAAGGTACCTGTATATTGGCTACATATAATTAGAAAATACACTTTAAAAATACTATGTACAATAGCAACTAATCTATAAGATACTAAGGAATAAATTCAACAAGTGATGTGTGAGGCTATAGGAGGAAAAATATAAAATATAATTGTTTTAAAGATATAAAAGATCAAAATAAATGAAGAAATGTATCATGTTCAAAGATGAGAAGATGGCAACTGTGCCCAAGTAGATCAATAAATGCGTGCTCTATAATTTTAATGTAATTTCATTAAAAGCTGTCCCCAGGCTGATTCTAAAATCATATGGGAGAATAGGAGGTCAAAAAGAGCCAAGACAATTCTGAAGAACAAGGTGAGGTAAAAGACCTTAACAGACACCTTGCCAAAGAAGATATACAGATGGCAAATAAGTATGTGAAAAGATGGTCCACATTTTATGTCTTTGTGCATGTTCTGTGACTTAGTCATGTCCGACTCTTTGCGACCCCATGGACTGTAGCCTGCCAGGATCCTCTGTCCGTGGGGATTCTCCAGGCAAGAATACTGGAGTGAGTTGCCATTTCCTCCTCCAGGGCATCTTCCTCACCCAGGGATCAAACCTTTGTCTTCTTCATTGGCAGTATCTTTTTAAACCACTGAGCCACCTGGGAAGCCCTTATATGTCTTCAGGGAATGAAAAAAAAAAAAAAAAGACATGCTGCTACACACAGAATGGCCAAAATCCAGAGCTCTGACAATACCAAATGCTGGGAAGAATGTGGAGCAACAGGAACTCTGATTTATTGTTGGTGGGAGTGCAAAATGGCACAACCACTTTGGAAGATAGTTTGGTGGTTTCATGCAAAACTAAGCATACTCTTACCATATGATCTAATTTCTGCTCTTTGGTATTTATACAAAGGAGCAAAACACAAAAACCTGAACATGGATATTTATTGTAGCTTTGTTCATAATTGCCAAAACTTGTAAGCAACCAAGGTGTCTTTCACGCGGTGAATGGATAAATAAACTATGGTACATTTAGATGATTGAATATTACTCAGCAACAACAAAACAAAAAGAGCTATCAAGCCATGAAAATACATACAGGAACCTTAAATGCACATTACTAAGTGAAAATACTGTGTGATATCATAACGATGGATATATATCCCTATACATTTATCTAAATCCATAGAATGTACATCAGAGTGAATTTTAATGTAAACTACTGACTGAATGATAAATGATGTGTCAATATAGATTCACACTACCCTAGTAGAAATTTTTACATAAGTGCACTAAAGAGACATGTTTAAGCACTATTTGTAAAAGGAAAAAAAGTAACAAAACAACAACTAAGTGTCCCTCAACAGGGATCAAAGTGTGGTTTAATTATACAATGGAACTTATAAGCAGTTAAAGGGCTTCCCTGGTGGCTCAGAGGTTAAGAATCCACCTGCCAATGAAGGAGACATTGGTTCTATCCCTGGGTAGGGAAGATCCCCTGGAGAAGGAAATGGCAACCTGCTCCACTTATCTTGCCTGGGAAATCCCAAGGACAGAGGAAACTGGTGAGTTACAGTCCCATGGAGTCCCAGAGTCAGACAGAACTTAGCTACTAAACAACAAGCAGTTAAAATGAATGAATAAGATCTTCATGTACCCAAAGGACACTTCTCCAAAGTCATGTTGATTTAAGAAAAAAACAACAACAACAAAAGGCAGAATACACAAAGATAGATACTGTATATTTAAAAGATAAAAAGAACTGACATTATTTCCCAAATACTTTACTGAAAAAACTAGGACTTTCAGTCTGACTCCCCAAACAAGTACAGTTTTCCTTCATCCACCTGCACTCATAAGAATCCTACTCATCCTTTAAAGATCAAGTTAAATACTCCAATCTGAAGAGATTACTCCTTCTCTGTCCTCCCAAAGCATTTCGTTTATATCAACTATGTGACAGGTTTTATAGGTGGGGAAGACCATAAACTTGTTCAGAATGTGCCTCTTTTTGTATGTCTCACATCTACAGACTATGAGTTCCTTACACCACAGTTTTACACCATTTTGTATTCAATTTAACAAATACAGTCACTGCGATGGCTGAAAGGGATAAAAAGTTTTAAGATAGAGTTCCTGCCTCAAGTAGGTTATTAACTTACGATGTAGTAGACGGAGGTGGACACGTAATTACGAGTTATAAAAGCACCATAATCAGACAATGGACAATGAAATGCCACACAACGCCATGCAAATAGCAGGCATTCACTATATTAGCCTAACTTATTGGTGGAGAGAGCACACAGGTCCTACTAACAAGATGAGATCTAAAAGTAGCACCGCGATCGGATCCGAATTTGACGGGGAAAGTCGAAGAAATAGGGGCAGGGTCTGAAGGATTGCTGGGGATAAGGTGGTGGGCCCGGGGTAAGTTTGGAATATGCTGGCGAAAGAGGTAAGATCGGACTGGAAAATCGTTCAACACAGTACCTTTCTCATTGCGAACCGGGACGGCCCCAGCCGTTGACTGAATGGGCGGTTGCTTCATGAGTGAGCTTGGGACCGACATGTTGACGACAGCGGCGGTGGCTCCCGAAACTCGACTGATTTCAAAGTGAACAGCTACAACGTCAACGAAAAGATAAAACCCTCTCCTCCTCGGACCACTGGAAACTGCTACGCGACTGATAGAAACACCACCTACGGCAGAGCTAGAAAAACCGGAAGTACGCGACCAGAGGATTGTGGGATTGTGGAGGACTTCTAGACGCCTAGGACTAGAAGGCGGAGTCTGTTACTGCGCATGTCCATAGGCTGCTCTGGCGTTTGCAGCCTCGCAGTGTTTGTACGCGTCTTCCGTGCGGGAAGCTGGTTCCACTGGGATTTGCTGTTAAGATTCTGCGACGAGGGAAGTCTCAAGTAAAGGTTTTGTTGGTTAGGTTGGTCTGAACCCGAGTATTATAGGGTAGTGATGAATAATGAAACTCAGGAGATAATGAACTGCAGTTTGTTCCGATTGTCAAATTTGAAAGCTCAGAGTTTAATCGGAATAGAAATCCCGTTAACATCACTTGATTAGCTCAGTTGATGAGGCTGAGCGGATTGTGGTGAGGTATTTTTTGGTCACTTGAGGGCAAGTGGTGGTAATTTAGGCCAGTGGCAAGAGAAAAAAAAAAAAAAAATCCCTCAAGCGGCTTAGAATAATGTCTGAAATCCGAACACTATTAAGCTTTCCGTTCTGTCCATTTCTGGAGACTCCCTATTACAACATATTCCTGGCTGGAATGTTTGTGTATGGGTCCTTAAGTAATTATTAAGCACTTGTGTTTAGCTCACTTAGGAGTATGGAATATTGTTAAAAGGCTCGTGTCCTCCAGGAACTTGAATTTTACTTTGTAAGCCTTAAAGGGTTTATAGAATAGGAACAAATAACCCCAATTTTCTAGGTGGATCGTGTTAAAAAAAAAAAAAAGTCTAGTTGGTAGAACACACGCACTGTAGAAAAGATTTTATAACTGCTGTGTAGGGAGAGAAGGGACAGTGTGAGCAAAGTCTTGAAGTCCAGAAATATGGCATATATCAGGCTCTGTGAAGTTTGATTTTATCAGTAATTTTTGAGTCTGGGAGTGAAAATTGCTGAAGGGAACTTTCCTGAAGGTACTGTTAGTAGCATTACTTCTCAAGTGGTTTCACCTGTTCTACAATTGGGCCTCAGCTGGGAGAAGAAATAAAATTGGGCAAGTCTCAATCAAAGAACAGTGCACGACACAAATTTTGAGCTACAAAGTACTGTAAAAGTAGAGTTGATAGAAATTTGTATTGTAAATATATCCGCTCCGAAATTATGCTATCCCGAGGGAGTAAATCTAATGGGAAGGCAGTTCTTTCTGCTCTTGGCAACCCAGAAAATAGAAAACAACAAAACAACTTTTCATATGACAATGACTATAAGAAATACAGTGTCCTAAAATCTTATTTATGGTACTTTGTGATACAAAAATTATTTAAGACTGTCCCCCTGTCCTTGGACTTTGTAAGGTCGTCACTAGAATCTTAGTTAACTGGTGGGTGAAGTTTTAAACCACCTTATCAGCTCTTGGGGGGAAAAAAGTCAAAATACTTCCCTTCTAAGAAGAAGAGAATATGGTAGCCATAGGGCAGAATTTTCTGGTGGGGGGATCACAAGGAACCATCGGGTCGAGGTAAAGCCGGCAGGTTGATTTCATTTCTTCTCTAGTTCATCTGGCAACTAAGTACCCCTGAATCTTTTCCAGGCTCACATTGCTAGGCGAGGTGGTTTTTCTTTAGGAGAAGCGCAAGTGGTTTTCAAGGTAAGATACAGGCATCAGCAGCGTCAAAAACCACCGGGATCCAAGGTAAAAATGTCGATTCGGTCCCTTCGCTTCCCTAAAGAATTTGAGTTTGGGGTGAGGCTGGCAAGCTTGCGTACCTAGGCGGAAATGTAATGCCCCGTGCCCCTTCGCCCTCCCGCCGGCCGGGGGCAGCGCCACCCTTCGCCGCCCGCGCCTCCCCGGCGCAGGGCTCCTCCTCGCCCCTCCCATCTCCACTCATCCCCGCCTCTCGCCGCAGTCTTGGCGGGAAGACGCCAGCAGCTGCGCTGCGGAAAGATGTCTGGGTCCCGCGCGGAGGCTGAGCAGAAGGGGGGCTCCAGACAGCGACTTCAGGTGAATGTGAGAAACCGCTTGTCCCTTTCGGGTGTGTTGCTGCCTCATTCTTCGTGAGGGATATGCCTGGCATAGGCCGGGGAGGACTTGCCAACCGGCACCTCCTCGCTGCAATACTACTTCCCGCTCTTTGGGGCATCTCTCAGTAACGGGTTTTGGGCTTTTCCGGGTGTTGCTTCAAAAGATAAGCAGGGATGCCTGTCCTGGTTTTCCTCTATGGAAACTGGGCCCTTAGCCCCAAGGAAGATGTCTCTCAGTAACCCCAGAAACAGCGTCAGGCTGGGATCAGGAAGTCTGCGTTTGTTTTTGCAGTCGTTTTGGTGAGTTTCCCACTCTTGGAACAATTCCAGTTATTCTCAATTTTTCTCAGTTTTCTCAATTACAAATTGTAGTCATTTTTATTATTGGTCTGGGGGGACTCATGGCTCAGAAATGTGCGCAGTATAATAATTCTATTTAGGTTAATGAATTAGGTATCTAGATTTTGGAGGGAAAAAAAGTTTCCTTACAGGCTGTCAGCTGGGATTTATGTTGTCATTATGAAATAGGAATTAGAAGTACTTACACAGATCTGTGGGACTTCCCAGGTGGTGCTAGTGCTAAAGAACCTGCCTGAGAATGCGGGAGACAGAAGAGAAGTGGGCTCAATCCCTGGGTTGGGAAGATAACCCTGGAGGAGGGCATGGTAACCCACTCCAGTGGTCTTGCCTGGAGAAACCCATGCATTGAGGAGCCTGGTGGTCTGTAGTCTGTGGAGTTGTAAAGAGTAAGAAAAGGCTCAGGACCTGGAATTTTAATACTGTTTTCCTTTATTGACCTGAATAGGTGAATGAATATAAGGAAAACCAAAACATCGCTGATGTATCTCTGAGACCGGTACAGACTACAGTTTTAGGAAAAACAGCTAAGGTGTATCTGGTCCCCTTTTCACTGAGTAACTACAAGGCAGGCCAACTTAAGCGCCCCAAATCCCTATTAGATAAGAATTCTAACAATGAAGTGACATGTAAGAAATCTAAGAAAGCTGAAATAAAGAAAAGTTGCAGAAGGATTTTAACTCCAAAGATGGAAGCCACATCTTCCAAGGAAGAATCCACTCTGCAAAAATCATCCTTGGATGTTCATGCTGAAAGCAACAAATGGCAGTCCAAGAGCCCTTCAGATGCAGTGGTTCTCAGTGCTGATACAGAAAGCAGCCAGGAAGGAGACAGTGATGAAGACACCACACCAGGCCTGGTAAGAATCTAATTACTAGCTTACTCAGATTTTCATGTTTAAAAATTTGGAGTTTTGTTAAGCCACAGTTATCAAGGGTCTCTTTAGCTCAAACAAATTATTTTACCATCTAATTTATACTTAAGTGAAATTTTATTTTTTAAATGTACAACAGATAATTTCCTTGAGTTTATTTGGCTCTTGTTTTTTTCCTTCTTTGGGAGGCTCTTGGTTTTGGTTTGTGAAGGAGAGGATTGACTTTGCTTCTCTCTCTTTCTCAGTTTGCTGCACTTATTTTTGAGCTTACTCCTACTTTACCGTGTCTTGCTCGCCTTCACATGTTTACGCATAGTATACCAGAAGAGGTTGACTTGTAAAGGACATATAGTACTTGAGTAACTCTCGATGTTAAGGTGGGAAAATCACCATTAATTCACTGCATTGATGTGCTGAATAATTCCCTTAATTACTTAAAGGAGACAAATGGTGTAGTAGAGAAGATATATGAAAAACACTAATTCTGTTTGAAGTGATAGTTCGAATCAGTTTAAGAATTAAGCATCTAATTCTTTTGGCTCTTATTGCCTACTGGGAATGTTGTATTTCATTTAAAGTGACAAGTTTTATGACCCTACCACGTGATAAGAAGTAGATGGAACTGGAACAGAAAATGATGGTAGGGAAAGGGAGATAGGATAATTGAGGCGGTGTTGTAATGAACCAGGACCTGTGGTGGGACAGTGTGGGCTGTCAGAAATGCATTGGACTGGGGGTTGGAAGCCTAGGTTTTAGGCATGGCCACTCTTAAGAAACTGTGTACCTTTAAGCAGGTCACTTCTATGGTGAGGGAATTAGATGAGATTGGTAGTTCTCAAACTTTAGCCTGTATTAAAATTACCTGGGGGGCTTGTTAAAACCCTGTTGCAGGGCTTCACCACCTGTTTCTGATTCAGAAGTTTTGAGTGAGTGTTGAATTTGAATGTCTAAAATAGTTTCCTAGAGACTGGTCCAGGACTGCACTTTGAGAGCCAGTGGACTGGATTCTCTCTTTTGCCTCTTAGACTCTAAGATTCTGAGTATTTAAGGCTTAATATAAAGCAGATTTTGTTTTGATGTAAAATAAAAAGGGCTTCTCCCTTTGGCTCAGCAGTAGAGAATCTGTCTGCCAATGCAGGACCCTCAGGTTCAATACCTGGTCAGGAAGATCCCCTGGAGAAGGAAATGGCAATCCACTTCAGTATTCTTGCCCGGGAAATCCCTTGGACAGAGAAGTCTGGCGGGCTACAGTCCATGGAGTCTCGAAAGAGTCAGACATGGTTAGCGACTAAACAGCAGCAACAAATAGGGTCAGAAATTAGAACATGAGATACTGAGTACTGGAGATAGTCAAACAGAGTCATAAATGCTTAGCATACCTTTTCTTATGACAAGCTGAAAGATCTCACATCTTTTTTAGAACATTTCATTCTTTTTTTCTCTTCCCTTTCGTTAATTATCGTTTAGGGGTAAAAATTTATGGTACCATGTTTTAGGAACAGTATTTAGTTTATAAGCTTATTTCTTTCTAAATGAAGGGTGGCTTTTGTCACATCAAAGACATATAATGATGTATAATGTCCCTCAGTTTGTGTTTGTTGTTGTTAAGTTAGTAGGTTGTGTCTGACCCTTTGTGACCCCATGGACTGTAGCCTGTCAGCCTCTTCTGTCCATGGGATTTCCCAGGCAAGAATTACTGGGGTGGGTTGCCATTTCCTTTTCCAGGGGATCTTCTTGACACAGGGATTGAACCCAAGTCTTCTGCTTTGGTGGTGGATTCTTTACCACTTAGCCACCTGGGAAGTCCTCAGTTTGGGTTTATCTGCTATTTTCTCATGATCAGATTAAGATTTTGCATTTTGGGGAAGGATACCACAGAAGTGAAGGTGCCCTCAGTGTATCATATCAGAGTGTACATGATGTTGATATTTTACTGGTGATGTTGACCTTCATCATTTAGCTAAAGTGGTGTCTGCCAGGATTTTCCAGTGTAAACTTAATATTTTTCCCTTGGTAATTACTGAATACTTTGAGGAAGATACTTTGAGACTATGTAAATATCTGGTTTCTCTCATCAAGCATGTATTTATTTCTTTATTAAGACAGAATTCCCATATACTAAAGTGTATAATTCAGTGTTTTTTGTGTATATACATGAAGCTGTGCAGCCATCATCACTATCCAATTTAATAAATTTTTATCACTCCAAAAAGAAACTGCATACCTGTCAGTAGTGACTGTAAACCCTTACCCCTCCCTCTCTCAGCCTTGGAAAACCACTTATCTACTTTATGTCTCTGTATATTTGCCTATTCTGGACATTTCATATAAATGGAATTATACAATATATGGCTTTTTTGGTCTGACTTCTTTCATTTAGCATGTTTTCAGAGTTCATTCATGTAGCATGTATTGGTACTTCATTTCCTTTCGTGGCTAAATAATATTCCATTGTATGGATATACCACATTTTATTTATGCATTCATCAGTTGATGGACATTTGAGTTGTTTTCACTTTTTTTTTTTGCTGTTAAGAATAATGCTGCCATGAGCATTTACTTGTGAGATTTTATGTGATGTTTTCCATTCTCTTGGGTACACACACACACACACACACACACAGACACACCTTGGAGTGAAATAGGGTAACTGTGTTTAGCTTTTTGAGGCATTGTCAAATTGTTTTCCAAAGTGACTGCCCTATTTTTACATAACCAACAGCAATGTGTGAAAAAAAAAAAATCAAATCTCTGTATACCCTCAGTAATACTTAGGTCTTTTTTAACATTTAAAATTTTTAATTGAAGTAAAATGCACAATATAAAATTCACCTCTTTGCCATTTTTAAGTGTACAGTTCAGTAGTGTTATGTAAATGTACATATTGGAAAACCAGAACTCTTTTCATCTTGCAGAACTGAAACTCTAGTCTCATAAGGGCTTCCCAAGTGGTAAAGAACCTGTCTGCCAGTGCAGGAGACATAAGAAACTCAGGTTTGATCCCTGGGTTGGGAAGATCCCCTGAAGGAGGGCATGGCAACCCACTCCAGTATTCTTGCCTGGGGAATCCCCAGGGACAGAGAAGCCTGGTGGGCTACAGTCCATAGTGTCGCAGAGTCGGACACGACTGAATCGACTTAGCACACATGCCCATACCTGTTAAAAAACTCCTCATTCCCCTACCTCTTTTCAGCCCATAACCATTCTACTTTCTGTTTGTATGGATTTGATTACTACAGGTACCATATCTAAGTGGAATCATACAATGTTTGTCTTTTTGTGACCGTTACTTCACTCCTTAACTATTTTGGTTATAGCCTTACTAGTGGATGTGAAGTGATATCTCATTGTGGTTTTGATTTGCATTTTTCTAATGACTGATCATGTTGAACATCTTTACATGTGCATACTTGCAATTTGTACTTTGGAGAAATGTCTATTTAAGTCCTTTGCCAATTTAGAAAATTAGGTCGTGCCCATCTGAGTCAGTTCTAAAGAGGTGGATGAACCTAGAACCTATTATACAGAGTGAAGTAAGTCAGAAAGAGAAATACAAATATCGTATACTGACACCTGTATATGGAATCTAGCAAGGTGGCACTGATGAATTTATTTCCAGGGCAGCGATGGAGAAACAGACAGAGAAAACAGACCTGGATATTGGGGGAGGGGCGCGGGGAGAGAATGAGGTGTATGGAGAGAGTAACATGGAAATTTAAAATACCACACGTAAAATAGATAGCCAGTAGGAATTTGCTGGGTGACTCAGGGAAGGCAAGCAGGGACTCTGTGACAGGCTGAAGGGTGGGATGTGGGGGGGAGATGGGAGGGAAGTTCAAGAGGGAGGGGAGGTGGATGTACCTATGGCTGATTATTGTTGATGTATGACAGAAAATCACAAAATTCTATAAAGCAATTATCCTTCAATTAAAAAATTAAAAAAGAATTAAGTTGTCCTTTTTTTTTTTTTTTTTTTTTTTGGTCTTTGTATTGTTGAATTGTAAGAGTTCTTTATATATTCTGGACACTGGATCTTTACTAGATATATTATTTGCAAATATTTTCTCCCATGCTGGGACTTTGTTTTCACTTTCTTGACAGGGTCCTTTGTACAAATGTTTTGAATTTTACTTTAAATTTTAAAACATTTATTTTTATTTTTGGCTGCTCTATGCATTTTTTGTCTTCGTTGCTGTTCGTGGGCTTTCTCTGGTTATGGCAGATGGGGACTACTCTTTGTTGTGTGTGGGCTTCTCATAGTGGTTTCTCTTGTGGGGCGTCAGCTCTAGGCACACAGGCTTCAGTAGTTGTGACACTTGGCAGTAGTTTTGTTGCACGGATCTGGTTGCTCCATGGCATGGGGGATCCTCTTGAACTAGGGATCGAACCCATGTCCCCTGTCCTGGCAGACAGACTCCCAACCCCTGGACCACCAGGGGAGTCCTTAAATTTAATTGTTAGAAATTTTATCAGTAGTTTTAATTTGAGTCCAGTTTTTTTTTTTCTTTTGTTGCTGATGCTCTGATGTCATATCTAGGAAACCACTGCCAAATCCAGGCTTCTGGAGACTTAACATGTATATTTTCTTCTAAGAGTTTTGTAGTTCTGGCTTTTAAATTTAGGTCTTTGATCTATTTTGAGTTAATTTTTATATATGACATGAGATAAGGATCCAAATTCATACTTTTGCATGTGGATATACATTTGTCTTAGAGCAATTTGTTGTCAAAACTCTTCTTTCCCATTGAATGGTCTGGACTTCCTTAATGAAAATAAATTCACCATAGGTGTATAGATTTATTTCTAGACTCAGATTTATTCAGTTGATCTGTCTGCCTATCCGAATGCCAGTACCACCTTCTTTTAAATACTGTTAATATTATTCTTTAGTTGCCAAGTTGTGTCTGACTCTTTGCGACCCCATGAACTGCAGCACACTTCTCTGTCCAACACTTTCTCCCTGAGTTTGCTCAGACTCATGTCCATTGAGTCAGTGATGCCATTCAACTTCTCATCCTCTGTCACCCCCTTCTCCTCTTGCCCTCAATCTTTCCTAGCATCAGGGTCTTTTCCAGTGAGTCAGCTCTTCGCATCAGGTGGCCAAAGTACTGTAGCTTTGTACTCAGTTTTAGAAATCAGGAAGTGTGAGTCTTGTAACTTGATTCTTTTTCGAGATTGTTTGGCTACTTTGGGTTCCTTTCATTTCCATATGAATTTTAGGATCAGCTTATCCATATCTGCAAAAATGACATTTAAAATTTTGACAGAGATTGTATTGAATCTATAGATCAGATTGGGGAATATTGCCATTTTAAAAATATTAAGTATTTCAGTCTATGAACATGAACTGTCTTTCCATTTATTTAGATTTTCTTTAATTTCCTTCAATGTTTCTGTGGACAAGTCTTCCACTTCTTTGGTTAATTGTGTCAAAGTATATTCTTTTTTAAAAAAATTTTATATATACTTGTGGCTGCACTGGGACTTTGTTGCTGTGTATAGTTGTGGTGACCTGTCTCTTGAGAAACCTGTGTGCAGGTCAGGAAGCAACAGTTAGAACTGGACGTGGAACAACAGACTGGTTCCAAATAGGAAAAGGAGTACGTCAAGGCTGTATATTGTCACCCTGCTTATTTAACTTATATGCAGAATACATCATGAGACACGCTGGGCTGGAAGATGCACAAGCTGGAATCAAGATTGCCAGGAGAAATATCAACAACCTCAGATATGCAGATGATACCACCCTTATGGCAGAAAGTGAAGAGGAACTAAAAAGCCTCTTGATGAAAGTGAAGGAGGACAGTGAAAAAGTTAGCTTAAAGCTTAACATTCAGAAAACTAAGATCACGGCATCTGGTCCCATCACCTCATGGGAAATAGATGGGGAGACAGTGGAAACGGTGTCAGACTTTATTTTTTTGGGCTCCAAAATCACTGCAGATGGTGACTGCAGCCATGAAATTAAATGATGCTTACTCCTTGGAAGGAAAGGAGCAACCTAGATAGCATATTAAAAAGCAGAGACATTACTTTGCCAACAAAGGTCCGTCTAGTCAAGGCTATGGTTTTTCCAGTGGTCATGTATGGATGTGAGAGTTGGACTGTGAAGAAAGCTGAGTGCTGAAAAATTAATACTTTTGAACTATGGTGTTGGAGAAGACTGTTGAGAGTCCCTTGGACTGCAAGGAGATCCAACCAGTCCATCCTGAAGGAGATAAGTCCTGGGTGTTCATTGGAAGGACTGATGCTGAAGCTGAAACTCCAATACTTTGGCCACCTCATGTGAAGAGTTGACTCGTTGGAAAACACCATGATGTTGGGAGGGATTGGGGGCAGGAGGAGAAGGGGATGACAGAGGATGAGATGGCTGGATGACATCACTGACTCGATGGGCATGAGTTTGAGTAAACTCTGGGAGTTGGTGATGGACAGGGAGGCCTGGTGTGCTGCTATTCACAGGGTCACAAAGAGTCGGACACAACTGAGCGACTGAACTGAACTGACTGGTAGTTGTGGTGCATTGGCTTCTCGTTGCAGTGGCTTCCTTTGTTGTATCTTGAGGGCTTAGTTGCCCTGCAGCTTGTGGGATCTTCCTGGATGAGGGGTGGAACCCATGTCCCTTTGACAGGCAGACACCCAACCACTGGACCACTAGGAAAGTCCCCAAAATATATTATTCTTTTTGATACTATTATGAATGGTATTTTTTTCTTAATTTCATTTTCTGATTGTTCATTGCTAATGTACAGAAACACAACTTATTTTTGTATATTGATCTTGTATCTTACAACTTTGCTGAAATTGTTTACTCTCATTTTTTTGTGTGTGGATTCTTTAAGATTTTCTACATATAAGATCATGTCATTGGCAGTAAAGATTGTTAGATTTCTTCCTTTCCCATCTGAATGTCTTTTATTTCCTTTTTTGACTAATTGCCCTGGCTAGAATTTCCAGTACAGTGTTGAATAGAAGAAGTGTGAGAGCAGACATATTTATCTTGTTCCTGAGTTTAGGGGAAAAGCTTTCAGTCTTTCACTGTTAAGTATGATGTTAGCTGAGAGACGTATATTTCTTAAAATTTTTATTTCGAAGTGTTTAACAGATGCATGCATGCATGCTAAGTCGCTTTATTCGTGTCCGACTCTGTGCAGCCCCATGGACAGCAGCCCACCAGGCTCCTCTGTCCACAGGGTTCTCTAGGCAAGAACACTGGAGTGGGTTGCCATTTCCTTCTCCATAACAGATTCATAGGAATTTGCAAAAATAGTGCAGAGTGGTCTCATCTACCCTTCACCCAGTTTTCCCCCAATGAGTACATCTTATTTTCTTTTTTATCAATTAATTAACTTTTTTGGCTGTGCCACACAGCTTGTCGCATTTTAGTTCCCTGGCCGTGAATCGAACCCGTGCAGTGACAGCGCAGAGTCCTAACCACTAGGCAGCCAGGAAATTTCCCCCAGTGAGTACCTCTTAAATAACTACACTGCAGTGTCAAAACCAGAACATTCATGTTGGTACTAGGTGTGTGTCCAGTTCTATATGATTTTATCACGTGTGTAGATTCATGTAACCACCACCACAATCGTGATACAGAACTGTTCCATCTCTATAAGGATCTCCTTTAGGCTACCGCTTTATAGTTAAGCCCGCGGCCCTCCTTCCCACCAGCCTTAACCCCTGGCAACCACTGATTTGTTTTCCATCTCTACACTGTTGTCATTTGGAGAACATTATATATGTGTCACACAGCTGGTAAATTTTTGGCATCAAGCACATTTTTAATTCAAGTTACTTTTCTTCTTTTGTTTTCTAAAGGTAGGATTTTCCTTCTTATTTTATATATGCAGTAACTGCTTAAGTGTCTCTGAAGATAAAACATTAATGGGATTAAAAACATTTCTGTTTCCTATATTTACTTTGAGAGCCCACTTTGATATTCTTTGGTTGGTCTTTGATGTTGCAAGTTCTGGAGGGGCAGGTAATGGGTGAGAATAGTTTGAATGATGCATACCTCGAAAAAAGTCTGATTTTTATTAATACATTGTCTTATTTTTTTCCTGTGGTAATTAGAATCATTTAAATTTTGTTCCTTTGATGTCCAAATGCAGCATTTTAAGATAGATTCTTGGGAAGTCCCTGATGATGGTGGGGGTAATGTTTTCCTCTGAGAGGCATTGTTCAAGGCAATGACAAAATAACCATTCACCTTTGCTGCCACTATTATGTGTGTGAGAAAAATCTTCATTTTGGTCAAATTGATACATGTACATACCTGTAAGTCATAATTCCGTGTGTGTGTGTATATATTTGTTGTTGTTCAGTTGTTCATGTCCGACTCTTTGCAACCCCATGAACTGCAGCATGCTAGGATTCTCTGTCCTTAACTGTCTCCTGAAGTTTGCTCAGACTCAAGTCCTTTGAGTCAGTGATGCTATTTAACCATCTCATTCTCTGCTGCCTGCTTCTCCTCCTGTCTTCAGTCTTTCCCAGAATCAGGGTCTTTTCCAGTGAGTCAGCTCTTTGCATCAGGTGGCCAAAGTACTGAAGCTTCAGCATCAGTCCTTCCAGTGAATATTCAGAGTTGATTTCCTTTAGGATGGACTAGATTGATCTCCTTGCAGTCCAAAGGACTCTCAAGAGTCTTCTCCAGCACCACAATTTGAAAGCATCAAGTTTTCAGTGCTCAGCCTTCTTTATGGTCCTACTCTTACATCTGTACATGACTACTGGAAAAACCATAGCTTTGACTATATGGACCTTTGTCGGCAAAGTGATGTCTCTGCTTTTTAATACGATGTCTAAGTTTGTCATAGCTTTTCTTCTAAGGAGCAAGCGTCTTCTAATTTCATGGTTATAGTCACCATACACAGTGATTTTAGAGCCCAAGAAAATAAAATCTGTCACTGTTTCCACTTTTTTCACCGTCTGTTTGCCATGAAGTGTTGGGACTGGATGCCGTGATCTTAGTTTCACACAAAGGTAATTCCTTACGTGGTGGTTGTTGAGTCGTGGTGTCATGTCCAACTCTTTGTGACCCCATGAACTGTAGCCCACCAGGCTCCTCTGTCCAGGGGATTTCCCAGGCAAGACTACTGGAGTAGGTTGCCGTTTCCTTCTCCAGGGCATCTTCCTGTTCCAGGAATTGAACCCACCTCTTCTGCATTGCAGGTGGATTCTTTACCACTGAATCAGTGGGGAAGCCCCAATTCCATATCTACACACATGTATGTATACACAGAACCAAATCAAAACAGCCAACAATTTTCTGTCACATACCTATTTGTGATTACTGCTCAACAGACAAATTATACTTTAGGCCATTTTAGCTTTTATTCCACATTACCTGTTGACTCACTATAGAAGATTAAGTTTACACATGTGTGCTGTCTCCTCCTTCCCATGTTTTACCTTCCATATTACATTTAGTCCAAGCTTTACCTGAGTTGTAAAATTTTTCTCAGTATAAGTCAAAGAATTCTAATGGCTTTATATATATTATATATATGTGTATATGTATGTATATAATTCATGAAATGTTTTCTGGGACCCTCCATCATTCTGGACTGTTTTCTCTTTCTTGGCCTTCTCTTTACTGTTTTTCTTTAAATTTCTTTTTTTCTCTCTCCTGTGTTGGACTTCTGTAGCCTGGATCCTGTCTTTCTCTTTGTTGGTTTATTGTCTAATTTTGATGGAGTGCAGCTTATAGTAACTTCCTGAAAGCTGGTGTATGACAGATAGTTTGCTGCTGGTAAGTGCTCAGTCATGTCTGACTCTTTGCAACCCCATGGACTTTAGCCTGCCAGGCTCCTCTGTCCTTGGGATTTTTTTCAGGTAAGAATACTGGAGTGGGTTGCCTTTTCCTTCTCCGGGTGATCTTCCCAGCCCAGGATTGAACCTGGGTCTCTTGCATCTGCTGCATTGGCAGGTGGATTCTTCACCGCTCGCACCACCTGGGCAGCCCAACAGATAGTTTGCATGTCTGAAAAAGTCTTTATGCTTTACATTTGATTGTTGGCATTATTGAATTTAGAATTGTAAGTTAAAAATAATTTTTCTTTAGCATTTTTAACACATTCTTCCTTTGTCTTCTAGCTTCCTGGATATTATGAAGTTATCATTCTTGGTTCTTTGTGGTCTATTTTTCCCTCTGCAAACTTTTGGGATCTTCTCTTTATTTCACTCATCTTCAGGTATTGAGAAATTTTGTGATGATATGCCTGGGCTTGAGTCTTATTTTCATTCATTGTGTTGTATACACGTTGGGCCCTTTTAATCTGGAAACTCATTTCTTCAGTTTTGAGACGCTTTCTTGTATTATTTCTTTAATGATTTTCTCTCCTCCATGTTCTCTGCTCCTTTTCCTCCCCTATGGTAACTACTGGTTGGATATCGGACCTCCAAGATTCTCTAGTTTAAAACTGTCTTTTCTGCTCATGTGATTCTCTTTTTTATTGAATTCCTTTAATCAGTGAATTTAAAAATTTCTGTTTTTGAGTTCTTTCTTGTTTTGCTTAATAAAAAGGTCACTTTGTGAAATAATACACTTAAGGGCCAGTAGGAAATAATGTGTTATTGGGCTATCCTACCTGACTTCTGATATCAGATCACCTATTATTTAATTGGGAAGCCACGCATATATCCTGCAATTATCCCAAACCCAAACTCTTTCTCTTAGTATCCAGTGCAGCAAAGCTTATGTGCTGTTTGGTAAGATAACATAAAATAACCATAGTAGGTGCAATTTGAAGGAACATATACATGTGGAGAATGCAACAATTAGTTTTGTGAGGTATTTTTGCTGTGGATTATGTAAATAACAGAATCTTTTTGGTGTGATTTTATAGGATGATTTTTCAGAATTGTCACCGTACGAAAGGAAGAGACTGAAGAACATATCAGAAAATGCTAACTTTTTTGCTTCTCTTCAGTTGTCTGAGGTTTGTTTGAAGTTTCTAATCTAAACTGAGATTCTATTCCTCTTGCTAGTAGGTCAATAAAATTCTCATAGTATCAGGTTTCATAGTGTCAAATGAGGGAGGGTAAAATTAGCAAGATTTACACTTAATACAGTTTACCGTATTTTATTGATTCCAAGACTTTTTTTTTTTCCAACTGTTGTATTAAAGCTGTAATTGGAAGCTTCCCCTCACTCCTTTCTATCCCTGGTCAGGGAGCTAAGACCCCACACACCTCGAGGCACAGCCAAAACTGAAGAAAAGAATAGAGGAGAATGTGGTTAGTATTATAAGCTTTAAGGGTTAATGGCCATAAGTATGCTAATGTTTTCTAATCATCTTTACTAAAGGTATAATTTACACTGAGGGTCTTCACACTGCAGTCAAACTTCTATGTGTGTGAGAAGAGCTGTCCAGGAGGGTGTGTGATGTTTCCCCCCAAAATACATTAAACCCTTGGCTTTATTAAATAGTTTCTGGGCATACCAAATTCCTAAATATTCAGTGTGTATTTGCATTTTGAGGGGAGGGAGGGTGAGTTAATATATGGCACTAAATTGCTGAGTCACTCACAGTTGAAAATTCATCGGAAATGGAGACAAAAATATCTCTGATTTTGACTTTAGTTAACAGAAATTACTATTGATTTATGGAAGTACAACCTGTAACTTTTCTGGAAAACACCCACAAAGGGTTGCCTGAAGTATAAGTTAAACTTGGAGCTTTGTAATAGCATATTTAATAAATGTACTTACGTAAACTTGTTAGTAGCCTGGTCCCAGGAACCAGAATGTCAGTACTTTAGACGGTATTATATACTTCTCTTTATTATTGAAGGTGTATTTGTCTCATGTCTACTACCAAGAACAGTTGTCATATCTCAAGGTTCTTTACTTCCTGTATAGATCTTGGCTTAGTGTACAGATAGTAGCAGATACTCAAATGTTTTAGAAGGTAAGCTATGTAGTTACAGTATTTTTTTTATAAGATAGTATTTTTACATGTATTATGTTTTGTGTATTTTGCAGTCAGCTGCAAGGCTCCGTGAAATGATAAAGAAGAGACAGCCTCCTGAATCCAAAAGGTAAAAGACTGGGTTTACGAAGTTTCCTATACCATGATATATTGCTGAGTTGTTTTATAATTTGAAAAAAATGGTTCTACATAGTGCAATAAGAAGCAGATCAGAAACAGTAATTTGGTTTAATCGTTTATATCTCTGAGGGAATACTATGTTTTATTAACTCTAAAGTTCTCATCTTCATCAAAGGACTGTAGAGGAAATAAAATCTTGAGAACTGAATTTTATTTATATTTATTATCACTGTTAATGGAAATCTTTTTTTAAAAATATTATTTTTTTTGGTTGTACTGGGTCTTCATTGCTACATGGGCTTTCTCTAATTGTGGCAAGCACAGGCTATTCTTTAGTTGCAGTGCATGGGTTTTTCATTGCAGTGACTTCTCTTGTTGTGGAGCATAGGTACTAGGTACACAGGCTTCAGTAGTTGTGGCACACGGGCTTTGGTTACTCCATGGCATGTGGAATCTTCTTGGACCAGGGATCGAACCCATGTGCCCTGCATTGGCAGGTGGATTCTTATCTACTGTACCACCAGGGAACTCTGAGATAAATCTTTTTTACCACTAAATTGTTCTTATTTTTCCCTAAAAAAACTATTGTTTTTAAAGATTCCTCTACTTTATTTTTTTGTTTTTTCTTTCCCATTCCTAGGATAAAAGGAAGGAAATGAACATTTGTTGCACATCTGTGAAATATAGTGCATGCATGCATGCCAAGTTACTTCAGTCGTGTCTGTGTCTTTGTGACCCTATGGACACAGACTTTGCTGTCTATGGGAGTCTCCAGGCAAGAATACTGGAGTGGGTTGCCATTTCCTTCTCTGAAATAACAGTGCAGTGACCTAAACATTTTTATCCTATATTATCTCATTTAATTCTGGCCAAAATTTTGTGAGATCTAAAACAGACTCAAAGAGGTAAAGTAATTTGCCCAAGGTCAAAGTAGCTCTTAAAGACTTCCCCAGCAGTCCAGTGGCTAAGAACTCCCCACTTCCAATGCAGGGGGTGCTGGTTCGATACCTGATGGGGGAGCTGATAGCCCACATACCATGTGGCATGGCCAAAAAAAAAAAAAGAGTTAGCTTTTAGGTGGAAGCTTCAGGATTTGACCTCCAGGATGCCTTAGGTTCTCTTCTTTGCATTTTAACAATGCTTATGTATAAATGAAGAAACTGAAAATCTTGGCATCATTAGATAATTGTTTAGTACTGGATGCTAATGTAACATCATTTAATTGATTTGATTCTGGTATAGGTCAACTAGCTTGAGAAAAGCTAAACCTTTAATTATGACCAGGTATTTGCAAGTGTGAAAAATTGTTACAAGAGGAACAAACAGCATTTAACACTGGAAGATAATAGCACCTGTCCTGTTGTCAGTTGATCATTAGCTTTATATTTGCATACATCTGTATATTTTTGGTTGCTGCTCAGTGTGGCATGTGGGATCTTACTTCCCTTTGTATATTATTTTATTAGCAAAGATTAGTGTTTTTTTTTTTTTCCTAAATCACCTAAGTCACAAAGTTCCAGCACTTAATAGTTGTGTAAAGATTAGTATCCAGCAGCTAGAGCAGAAGTTATATAGAAGAAAGAGCATAACTTTTGAAATTTGGCAAACTTGATTTCAAATTTCAATTCAGCAACTTATAACTGCGGTATTAACTTTGGACAGTTTATATAATCTTTCTTTCCTTATCTGTAAAGTTGACGTTATGCCAATATAGAGGGGTTTTTAAAAATTACTAAATATACATACAAAGAAGCACATATGAATATTTATGTAATTGAAAAAATAATAATAATTCAAGCATCCATCCATATATCTGCCATCCAGGTCAATAGAAATTTATAGTATCTTTTAAGGCTCTCCTCGAGGTAACAGTCATTATGCTGAATTTTGTGATAATCACTCCTTGCATTTATTTATAGTTTTACCACCGATGAATGTATGTTATTATAATATTAATATTAATACAGTATTTTACTTATTTTTACCTGTTTTTTATATTAACATATACTATGATGCCATTTTTATATTCTGGGATTTTCTTTTGCTCACTTTTACATCTTTATATGTTTTAAAATTCATTCATGTTGTTGTGTGCAGCTTCACTTCATCCTGTTTTTTTCTGCCCTATGAATGCACTATGTTGACTTGAATATGGACAGTTGAATTTGTCTTCGTATTTCCTTTACTTATTTATTTTTTTCCCAATTATTTTTATTAGTTGGAGGCTAATTACTTCACAATATTGTAGTGGGTTTTGCCATACACTGACATGAATCAGCCATGGATTTACATGTATTCCCCATCCTGAACCCCCCTCCCACCTCCCTCCCCACCCCATCCCTCTGGGTCATCCCAGTGCACCAGCCCCGAGCACTTGTCTCATGCATCCAACCTGGACTGGCGATCTGTTTCACACTTAATAATATACATGTTTTGATGCTGTTTTCTCAGATCATCCCACCTTAGCCTTCTCCCATAGAGTCCAAAAGTCTGTTCTATACATCGTATTTCCTTTATTATAAAGACTGCTGCTCTGATCAGTCTTAAGTTCTGTTGGTGTTGATGTGTGAAGAGTTTCTCTCTGAGGAGGATTCTCTAGGAGGATTATACATTAGAACCCAAATTTTTCCATATGCTGAGGATTTTTTTTGGTTAAGTGAGGTACTAAATGCTTAGTATAGTTTCTACCACACAGTCTACTTTAAATAGTAGTTATCACTCATCTTCTAAACAAATGTGGACTGTGGTTGAGATTTATGCATGCGAAGTTTTGGAAGTAATTTCAGAGGCTTCTCTTTCCCCAACATTTTTTAATGAACTACTTTTTTTTAAGACTTAATTTTTTAAAGAACAGTTTTAGGTTCACAGCAAAATAGGGAGATACAGAGATTTCCCATATATTCTCTACCCCTGCCCATTTGAAGCTTCCCCTATTGTAAACATCACATATTAGAATGGTACACTGGTAGATTATCAAGGTTGAACCTACACTGACACATCATAATCACTTAGAGTCCATAGTTTATCTTAGGATTTGTTGTTGGTGTTGTATTTCCTGTTGATTTTTACAAGTGTGCAATGACATGTATCCATCATTAAGATAGCATACACCGTATTTTCACTTCCCTGAAAATCCTCTGTGCTCTGCTTTTTCATCCCTCCCCACAACTACCCTCCAACAACTACTGATGTTTTTACTGTTTGCACAGTTTTGCCTTTTCTAGAATGTCATGGAATGATACAGTATGTAGCCTTTTCCGGTTGGCTTCATTGCATTTAAGTTTTCTCTGTGTCTTTTCATGGCTTGATAGCTCATTTCTTTTTAGTGCTGAATAATAGTCTGTTGTCCGCATGCACCACACTTTATATATTGGCTGTTGCCAAGTTTTGGCAGTTACGAACAAAGCTGCTGCAAACAGCCGAGTGTGTGTTTCTGTGTGTTTTCAGCTCCTTTGAGTAAATACCCAGAAGCATGGTTGCTGGATTGTATTGTAAGAGTTCGCTTAATTTTGTAAGAAACCACCAAACTGTCTTCCAAAGTGATTGTGTCATTTTACATTTGCACCAGCAATTGATGAGAGATCGTGCTGATACACATCTTTACCAGCATGTGGAGTCATCAGAACTCTGGATTCTGGCTATTCTAATATGGCTGTAGTGGTATCTCATTGTTTCAATTTGCATTTCTCTGATATATAATGTGAGGCATCTTTTCATATGCTTATTTCCCATCTGTGTATCTTCTTTGGTGATATGTTTGTTAAGGTCTTTGGCCTATTTATAAACGAAGTTTTCTTTGTTGTTGTTGAGGGTTTTTAAAAAATTTTCTAAAATTTATTTTGGCTCTGCCTGGTCTTAGTTGTGGCAGGTGGGATCTTTAGTTGCAGCATGTGGGGTCTAGTTCTGTGACCAGGATTGAATGTGGGCCCGCTGCATGGGGAGCACATAGACCACCAGGGAAATCCCTAGTTTTAGTTTTTTAAGGAACCTCCGTACTATTCTCCGTAGTGGCTGTATGAACTTACATTCCTGCCAACAGCATAAGAGGGTTCCCTTTTCTCCACACCTTCTTCAGCATTTATTGTTCGTAGGTTTTTGGTGATGGCTGCTGTCTGGTGCCGTCACATATTTAGAATCATACAGTATGTAGCCTCATTCGGATTGACTTCTTTTTCTTAGTACGATGCATTTAAACTTCCCCCATGTCTTTTCATGGCTTAATAGCTCATTTCTTTTTTTTCCCATATACTTTTATTATGAATCTTTTGTTGTTTAGATTATTTCAGCAAAAAAGACTGAGGCTAAATTACATTGAAACTGCCATTGACTAAGTAATGTGACAGACCTGCTTTTCTCCAACTGCCAGCCTTCTCTTTTTACTGAGTTCAGTTACCATAGGTCAAAGCCTTTTGGAAATAAATGTCAGTTTTAGTAATATGTGATACCAGATTTTAGTTCTGTTTATGATGCTATCATTATCTTCCTGACAGAAGATTTAGAGGACTCTGAAGTTGGCACATTACCTGTAATATTTTAATACTGTGAATTTTCATAGAGATTCCCTGGTGGCTCAGATGGTAAAGAATCTGCCTGAAATACAGGAGACCTGGGTTTGATCCCTGGGATAGGAAGATCCTCTGGAGAAGGAAATGGCAACCCACTCAAGTAGTCTTGCTTGGAGAGTCCCAGGGACAGAGGAGCCTGGTGGGCTACAGTCCATGAGTTCACAGAGTTGGACATGACGGAGCAACTAACACTTTCACTCTCATGAAAGTTAATAATGAATGTTAAATCTACCAAAGACTTCTGCAGGAATCTTTGGTAAATTTAACCAGTATTTAACTAAGTATATAGCAGGTATACCTGGTTTTGTTTTATATTAATACTTCATTGTTAAGCTAAAGTGATAACATTTATTTTTTAAATTATTTATTTTTGACTGCACTGGATCTTCTTTGCTGCATGTGGTCTTTCTCTAGTTGCAGAGATTGGGGGCTGCTCTCCAGTTGTGGTGCACGGGCGTCTCATCGCAGTAGCTTCTCTTGCTGGGGCGCACAGGCTCTGGGCACGCGGGCTTCAGTAGTGGCAGCATGTGGGCTCAGCAGTGACGGCTTGCTGGCTCTAGGGCACTCGGGCTCTAGTAGTTTCAGTGTACTGGCTTAGTTGTTCCACGGCATGTGGAATCTTCCTGGACCAGGGATTGAACAAGTGTACCCTGTGTAGGCAGGCAGATTCTTATCTGCTGTGCCACCAGGGAAGTCCTAAAGTGGTAGCATTTAAGTTAAAAGGAGCTGGTTACAGTCCTTTTAAGGCCTTGGGCAAGAAATCAGCCCAGTTTTTGGACTTCATATTAGCTTTCATAGCAGTGCAGTGTGCTGTGCTGGGCTCAGTCGCTCAGTGGTGTCTGACTCTTTGTGATGCCATGGACTGTAGCCCGCCAGGCTCCTCTGTCCATGAGGATTCTCCAGGCAAGAATTCTGGCGTTGGTTGCGATGCCCTCCTTCAGGGGATCTTCCCAACTCAGGGACTGCACCCAGGTCTCCCACATTGCAGGTCTGAGCCACCAAGGAAGCCCAGCAGTACAGTTTAAGTACATATCAATAGGTCATATACTTTATTAAATTGTGAACCTCTCTCACCAGGGGGAAAAAGCATTACCTCTGGATCCTATTTACTCAAGATCATATTAAAATTCCCAATATGTGCTCAGTTCCTGTTGACTGATCATAATAATGATGGGGATGAATGGGAAGCCAGGCTGCAATTGTAGTCCATTCTCCTAGGATTTTTTTTGTTAATGAATATGATAGTTCCATATAGATAGAATTCCAGTTGAGCTGTTTCAGATCCTAAAAGATGATGCTGTGAAAGTTCTGCACTCAGTATGCCACCAAATTTGGGAAACTCAGCAGTGGCCCCATGACTGGAAAAGGTCAGTTTTCATTCCAGTCCCAAGAAAGGCAATGCCAAAGAATGTTCAAACTACCACAAAATTGCACTCATCTCACATGCTAGCAAAGCAGTGCTCAAAATTCTCCAAGCCAGGCTTCAATAGTACGTGGACTGTGAACTTCCAGATGTTCAAGTTGGATTTAGAAAAGGCAGAGGAACCAGATCAAATTGCCAACATCCGTTGGGTCATCGAAAAAGCAAGAGAATACCAGGAAAACATCTCCTTCTGCTTTATTGATTACGCCAAAGTCTTTGACTGTATAGATCACAGCAAACTGGAAAATTCTGAAAGAGATGGGAATACCAGACCACCTTACCTGCCTCTTGAGAAATTAGTATGCAGGTCAGGAAGCAACAGTTAGAACTGTACATGGAACAACAGACTGGTTCCAAATAGGAAAAGGAGTATATAAAGTCTGTATATTGTCACCCTGCTTATTTAACTTATATGCAGAGTACATCATGTGAAATGCTGGGCTGGATGAAGCACAAGCTGGAATAAAGATTGCCAGGAGAAATATCAATAACCTCACATACACAGATGACATGACCCTTATGACAGAAAGTGAAGAAGAACTAAAGAACCTCTTGATGAGAGTGGAAGAGGAGAGTGAAAAAGCTGGCTTAAAACTCAACATTCAAAAAATGAAGATCATGGCATCCAGTCCCATCACTTCATGGCAAATAGATCAGGAAGCAATGGAAACGGTGAGAGACTTTATTTTTAGGGGCTCCAAAGTCACTGCAGATGGTGCCTGCAGCTATGAAATTTAAAAGATGCTTGCTCCTTGGAAGAAAAGCTATGACCAACCTAAATAGCAGATATTAAATATTAAATATTAAACCTAAATATTAAAAAGCAGAGCCATTACTTTGCTGGCAGAGGTCCGTCTAGTCAAAGCTGTGGTTTTTCCAGTCATGTATGTCATGTATGCATGTGAGAGTTTTACTATAAAAGAAAGCTGAGTGCTGAAGCATTGATGCTTTTGAAATGTGATATTGGAGAAGACTCTTGAGAGTCCCTTGGACAGCAAGAAGATTAAACCAGTCAATCCTAAAGGAAATCAACCCTTGATATTCATTGGAAGGACTGATGCTGAAGCTGAAACTCCAATATTTTGGCCACCTGATGTGAAGAACTGACTCATTGGAAAAGACCCTGATGCTGGGAAAGATTGCAGGCAGGAGAAGTGGACAACAGAGAATGAAATAGTTGGATGGCATCACCAATTCAATGGATGTGAGTTTGAGCAAGCTCTGGGAGTTGGTGATGGACAGGGAAGCCTGGTGTGCTGCCGTCCATGGGGTTGCAAAGAGTGGGACACTGACTGAATGACTGAACTGAATTTTCTGTTGTCTGGAAATACCCCAGTTTATTTGTCCATTGGTTTATCGAAGGATATCTTGGTTGCTTCCCAGTTTGGCAAGTTGTGAGCAAAGCTCCTATAAACATATATTATGTGTAGGTTTTTGTGTGGACTACCCTGGAGTTTTTTTTTTTATTCTGTTGCATATCTTTTTAAAAATTTATTTTTAATTAAAAAATAGAGGTATAGTTGATTTACAGTATTAATTTCAGGTGTACAACACAGTCATTTAAAATTCTTATAGACTATACTTTATATTTATAGTTATTATAAAATATTGGCTATATTTCCTGTGCTATAAATATATGCTTATAGCTTATTTTTTACAAAGTAGTTTGTACCTCTTACTCCCTTACCCTTATATTCCCCCTCCTCTCTTCCTTCTCCTTACTAGTAACCACTAATTTGTTCTCTGTATCCATCAGAGTGTTTTTGTTTTGTTATGTTCATTTATTTTATATTTTAGATTCCACATGTAAGTCATAACATACAGTATTTGTCTTTTTCTGTCTGATTTATTTCAAGTATACTGCCCTCCAGATTCAGTCATGTTGCAAATGGCAAAACTTTGTTCTTTTTTATGGCTAAGTAGTATCCCTCTGTGTGTGTGTGTGTGTGTATCCATTCATCTGTTGATGGACTTTTAGGTTGCTTTCATAATTGGGCTATTATAAAAAATGCTGCTATGAATGTTGAGGTGCATGTATCTTTTCGAATTAGTGTTTTTGTTTTCATAAGTACCTAGGGGTGGAATTGCTGGATCATATGGTAGTTCTAATCTTTTAATTTATGCTTGTTGACCATCTGTATTTCTTCCTTGGAAAAATGCCTGTTCAGATCCTCCGCCCATTGTTTAATCAGATTGGTTTTTTTTTTATATTGTGTAAGCTGTTCATATATTTGGGATATTAACCCTTTTATTTGACTGTGCCCCGTGGCATGCAGGATCTTAGTTTCCCGAGGGATTGAACCTATGTCCCTGGCAATGGAAGCTTGGAGTCTTAACCAGCTACTGGACTGCCAGGGAAGTCCCCACATATTAACCCTTTATTGGACATACCATTTTCAAAAATCTTTCCTTCAATTGTTTGCATTTTCATTTTGTGGGTTTCCTTTGCTGTGCAAAAGCTTTTAAGTTTCATTACGTCACATTTTATTGTTTGCTTTTGTTGCCCTTGCCTGAGGATACATATCTGAAAAATATTTCCAAGACCACTGTCAAAGAGTGTACTACCTATGTTTTCTTCTAGGAGTTTTATTGTTTCAGGTCTTACGTTAAAGTCTTTAATATATTTTGAGTCTGTTTTTTTATATGGTATGACAAAATGTTCTAATTTCATAATTTTATCTGTAGCTCTGTAGTTTTCCCTGGAGTTTGTCTTTTGGTTTTTAAAAAATCCTTATTTTATTTTCATTATTGATTGGGGTGCACTGGGTCTTAGTTGTGTCATGTGGGATCTTTTAGTTGGGTGTGTGGATTCTCATTCCCTGACCAGGGATTGAACCTCGGCCCCATAGATTGGGAGCGTGGAGTCTTAGCCTTGGAACTGGAATTTATAACTCTTAAGTAGTTTTGGCGTGTGGGCTCTAGGTAAGTGGTCTTCAGTAGTTGTGGCAAGGGGGCTCAGTAGTTGTGGCTCACAGGCTTAGCTGCTCTGTGGTATGGAGTCTTCCTGGAGCAGGGATTGAACTCATGTTCCCTGCATTGGGAGGAACGTTCTTATCCACTGAACCACCAGGGACATCCAAAAGCACATTGTTTTTATTTCATGATTATGGCGTGTTGTCTATGTGAAACTTTTTATTTTATTTATTATTTATTTATTGACTGTGCTGGATGTTTGTTGCTGTGCCCAGGCTTTTTTTGGTCTAGTTTCTGAGAGCAGGGGCTACTCTCTAGTTGTGGTGCATGATCTTATCATTGTATTGGTTTCTGTTGTTGCAGAATTTGGGCGCTTGGTCATGTTGGCTCAGTATTTGTGGCACATGGGCTTAGTAGTTGGAACTCAGACTATAGATCGAGAGCATCAGTAGTTACAGCACATGGGCTTAGTTGTTCCATGGCATGTTGAATCTTCCCAGATCAGGGATGGAGCCCATGTCCCCTTTTTTGGCAGATGGATTCTTAACCAGTGTATCACCAGGGTAGTTCTGAACTGTTTTTTTAAATTAATTTAGGCTGATTATAATTATTTTTTCATAGTTTTATTTAGTTTATTTACTTTCGGCTGTGCTGGGACTTTGTTGCTGCACAGGCTTTTCTCTAGTTGCTATGGGTGGGGTCTGTTCTTCGCTGTGGAGTGTGCGTTTCTTTCTGTGGTGGCTTCTCTTGTAGTGGAGCCTGGACTCTTGGCAAGCAGGCTCCAGTAGTTGCGGCATGTGGGCTCAGTAGTTGTGGCACACAGGCTTAGTTTCTCTGTGGCATGAAATCTCCCTTGAGCAGGGATCCAACCCATATTCCCTGTGTTGGCAGGAGGAATTCCTGTCCACTGTACCTCTAGGGACGTCCAAAAGCACATTGTTTTTATTTCATGATTGCTGCATCTTATCTCTCTGAGGTTTTTGATTTTTATTTTATTTATTATTTATTCATTTATTGGCTTTCTGAGTCTTCGCTGTGCACAGGTTTTGTTTTGTTTTTTTTCTCTCGTTGCAGAGCATGTATTTTGGAGTGCGTGGGTTCAGTAGTCTTGGTTCGTGGGTTCAGTAGTCTTGGTTCATGAGTTCAGTAATTGCAGTTAGCAGGGTCTAGGCTGCGAGCTTTCATAGTTGCAGGACACAGGCTTACTTGCCCCATAGCAGGTGGAATCTTCCCAACCCAGGGATTGAGCCTCTGTCCCTGCATTGGCATGTGTATTCCCACCACTGAGTCACCATGGAAGCCTCTGAACTACTTTTTTAAATGAAAAAATAATAAATAAAAAGTAGGGTATCTCTATGATTTTACAAGGTAAACTATATGGAAGCGAATGCAATGAAATAGTTAAGTCTTTTTTTGTCAAAAAGCAAATGTTACCATATTCAACATATACTGTACCTTCTCTTTTGCTTCTTATATCTTAAGAGTTCATATCGTTGCACATAGAGATCTATTTCATTCTTTTTTATGGCTGCTTAATAGTTGACTAGATATGAATGTCTTAATACCCCTTTCCTCCCCATAGTGAACAGTTATCGTGTTTCCAAACTTTTAATTAAAATTAGGTATGTATATATATCTTTGCAGTGTTTGACTGTATGTATGAGATACATTACTAGAAGTTATCACCTTGGGAGTAATAAATACATATAACTCTTTTATGAGTATAACATGGTTTTCTCTCCATCCTTAGGAAGAAGCCCAAGAAAAAAGAAAATGGAACTGGATGTAGAAGGTCAATGCGGTTACTAAAAGTTGATCCTTCAGGAGTCCCGCTGCCAGCAGCCCCAACCCAGACAGTATTAGAAGGAGATGAAAATGTAAGAAAGAGTGTAAACACAATGTATTAACTCAATAAAATACTGAAAAATTGGAAGTGTTTGAAAGTAGAGTAAAAGTAAAGTATGTTTAATTTGTACTTCATTAATTTAATACTTGACTGTAATATGGTTTAATGAGTAAGATTTCAAACTCATGAAAGACTGGATTATTTATTTCTGCAGACTTACCTATGTCAGATTGTGGGTAAACTGCTTAGCCATTCTGAGCCCCAGTTTCCCTATTTTTAAAATAGCAGCAATAACAGAAACCTCTTACAAGGGGTATTATGAGGGATTAAGGTCCTTACATTATATTGAATGTTTTATATTACTTAGTAAGTAAGCAATAAATGGTGGTATTAATAATAATATGTGATAATAATGATGGGGGTCCTATACTGTAGTTAATTTATGCTGTCAGTGAGTGGAAAGAGTTTTATTTACCAAATTTATTGTCTGAGTAAGATTATTTTTTATTCAGGAGCACCTACTGTTTTTAATACTTTTTATCTAAGTGCTTAATTATAACTTGGAAGATAGCACTCATTAGCCTGGTGCTTTGAGAGCTAATTGGAAATTAAGTTGCTAAGGATAGAGTAGCTCATTTTTTTGAAGCCTTTATGCATCCATGATAAGAAATACATTGAATCTACTCCACATGCACGCGCGCACACACACACCTGAAACAAACCTTTTGTGAAATGATATTTAACTCTTACTACATATGATATACTGTTGTATTTTCTGGTCTATTCTTTTCTCATTCAGTAAAACACACTGTTGGTTGTCACATATTAAAATGATTTCATGACTTGTGGGTTACAATCCCTGATATAAAAAAATGATAGAGAGTAATAACTTTTGAGTAATGAAACTGAACTGATCTGAATCAATTCCTAGCAACTCTGTTTATGGACAGTGTAACTTTGGACAGATTAACTTCTCTATGTTTCATTCTGCTGTCTTTGAAATGTGGTATCTCATTCACTGGATTATTAAGGGAATTAAATGAGATAATGTTATTACTTTACAGGATACTTGGCATTCATTCATTGAACAAATATTTTTGATTGCTGACTATATGTCACCCTTGTTGTAGATATTGAAAGTAAAGAGAAACCTCAAGCTTGAATTCTAGGGCAGAGTGACAACCAAGTTTTTTTTTTTTCCTTATTTTTTATAACAGCCTTTGATACCTCCTGGGCCTTTAGAAATGACTCCTGAAAATCGAGATGATGATGATGATGAACTATTTAAAGGATTTTTGCAGACTTGGGCAGAACTGAGCAAGGTATCACTTGGGAGGGTAAACCCAAGCTTTTAAGCAAATTTCAGTTCATGTGTTAATTTAGTACTTTGGTTTCTTCCATTGTTTCAGACAAGAAGTAAAAACACTGAGAAGGAATTATCTAGCATTAAAAGGTAAGTTAAAATCCCTTGCCTTTGTTTTACATTTCGTGAGATCTTTAAATTATAAAGACTATATACCATTAGAGGAAATTTGAAAATGAGGTGAAAAGCATTATCCATCATGTTTCTACCCTAACAACTGTTTTTTTTGTGTATTTCCTTTCAAATATTGCCATATACAAAACCACTGGGACACAAGCTTCATGAATGCATGAATTTTATCTCAATAGCCAGAAAAGTACATGGTGCCTAATATATATTCGTTCAGTTTTTAATAAACAAGTATAATTACATACATTTTTGCTTCATTATGTTTTAATATATGTACAGTTTTGCATTATGCTTTTCTATTAACATTGTGGTTGGATGTTACTACTCTTTAAATTTATGGAATAATTGAGTAATATTTCATTCAGTAGATGAAATTTGCTTAACCTCTTGGTATTTGGAGTTGTTTTCTATTTAGTTTTGAGTGTTTGTATGTGTGTATCTGTTGAAGATTATATTGTGATAGTGGCTTATTTCCTTAGGATAGATTCCAGAAGTGAGGTTAATGTGTCAAATATTATGGACGTTTTTAATAGCCTTTCAGTTCGGTTCAGTCGTGTCCGACTCTTTGTGACCCCATGAACCACAGCACGCCAGGCTTCCCTGTCCATCACCAGTTCCCGGAGTTTACCCACAATCGTGTCCATTGAGTTGGTGATGCCATCCAACCATCTCATCCTCTGTCGTCCCCTTCTCCTCCTGCCTTCAATCTTTCCCAGCATCAGGGTCTTTTCAAATGAATCAGCCTCTTTGCATCAGGTGACTGAAGTATTGGAGTTTCAGCTTCAACATCAGTCCTTCCAATGAACACTCAGGACTGATCTCCTTTAGGATGGACTGGTTGGATCTCCTTGCAGTTCAGGGGGCTCTCAAGAGTCTTCTCCAACACCACAGTTCAAATGCATCAATTCTTCGGTGCTCAGCTTTCCTTATAGTCCAATTCTCACATCCTTACATGACTACTGGAAAAACCACAGCCTTGACTAGATGGACCTTTGCTGGCAAAGTAATGTCTCTGCTTTTTAATATGCTGTCTAGGTTCGTCATAACTTTCCTTCCAAGGAGTAAGCATCTTTTAATTTCATGGCTACAGTCACCCTCTGCAGTGATTTTGGAGCCCAAAATACAAAGTCAGTCACCGTTTCCACTGTTTCCCCATCTATTTGCCATGAAGTAATGGGACTGGATGCCATGATCTTAGTTTTCTGAATGTTGAGCTTTAAGCCAACTTTTTCACTGTCCTCTTTCACTTTCATCAAGAGGCTCTTTAGTTCTTCACTTTCTGCCATAAGGGTCATGTCATCTGCACATCTGAGGTTATTGATATTTCTCCCGGCAATCTTGATTCCAGCTTGTGCTTCATCCAGTGTTTATCATGACATAGTCTGTATATAAGTTAAATAAGCAGGGTGACAATATACAGCCTTGACGTACTCCTTTTTCTATTTGGAACCAGTCTGTTGTTCCATGTCCAGTTCTAAATGTTGCTTCCTGACCTGCATACAGATTTCTGAGGAGGCAGGTCTGGTATTCCCATCTCTTTCAGAATTTTCCACAGTTTATTGTGATCCACACAGTCAAAGGCTTTGGCATAGTCAGTAAAGCAGAAATAGATGTTTTTCTGGAACTCTCCTGCTTTCTCAATGATCCAGCAGATGGTGGCAATTTGATCTTTGGTTCCTCTGCCTTTTCTAAAATCAGCTTGAATGTCTGGAAGTTCACGGTTCACGTATTGCTGAAGCCTGGCTTGGAGAAATTTGAGCATTACTTTACTAGTGTGTGAGATGAGTGCAATTGTGCAATAGTTTGAGCTTTCTTTGGCATTGCCTTTCTTTGGGATTGGAATGAAAACTGACCTTTTCCAGTCTTGTGGCCACTGCTGAGTTTTCCAAATTTGCTGGCATATTGAGTGCAGCACTTTAACAGCATCATCATTTAGGATTTGAAATAGCTCAACTGGAATTTGATCACCTCCACTAGCTTTGTAGTGATGCTTCCTAAGGCCCACTTCTCTTCATATTCCAGGATGTCTGGCTCTAGGTAAGTGGTCATAGCATTGTGGTTATCTGGGTCCCCCTTTAGGACATGCCAAATTGTTTTCCAAAATCTCTTTTTTTTTAATTTCTGAAAATCTTATATGAATTTACTCTGCTGTTAGTATATATGAATGTTTAACTATAGCCTGCTAACTTTAACGAGTGAAAAATAGCACCCTGTTGTTTAATTTGCTTTCCTTGATTGCCAGGAAATTGAATATTTTCCCACATTTATTGTGACTTTTCTTTTTTAAATCACCTTTCATTGTTTTGACCGTTGAGTTTGGTTTTACTTCTAAAGTTTAACTTTTTAATGTTCTCAGCTACAAAGTCAAATTAAATGGCATGGTCATTAGTGAAGATACTGTCTGTAAAGTTACCAGAGGCTCAATTACCTCAATGGCCATCCACCCATCAGAAATGAGGACTTTGGTGGCAGCTGGGGCCAAATATGGGCAAGTTGGACTTTGGGATTTGGTAAGTTATTATTTTTTTGAAGATATTGAAATTCGACTAAAGGAAATAGTCTGCGAAAGAACAGCCTAGAGCCATGTGTTTCTAGATGTTACTTGAGATTTATTGCTTTGTGATTTCAAATTTTAGAAACCTAGAGGAATTTAAATTTACTTTATAGAACTTCTGACATTTTTAGCTTGAATATCATTAGTCATCTGGGCATAAATGCCTGCCAGGAAACTTTATTACAGCTTTAAATGTATATATGAAAATATCACAGCAAGTTCTTAGTTTTCTAATTTTGTTTAAAATGTAATTTTCAAACTGGATCAAAATATCTTCCCATGGATCTTCTTAGGATGATTCTAGTCGTTTTTTGATGAGTCAGAAACTGATATTAAATTTCATTCATTGCATATATAATAACGCATTGATTGCTTTTAGTGGTTACAAAATTGAAGAAAGCCACGTTAATGTTCTCTGAATTTATTTATTTATTTATTTTTGGCCTTGCTGGGTTTCCCTTGCTGTTGGACGTTCCTTCAGGCTCGGTGAGCAGGAGCTCCTTTGTAGTTGGGAAGCTCAGGCTTCCTGTTTTGGTGGCTTGTCTTGTTGCAGGGTCTCTGTGGCTCCTGGGCTCTAGAGCACTGGCTCAGTAGCTGTGGTACACCGGCTTAGTCGCTCTGCAGCATATGGGATCTTCCCGGATCAGAGATCGAACCCATGTCTCCTGCATTGGCAGGCAGATCCTTCACCACTGAGCCACCAGGGAAGCCCTGAAGTTTATTTTCTAATTGGGGAAGTAGAACAAAGACATGAAAAATGCCTTAAGGACAGTTATTGGAGATGGAGAAGCCATTGTGACTTGTTGAGGGTTGGGGTTAATAAATAAAATGAATATTGTGAGAAGAGAAGAAATAAAAACCAAGTTCTCTTTTATTTTGAGTGCATAGGTTCTTGCTTATTTTGATAAGATGTTAGTAGGGGTAGGAGGTGAAAGGATTTGGTAAAGAAAACAGAAGAAGGGAAGTGGGAAGAGGACCAGAAATAGTATAAGGTTGTATAAGCTAAGAGATGAATTTCAAGCATGGGAGTCTGACAGGGCTTTTTTTCAGAGGAGTTAAGAAGAATGGGCGGCTTCCCTTGTAGATCAGTTGGTAAAGAATCCACCTGCAATGCAGGAGACCGGGGTTTGATTCCTGGGTTGGAAAGATCCTCCGGAGAAGGAAATGGCAACCCACTCCAGTATTCTTGCCTGGAGAATCCCAGGGACAGAGGAACCTGGAGGGCTATAGTCCATGGAGTTGCAAGAGTTGGACATGACTTAGTGACTAAACCACCACCAAAACGAATGGGAACAGAAAAAAGGGCTGTTAGTTTTGACATAGGGTCTGATGAGTGAGTTGAGAGAATAGCTTCAACAATAAGGTAAGGAAGGAACAGAGACTTTTAGGAGATTAAAAAAGTACGGGGTAGGGGACTTCCCAGGTGGTGCAGTGGATAAGAATCTGCCTGCCAATGCAGGGAACACAGGTTCGATCCCTATTCCTGGAAGATTCCACATGCTGTGGAGCAGCTAAGGCTGTGAGCCAGAACTACTGAAGCCTGAGTGCCTAGAGCCTGTGCTCTGCAACAAGAGAAGCCACCGTGATAAGAACCTTGAGCATCCCAATCAAGAGTATCCCCCACTCACTGCACTAGAGAAACCGGCATGCAGCAATGAAGACCCAGTGCAGCCAAAAATAAATAAAACAAAAATTTTAAAAATATGAATTGAAGTAGAAGAAGAAATGAAAACAGTGGATAGACTATTTGTTGAAGAATTTAGAAAAGGAAAAATAGAGAATTAGCATAGTCAAGTGAGTACCTTTTCAGGGTGGGTGTTGATGTATAGCACAGAGTTGAAGACATTTAGAACAGTCCATTTGTCATGTCTTTTCTGATGACTTCAAACATCTTTTTTACTGGATGTCTGCAGTGCAGTGTTTTTATCAACTTTCTAGTTTTTCAGGACACCTGGTTATCTCAACAGACTGAGCAAGTCTAAAGTCAGTGTCTTAGCTATCCTGTTCTCACTTCCCAACTTCCTTAGTTTTTTTTTTTTTTTAATATTTATTTTTATTATTTAACTGTGCTGAGTCTTATGGCACATGGGTTCTTTGATCTTAGCTGTGGAACGTGGGATCTTTAGTTGAAACATGTGAACTCTTAGTTTTGGCATGTGAAATCTGGTTTCCTGACCAGGGAACAAACCCGAGCCCCCTGCACAGGGCGTGGGGCATCTTAGCCACTGGACAGCCAGGGGCGTCCTCCCCTAGTTTTTGTTTTTTAAATTAGTTTTGTTGAGGTATAATTCACATTTTATAAAATCCACACATTTAAAATGTACAATTTAATGATTTTTAGTAAGTTTATTGAGTTGTGTAACCATCATCACGATTCAGTTTTAGAACATTTCATCATTCCTGTAAGACTCCTCATGGCTATTTACATTTAATCCCTGTTTCTACCCTTATCCCCAGGCAAATCTCTACAAATTTGCGCTTTTTAGCTATTTCATATAAATAGAATCATAGAATACATGGTCTTTTATGTTGGTGTTTTTCTTTTAGTATGGTTTTCAGGTGTATCTGTGTTACTATAACATGCTAGGAGATGCTAATCTGTCAGCACTTCTGTCTTTTATTGTTGAATAGTATTTCCTTGTTAGATTATACAACATTTTGTTTATGCATTTATCACTTGGTAGAAATTTGGGTTGTTTCCACTTCCTGGCTGTTCTGAATAATTCGATTTTAAATATTTGTGTACACATTTTTGTGTGGCAATGTGTTTTATTTCTTTTGAGTGGGTACCCGGGAATAGAATTGCTAGGTCATATGGTAACTGGTTAACATTTGAGGAACTGCCAAACTGCTTTCCAAAGGGTTTGCACCATCTTCTATTCCCACCAGCAATGTATGAAGGTTCCAGTTTTCCTCCATGCTTACCAACATTTATTATTGTCTTTCTGATTATAGCCTTTCAAGTGGGTGTTATCTTCCTAGTGAAGTTTTATCTCCCTGTGGTTTTGATTTGCATTTGTCTAATGAATAATGATGTTGAGGCTCTTATCCTGCCATTTGGGTGTCTTTGGTGAAATGTCTATTCAAGTCTTTTGTCAGTTTTTTTTATTAGATTGTTTGTTTTCTTGTTGAGTTATAAGAGTTCTTTGTATACTCTAGATGTGCATCCTTATCAGATACTTGATTTACAAATTTTTCTCCTTGTCTTTTCATTTTCTTAATGCTACTGAAGTGCAAAAGTTTTGAGTTTTGATGAGGTCCAATTCATCAAATTTTTAATCGATTGTGTTTTTGGTGTCATCTAAGAAATCTTCCGTGTAGCCCAAAGTCAGGAAGTTTTTCTCCTATGTATTTTTCTAAATATTTTTATAGTTTAAGCTTTCACATTTAGTTCACTGATCCACCTTGAGTTATTATTGTCTTTGAAGTATTTTTGTATATGCTCTGAAGTAAGGGCCCCAGTTCATCTTTTTATATGTGTATATCCAGTTGTCCCAGCACTGTTTGTTGAAAAGACTCCTTTACTGCATAGAATTGCCTTGGTAGTCCCTCAGTTTTCCACTTAACTGTTTGTCAGATTCCTAGTCTCACCTGGGGTCAAAAGTTGCATTGTCATTCATTTGGTCACTCATGCACCCATCCATTCATTCCACACTTACTGAGTGTTTTGTGTTAAGTACTCTTCTAATGATACCCCAGCCATATTTGTGAGGAAGGACTGTCCATGTTCTCATAGGGTTTGGAATTTAGTGGCAAAAGCAGCATGAATGAAGTAATTATATGTTTGATAAGTGGAGTGAATTATATACGGTGATTAATGGAGTGAAGGAAGAGTGATATTTTCACGTAGCAGGTAGACTGGCCTAATTTGGAGGATCAGGGAAGGCTTCCCTGAAGAAGTGAGAATTGAGTTGAGATTTGAAAGCTAAGTAGGAGTAAGTCAAGCAAACAAAGGGAAAAGAGCATTTCAGGCAAGAGGAACAGAATGTCAAGGACCTTAGGCAGTAGGGTGCCTGCTTGATACATTCAAGGACCTGAAAAAATGCCTGTGTGGCTGGAGCATGGACAACAAAGGCATAGATGGAAGGGATGAGTGGAGTTGGAGGGGGGGGGCAAATATAGAGGTGGGAAGAGGTCAGATGTGTGTCTTCATAAATTTTGTTGAGAATTTCGCTTTTTATCCTAAAAGCAAGAGGAAGCCATGGAATAGGTTGTCCCTTCATTCCTTAGGTCTAGTAAAATCCTTTAATGGTTTTGCCCCCCCTTTCCTATCCTGGCTAACACCACATTAGTGAGGGCTACATTTTCTTTTTTGGGATTACTGTAATAGTCTTTATTGGTGCTTGTACTTTCAGTTTTCATATTCCAATCCAGTGTGTACAGACAGTCATTTCTAGGCTCAAACCAAACTGGTCCTGGACTCATTTCGGTTTGAAGTCATTAGATGCACACTTGTTATTTTTGGACTGAAATGAAATTTGGACTACGGGTTTCCCTCCTCATCCAAAAGTAGAGTATTACTATGAAACTGTTTGTAAACTCAAATGGTATAATGAAAGAGGCAATTACCCTTAAGGTGTCTTGCTAATACATGCACAGAGTAAATCAAGATAAAGTTCAGATGCCATCAGACACAGTTCAGAGCTACGAGCGACTTCACGCTGAGATGCTGAGTGTAAGTTCCCTGGGCCAGAGCTTGGTGGTGCCCCTTGCTGCTTGGGGTGCGCTGCCTCTGTAACAGCTTCCTGCAAAACAAATGCTGAATGCTATTTTCATTTTTTACCTTTTCTCATAAAAATGAAAATCCTCTTGGATTCCCTTCAGTTAGCAAAAATAGGTATTAATATAGGTGTTTTGTAAGAGTGAAGTGGTATAAAGCAAAAAGCAAACTTTTGAATAGCGAGGATACCTGTGTTTATTTTTAAAGTAATTAAAATAGAAAATTCAGTTGTTCACTTGTATCAGCCACATTTCAAGTGCTTAATAGCGACACATGACTAGTGGATATCATATTGGATAGTGCATACATATATTATTTTTGTCATCTCAGAAAGTTCTTTTGGACAGTGATGCTGTGGAGTAAGTTAATAACAGCATTAATTTTGGTAAAATAAGGCTCAAAGATAAGATAACAATGGAATGAAGGAGCCAGCAAAACTAAGAAAACAAATAGAAAATCAGTGAAACTAATAGATTAGAAGGAACAGAATAGTAGACATTGCTGAAAATAAAATTACTGATATTAAAGGAAAGATTTGAGGTTATCTTAAACACAGATGAAAAAAGTTTTAAGAGAAAAGTCAGAATTGGATTGGCACATTTGAAAATGTATGCCACGTTCTCAGAAACTTTGGAGCTTAAAGGACAAAGAATTCTTCAGGTAGGAAAAACAAATTATATTCAAGGGGAGAAGTCAGGCTTGCCTCAGTTTTCTACAACATTTCATGTAATGTCTACAAAGTTCTGAGGGAAGGAAGTGTGGCCTGGAATACATAGGTAGCCCAGGATATTATTCTAATGTAAAGGCAGCAGGTAGGTATTTTCACATGTGAAAAAACTCTAGAAATTCAAGACCTGTGAGTTTATCTGGAAAAACTGCTTGATAGAAAATCTCAGCCAGTTAAAAGTAAGTCAAAATTAAGAATTCAGGAGTGAAGAAGCTTGACAGAAGAATCAATAATGAGTATTAAATCCATTTAAATGCAGAACTAATATTAAATAGCAATATGAATTATGATTACAGAACTAGATATGAAGGTTGTTAACCTGGACAAAATAAAAATAAATCTAGAGATAGAAAAAGGGAAGATTGGGTGGGGGGAATAGTGTCCTCAATCAATAGAAATCTGAAATTGAGACATACATAGTTAAATTTAAAAATAAAGCTTAATGACTGTAAGTGCTTTATGCTTTCTACTTTTTCCTTCTTAGATAACTCTTGTAAAGAAATACTCAAAATTCAAAAATTCCTTCAGCTTGCCTTTCTTTTATTATTTTAAAGTATAGTTAAATTTAATACTATTAAAAGTGGCCTTCCCCCTCCCCCAAATTTCTTCTCTATCCTATCCATATAAGTAACTACATGTAAAGACATTTATAATGATCGCTTAGTATTTCAGTGATAATTTTGGTCAATTTGGGGTTTTGAATGATTTTTCAGAACTTTTGTCTGGAGAGTATTGTTTTTGTAAAAAATATATGCTATGGACAATATATCAAAAAGTGTTAACAGTGGTTAACTCTGGGTAGGAGGAGGAGTTTGTGTTATTGTAATTTTTTTCCTTTTTTTAAAAAGATTTTTTCTTTCTTTCCTTTAAAATTTTTTTCTCTTTAAAAACTTAAAAAAGACAAAAATAATGCTTGAGTATTTCAGAACAGACTAAGCTAGATTTGGAGATGATAGTTGTTAGTTCATGATATAACATGTGGTATAGGAATATAACATGGAAATTCAAAACATGATGATTTCAGAGTTGGTAATCCAGTAGTGAAAGGATAATCTTTAGAAGCAGTAATATTACTATAGAAATTCAAATACATGCATTTTTCATGGGGTATTTAGGGGATTTTTTTTTTTTTTCCAGTTGCTAAGTTGTGTCTGACTCTTTGTGATTCCATGGACTGCAGCATGCCAGGCATCCCTGTCCTTCCCTACCTCCTGGAGTTTGCTCAAACTCACGTCCGTTGAGTCAGTGATGCTATCTAACCATCTAATCCTCTGCTGCTCCCTTCTCCTCTTGCCCTCCATCTTTCCCAGCATCAGGGTCTTTTCTAATGAGCCAGCTCTTCGCATCAGGTGGCCAGAGTATTCAGGGGATAAAATATTTAAAAAACTATCATTTTGTGCCAGAACCAAACACCTTACGAAAATTGTGCGCAGGATGATTTACTCATATAGAAGCATACTTAGCAAGCAAAGTAGAAGCAACATTGATGTATTTTAGTAGGAAGGAATTATCCTGTGTGTGAAATAAAAAGTAAATCTCACATTTCCTGAGGATTTCATGAAATGAGGTCAGAATAAGCAGTAATTATTTCCCCTCTGCATTATGAAAAACTACTTGTCTAGTTGCAAAAAACTGGGAACTATTAAAATAAATGAGACAATTCTGTTGGGTTGAAAATTAGGAAAATAGAGTATAAAGTTTCTAGTTCTGCCTTTCTAATTGGGAGGTTGGGTATAATAATAGACTGAGAAAAGACTGAATATAATACAGACATAAACATTTTAACAACTTAATGACATGGAATATATTACTATTTCTCACCAGTTTTTGTCTCTCTCCCCACCCCTAACTCTCTTCCAGACTCACCAACCTAAGGAGGATGGAGTTTATCTTTTTCAGCCCCACAGTCAACCAGTTAGCTGTCTTTACTTCTCACCTGCCAATCCGGCTCACCTACTGTCACTGAGCTATGATGGCACATTACGCTGTGGGGATTTTTCCAGGGCTGTTTTTGAAGAGGTAAATGTTAATATGTTTACATATTGACCTTAGATGATATTCTAGATTCTTTATGAAATGCCACGTGAATGATTATTATACCATCAGACTGGATGAGCTGGTATGGACAGGGACTTTAGAACTATACTGCCTAAATCCATATCCCGTCTGGTACTATTTGTTTGACCTTGGCAAGTGCCTTTACCTCTTTGTGTCTCAACTTCCTTAGTTTTGAAATGAAACAGTAATACTATTTACCTTACAGGATTGCCACAAGGATGAAGTGAGTTAATGTACTTAAAACAGAGCCTGGCACATGATAGGTTTTTTTCTCTTATTTTTTATTTTTGCAAAAATATTTGAAAGACAATAACCTATTCTTCTGTTTTAAGGCTTAAAACTTGTGTTTTATTCAGGAAAAATATGAGAATGTTATTATATTTTTGTTTATTATTTCTAGCCTTTGCAGGTATGAATTTTGTGAGGCTGAGTCTTAGATGTGACAGAAAAGACTAGAGAGAAATTCATCACATAACAAACAGTACTATAGCACATTATATGTAAAACATATGGCCAGTAATGTAACACAGAAACTATAAAATTTTTTTTGTCTTCTAGCTAAGATTTATCATGTCTTACATGCCATATATATATCTGTTAATAGATTAGCTCAGTTATTTTTGTCTGGTGAAGTTAGAATGAAATGCTGCAATTGGATGTGATAAAATTGTACTCTGGCCAAAAATGGACACCCAGGCGATTTCATTCAGAACATCTTAGGCCAGGTTTATTCATAACCACCTCTTGAGGATAAGGTCTTTTCCTGGGCTAATGTAGCCCCTATGAGGTCAGATTAAGTTGAAGTCTGTTTAAGAATAGTTGAAAGATGTTAGGCTCATACTTGTGACTATCCACCTGCCTAGAGATACTCTACCAAGATAAACAGACTTTACCCCTTGAAGGTTTTCTAATCCATTTGACCTCTGGTTGGGTAGGCCAGAAGCTTCCAAAGGCCTGAGGAATCCTCACAATATTTGATCCTAGTGATTACATTTGGTCTCCTACTTAGATATCTACTACTTAATGCTTAAAACAAACATGTCATTTCAAGTGAGCTTTCACATTTGCTTATTAACCATATTAGATTGTCTCGTTAAGAGAATTCTTATAAATTAAACCCTTTTTCAATGTGAATTTTAATCTTTGTGAAGTTTAGCATGGTTTAGATGTAGGTTTTCACCCTTTAACTTACCTTGAATGGAACTTTTGAAGTTTTTAGACATCCTCAGTATTAGGGCAATTTTATATGTGATAAACAGTGAAGAAAACACAGTATCACCACTGTTATGATTTATCATCATAAATACTAATTGATGATCTAATTTTATGTATGCCTTAATTTTTTATGTAAACTGGTACTCAAAATTAACACATTCTGATGTCTTTGTAATCATTCTAATGTTCTGTGTACAGATTATTCATAATTACTTATAGGAGTTTTTCTTAATACATATATTTATTGAAGCATAGTTGACTTACAGTGTTTCAGGTTCACAGCAAGGTGATTCAGTTATACATATATACATATTATTTTTCAGATTATTTTCCATTATAGGTTATTAAAAAATATTGATTATAGGTCTCTGTGCTATACAGTAAACCTTTGTTACTTGTTGCATCTATTTTTTTTAAATTAGAAATCTAGCATTCTCTTCATACTAAGTCAAACAAGTGGAATCAAAATGTCATAAATTTTTTACTTAGGTGAAAATTCATAAGTTTTCTAAAATACACATATATATATGGATACAAGAGCTTTTGTGCTATGCTTGATAAAGGCTTGAGAGAGAACAAAAGAAAAAAAAGATGGAGAAATTGGAAAACCTAAACTGAATGAAATGGAGCACTGAGTATGAAATAGAAAAAGTGAAACAAACTAGATGAAAGTAAAAGATCATCATATAGTCCAGTTGGATTTAAACATGGCTGCTCATTAGAAACATATCTGGAGCTTTGGACAAAAAAGCAATACCTAGGCATTTGTAATTATGATATGCATCTGGATTTTAAAAAGTGATTATAGGTTTTTCTATTAAATGGTAGCTTTGGTGATAGAGAATTCTATTATTTTTCTGTTGATCAATCACGATACAATGGTATTAAGTGAGTGATAGTTCAGTTCAGTTGCTTGGTTGTGTCCAACTCTTTGTGACTCCATGGACTGCAGCACTCCAGACTTCCCTGTCTATCACCAACTCCTGGAACTTACTCAGACTCATGTCCATCAAGTCAGTGATGCCATCCAACCATCTCATCCTCTGTTGTCCCTTTCTCCTCCTGCCTTTGATCTTTCCTAGCATCAGGGTCTTTTCCAATGAGTCCATTCTTCACATCAGGTGGCCAAAGTATTGGAGCTTCAGCATCAGATATGCAGCATCAGTCCTTCAATGAATATTCAGGACTGATTTCCTTTGGGATGGACCAGTTTGATCTCCTTGCAGTCCAACCTGTCCAACCCGCTGTTTTTTCCTAGCATCAGGATCTTTTCCAGTGAGTCATCTCTTTGCATCAGATGACCAAAGTGTTGGAGCTTCTGCTTCAGCATCAGTCCTTCCAATGAATATATACAGGGTTGATTTCCTTTAGGATGGACTCGTTTGATCTCCTTGTAGTCTAAGGGATTCCCAAAAGTCTTCTCCAGTACCACAATTTGAAAGCATCAGTTCTTCAGTACTCAGCCTTCTTTATGGTCCAACTCTCACATTTGTACATGATTACTGGAAAAACCGTATCTTTGATTATACAGATCTTGTCGGCAAAGTGATGTCTCTCTGCTTTTTAATGTGCTGTCTAGGTTTAAAAGACAGCAAGCGTCTTTTAAATTCATGGCCATTGTCATCGTCTACAGTGATTTTGGAGGCCAAGTAAATAAAATCTGTCATTATTTCCACTTTTTCCCCTTCTCCTTGCCATGAAGTGATAGGACTGGATGCCATGATCTTAGAGTTTTGAATGTTGGGTTTCAGGCCAGCTTTTTCCACTCTCCTCTTTCAGCCTCATCAAGAGGCTCTTTAGTTCCTTTTTACTTTCTGCCATTAGAATGGTATTATCTGCATATCTGAGGTTGTTGATATTTCTCCTGGCAATCTTGATTCCAGCTTGTGCTTCATCCAGTCTGGCATTTCGCATGATATACTCTGCATATAAGTTAAATAAGTAAGGTGACAGTATAAGCCTTGTCATACTCCTTTCTTAAGTTGGAACCAGTAAGTTGTTCCATGTCTGGTTCTTACTGTTGCTTCTTGACCCTCATACAGGTTTCTCAGGAGAGAAACCATCTCTTATATCAATGTATGGCAAAAACCACTACAATATTGAAAAGTAATTAGCCTCCAACTAATATGAATAAATGAAAAAAAATTAAAAAAAAAAAAAAGAATTTTCCATAGTTTGTTGTGATCCAAACAAAGACTTTAGTGTAGTCAGTGAAACGGAAGTAGCTGTTTTTCTGTAATTCCCTTGCTTTCTCTATGATCCAATGAATGTTGGCAATTTGATCTCTGGTTCCTCTGCCCTTTCTAAACCTAGCTTGTACATCGGAAAGTTCTCTATTCATATACTGCTGAAGCCTAGCTTAAAGGATTTTGAGCATAACTTTACTAGCATGTGAAATGAGTGCAGTTGTACAGTAGTCTGAACATTCTTTCTCATTGCCCTTCTTTGGGATTGGAATGAAAACTAACCTTTTCCAGTCCTGTGGTCACTGCTGACATATTTTCCAAATTTGCTGACATATTGAGTGCATCACTTTAACAGCATCATTTAGGATTTTAAATAGCTCAGCTGGAATTCCATCACCTCCACTAGCTTGTTTGTAAGTAATGCTTCCTAAGGCCCACTTGACTTTACATACTAGGGTGTCTGGCTCTAAGTGAGTAACTGTACCATTTTGGTTACCTGGGTCATTAAAATGTTTTTTTTTTTTTTGTATAGTTCTTCTGTGTATTCTTATCGCCTCTTCTTAATCTCTTCTGCTTCCATTAAGTCCATATTGTTTCTGTCCTTTATTGTGCCCATCCTTGAATGAAATGTTCCTTTGATATCTTCAGTTTTCTTATAGAGATCTTTAGTCTTTTCCATTCTGTTGATTTCCTCTACTTCTTTGCATTGTTCATTTAAAAAGGCCTTTTTATCTCTCCTTGCTGTTCTCTGGAACTCTGCATTCAGTTGGGTATATCTTTCCCTTTCTCCCTTACTTTTCACTTCTCTTCTTTCCTCAGCTGTATGTAAAGCCGCCTCAGAAAGCGATTTTGCCTTTTTGCATTTCTTTTTCTTCTGGATGGTTTTGGTCACTGCCTCTGGTACAGTGTTACAAACCTCTGTCCATAGTTTGAAGGACTATGGCACTCTGTCTACCAGATAGAATACCTTGAATCTATTCTTCACTTCCCCTGTATAATCATACGGGATTTATTTAGGTCACATCTGAATGGTCTAGTGGTTTTCCCTACTTTCTTCAAGTTAAGTATGAATTTTGCTATAAGGAACTGATGATCTGAGCCACAGTCAGTTCCAGGTCTTGTTTTTGCTGACTATATAGAGTTTCTCCATCTTTGTCTGCGAAAAATATAATCAGTCTGATTTCAACATTGACTATCTGGTGATGTCCATGTGTAGAGTGGTCTCTTGTGTTGTTGGAAGAGGGTTTTGCTGTGATCAGTGCATTCTCTTGGCAAAACTATTAGCCTTGCACTGCTTCATTTTGTACTCGAAGACCAAACTATCCTGTTACTCCAGGTATCTCTTGACTTCCTACTTTTGCATTCCAGTCCTCTATGATGAAAAGGACTTTTTTTTTTTTTTTTTGGTGTCAAATCTACAAGTTCTTGTAGGTTTTCATAGAACTGTTGAGCTTCTTTGGCATAAGTGGTTGGGGCATAGACTTGGATTATTGTGATGCTGAATGGTTTGCCTTGGAAATGAACCAAGATTATTCTTTCATTTTTGAGATTGTACGCAAGTACTGCATTTCAGACTCTTTTGTTGATTATGAGGACTACTCCTTTTTTTGTAAGGAATTCTTGCCCACAGTAGTAGATACAATGGTCATCTGGATTAAATTTGCCCATTCCTGTCCATTGTAGTTCACTGACTCCTAAGTTATCCTAAGATTAAAAAAAAAAAAAAAATTCTAGTATGTCAGTGTTGTGAACTAAGTCATAGTTTAAAGAACATGGTGAGAGTGAAGTTTATGGTATAGGAAATACTACATCTCAGTAAAACTGTAAAAAGAAATTAAGAAGGGGAAAAAAAAAGGACAGTGAGCCAAACCAAACCCACGTGCAGACTTGATTCCATCAACAGACAGCTGTTAGATGCCTTGAAGTTGAGGCAGAGGTGTCAGTAGTTAAAGCTTTAGGCTCCTGGTTTGTGGCTGAGCTTTGTTGGTCTAGTAAAATGGTGTCAAGGGTAAATAGCATCATTTTGGGGATTCTCGATCTGTAGATCAATCTTGCCATCTCCTGCTTTAGTGTGTCCAATTTACCTTGATTCATGGACCTAGCGTTCCAGGTTCCTATGCAATACTCTTCTTTGCGGCGTTGGACTTTACTTTCACCACCAGACACATCCAAAACTGAACATCATTTCTGCTTTGGCCCAGCCACTTCATTCTTTTTGGAGCTATTAGTAATTGCTCTCTGCTCTTCCCTCATAGCATGTTGGACCCTTTCTGATATGGAGGGGGGCGGTGTCTGTCTTCCGGTGTTCTATCTTTTTGCCTTTTTATACTGTTCATGGGGTTCTCCTGACAAGAGTACTGGAGTGGGTTGCCATTTCCTTCTCCAGTGGACCGTATTTTGTCAGAACTCTCCAGTGTGACCTGTCTGTCTCGGGTGGCCCCGCACAGCATGATTCATTGAGTTAAACAAGCTTCATTGAGTTAAACAAGCCCCTTCACCACGACAAGGCTGTTGTTCATGATGGAGATTTGCTTATTAGTAATTATTGTAATTATTTAAAGAATTGTCTATTTGGATCTTTTGCCTGTTTTTAATTGGGTTATCTGTGTTTTTAGTATTGAGTTGTCAAAGTTCTCAACTTATTTATGTTTTTAAAATCAGGTTTATTGAGGTATACAATACATACTGTAAAACTTACCTATTTTAGGTGTGCAGTTTTATGAATTTTGGCAAACTTATGTAACCACCACTGCAGTCAAGATACAGAAAATTTCCATCACCTGAAAAATTACCTCATAATTCTTTGCAGTTAGTCCTCTCCTCTTTCCCAAAGCCCTCGGAAAACCACTGATGTTACTACTGCCCATATAATTTTTAAAAAAATTTTTATTGGAGCATAGTGGATTTACAGTGTTATGTTTCAGATGTACAGCACAGTGAATCAGTTACACATATACATATTATCTGCTCTTTTTTTTAAAATTCTTTTCCCATATAGACCTTTACAGAATATTGAGTACAGTTCTCTGTGCTATATAGCAGGTTCTTATAGTTATCTATTTTATATATATTAGTGTGTATATGTCAGTCCCAATTTATCCATCTCCCCCATCTCCTGGTAAACACAAGTTTATTTTCTACATTCATGCCTCTACTTCTGTTTTGTAAATAAGTTCATTTGTACCCATTTTTTAGGTTCCACATGTAAGCAATATATGATATTTGTCTGTATCTGATTCACTTCACTCAGAATGCAATCTGTAGGTCCATCCATGTTGCTGCAAGTAGCATTAGTTTGTTCTTTCTTGTGGCGGACTAATATTCCATCAGGGTGTTCTGGTGGCCTAGATGGTAAAGACTGCCTGCAGTGCAGGAGACCTAGGTTCGATCCCTGGGTTGGGAAGAACCCCTGGAGAAGGGAATGGCTACCCACTCCAGTATTCTGGCCTGGAGAATTCCATGGACTTTATAGCCCATGGGGTCACAAAGAGTCAGACATGACTGAGTGACTTTCACTGAAACTGAATATTCCATCGTATATATGTACCACATGTTCTTTATCCACTCCACTGTGGATGCACCATTTAGGTTGCTTCCATGTCTTGGCTGTTGTGAACACTGGGGTGCATATATCTTTTTGAGTTTCAATTTGTACTTCAATTGAGTAGAAATCAAATTCAATCCATTTCCTAGTAAGTTTCAGAGTAGATCTGCAACTGAGGTTTATTGGGTTTAAGAGATTTGGGATGTAGCCCCAACATGGGTGGATGGGCTGTTTGATTGCAGACAAGTCTTAGAGTTGATCAGTGCCTTGATTCCATCTCTGCCAAAGAGGATGACCATTTTGTCCTGTGCTTCCTGTGGGGATGATGGGAGGATAAATGAGGTATTTGGGGTAAAGTGTTTTGTTGCTTTTTAAACAAAGAATCCATGCATTGGCTTTTTTTAAAAGAAGATTGTTACTTAAGTTAATTGTTCCTTATATCCTTAGGTATATAGAGATGAAAGAAGCAGCTTTTCCTCCTTTGACTTCTTGACAGAAGATGCCTCCACTTTAATAGTAGGTCACTGGGATGGAAGTATGTCACTAGTGGATAGGCGGACTCCTGGAACTTCTTGTGAGAAACTTCTCAAATCTTCTTTGAGCAAAATAAGAACTGTTCATGTGCACCCAGTGCATAGACAGTATTTTATCACTGCGGGATTAAGGTATGTTCTTCATAAAATTTTATGATATAGATCTTTTAACATTAGGAATAATGTTTTAGTTTGATTGACAAAAGACTTTTTTGTGATACCCACTGACCAAATAATTTTCCTTTCTATGCTAATTTGAGGGTGTTTTTTGTTGTTTTTTTTTTTTTTTGAGTTTTTTTGTGATTCTTTAAAATGAGATTTAATACATAGTGAAAATATTGAGACTTTGGGACTCTGTGGGAGAAGGTGAGGGTGGGATGAAACAAATATACGTTTTTGTTTTCCTTGGTCTCGTGCATTTACTTCAGTCTTTTGAGAAGAAAATCTGTAAAAAATACAAGTTAAATGGGACCTGCAGTTTCTTAGTCTGTGTTAACTTTTTTCTTGAAGAGATGAGAAAACCAGCTAGAATCTTTTCTATCTATACCCACCTGCTCACATATATATGCTATAATTTTGGAATTTTTCTAATTTTTAATCTATACCCATGTTTTTAAAATTAATACCGAAAAAGAAATTAATACCGAAGATTCGAGGGGCCTGTCTTAACTGTTCTTCAATGTAGTGTGTATTTGAGTGTCTAATTTACGTTCCGTGCTGTTGTAGAGGCTTACTCCGTGTACTGTGATAACACTGAGAGTTATTCCTCCTGTTACAGGGATATTCATATTTATGATGCAAGATGCCTGAATCGCAGTAGAAACCAGCCTTTGATTTCTTTAACTGAACACACAAAGAGCATCGCTTCAGCCTATTTTTCACCTCTTACTGGTAACAGAGTAGTAACCACATGTGCTGACTGCAAGCTGAGGTAAATTGGGAAGACAGAAATACGTCGTTAAGAGTCTGTAGTTACTTAGTTAACCAGTAGCTTTGTTTACTATTACTCCTTATTACATCACTAGTGTTAATTGTTTTGTAGCCATGTCTAGGTTCCCAAAGATCAACGACCTGTACTTAATGGCATTTCAGCAGTTTTGGAATCTGTAAATTTCCTTGAGATTGGCAAGGAAGGTCTGTAACTACCCTGGGGAGTGATGTCAGGTTTTCCTTTTAGCACTGAAATCTAATGAAATCAGGCTTGTGATAGCTTGTGTGAAAGTCACTCGGTCGTGTCCAGCTCTGTGACCCCATGGATTGTAACCTGTCAGGCTCCTCTGTCCATGGGATTCTCCAGGCCACATACTGGAGTGGGTAGCCTTTCAGGGGATCTTCCCAACCCAGGGATTGAACCCAGGTCTCCCGCACTGCAGGCAGATTCTGTACCAACTGAGCTACCAGGGAAGCTTTTCTGTGTGATATCTTGGATAGAAGATAATTTTAGCATAGGAAGACGCTCTTACTCTGGGGATAGTGGGATCCCTTCCACAAGTCAAGTGCTGAACTGAAGTTGCAGAGCCCTTGGCCATGGGCAGGCAGAAAAGATAGCAAAAACTGGGTTTCTGTTGGATAAATTGGATAAAATTGGATAAAATTTTATGGTTTTAGCTTTGGTACCTTTCTATAGCTACTACCTAAAAATGGATTTTAAAATGTAACATAAGCCAGTTGAACAAAAATAGAAAATAATGCCAATTTTTTAAAATGTGGAGAATGTTAATGCAACCATGAAGGAAATAAGTTTGTTCTCTTCTAAAATCCCCAATTTTGCTTAACATTGCAAGCAGTTCTCAGTTTATGAGACTTTTACCTTAAGTGATTTTGGAATGTGTTGATTATTCACTCAACAAGTGTCTGTTGAATGCATACTATGGGCTGGGCTCTAGAAAACCACCTAATTTCTGTTTAGACCCATATACTGGGAAGAGCGTGGTTTATGGTGTGTAACAGGAGCCCTGTTAATTCCTAGTAAAGTCTGTGAGCATTACCAGGTAGTATATTGAGAGATTTAATCACTGGGCAGTGTCAGCCCAGTGTCCCCTTTCCACCCATGCCATTTTCTTTGTCTTAAAGGCCACTTAATTGTCCCATTCCTGTTCCTTTGCACTGCAAACTTTACTCTTGTGATTTGGCTTTCTGGTAATCTAATTAGTTAATAAGTTCTAGTGCCAAGAAATGGCAGTGGGATAGCTAGGCACAAGGAGAAGGGCGAGGTGGTGATGACATGGCTACTTTCTGCCAGGGTGCCTCCTGGAGGCTTCTGAGCTCCTCCAGTTGCCCCGAGAGTTCCTCCCCTTAGTTACTGGCCAGTCAGTCTTGCCAGAGCCTGGAAGTGACAATATGACGCCCTCAACTGATAAGTCTCGTGGGGAAATTGCTCTTGATACATGCCTGCACTTCTAGGTTATTTGTGCATTTTCAGATGACATCTGTAATGTATGACCTATATTACTGTGGATCTGATTATAGAGTCTGGATTATCACTGTAGAATGTACATTTAAGTTTGGAATAATAGTGTTTAAATAGTTTCCACACTAAACTCTAAGCACTGAATTTTACGATATTCTTTGTCACTTTTATAAATATATTAGCTAACTGAGGTTTGTTAGAGCCTGATCCTATATATTTTAAAACAACAACCATTTCATATCATGAACCAATGAAAAGGTTGTTAAATACCCTGATGATATTTCAGAAAAATCTCAAGAAACAATAAAAAGAGTGTGCTTCTTTATTCTTGCTGTTTATTTTGCAGAATCTTTGACAGCAGCTGTATATCCTCGAAGATTCCTCTTATCACCACTATCAGGTCAGTTTCCATATGCCAAATAATGTGGACCCTGGGTTACTATGAGCTCTTTATTGGACTGCATACATTAGACATCTGATTATCAAAGAGATGTATAGGTCTGATTTTATATTACAGTGTTCCTGGTTACTTGTTCCTATCCCATCCAGAAGGGTTCTTGCTTCCAGGTTGCCTGTGTCTACAAAAAGGTTCTGTCTCTTTTAGTCTGTAGCTATTCTCTGCCTCCAAGTGGTTATTTTTGGTTAAAGTGAATGACTTTATTCAAAAACTGAATTACTCATGTTATTGTATTGAGACTAACTTGCTCGTGAGGCTAGCTGAGGCACTCTTTATTTGCGCCTGTTTGTTCTGGGCTTAGCTTCCCCATCTTCCTATTTCTTTGTTTGGTTATCCTCTTTTTGCATCTGCTGCTTTTAATATATGTGTTGTACATCAAACTACTCAGTGTCTACTTCCTACACATACTTCTTTATCAGCATTTATAAAGTTGGGGACAGGGTATGCAATATATGTTAACTGTTGCTTCATGTATAGAGGTTATATATGGAGACAGCCGTGCCAGCCCACTCCAGTACTCTTGCCTGGAAAATCCCATGGCTGGAGGAGCCTGGTAGGCTGCAGTCCATGGGGTCGCAGAGTCGGACATGACTGAGCGACTTCACTTTCACTTTTCACTTTCATGCATTGGAGAAGGAAATGGCAACCCACTCCAGTGTTCTTGCCTGGAGAATCCCAGGGACAGCGTAGCCTGGTGGGCTGCCGTCTATCGGGTCACACAGAGTCAGAAACGACTGAAGCGACTTAGCAACAACAGCAGAGGCTATATTTAATATGCTTATTTTCTTTTTCATAGAATTTCCCCTCTTCGTTTCCTTTTTCAAACTTTATTAACTCTAGTTTATTGACTTCTAGTGTGTATTTAAAAAAAAATTATCTAGGGTGATGATTTTGGGGTCAGTAGAGATAGGTCATTGAATGGCAGTGGGAAATGTGGTTCTCCATTGTTCATCCTTCTTTAATAAGAAAGGGCTGTTGGTGTTGCAATGTAGAGAATAAGAGGGCAGTGCTTTGTTTTTTGCTTTGGAGAGCAGTGAAGAGCCCCACATATATTTAAATTGTTTTTTTACCTTATTTTTAGTTGTGATTATAAACACAAAACAGTAAGTCAGCCACCTTAACTATTTGTATGTATACAGTTCATTAGCATTAGGTGTGATCACGTTGTTGTGCAACAGAGTTCTAGAATTTTTTTATCTTGCAAAACTGAACCTGGCCCATGAGACATTAATTCCGCTCTCCCTCTTTTCTAGATTGTGGCAGACATCTGTCTAGTTTGCATTTCTATGATTTTTACTACTTTAAATATTTCATATGAGTGAAATCATATAGTATTTGTTTTTTTGTGATTGGTTTATTTCACTTAGCATAATGTCCTCGATGTTCATCCATGTTTTAGCATGTAACAGGATCTCCTTCCTTTTTAAAGGCTGCATAATAACTCCATTGCACGTATATGCCATATTTTTTTTTATCCATTCACCTCTTGATGGACATTTGGGTTGTTTCTACCTCTTGGCTATTGTGAACAATGCTACAGTGAACAAATGGGTGTAAAGGTATCTCTTGAAGATCCTACTTCGAATTCTTCTGGATAATACCCAGAAAGGAGATTTTAATGGATCATCTGATAATTCTATTTTCAATTTTTTGAGGAACGTCTATACTGTTTTTCCAGTGCCAAACCATTTTACATTCCAGGAGTGCACTAGGGTTCTAATTTCTCTTTATCAATACTTATCCTGATGATTGTGAGGTAATATATCATTGTGATTCTGATTTGCATTTCTCTAATGATTAGTGATGATAAACATCTTTTCATATGCTTATTGACCATTTGTCTATCTTCTTTGGAAAATTGTCTATTTAGGTCTTTTGCTTATTTTTTTTCTTATTTTTGAATTATATCATTTTTGTTGTTGAGTTATAGGAATTCCTTACATATTCTGCATATTGGTCCCTTATCAAATATATGATTCTCAGATGTTTTCTACCATTTTGTGGTTGCCTTTTCAGCCTGTTGATTGTTTCCTTTGCACAGTTTATAAGTATGATGTAGATTTGTCTATTTTTGCTTGTGTTGCCTGTACTTTTGGTGTCATATCCAAAAAATCATTGCTAAATCCAGTGTGCTGAAACTTTCCCCTGTGTTTTCTTCTATGTTTTATTAAGAGTTCCAAGTCTTAGGTATAGGTCTTAAATCAACTTTGAGTTGATTTTAGTATATAGTATAAGGTTATGGTGGTTTAGTCACTACGTCATCTATGACTCTTGTGACCCCATGGACTGTAGCCCACCAGGCTTCTCTGTCCATGGGATTTTCCAGGCAAGAATACTGGAGTGGGTTGCCATTTTCTCCTCCAGGGGATCTTCCCGACCCAGGGATAAAACCCCCACCTCCTACATTGCAGGCAGATTCTTCACCACTGATCCATCAGGGTTACTGTCCAGTATTATTCTTTTGCATGTGGATATCCAGTTTTGCCAGCAGCATTTTTGAAGGGACTCTCCTTTCCCCATTTTGTGGTCTTGGCACCCTTGTTAAGCATCATTTGGCCAGGAACGTGCGAGTCTCCTTGTGGGCTCTCTGCCCCACCCCCTGGTCCACAGTGTCTGTCTTCATACCAGCTCCATGCTGTCATGGTGTCTGTTGCTTTGTGTAGTATATTTTTTGAAGTCAGGATATATGAGGCCCCCAACTTTGTTGTTCTTTTAAAGATTATTTTGGCTATTTGAAATCCCTTGAGCTTTCATATTAATTTTAGGATTGTTTTTTTCTATTTCTGTAAAACATGCCTTTGGGATTGATTGCATTGGTTGAATTCTATAGATCACTTTGGGTAGTACAGACATTTTAACAATATTGAGTCTTCTAATCCACAGACAATTTATTTGTGTCTTTGTTTGTATCTTATTTGTGTCTTTCCATTTATTTGTGTCTTTTTTTTTTTGTTTTGTGGCTTCCCTGGTAGCTCAGAGGATAAAGCGTCTGCCTGCAATGCAGGAGACCTGGGTTCAATCCCTGAGTTGGGAAGATCCCCTGGAGAAGGAAATGGCAACCCACTCCAGTATTCTGGCCTGGAGAATCCCATGGACAGAGGAGCCTGGCGGGCTACAGTCCACAGGAGAGCAAAGAGTCGGACACAACTGAGCGACTTCACTTTGTTTTAGTAATGCTTTGCAGTTTTCAGTGTACAGATCTTTCACATCTTTGGTTAAATTTATTCCAAAATATTTTGTTCTTGTTGATGTTATTACAGATGGGATTTAAAGAAATATATTTATTTATTTTTGACTATGCTGGATTTTTGTTGCTTTGGGCAGGCTTTCTCCAGTTGTGGCGAGCAGGGGCTACGGTACATGGGCTTCTTATTGTGGTAGCTTGTTGAGCATGGGTTCTAGAGCACAGGTTCAGTAGCTGTGGTGCACATTCTTTGTTGCCCCATGGCATGTGGATTCTTAACCACTGGACCACCAGGGAAGTCCTGGAGTTGTTTTCCCTTCTGTATTGGTCATTGTTGGTGTGTAGTAATGCAACTGATTTTTGTGTGTTGATTGTATCCTGCAAATTTGCTGAGATTTAGTTTTAACTCTGTGTGTGTGTGTGTGTGTGTGTGTGTGTGTGTGTGTGTAGTCTTTAATTCTGCCCAGTTTTCTAGTTCTACCGAATTTCTAGTGTTAAATATGTTGAATAGACGGCAAGAAAGGCATCTTTGCCTTTTACCAGATCTTACAGGAAAAGCTTTCAGTCTTTCGTCATTGAGTATGATGTTAGCTGTGCGCCTTTAACATATGACCCCTATTTTATTATGTTGAGATAGTTTCTGTCTATTCCTAGTTTGTTGAGTGTTTATCATGAAAGGGTACTGAATTTTGTCAGATGGTTTTTCAGTACCAGTTGAGAGGATCTTATGATTTTTGTCCTTCTTTCTGTTTATGTGGTATGTCAATTAATTGGGTTTTGTGTTTTGAACCTTCCTTGCATTCCAGGTATAAATTCAACCTAGTCATGGTGTATAATGTGCTGTTTAATTTTTATGCTTTTAATTTTGTGCTTTTAATGTGCTGTTTGAATTTTTTTGCTGGTATTTTCTTGAGAATCTTAACACCAGTATTCATCAGGAATATTCGTCTGTAGGGCTTTTTTTTTTTTTTTTTTTCTCCCAGTAGGGTCTTTGTCTGGCTTTGGTATTAGAAGTGTTTGCCTCATAGAATGAGTTCAGACGTGTTCCTTCCTCTTCAGTCTTTTGAAAGAGTTTGAGGAGCATTTGGTGTTGATTCTTACTTAAATGTTACATAGAAATCTTTAGTGAAGCCATCTGGTCCTGGGCTTCCTTTGATGGGAAGTTTTTGGTTATTGTTTTAATCCCCTTACTAGTTATAATTCTAGTTAGATTTTCTATTTCTTCATGATTTAGTCTTGGTAAATTTTATGTGTTTGGGAATGTATTAATTTCTTCTGGATTGTCCAGTTTATTGGTGTATGATTGTTCATAGTATTATAATCCTTTTTATTTCTGTAACATAAGTTGTAATGACCCACTTTCATTTCTTATCTTAGTTATTTGCACTTTATATTTTCTTAGTCTAGCTTGCCAGTTTTTTTCTCTTAAAAAAACCAACTATTAGTTTATTTTTTCTATTGTTTTTGTATTCTCTAATTCTTTTACCTCTAATCTTTATTATTTCCTTCCTTCTGCTAACTTTTGGTTTTGATTATTCTTCTTTTTCCAGTTCTTTGAGATGTAGTTAGAGTGTTGATTTTGAGATCTTTCTTCTTTTTTAATGTTTACTGTTAAAAATTTCCCTCTGCTTTCATAGCTCCCATAGATTTTGGTAGTTGTGTTTTCATTTTTATTTGTGTACAGATATCTTCTAATTTCCCTTGTGATTTTTTTTCTTTGAGCCCCCAAAGTACGTTTTACCTTAAGGTTGTATAGACTATAAAATGATTTCAGGGTTTGGTTATTAGGGGAATACAAATATGGGAAATAGATTCTGTTAAACAGCAATAACTTAGATCGTATATTTCTTTATTCTAGGTCTTGTATTTGCATGTGCTAAAAAAAAAAGGAGGGGAGTGCATTGAGTTAGGAAACAGTGAACAAAAAGTGCCATTTCAGTATGTTTAGTGACCATCCACTGAACACAAACCACTGTACTCAGCACTGGAGGTTCAAAAATGCAGACAACATCTCTCTCCCGAGTTTCAGTCTTGTAGGAAGGATAAGATTAGGTCGTCGATGACTCAGTAACTTGAAACTTGGCATAGAAAACCAGCATTTAGGAGCAATGCCATCTTTACCCTCTGCCCATGCTATTTTGAGTTATTTAACACTCATTGTCTTTCAAAAAAATTGTTTTTTCATTAGGCACAACACCATCACTGGGCGATGGCTGACCAGGTTCCAAGCTGTGTGGGACCCTAAACAGGAAGACTGTGTCATAGTTGGCAGCATGGCCCATCCACGGCGAGTGGAAATCTTCCACGAGACAGGAAAGTGGGTGCACTCTTTTCTGGGTGGAGAATGCCTTGCCTCTGTGTGTTCTATCAATGCTATGCACCCAACTCGGTATATTTTGGCTGGAGGTAATTCCAGTGGGAGGGTACATGTTTTTATGAATTAAGAAAGTTGTGGAGTTTTTGGTTTGGAAACACCAATTTGTTCAAATTAATCTGTCTAAGGAGCCTAGTAATTCATGTGGCTTAGTCTGTTTACTTGGTAATATGTACTATTTAGCGAATTTAAACTTGCTTTGTAAATAAGAATTATGAGCAGAATGTACTCTTAGGAAGAGGGAGGCCTTGGAGGTTGTTTCTGTAGGATGGGGAGGGCCTTGGAGGGGTGACTGTGATGCCTTCAGTACTTTTAACCAGGCAGAATGTTGAGAAATTCTCGTTATAAATTACAAAGCTTTGAGTGATCAGTGTTTTGGTTTTGTTGCCTTGATTCTATAGTCATATATAGATTTGTGGTTTATTTTACAGTTTGAAATACATATTTATTTCTAGACTTATATACACTGGAAGGGATCCTGAAAGGTTATGTCATCTGAGTGATTTTGAAACTTTTAATTTTTTAAACTGAGCACTTTTTCCCCCTTGCCTCTAAATTAAATCTTACATGAAATCCCAAGATAATTGCTGAGAAGCTGTGGTTCACTTGGGCAGGGCCTGGGTCCCTGTGTTGACCTTCTCCCCACTGCCCTCCTCTCCATGACTCCTGAGACACAGCCAGGGAGTCCCAGGGCTTGTAGGCACAGGGATGGAATATACTAATCCCTGTCACCCAGTGTGAGATTACCTTCAGACCACTGTTTCCCAGACTCTGGGTTGTAGCTATTGATGTAAGTTAAGTGACCATGACCAGTGTCTAAAAAAATGAAAAGGAGATGAATAGTATAGAATAGCAAACATAATTAGAACAAATATTCTTTTGTGAAGCTTAGTTCCATATACATACATAGCTATAGGTATACATGCATATGTATTTTATGATGTAAAATGTATTTCTTTATTACTATGGTACTGTGGGTCATGGTTAAAGAAGAGCTCCTGCCTTAGAAGGCCCCAGCCAGCTTTATGTGTCCTTGTCTTTTAAACTCTCCAGAGGAGATTTAGTAGCCTGGTAAAGTGTTATGGAATACCATTTCTGGCATTTATTCATTAAAAATGTTTGTTTTCAGAAGCTGTGGCAACTTGAATGTGTCTGTTGTTGGACACTACTAAATCAGCAACTGAGATTACTGTGTGTTATTATCTATCCAACATTTTTTGTTGTTCTTCATTGCCAAATGACTACTGAAAGACTGTTGTAAATACTTTCAGCAATATGCCTGATTTCTAAGAGGATTTTTTCAGAATTGTATGTCACAGAAATAAAGTGATATATATAATTTCCTTGAATAACTTTTTTTTTTCTTTTTTAATATTTATTTCTTTGGCTGGGCCACGTCTTAGTTGTGGCATGCAGGATCGTCAGTCTTCATTGCAGTATGCAGGATTTTTAGCTGCATTTTGTGGGATGCAGTTCCCTGACCAGGGATTGAACCTGGACCCCTGCATTGCGAGCACAGTGTCTTAACCACTGGACCACCAGGGAAGTTCCAACGTTTTTCTTAATTTCCTTCTCTGTAATTAAAGACTAAATAAGTTTTGAAGCTTATTAAAAGGTTATGGGTATTTATAAGGAATAGGGCTTCTCTCTTTTCTTGGTGCTGGAATACAAGAATTGATAAGCAAGGTGGAAATATTAATTTATGAAATACAAACTAAGGCTCTGTGAAGTTGTACAGGTGCATGTGCTTAAATGCTCAGTTCTATCAGACTCTTTGTGACCTCCTCTGTCCATGGGATTCTCTCAGCAAGAATACTGGAGTGGGTTGCCATTTTCTCCTCCAGGGGACCTTCCTGACCCAGGGATCGAACTAGAACTCGCACCTCTTAATGTCTCACTGCATTGGCGCCACCTGGGAAGCCCTGTGTGAGGTTGAGGTATGTTATAAACTGTTCTGGAAATAGTTAAATGAAGACTTTAGGCTCCCTTTCCCTTTTCTACACCAGTTAATTTTATAGATTCTAGTCGTGGCTGGTTCTGTGGGAATTGTTCTTTTTCTTAACATGTTGAAAACTACTCTTAATCAAATTAGTACTGTCATTTAAGCCTTGAATACGTCATGGTAATTGCCTGGTTTCTGCTATAAATGTTAGAAAATTCTTGATGTTTCTCACTTTTGTGGTCTCTCTTGCCATTGTAGGTTCATAAACTGTGGGTTCATAAACTGTGCTATTTATATCCATTCCAGAGTTCCGTCTTCTTGAGGCAGTGCAGGAAGGAGAGTGAGTGGGGGCCTGTTTCTTCACAGTAAGCGCTATACTGAAACAATTGTCTAAATCTAGAAAGCACATAAAGGACAGTTGTCTCCCTTCGGACATGCTTAAATGTATTCTGTTGTGAAAGGCACTTTTCCCAGAGACTTGCTTAAAGTCAAGTGGCTTCTGTAATTATGTGTATGTTATGTTTGCACTCTCTTCTTTCCGGATAAACCTTTTGTGTTAGTTGGCCTTTATGATATCTCATAACCACGTAAGCTCTGAATTCTACTGGTGTTATTTTCTTTGAGATGCCTGACTTCTTTTTTTAATGTGACATTGAGGAGGAAGGAGATGATCTCATTTGGGGTGAGTGGAGACTTGGTCAGACTAAGAGAAACTGCAAATGATTAGGGACTGATAGAATCTTAATTGCTTAAGACCTGTTTTAGTATTCTGGCTTTTGAGTTACCTTTCCACAGAGAAGACTTTGCAAAGACACTTCTCCAGGAAAGCAGAGAGCTTTAGGGCTGTGGATACAAAGATTTAAATATTTTCAGCCAGTGTACAGGGGACGAGGAGGAGGGCAGAGAAGTGCCTTCTGTATCAAACTTGAGAGGAAAAAATAGATGCCCTCTGTCTTCAGATTCCAAAAGCTTAGGCATCTCATTTGTTAGGCTGTCCCTTCTGATTTAGTACTTGTTTTGTTTTTCCTTTTTAATACAGAGTTGGGCTTCCCTTGTGGCTCAGCTGGTAAAGAATCCACCTGCAATGCAGGAGACCTGGGTTCGATGCCTGGGTTGGAAAGATCCCCTGGAGAGGGGAAAGGCTACCCACTCCAGTATTCTGGCCTAGAGAATTCTATGGACTGTATAGTCCATGGGGTTGCAAAGAGTCGGACACGACTGAGTGACGTTCACTTCACTGGTGGCCAATCGTGAGTTTTAGTTATAAGACAGCATAGACCCATAATTCTGGTTCATTTGGCTGTGTTTGACTTTTCAAATTAAAAGGTGGAGTTTTGTGAGGAAGATAACATTTAGTACAGTTACCCAGAATGAGAAATAAAACATCTTAATATATATTTTCCTAAAATAGAATCTGTGTGAGGAAATGTTTTATAAGTATCTTTGGGGTGTTTTACTTCACTCCATCAGCACGTGGTAGGGGTGTGTAGAGGAAACCTGTTCGGGAGCGAAGAGCAGAAATGTGTTCAGGTGTGGCAGCGTGGTTGTGGCTGAGGAAACCGAAGCAGTGGGAGTCTGGACAGGGGCCCTGAAAGGATGTGCACACAGGTGAGTCCTCGTCAGTTATCCAGGAAGGGCGGCAGCTGTGAATCTGTGGCATCATGGGAAGCCACTCTTATCCAGTGGTTCTCATGCTTTTTCCTTTTCAGCTCACTTTAAGCAAAGATTTTTGTCAATTAAAAAAAAAAACTTCACTGGGGACAGGATACTGGATGTCATTTTAAAGGTAATAGGAATCTCTTAAAATTTGGAGGTGACTGCTTTCAGAAGATGATCTAGTGGCAGAATGGAGGGTTGGAGGGCAGGTAGAATTGAAAACAAGATGATTAGATAATAAGTAGCACAGTGGACCTTGGTTTCATCTTTTATGCTCATGGAATTTAGAAGACCATTACCAGCCTGTAGCCATAGAGTGGTTACAGATATGAGATGAGATAGTGTTAAAGGAATGGATGCTGAAAGTACCTGTAAGTACAAGGCTTGTCACTGTAGTGGTGAGGTCATCCTGTTCCCTTTATAGGAAGTGTTTTCTGTTCTCTTTCTTACTCCAGACTTAATAGGAGTTCAGAAGTTGGACCGTCTAGGGTCTCCTCTGGGCTCTAAGACTGTGTAACCTTGGGAAAATAATTTCTTGTTTTTTCCTCATCAGAAAAACGAGGTCCAATTCATATTTAAAATCATTCCACACTTACAGCTTCTAAGTTCCTTTTTTAAAAAATTTATTTTTTGATTGAAGGATAATTGCTGGTACAGAATTTTGTTTTCTATCAAACCTCAATATGAATCAGCCATGGGTATACATATGTCCCTAAGTTCTTAATAGTATTTATCTGGGGGGGAGGAATAAGGATAATAGATGACTGTATGCAAAGTGATTCTTTTAAATAATTCCAGTCACAGACAGCAGTCAGCTGTGTAAACCCCACTGGTGTCCTTTTATCTATGGGCTGTTAACTTGAGAAAGTGAGACCGGCTGTCAGTTAAAAAGAAAAAAAGAGTCCACTCTCTTCTATGATATTTAAATATTTATTTAAGTTTAAAAATAATTTTCATGGCACCAGTGATTTTATGCTAACTACATACTGCATATGTAGAAAAAAGTACATTGCTTTGAAGGAAAATGTAACTTAGAATTTTTGGCACACGAAAGGTTAACAACTATATATATATTTTTTAATGAAACTAAGAAATTCACATTTGCAGGTAGTTTACCTTCTACTGCTTAAAGATGCAGTACACTATTCTTCAGTAAGAATTTTATTTCCTCTGATAGATGAAGCTATGGAAGCCATTGCTTTTTCTACAATGAGATCAAACTAATTTTGAGAGAAAATAGACATAGTGGAACACAGTAAAACTAGGTTAAAAAACGTGAACAACTTTTAATGATGGGGGAGATACCAAAAAAGACTAGTCACCAACAGAGGAGGTTTGTTATTCAAGCATTATGTGAAAAGCAAATTGAAGGAGACTTTTCTATCTGTATTTTGTAGGATAAGCTCTGGAAAAAAATAACCCACAAGTTTCTGTTCAGAGAGCAAATCCCGCTGTTGGAAGTGGTGTGGACTGTTGTACCGTTGGAACTCTAGATACAAGTAACATACCATGATATGGAATACTGCATCTTTCGTTAATGTGAATATGAAAGGTCAGAGTCGAGGCTATCACTCACTGCATAGAAACACCATATTCTACAGACTGAGGTAGGAACACTACACTAAAAGGTAATCTGCTATGTTGCATAAGACAGTAGATATCCAGGGTAAAACCAGCCCCCTGTCTCCTGACAGCCTTGTCCTCTTTGAGTCTACTTTTCACTCCAGTCCTCTGCTAGTAAAGCCTTTCCTGTGTAGATGACAAGTGGCAGTGGCTCTCTGGTTCTGAGTGATCCCTGATCTTTACTAGGATCTCCCTCAGTTTTTGTCTTGCCACTTGGAAAACAGATGTTTGTAATTCTGCCCAAATTGTTGCTGGTATGGAAATGATCAGACAGGCCCTCTTCCAGGCTTTGATTCTGGCTGCGTATTAGCATAACAGTTCTTCATCTTGCTCGTCATGGCATCAGACATCTCTGCTGGTTGGTTGTTCGAGCACCCTTTAAACAAGCAAGCCCAGCACCTCTACTGGAAATGATCCTGGATCTTTACCTGTCAGGAATCTGAGCAGAGCTGGCCTTCCTGCTCACACACTGGTAAGAAACAGTTCTGTTGTCTAGATCGGGGTTGGCAAATTCTGGCCTGTGGGCCAAATTCAGCTCACTGTCTTTTTTTTTTTTTTTTCACCATCTGTTTTTATAAATAAAAGAGCAAGGCTGTGTTCCAATAGGATTTTTATGTATTACCTGTGGCTGTTTTTGTGCTAAGACAGCAGAATGGAGTAGTTGCTACAGAGTATGGCCTTCAAAAACCAAAATTTAAACATATTTACCACCTGGCCCTTTACAGAAGTTTGCCGACCCTTAGTCTAGATAAAAGGGCATTTGAAATTTTGCAATACCCACCTTCAAAAAGAAGAACTCTGTTTATTCCATGGCTGTGATATTCTGTACATGGATATGGTTCTGCCACCTCAGAGGACACACTGGGGCAAAGCAGACCTGCATGTGACTCATTCTGTTCTGCGTGCCCCAGGAATCTGTCCACAGACCGTCCTGCCTACATCCTCCAGCCCCAGATGACTTGGAAATCTCTCCCTGAGATGAAAACAAGTTTTTTGTGTGAGCGGCTGTAAGTGTTGTGGAGCTTGGGCCGCAGACTCCACACTCACCCTTTACACTTCCGGCTGCTTCCACGGCTCTCAGCCAAGAGAACCAGCGCTTTCCTACAAGCTTTCATCTTCCTGGTGCAGCGGATGACCCTAGGGGGCAGTGTTTCTACAGCTAAGTGTTGGTCTTTGCCACGTTCACCTTCTTTTGGAGGCATCTCTTAGAACTCTTGTTTAAAAAAAGTGAGATTCTTTTCTTGGTCCCTTCCAAGGCTGTTTGGTTGATCTTGGAATTCTATTTTCTGAAGCTTTTCATTCTCAGGATCAGTTTCTTTCTTGCATCTTTAAGTTCATCAGGCTCTATTTTTCTTACTCCATAAAGTAAAAACAAAAGGTGAATTGATAAGAAAATAATATTTTGTTGTTAAAATATAAATTGAAATAGTCTTTTCTGGGGGGAGAGGGGTATACAAAATAAGTACTGCTGTCTGATCTCAACAGTCTCTCTGCTACCTTAGCTCTGGTTTCTGTTAACTGTACTTGGTCCAACGTCTGACAGTGCTGTCTACCCCTGGCACCACTGAATTTACCTATTGCTTCTGGAGCACTGTAAAAGTCTTGAGGTCCTTAGAAAAAAATCACGGGAGTCTAAGTTCATTATACAGAACTCATGGTGATGCTCACTAGGCTCTAGTCTAAGGGGACAGACTTACCCCACCCCTGCTGCTGTTGCTGCTTTCGTGGTGGTCCCTTCAGATGCCCACTCTGCTCAGATTTGAAAGAAAGAAAAGGAAAAGAAAATCCAACTCAGACCGTCATAAGAAGCAACTTTCCATTTAATCGTTCTACATGGATGTTTACTTTTTTTTTTTTTAAAAGCTCTGTCTGGGAAGAAAACCTAGACAGTCCCCATTGTCCCGGCCCCTGACCTGCCCCGCTGAGGCTGCAGTGATGAGTCTGCTGGGCCCCCAGCAGGGAAGCTCCTGCAGTAAACAGAAGACGCCAGCCCTCTAGTCTCCGACTAGTGTCCCGTCTGCTGGGCGACACTACTGCGAGAATCAGTAATAACAAAATAAATTATTTTTGATATTTTCAAAATAATACACATCTATGAAAAATCAAAAATCAGAACCAAAAATTATCCTGCAGATTGGGAGGATGAGAAACGGAGTTGCTGAGCCTTTCTTGAGAGAACCTCTGAAGGAAATGCGTTTTCCCAGTTAGTTTAGACAAGGCGTGTGCCTATCCCCTTTCTTCTTCTGGGAAACGACCCTCCTAGGCTGTGGACTTTTTGAGTCATGAGAGGAGGACTTGGTACATGTGCCGATGGTTCCGCGATGGGTCCCATTGCTGGGAATGGGTAGCCGGGCTCCTTGGTCCACCTGGCTAGTTATTGGGAGGATTCATGCCTTCTCAGGTGTCAATGAGCAGGCTCACCACTGAGCGGATTTTGCAGGCAAACCATCGCCTGAGGGGACAAAAGTATTGATAGTGGAATTGTTCAAACTCAGGGGTCTGGCGGATATCGCGGAAAAAGGCAATGTCAAGGTCAGACTCAGTAAGGATGATCAGGAGGAGGAGCAAAACAAAGAGGAGTCCCATGGTCACAAGGAGCAAACGGAGGACACTTAAAACAAACTTATTCACCTGTTCCTCCTCCGGCCTGCCGCGCCCCTGACACAGGGCCCTCAGCTCGCCCCCGAGGGCCTCCAGCTCGGCGGCAGTGGGGGTGCTGGCCTCGGACTCCTTCTCCTCCTCGATGCAGGTCGCCCCGTTGATCTGCCGGGAGAGCAGCATGAGTTCCAGGCTGTGCTCGGCCACAGGGGTGGGCAGCACGCTGTCCGCCGGGCTGTAGGCCTCGTCCGCGATCACGGCGACTCGCTCGTTGCTGTCTGCCCGGCTGCTTCTCACGTGAGGCAGGAAGGTGTCCCCGTGGGAGGAGGCACGTACCGGGGTGGAGTGGGCGCTGTCCCGCAGGGACTCGAGGCCTGGAAAGACAAAGGGGAAGTGAGCAGGCTTTCTGTGTACTGGCGCACACTTTGGTGGAGGCAGCTCCATTCTGTTTGGTCACTGAAGTGTTAGGAAGCCCCTCTGCAGCCCCACATGGCTAGCCGCCGTCGCTCCTGCATTCTGTTTTGATGTATCAATGGGACCAGAGAAGCAGCAGGAATCACATTGTCACTGGTTGTACATTGTTGTCCCCCCCCCCCCCCCCTTTTTGTTTATAGTTTTGGCCAATTCGTTACTGATTCTGCCTTTCCTGCCTTCGGTGTCCTGGCTCTAGCCCAAGCTGAAAGAGAATTGCATACTATCTCTGACCCAGAACTGGGGTCTTGGTTCAGGGAGCCCCGAGGGTCTTAAGAGGCAGGAATGAGGAGGAGACTGTTTTGCCCAGTGGGGCCTCATCAATTACCTATTCTGAAGCTGAGTGTCCTCCTGACACCCGAACATACTGCTCCTTGAACTTGGGAGCTCATCTTTTGGATTTCTGCAGTTGCTGTCAGTCTCTTCAGCCTCCACTTTTATCTGTACTGACCTTGAGTGGGGTGAAAACCCAACCTGCTCTTCTTAAGTGCTCGCCCTCTCTTTTCACCTTCAATTGAGCTGGGTCTAGAATAGGTAAAACCACAGAAGCTGTCAGCTTGGAGTACAGAGTGGTCTCTGAGAAGAGGACCAGTGGGAAATTCTCTTAACGTTTGTTAGGAGGAAGGGTCTTTTGGCCCTAACACTGCTCATTATTCTCTTAGAACATTTCTCTTTCTAGAGCTCGAGCTCTCTGGTAGGGAAAAACAGGAACTGGTTACTTCCCTCAACCACACAGTGGCCACCCAGGCCTGAGGATGTGGACTCAGGCTGGCCGAGTGTGGCCCCCATCAGAGTGCTCCCAAGAAAAAGGCTTCTTGCTTCAGATTCAGTGTCTGCATTTCCCACTCCTGGACACACTGGTGGTGCCGGAGTGGCTCTCCCTACCTTTGTGGTCCACATCAAGAGAAGCTTGTCCTTTTCTGTTGCTCTGAAATCGACCTTGACTGCCCCAGACTGAACCAGATTCCCAGGTAGTAAAGATCTGACCTAACCAGGGCTGCTTAGGGAGTTTTCTGGCTCAGGGTTAGCTTCAAAAGCCCAAGGTCTCTTTTAAAAGGTGCCAGTCACCTTTCAGGAGTGGTGTGTCTCATCTTCATTAGCTTCCTTGTAGGGTAGCCAGTTGCGGCCAGGCCACCTGCCTGCCCAGGCTGCTTCAGCCCGTCTCAGCGTGTCTGCAGTTACAGGTTCTCCAGAGGAACAAACGAGTGGCTGGGGTGGGTGGGGGAGACGGCAGCCTCCCGTTCTCCGCCTCTGCCCCCCATCACATCACCATTAGTGTATTTGCCACAGCTCTCAGCTCCTGCTTTCAGAAGCTTCATGGTCCTGGCTGTATTTCCTTTGTCTCTACACTCTAAACTCTTAAATCTGTATATAATGTTTTAAACATTTCAAAGCACTTTCATCTTTCAACATTCTTCCTGAACTAGAGAGGGCAAGAGGTTACAGAACTTGCCAGAATCATGTGGTTGGTTGTTACTGGCAAAGGCGACGGTAGAGTCCTAGGATCTTTCTATTCCATGGTGCTAATGACCATCCAGCTGGATTCCGGGGCGTGGAACAGCAGGCCAGGATGAATTAAGTGAACAGCCTGCACCTGCCTTAGCTTTAAGTTGCCCAAGAAACCGTCATGAAATAAGATAAGAGCCTGTCCCTTGTTGCAGCGCCTTTGATGTTGCTCTGCTCTCTGCTCCTCCCTTCCTCCCCCATTGCACGTGTAACATGAGAAACACGTACCTGGGAGTATGAAATGGGTTCCTGATAAAACAGAAACCTCTTCAGGCCCTGACTGGACAGGATGCTTGCTCAGCTCCTTTCTCAAATCCTCTTGTGGCTCTCCATTCTCTGAAACCTCTGCTCCCTTGCACCTCACAAGGACAGCTCTGATGGCAGACCTTGCAGCATATGACCAGATTAGCTGCCAGAAGCCACTTCACTGCAGTCTCAGCTTGACCTACAGTTCAGCTCTAAGCTTGCTGGGGAAGGTGAGAGGCCAAGGCCGTGGCATGAGAAGGCGTAATCAGCGGGGCCACAGAAGCCACCTCATTGTGAGTTGTTGCTGCTCTCAGTAAGCAAGACACGGGCTATGCGTGCGTTTTTTCCCTAAGGAGAGCACCCGACAGACAGAATTATTCAGTAAATATTGCTCTTCTGTTCCCCCCACAGCAGGCTTCCCTGGTGGCTCAGACGGTAAAGATTCCGTCTGCAATGCAGGAGGACCCAGGTTCGCTCCCTGGGTTGGGAAGATCCCCTGGAGAAGGGAATGGCCACCCACTCACAGACACGCCTGTGAGGTGATCTTAAATCATCATTCCTGTGCCAGTTTGGTCCTGTACAGACCTTCAGGTTTCAGTAGAAACCATCACTCGCCTCAAACCTGTTGTTCTGGGATGGCTCGGGTGGGCGGCACAGCAAGACAAAGGGTGTCTTTTTACCTTGGAGGCGCTCCAGCTGGTCGCCTTGCCTGGAGTCAGCTCCCAGTGGGCTGGGGGGCACAGCGGTCAGGAGCCTCCCCTGGAGCCGGGGCCCCAGCCTCAGGATGCGCACGCTCAGGGGCCGGAGGCAGTGATTAGTCAGCCGGAGCTGAACTCGGACGCGCGTGTGAATCTTAATCAGGCTCTTCCCCATGGTGGCTCAGAAGGCAGGCACGTCTTCAGCAGAAACCAGCTGGTCTCCTCATGGGGCCAGCCAGGAAGAGAAGGTACTGGGGCACGGATGGAAGCCCAACCAGGGACGAAGGCCTTTTCACTGATCACACGCCACGGCAGCCCCTTTACAGTGCCTCCCGTGCTGCAGACAGCAGAGCGGCTCTGAGAGGCCAAGCTTATCAGGGCCCTGGATTCAGTCAGAAGCACTTAGACCCATAAAAAGTAATGTTTTCCCAGCCCGTAGAGCTGGTTCCCTGAGGCCCGTTATCAGGGCCCCAGGCCTCTCAGAGGGTTAGGGACCGAGAAGGTAGGGGTGATGCCAGAGGGGAGAGGAAGCGGGACTGCCCCAGAAAACCCAGGATGTGAAGCCGCAGAGGCAGGGGGCCTTGTGGTGCGAGGCTGTGAGGTGTGAGGAGGGGGCTCTGCAGCTGGAAATGGGCCCTCTCCTCTGCTGGGCTCTGTGCAGTCTGGTTGCTGACTGGTGTCCCGGGGGTACAGTGAGTGACAGGAACGGACATACTTGAGTGTCCTCTCTGGGTCTGGGTCAGGCCTGTGCTAACGTGTTATCTTGGCATCCATGAGAGCAGAGGGCAGGGCCAGGCTTCTGTTTAAAGGTCTCAGTTCAGTGAGATTACATGGTTTCATTCAAACTATAATGTTACGTTAACACTTTTGCAGTTTACCCCATTTTTCGAGAAAAACAAAGCTTTCCCCTGGAAAAGGCAAAGGGTTTCTGTGATAGCAATTTACATGGTGTATGGACTGCAGGAAAGACAACCCCTGATGGAGCATGAACCCATTTCAAATGTCCATAACTTCCTGGGAGTTTTGATGGTTTGCCATTTCTCCGAGGCCCCCATCACGTCCCTCCTACCCTTCCCTGCCTGGTTGGGTGGACAGTGGGGATCAGCCATGTTAGGGGCTTTAAAGGCAAAACCTCCCTTCAGAGATGATGCAGCTGAACTCTCTCCTCCTGCAATGATCCATTCTTTATTTCACTAGGCTTCATGACCCCTGTACTTCCCAGGTGGCACAGTGGTAGAGAATCTGCCTGCCAGTGCAGGAAACAGGAGAGATGTGGGTTTGATCCCTGGGTTGGGCTCTAGTCCATGGGGTTGCAGAGAGTCAGACGTCACTGAGTGACTGCACATGGCACATACCTCTCTTCTACTCTGTTTAAGAAACCATTTACTTTCCGGGCTTCCCAGGGGCCCATGCAGGAGACATGAGAGACGCGGGTTCGATCCCTGGGTCAGGAAGATCCCCTGGAGAAGGAAATGGCAACCCACTCCAGTATTCTTGCCTGGAGAATCCCACGGACAGAGGAGCCTGGCAGGCCATGGTCCACAGGGTCGCAGACAGTCGGACATGACTGAAGCGACTAAGCATGCACGCACGCATTGGTAAGAGCCACTTAACTGCTGAAGTCTTGTATTTTTCCAAGGCAGATGTCCATCTGCCTCTTCTCATCCTGACTCTCATTCTGCCTGTGAGTTTATTCCTGCCGGGGCAGTTCTGAGCTGCCTACTCCCTCCTGGGTCTAAATGGGCCCCGGGTGGGGATGAAGGCTGTGCTTGTCTGTAGGCAGCCTGGGGCTTGGGGAGAAGCACTGGGACGGAGGCCTGCTGCGCTGTCATCTGCCAGGTGTCAAGTTCTGAGGCCGGGCCCTGGCCCTGGGGAGAGAGGGGGTTCTCTGCTCTACCAGCTTTCGCGTGGCCTCTGCATCCTCCTTGGCCATTTTGCAAGCTCAGGTGACTTTTGGATGTTGAGGAGCTTACTGCTGCTATGATGGGAGAAGTACAGGTTCTGGGAGGAGGCTGAAGGTAAAGCCAGGGCTGGCTGGGAGCTGAGGCGGCCCCATTGGTTGTCTTGGGGAAGCTTGAGGACAGTGTTCCCACCCTTGTGGAGTTGCTAACCCTGCCTGCAGTTACTCCCAATGACTTCTATCCCCACCTGGATGGGGAATGCTGGTTTTCTTGATGTTCTTCCCTGTACTGGGGAGCAGTAATGCCCGAGGCTGCTCTGTGATACTGTATTACTGCCAGCCCCCCCTGGGGGTGGCCTTCTCTCTGGGAGGACAGCTGTCCCGACTTCCTGCGGGAGTCCTGGGATGGACCTGACGGCTTCAGCCTCAGGCCAGATGGCAAGAAGGGCCTCAGAGAGGGGAGGAAGATATGTGTCCTCAAAAGATGAGAAGACATTTCACTTTGCTGAGATGCACCCCCCAGAAGAAGAGAGCCAGGCTCAGTTCTCCACTGAAGAGTAAGATAGGAGGGAAAACCAGGGGGCAGTGTCTGATGACAACTCATCGCAGTTACACTTGGTAGTTTACAAGGCCACCCCCACCCGACACCCATTCCCCTCTCTGCAGTGGGGGCAATAAGCTCAGAGAGGTCAAGCAATCTGCCCCAGAAAATGCGTGGCAGAGCTCCTGTTCTGACCTCCTCTGTGCTGTCTGGACCAGGGCTCTCTGCACTGTGCTTGCTGCTGCCCAGTAAATGCTTTCATCTCTTTAAAGTACTTGCACAGGACCTCCCTGGTGGTCCAGTGCTTGAGAATCCGCCTGCCAATGCACGGGACATGGGTTCGATCCCTTGTCCAGGAAGATCCCACATGCCTCGGAGCAACTAAACCTGTGCTCCATGACAGGAAACCACCACACTGAGAAGCTCGAACACTGCAACAAAGAATAGCACCCACTTGCCACAACTGGAGAAAGCCCACACGCAACAATGAAGATCTGGTGCCACCAAAAACAATAAAATAATATAGAAAAGTACTTGCACATACACCAGTTTCTTCACAATCCCATGGAGTTTTACAAATGGAGCACTATGATACTCTCATAATTAAGGCAGTTGATGGTGGTTGCTCGGCCAGGGTTCTTAACCCCTAGCCTGTTTGTAGTTCTGTAGCATACTTGGGTGATGCAGTCACTTACACATCATTAATTTCTAAGCACAAGCCAGGGATCCTCCCAGAGGAGCAGCAGAACAATGTCCTTCCTAACCTAAGTGATTCTCCATTTTCATTAACAAACTGCATTCCCACAGAAAGGGCAGAGGGCCTTCCCTCCCCAGCCTCCAGGACAGAGACAGGTATAAAGCAGTCGTATTCTGTGTCCTGTTCCTTGAGACCTTCTGAGGCCCTACAAAATGTCATCTTCAGAAAGGAAAGCACTCAACTTTATACCTGTATCAGGCCTGTGGGGCAACCCGGGTCAGTGACCACAGCTGGAGAGCAAGAGTCCTAGAGTCTCATGGTATTAACAGCCCAGAGATTGGAGAGGTATCAGCCTCAGCTACTGGGTGAAGATACATAGACTTTGTCTTTCTTTCTGCCTCCATCAAGAAGGCAGATTTCTACAAACGGTGGCAGCTACTGGAATGCTTCAGAACCATGCAAAATGCAAAAGAGTTTTCATTTCCTGGTTAAGTGCCTCACCCACCTTGATCCTTTAGGCTGTAGAGACCGGGTATCAGATCTGGAACACAAGTGAAAGCCTGCTATGTAGAGGGACCCTGGGTCACCTCCAGAGCTCGGGCTCACCTTCCATGATGGAGATGTGAACCGCTCTCCTGCGGGTTCTGGGGACGCTGCTCAGCCTTGGGCCGTGGGTTATGGAAGGACAGCTGCGGCTGGGGACCATCCCCGCTCTGAGGTTAAAGAAAAAGAAAGCTCTTGACTCAGTGCACAGACAGACGTAGAGTGGACTAGTTGTCTTCTAGTTACTAGAATGGCCTGGCTGGGCTTTGTTTTTGAAAATCATTATTACCTGCCTTTACCTTTAGTCCTCGGATCCCAGTCAGAGACACTACTTCAAACCTGTCAACCTCCTAATATCCCAGACCCACCGGAAGCTTTCTTTCGTGTGGCAACGGTGCCACCAGTCCCTAGGCAGTACTGTCGGGGGGTAGAGCCCAGGGTATGCGGCACTCCTAAAAAGGAGCCCAAGACCGATTCTGCAGCCTCCCCGCGCTGCTGGTGGCTGCGGCTCCGTGTGAAGGCACGAGTAACGACCTCTCCCATTCGCAGAGGTCAGGCTGGCAGCAACCCCAGCCCTCTTAGCCAATCGTCTTCTCCCTGGGTCTCATCAGGTCCTAGGAGATGGACTCCTGGACATGCCTGATTTACAGTTACACATAAAGCATGGATCCTGAAACTATTTCAGACCTAGTGTGACTGGCTTCCTTTCATGGATTGTTTACAGAACCCATGAAATCTTGCTGCTTGGGTGTGTCCTCTGAGGTCTGTGACTAATTTGAGGACTTGGGATGACATAGAGAATTACCCGCCTTGGGAAGGTGGCTCCTGGGTCCCATGTATTGTCTTGGCTGCATTCACCCACCTACCCTCATTCTCCATCAGGGCTCAGGGAACCAGGGTCAGCCCGTTCCCCAGGCCTTTGGCTGAGACTGGTCTCTTCAGCCTCCCGCCTGTTTTGGGAGCCATCATGGCTCGCCCCGGCAGCCCACCTGTGGATTTCCGGCGGCTCCCTCTTGATCTTGGCACTGGATTCCATGACTTCCTTTGCAACTCGGCCACTGTAGGTAGTAAAAGAAGACACGCAGCAGGAGGTGAGACAGCGTTCCAGGGTGCGCTTCTAAGACCTCAGAGAACTCTGGCTGCCCTGGGAAGTAGCCTCTTTGGCCTACCCCGTCCCAATGTTCAGGTCACTGAGAAGGGCTTGCTTGTGGGGGTAAAGAGCCCTAAGGCATCCTGACAGCTCTCTATCTGGAGTCTTTGGGATCTTCCGTTCTCATTTAAGAATGATTCCTCATTGTCCAGCATGTTCCAAAAATATTGCCCCCCAAAAAAGATCTTTAGACAAAAATGAGAAGCATCACTGTTACAGTTCTTATTTTGCTGCTTTTGTAAGAGCAGGAGGAGAAGATACATATTGTCAAGCCCTACAGGCAAACGGCTGCAGAGAAGGAAATAGTCAAAGGGTTAGGAGATAGGAGAACCAGATGGAAACCACAGGCTGCTCTGGAGGTTCCCAGCATCTCTGTTCTCAAGGGTAAGGACCACTGAGCCACTGTGCTCCAGGGAAGGGTCTGAAGATAGGTCCGTAGTGGTTACTTACTGTCACTATTTACCTGTATCGGAACCGGCTCCCTTTAAAGAATAAATTGCTGCTGGACACTGTGCGGACTTGGCTTGACTTCTCCAGCCTGCAGCAAGGCAAAGTCCAGTGTGACAGATGGCCTGCAAGGCCTTACAGCCTAAGGCAGTGCATCCCCAGCTCCTTCCAAAGGCTGCTTGAGGAAACCCTTTGGGGAAAGGCCCTTCACAGCCCAGCTTCTCTCCGACTCTCCTTTAGCCCCTGAGGGCCATGCTCACGGCCTCAGTGCACGGGGTGGGCAGGCTGCAACCTGCTCCCATATCAGGAGTGTAGGGGCTCCTCGAGAGTGCCGGATGGGGCTCTCCAGGGAGACCGGGAGAATAAACATTAGGGCGGGGGGCCTGGGCGAGGAAGAGAATGCCACCTGCTGAATCTCAGCCAGGCCTCTGGTTAGTAGCGTGCCCTGGGCAGGTTCTCTCCTCTCCCATTCTTCTCTATGAAACAGTGGAGCTGGGGCTGCTTTACCTCAGGAGTCCCTTCCAGACCCAGCATCGAGAGTTCATGTCGATATCTGGGTAACTGGGTGGAGAAGAGAGCAGAGTCTGCCTTCCTATTCCGTCTCCTCCTTCGAGAGAAACTATGATGTGGTATCACTTTAGAGACTCTGAAAAGTCCTGAAATGAAGAAACTAGCTGAACTTTAGTAAAAGTTCCACCATTTATTTGAACTCGGAACCATTCGCCCTCTCTCAGAATACCTATTAACACTGCTTCCGAGGCTGTGGATAGTTGAGGCGGAGACTCTGGACAGCCTGTCTATCCTCTTGAGTGACCTCTGTGACCTCTTTAGTCCTCTCACACTTAAGACAAGGAAGCTTGGGCAGAGCTCCCCAGACTGAATCCCCTAAGACCCAACTCCACCCACAACACACCCTGGGTGCGTGTCGTACTAACCCAGCTGAGAACCCATCTGGTCCAAAGCCTCTGTCCTGAGTGGTCAGCAGACACTTAGGGAGGTGTCCCTATAACCCAGGAACAGCAGTTTCCGGGACACCATCCCCACCTGGGTCAGGGCTCCACGAGGCTCTGAGCCTACCTGCCCTCCTGCCTAAGCACATTCTTTTTTTTTTGCTTCAAAATATTTAATACGTGTCAGATACGTAAAGTTACATTTTTATCTGAGCACGTTCTTGAGTCTGACCCAGCACCTTGTAAAACCCTAGGCCAGAAGCAAGGCAGGGATCTGAGCACATGGCAGATGCTCAGAGTGAGGCCAGAGTGGCTCTTGCTAGAGACTTGGGATAAATGGGGATCTGACCCAGGATGCAGGCTTCTAATACTTAATTAGTAGTCAGTGGAAAACAGTGGCAAGCAGCCCTTGTTTCCACTGTGGGTGCTGTCAAGGTATGGAGATCTATTAACGAACGGCTCAGAAACTGAGTTTGGTCACAGGTTCAGAAGCTCAATTCTCTTCCCATGGCACAGTGGGGAAAACAAAGGCAGGCCTCCAGAAATGATGCTGAGATGTTCTCCTGGCTTTCCTCGGACAGCCAGGGATTGAATAGGAGGGAAACGGGACCACATCAAAGTCTTTCGAGTGCCTTCTCCACGAGAAGAAAGAAGCCGACTCAGGTGAGAGCTCAGGCTGCCAATTCAGTTCCTCCCCCCAGTTCTGGTATCAAATGCACAGAGGTTACTACACAGCTCAGAAAGCCTGCCCAAGGAGCAGCCTCTGGGGCCCTGGTAGACATCCCACAGCAGGTAGCAGAGTCCTTGGAGTGGGGAGGATGGGGCCCCCTGACCGCCTCCCCTGCCCAGCCCCCTTCCCCTGACAGGGAGAACTATGGCCTGTCAGAGGAGGAATATACTACACATTCTGTCTTGGTGGTTCTGATCAAGATGCAGCTTATTAAGGGATAGATCATTACATTCTGTTTTAAAAACAAGACCAAGAGTTCTGGTGAAACATACTTTTTCTGGCATCACTCTGGTTTCCTGATGGGCTATTTCTTTGCTTCCTAATGCTTTTATAACCACTTTCTGAAAACTGGGCACAAAAGCCTCAGTATAACTTTACAAAATCGTTTGGTAAGCTGTGCCTTTGACCCAAAGCTGGTATCTCAGTAACAGACAAGTCCTTGCTCCCTCCAGCTACCCCAACGCTGGGCTCCTGGGCACTTGGCCTGTCACTGGCAACATCTCTGTCAGCACCATACCAGGAAGGGCTGGGCCTCACTCCAGCTCAGCATCAGGCCACCCACGGGGGAATGGGCCCCGGAGTCTCTCCAAGACTTAGGAAACTGTTCTGGGCTGTGCCTGCTCCTTCATGGAGCTGTTGTATTCTGGGCCGCCCAGGCCTCTGAATGGCTCCACAGGGCTAGCTTACAGTCAGATACCCATGGGCTTTCTCTGGCCCAAGTCTTCCCCTAGGAAGACACAGAAGTGCTCTGCCACGGGGGATGGGGGGTGTTGGCTGTCCAAGGACATCACAAGGTAGACCCCTTGGGCAGCTCTTCTGAGGCACTTTCCCAGACCTCAGCTTTGACCCTCTAGTTGGTACAACCAGTCACCCGGAAAGGGCTCTGGGGTTTATAAGGAAGCCCCGCTTTGTCATCTCATCTTCACCTTTGTCAGAGATTCTCGGTTTCCTGCCCATCATTGCTCTAAAAGTTGCTTCTCTTGACTCTGGCCCTGATCAAGGCAGTCCCCACCCCAGGTATCCACTCACTTGTAGAAGGCTTGGTTCTCGATCCCACATTTCCAGAGATGCTTGCAGGCTTCTGGAGTTGGAGCAAAATATGTGAGAATAATTTTCTTTTCCTACAAAAAATCCCACATAGGAACAGCTGAGTGTGGAGGGAGACGTGAAGGGCGAAGTGGGCCAGGACACTGACCCCGGGGCTGTCTGAGGGTTCCCTACCGCTCCTAGGGACCGGCTTCAGGTGGGGAGGGAAGCCTCAGCACCCACAGACGGAGCTCAGGTCCGTGCACAAGGGCACACCCAGCAGTCAGGTCCCGTCGGAGTGAGTCTCCGCTGGCCTAGTGTGAACCAGGCGAGGCCGCCCCAGGGTAAGCGGCACTCTCATCTGGGATTTTCTTCTTTTGGGGGGTACTTATCTTCCTGGAATTTTCATATGGAAGCGAAAGAACCTTACTCCGTACTTCCTGGAGGTATGGAACCTGAGGGGTCATCAGCGTCCCTGACGAAGCCCCTGTGCAGCAGGGCCTAGCCACCTCCATTCCTCACCTCCGGATCTTGCCCTTGGTCCTGACTTAGCCTGCAGGGGGCTTAGCTCTACCTTGGTGGACCACCTAGGTTCAGCCCCGGCCCTCCCTGAAGAGAAGGAAACTAGCACTCACCTCTTTCTGACTTACGTATAAATAAAAGGTCTTTCCTTCAAATTTCAGCTTGGTCACCTCATTCCTAGAAGCACAAAGAGAGCGCCTGTCAGCTCGCTGCGGGCCGCCCGTTCCCAGCTAAGTCTCTTGGATGCACAGCCCACCCCGACTGGAAGGGGCTCCAGGCACAGACACAGTTTTAGCCAAAATTAGAACCGAAACAAGACAGCAGCGCAGGGGCCTTAGAGAACAGTTGCTGAAACAGTTCAATCCACAGTTTTCTGGTCAATCACACCATCATAATAGGGTGATAGGAGGGTTTCGAGCTCATCAACAGTGGCTGTTAAAGGGAAATGTCTGCACGGGCAGTGAGTCTAGGTAGAGTGGTCCTGGGCCATTTCAGGATTTGGTTCATAACACAGGTGCATTATCTAGATGGGACTGTCAAATGTAAGATGCCACAGGTAGCTGATGAGGCCAAAGTTCAAGATACAGCAAATAATGAGAAACAATGCAACCGGGTTCTGAGGGAGTTGAGTCTTTCAGGTGCCACTGGATGGAGAATGCAGTTTAATGCAGACAAATGTCAGACGATCTCGGGGAGGGGGCAGGGCAACATACCAGAGAGAGGACAGATTACATGGAACAGTCATGCAGCGTACTGACCAGGAAAGGGGCTTAGGGGTTTGTGTAGAAAAATCCTTGAAGCCACCAGCCCAGTGAATGGCTGCAGTAAAAGAGGCAAACAGGATACTGGGGTACATCGCCCGCAGGACAGACACAAATCAGAAGAAGTGACATGGTTACTGTACATGGCACGGCTTCGACCTCGCCTCCACATCCTGCTCTCAGCCTTGGTGACATTTACAAAGTGGAAGAACGGACCGGGGTCTTAGCTTAGGTGGTTGTCCCTGAGAGCCAGAGGACTAGGCCTCAGCGTCGACCGAGGCCTCAACTTCCCTTCCACTGACCTGCCTGACAGCTCCCCTGTGGAGCCCGAAGGCCCCCTCCTAGCTCACTGGGGCAGAGTCCTTTATTTTTCTACCCTCTCCCCCCGCAGGGAGGTCTGACCATGCACCTCTGCCTCCACTTGGCTTCTTCCTCTTTGCGATTTCTAGGGAGCTTTCCTCAACATCCTAGAAAGGTAGACAGGAAGTGAGAACCGTGTACCCGGTTTACTCCTGGACAGAACTCGTGGGGCAGAGGAAGGGCACTCGTTCCCTGGAAGCCGCGGCCGGGTCAGGATGAGAGCCCGCACCTCTGACCACCAGTTCTGAGCTCATACGAGCCTTCCCTGTGAGGCTCCCTCCCAGGCAATCCACCTCTCATACAGAATACCGTACTTATCAATCGATTGATAAGCAAGCACATGTATCATCTCGGCTTCAACAAGCAAGGTAGAAAAGTAGAAAATTTTCTGTTGGGGGTCAGGTTAAGTTTACATCTGTTACTCTGGCGTTGAGAGAGATGAAGAGACTTTCTGAAGAAGTGGGCTGTGAGAGAAGGCAGAGAAGGAAAAGGGTCTGGGGCAGCCTGGAGAGCTGCAGTAGGGCTTCTGGAGGGTGAGGGTCCTTTAGGGACCACCGGCCCCGGTAATAGGCGAGTCCTCCATGTTTTTAGCTAAAATGTCCCCTACCAGCTGCCTCATATGACAGCTGGCCTGGTTGGAGTGTGGCCAGGATGTGGGTGCTCTGGGAACGTCAGACCACCCAGAGGCTCGATGCGGCAAGTACCCCTAACGAGGAGAGTGGTGCCTGACCCTGCGCAATGTCTGAAAAGATCTGGTTGGACAGAAGACCCCAAACCCTCACCATCTTCACCTAGAGAGTGCAGTGAGTGGGCCAACTTGGGAAGGTCAGGCAAATGGGTGTGTTGGGGTGCACCCTGGTTACGGCAGTGCAGCAGGCCTACTCGGAAGGGGTTTTCTGGGGAATGGGGCCTGGCCAGGCACGTCTGGGGAGCAGTTTCACGAGCACTCTCATGATGACTGTGTCTCCAAGCTTCACAAAAGTCATGAGGGTTGGAAAGGGGGTGTCTGGCCTGCAGCACCCCTGGCAGAAAGCTCACCACGGAGAGCTCTGTCCTCAGGTTTCCCACCGGCTCTTCTGGAGAAGGCCAAGGGGATGAGCCAGGAGCGGGCTTCCACGGCTAGCCCTGCTGGGCCAAGGAAAGCTGCTTGTCCAGGCCCCTGAGGAGCGGACCAGCTTAGACCTGGCAGCCTAAAGGGAGGTTTGGGGATTGCAGGGGCCAAGGAGAATGTGGAGCATGGTCTGATGAGGCTGCCAGGTGTCTGCGTGGGCCTGAGAAAGAGTCTCTTGGAGAGCCAAGTGTCCACCAACAAAACAGAGTCTGCGGCTTCAGCTCACAGAGCCCCACTGCAGAACAGGCCCCGGCAGACGGGCAGGGAGGAAGTGGTCCGTGCAGCTGCAGCGGGGGCTCCTGCCTGCTGGAGATGGGAGTGGGGGGGGGTACAAAGGGAGGCATGTGACTCCTGGGGGCCGAGGACCCCTAAGTCCCATAAGGGGATGGGAGACAGAGCGGCATCTGCTCCCTCAGGCACTGCCCACTGAGGGGCTCGGTCCGAGGAGGGCGTTTTGCAAAGTAACAGGGTCGCTTCTGTCTGCGCCAGGGGTCACTACAAGCCCTCCTTCACTAGGAGAGGGTATGGAGTGACCCTCTCTGTGATGCTATGGCCCCCAGTGGAGGACAGTCCCAAGGACTCTCTTCTCATGGGAACTTTGCTTCCCTGACACTGGCTCCAGCTCTAGACCTCTCATCTTACCTAGAAACCAAGTCTCCACACCTTTTCTCTCTCTGGAGAGGCTGATGGCTCTCAGGAACACCCCTTTGGAAGAATAGGATCCCTAGAAGAGACCACTACCTTCACCAGTTACCATTGCGACGCAAGGCTTAGGAGAGGGTTCAGAATCAGAACTCGCCCACTCACAGACAAAGGACATGGGAACCACAGCCCTCCCCAGCTGGTGAGGGGTAAAAAGCCTGTTTCGGAAATGAAGATACTCACCATTTAATGAAGTGGACCCTCTTGTTTCCTTGCAGAACAACAAACCCAAAAGGAGTGAAGGCTAGAAATGCAGCATTTCCTGACACGTCCTGTAACATAAACATTTCTCATCAGGGTGGTGCAGGCATAGAGCGAAAGGGTGAAGAACGCAGCTGTCCTCTGAGGATACAGGGTTAATACTTGGCAACTGGTCACAGAAGGAAGAGCTTGGCATTTGGAAGTAATAGCCAAGTTTCTTACCTTTCCTGATCCTCAGTGGCCTTAACTGAAGTTGTAGATTATAATACCAATCTTAGAAAGCTGTTGCGAATATCCAGAGAAACACATTGCTGAGGGGATTGTAAAATGGTGCAGTCACTTTGGAAGCCATTTGGGAGTTCTTCAAACTGTTAAATGTAGAGCTACTGTATGACCCAGCAATTCCACTCCTAGGTAGGTACCCAAGAGAACTGAAAACATATGTTCACACAGAAACTTGTGCATGAACGTTCAGAGCAGGATTATTCATAGCAGCTGCAAAGTGGAAATAATCCAATGTCCATCAGCTGACAGATGAATAAACAAAATGTGGCACATCCATACAATGGAATATTATTTGGCAGTAAAAAGGAATGAAGTTCTGACACCTGCAATGATACAGATGAACCTTGGAAACACTGTGCTAAGTGAAAGAAATCAGTTAATCAAAGAGCACTCAGTATACACTTGCATTTATATGACATGTCCAGAACAGGCAGATCCACAGAGACAAAAAGTGTGCTTCTGGTTGCCAGAGGCTGTGGGGAAACGGGGATGGGGAGTGACAGATAACAGGTACAGGGTTTCTTTGGATGATGGGAATGCTCTAAAATTAGATAGTTGTGACAGTTTCACAAGTGTTAACAGACTAAAAACCATCGAACTGTACACTTTGAAAAGGATGGATTGTTTTGATGTGTGAATTATATTTCGAGAAAGCTGCTCTGAGTGAGTGAGAATAGCAGTAATCAGTATCATGACGGCCTTACACGCTGGACTCCCTCAGGAAAGTTTAGCTGAAGAAAATATAAGAAGCAACCAGCCAAGTGGAACAGTTACTGCGAGCCCTGTGTCGCCTGAACCAACCAAGAGATCATCTGTCACTTTCAGCCGGTAAACACGAGGCTTGAGGCTCTGCTGGGCAGAAAGGGGAAAAGGTGCGGGAAAAGCTGTAGGTCCTGGTTCCCTCCTGTGGGAAACGGGCTCCAGAAGGCCCAGGCCTTTTCGAGGCTGGGATGGGGCCCAGAACGCTGGCTGCTGGGGTACATTCTCTCAAAGGTGCTTCCTTCCTAATAATGGCCACAGGTGAGCATCTGTTCTGCTGGGGGGTGAGTGTGTGCAGGGGGCCAGAAAATTATGCCTGGATGCTGACTGAATGGGACTGATCACAGGACAGTCATCTGAGACGCAACTCAGATGGTGCCACAGGGTCGGAGCTGGGTCCCTGGTGTGATGCATGCCAATCGGGGCTGTGGCTGTGGGGCTCTCCTAGCCTCTCCCACCTTCCGGCTTTGCCTCACTGGCGTAGACCTTCAGCCTGATCAGTCCTGAGAACAGTGGGGGCTCTGCAGGGCCTCATGGGCCTTGCCTCAAGAAAAAAGTACAGTTTTGCCTTAAAACTGTCTCTTCGAGCCAGGGTTACAGGTGTGAACATTGGGCCCAGGGAATAAACCAAATATACATTTTGCAAACATTTGAATGAATGCACAGCTGTTATTGTCCTTTCCTCGTGGTCTGTTGTGACCCCAACACTTGGCTGCAAACACCGCGTCATTCAAGCCATGGGCACAGCAAAAAGCTGTTTAAAAATAACCCGAATGGAGATACTGTGAAGCCGTGGGGCTGGGCTTCCCCCTGCCTGTCATCAGGGCTTGGTGGTGCGTGCTAACGCCTGAACACCAGCACTGCACACAATGCAAGTATGCCAGGAAACCCAGCACTAATTGGGCAGGCCGGAGGAGTTGGACCTCTGGGAGGGTCACTGTGGTGACAGAGCGAAGGGAAGGGCAGGTCCTCCCATGAGCTGCGTGGTGCTGGCTGGGTTCCTCGGTTGGCACTGGTCGCTGCACCATCCAGATACCCCAGGGCTGGCCTCTGAGTGAAGGGTGTGTTGGGCTTAGAAACAGTCTCTCCTGACCAGACTGGCTAACTAGGAAGAGGGAGCAAATGTGCTAAGAAACCCCGATTAAACGCCAGTAAATATTACTTATCATTCCAGTAAATAATAATAGCACCTGTGCTATATCCCCACCCATCCCCTCTTTTGAAGAGAGCAGTTATCCAGACTGCTTCTGATGCAACAGTTGCAGACAGAGCTGCTGAAGGGCCTGGCACCTGGCATCCACGGGCGGGGGCCAGGCAGCTGGGATACTTGCTACTTGTCTCTGCACGTGAGGAGTGGGACTGGAATGACAGCAAGAAACCTCACACCTGGACCAGCGTGAAAACACACAGGCGGCCACACCGACACCCTCTCTGGAAGCTTTCCAGTTTGTTTCTTCTACCGAGCCGTTCTCCTTGTGAGCCTGCCCTTGGGGTTTGTGTGTGCAAGGACATGTTACATGACAAGAGAAGGAATGAGGACAAGGAGAGAAGTCACACAGACAGCCGCGCCCTGATCCTCAGTCTCCCATCTCAGCCATCTTTCCTCCCTGTCCCCCTCCATCCTGACGCAATCAGCACCCATGGGATTGAGCCATTAGTGATCTGGGAAGTGGAATAAACACCCAGGTCTTGCCAGCCACACAGCAGTTATCACCAGCCCTGCTTCTCATCCCTGTGGAAGGAGCTTCAGTCCTGGTTTAGGACCCCAGCAATGCTTCTTATTTGCTCTGTAACCTCCTTGCTCCTCTGGGCCTCAGTTTCCTCATTTGTAAGATGAGGACCACCATATATACTTCAAGAAATACTTTCTTGACTTTCAGGACTTCCCTGGTGGTCCAGTGGCTAAGACTCCTCACTCCCAATGCAAAGGCCCAGTCAGGGAACTAGAGCCCACATGCCTTATCTAAGAGTTCACAAGCCGTAACTAAACCACAGCTAAAGATCCTGCACACCGCAGCAAAGATTAAAGATCCCACGTGCCCTAGCTAAGACCCAGCACACATAGGAAAAAAGAAATATTATTTCTGTCTGATTTTAGGCCTAAATGACATATTGCCAGGACAAGGCCAACGGTGTTTTTCTTGGGGAGGGGATGAGTTTGCAGAGTCATTCACGTGTTCATATGGAACCCACCATGAGACCTAACCTGCATCCATCAGTCATCAACTATTCACCCTGAGATGATCACTCTGCCCAGAAAAGGATTTTTGGAAATCAGCCCTGACAGGTTCTTGGAAATGGGGACACCTGGCCACCTTTGCCCAGACCCACCTCTGAATACAATGAAATAGGCTCTGTCTGCCACCCCCACCCCCAGAGGACATCCCGGGGGTTACTGGGTCAGGAACACAGTATTCTCAGTTGTTATGCCGCTCAAGGTCAGACAGTCCTTCCTCTGGACCCGACTGAAACTAATTCAGTGTGGGTGAATGAAGCCTCTATTATTCTTAAACAAACAAACAAAACCTTAGTAAAGAAGATTGCCCATGCTCTTCCGGATAGTGATGCCCATTCCTGAAAGAGCTTGGAGCTGGGGGACCTTCACACTAAGTCAATCATGAGAGTCACCCAGTTTCAACATACTTAAACATGGTCATGGGACTTTCCGGGTGGTTCAGTGGTTAAGACTCTGCACTTCCACTGCAGGAGGCATGGGTTTGATTCCTGGTTGGGGGACTAAGGTCCTCCAAGCCATGAGGCATGTCCAAAAAAAAAAAAAGTCTAAACAAACAAAAAACATGGCCACAAGAAGGTACAGCGGTGATAAGGACAGCAGGCGGCACCCTCGAAGAGGCTTGGCATCCACCCATGAGAGCTCAGAAATGCAAACCTTGGCAGAAACTTGCCACTTCAGTGACTTTAGTCGAGTTTTTCATTTTGGTAGTAAACCTAACATTCTCTGCATGGTAGCCAAGAGGGGCCAACCTGAGGGTGAGGCGAGTCAGCACTGATCCCTCCTGTTCTGCTTCTCTGAGGTCGGGGTGGGGGCGCGATGTGTCAAGATGGGGGGTGGCTTTACTTAGAGAGGAGCCTACGCAGCTGGGTTATGAAAGTAAACGATCCCACTTTAGGAGCAAGGAAATGGCACTAGCTTGCATTTGTGTGGTTGACTTCATCAAGATCTTGCTTTAGTCAGCTTTTTTCTTGGTCTGTATGGAACAGGCATAAAACCACCTCGTCAATTTATGTTACATTTTCCTATGATGATTTCAAAAGTCTCATAGGCCTTTTTGTCCTCTCTTGATCAGAGGTGGCTGTGAGTCCTGCTTTGTTCCTAAATAAATGCCATCTCTCCAGGTGGAAGATCATGAACGACAACTGGAAGAGCACATCATGGAGACATCGAAGCTTCGAGTCCCAGTACCATCCTTGCCAGTAACTCTGGACGTTAGTCCCTCAAAGCTCAGTGTTCTTATCTTAAAGAGAAGAATGTCTTCTTAGCAGAGTTGTAAAGATGAAATGAGACACTGTGTGTTCATGCCTGGCACGTGCCAGCTCTCAATAAATGGCACCTTCAAGACTCATGATAGGAGGGGCTCATGTGATGGGTTTGACCAGTCCATGAACCTCGGCAGGGCAGAGGGCCACAGTCTGGAGACCAGGGCAAAGCACCAGGCTCAGGCTCCCTGGAAGGAGCAAGATGGTGTCCCCCTGATGTTGGAGAGGTGTCAGGCTGCGGGGCAGGCACAAGCCTGGGCCATCAGCGCTTAGCTCCATTTTTCTCCTCCAGCAGCTGTAGGCTTGGTCTGTTGGGGGCTTCTGCCAGAAGCTGGGAAAGGCAGAGAGCTCAGGATAGCTTCTGAATTCAGGGTTCATGTATTAGTGTAAGACAGCTAGCTACTGGAGCCCTCTGGCTGTTCCACCCAGAGTTGGTAGGATCCCCTCTTCCTCGTCCCAGGGCCAGGCAAGGACACGCTGGGCAGAAAGAAACCATCAGCGTGGACAGGAAGAACAGCAGCTTCTTAATCAGTCCAGGAGCACAGAGCCCAGCCGAAGCCTTGTTCTGCTCTCATTTAATTATCGAAACGATTCTTCTTCTTCTGGCCTCCCTAGGGCTGCGTGCCCCAGATTCCCAGGGCCCAGTAATTGCCTCTCTGTTAATAGAAATCATCAGTATTTATTACACCGAGCGCTCCAGCTTACTTCGGCTCCCCTTGTAGCAACATTAAAGCGAGTGCTTGGTAGCCTATCACCAAAGTGACTCTACTTAGAGGCAAGAGGAAAGGCTCCCAGACTGTTCTCCTTGCCCAGGAGGGCTGAGGAGATCCTGAGCTGGAGCCCAAGGAGATGAGCCGTGGGGCCTGCAGCAGGGCCCTGTGTCAGCAAGAAGTATGGAGCCCAGGAACAAGGGAGTAGAAGCCCAGCGAGACGACTGCTCCCATCTTCTCCTCAAGGAAGTTTCCTGGGCGCTTCTGCTCCTTAGAGATGCACAACAGGAAGGGACCTTAGTTCATAGTCCTGCTCTGCCACTCAGGGCCTTGCACACTGTGGCCTGTTGGAATCTTCATCTTCTTGCCTATAAATCAGGAAGAATAATATCCACATCCCAGTGCTGGCATGAGGATTAAATGAGAAAATAATGTGAAAGGATTCCAGTGGGCCTGCCCGGGAAGGTGTGCCACAAGCCTCTTCTTCCTCCCTCCTTCTCGGAGTTGGTGCTGTGGGGATGAAATGATGTGATAACAAGGGACTGGGCCTCGTGCAGTGCCCGGTATGAACGCTGGTTCCTTCCTGCAGCCTCTTCACCTCTGTGTCCGAAGGTGGACAGGCTCAAAGATAGGGCAGAGCCAGGAGCCCCACAGCCCCAGGGTGTGTGTGGATTTGGGCTGGACACCAAGCGGGCCGCCCCTTAGCTTCCAGATCTCCCGAGACAACAGGAGAGAATCTTCACCCATTCCCCTCAGTTGTCACGCCCAGGCTACATGCCACCAGGTGATGGCCCTGCCCAGCGACCCTCCTCTCCTCAAGGGACCGAACAGATGTGGGGTCAAATGCAGAGGTGACCTGGCATCTTCTGTGGACCATATTCATTTTTAGGCAGCTACATCTTTTTTCCCCCCAACAAAAGGTCTCATGTGTTTATTACTAAGCCAAAAGCTCTAGTGCAGAAACACTTGACACAGAGAAAAATCATTTTCCCAATAAAACACACCCAGCAGGTCAGACAGTACGGAGGCTCTCAAAGTGATAATGATAAGATGCACGTGGCCTTGACGCAGCCTAAATGTGTGCCGCTTCATGTGTGAGGCTCCTGAAAGACCCAGCTTGGTTTCTTCTCCAGCGTTTTCTCCTGCAGTTGTACCTGATTTTATTACCAGTTTTCATTTGAATCCATTGGGAAACGGGATGATTCTGCTTTTGTTTCTTGGCCAGGAATCGCTCAGTCCTGAAAGTCTTGTGAGAAGACGCGGAACAAATTCAGCCATGCACAGGATGGCGGAGAAGAAAAGAAGGCAGCGGTGTCTCCTAAGGTCCTGAAGTGACTCAGGGGTATCTGCTGAGGGCTTTCACACGGACAAGGCAAGGGAGGCTCAGAGAAGCCTCTGAAGGCCCTAGTAAGGAGGAGGCCAGCACTAAAGCCAAGGCCGGTTGACCCCAAAGCTCTCTTTGGTCCTCTGCAGCCCTCTGCCCTTGGTATCTGAGCAATCAACGCAGGTTAAACTACGCTGGTGGTGCAGAAGGCATTATTCAGGAAGCTTTGCTAATTCATTTGCACATACCCATGTCATTTTTTTTTGTATAAACCAGCATGAATGTATTTTCTGACAGTGCTGGCCCTCAAGAACATGGGTTATCTGTTAGTAGACTGTGCTGGTGGACAAGGAACTGTGGAGCTGGGAGGGTGACCAGGTTTCTGAGTGCCAGAACGTTCTCAAAGTTAACTGAAGTTTCGGCATTTAATACTATGCAAGAGCATCTCCTCACCAAGGGGCCACCACGAGAAAAGTAATTCTGGCTTCTTTGGTTTCTGTTCTGCTCTTTCTCGTTGGAAGCCTACGCTGCCCCTCACTTTTTAGGAACGAGAGGTCAATGTTAGGAGTCAGTTTTACTGGGGTCTCTCTGGTGGTGGAGAGAAAGAGGCACAGATCCGGAAGACTGAGGCAGAGACCAGAAGCGTCAGAGCTGGAATGAGATGACATGCGGGGATCCAGCCACAGACAGACAGGAGAGAGGGCCATGGTCTCCACCGCTCTCCTCGGTGTCCACGGCTGCCCGAGCTCATCTCCCAAGTGCCAGACGCATGTGAGTTATTACAGAGGGTTTCTCCGGGCAGAGCCTCCCGGGCTGGTCCCCGTCCCGCCCTCACAGGCGCATAATGGAATTAAGTACGACTCCACTGCAGCTCTACAGTCAATAAAACCCACTCCTGGACAGAAACTAGATTACGGGTCAGGGAAGGGTGGGGCGTGCGCTGAGCTGCCTCTGATCATTCCCTGAGGGTGGGGGGGCCCCCACATTCCGCCTCTCCTTGGTTCCATCAAATTACCCACGGCTGCCAAAGGCGGGCCCTGGTTTCGGATTTGTTATCTAGATGGACTGTGCCTGTATGCTTCAGCTCTGATGTGGCACAAGATTCTGCAGCGTGGAATCCAGAGGAGTTTTCACCATGAGATGTTTTCTCTGGCCTCTGTCACTAATGAAGCCAATCATTCCAATATTGAAGGGGCAGGGGGGTGCAGGCATGAGGTCCCTCCCTGTCATCCTCTGGTGGGCAGGGGGCAAGATCAGTGCCGTCTCCAGCCACGGGGGTGCCTTACCTTACACGGGTGGGGGTCCACTCCGTACGTCTCCAATGTCTGCGCTTTCCTTAAAAAGTTCAGCTCTGAAGTTGCTGGTGTTTGACCACTGGAATAAAGAAAATGAAGCGATTCAGGATTTCCTGTTCCTATAGGTTCCCCTGAGATGAACTCAATTAAGAAGTGCCCAGGATCTCTCACGCTCTTATTTTTTTCCATGGGGTGTGCTCCCTGCTCTGTCCTAGAACCAACTTCACAGACTGTATTCTAGGGTCAAACCCTCAGATGTTTTCAGAGTGAGGCAGGCTGTGTGATGAATACATGGGCTGAGTGTAACACCATAGGGAGTGGTGGGGACTATGGCAAACTGGGAATGCTGCCCCATCTAATGAGGGAAGCTGCTCTCCAGCTCCAAGATGGTAGTGTTGGAAAGCAGGGCCCAGCATTGCTAGGTGTGATTTTTAAAGAGAATTCAGACATACTGATTTTGATGTGGCATTTCCCAGTTTTAAATATGATGGGGGCAGAAAAAAATACACCTGTAGGCTGCCTGCAGGCCATCTGATCCAGACTGAGATACTAAGACAGGACCTGTGTATCTTGTTGCCTAACCGTCTTCCTTTACCAGAAGGGAACACGGGACTGGAAGGAAAAGAGATGCAGTGAGAGACGCTGCCGAGCTCCCCAGACTCCACCATAGCTCTGCCTGCCCACAGGCTGAGGACTATGAAGAGGAAACAAACAGAAAAAGGAAGAAACCAGTGCTGGCACCAAGCCCTCTGAAGCAGCAGCCTTGAGCCTCGTCCCCCTCCTGCTGGCTCCTCAGCAGAGGCGTGGACGGGCTCCGCACAGGACCGGGGCAGGCCGGGTCACACGGGCTCTTAGCGTCCAGCGCCCTGGCAAGCTGACGTCCTTCCACTGATGTGGGGTGGGCTTCAGGGTCAGGAGGGGGTGGGCAGTTTGTGCAGTCAACAACTCCCACGGCTGCTGGACAGGACTGGAACTCTCTTAAGGTCATCATCTGCCTCAAGTCCTATGGCAGGGCGGGAAGATAAGCCCGCCCAAGGAGGAGCAGCCCCGGATTCCCGCTCCTGTCTTTCCGGAGAGGCAGCAATCCATCAACACCTCAGCAGCCTTTGGGTGGCGAGGTGTGAAACATACCACAGAATATAATGCACAGCCTGGGCCCTCAAGGATCTCAGAGCCGGAGAGAGGAAACACCAGTTTTACGTGATGAAGATGAGGCTGAGCCTGTGTGAGCAGTGAGGGCTCTGTGGACCACAGACACGTACCTCCACCAACGCACCAGGGACATGGGGAAGGCGTTGGGAAAACGCTGGCGCAGCAGGCAGAAAGCCAGGCCCCCGAGGCCACTGAGCACCCACACCCATTCCAGGGAGGCTCTGCTCCCTGTCTGGAGGCTGCAGGGCTCCGTGGGCTCCATTCACCCCTGGAGTCGGCCCAACCCTCTGGGGCCCTCCAGATGGGCATCATTTCCTGAGGGATCACCCTGACTTCTGTTAGGTTTCTGGAGGACTGTCCCCAGTGCTCTGACTTCTAAAATCTTCCTGGCAGTGCCTCCGGGCAGTTCCAGCAAACCCCGATCTCTCCTTTGAATGAGCTATGATCCGTCATCATCTGTGTCTATTCTGACTTTTACCACAAGGGGCCGCTATTCGCTAAGACTGATCGGAGGAGCCGTGGGAGGGGCTGGGATTCCACCTCTAGAGGGGTCTCCATTCCTCTAGGCAGGGTGGGGTCCAATCCGGCCATACAGAGCGGGCAGGCGGTCTGTTTATAATGATAAGGAGGTTTTGGGGACATATTTCTAGGTAAAATCTTTGAGTGCAGGTGAAGGATATTTTTGGTTTTTTTTTTTGGGGGGGGGGGCATCAGTTAGCAACTAGTTTAAGCTTAATATTATCATTAGGAATATTTTCCCCCCTCCTGTTGGGCACTGTTCTTCCCCAGAAATGTAGTTACAAAAATATGTTAGAAGATTTTTAAAAATTGTACTGTATTAATATGCTGTGTTGAATATAAATTTTTTCTTCATAGTTAACCAGTTTGGAGCATTAACTCCAGCATGCCATACAAAGGAGAGCCTAAACACCCTCTTGTTGCTTTTTTATTTTTAGATAAAAATCAACCTTTGTAGAAAACCTTATTTCATATGGATGAAAGGATGCATTAATACTATTTTATGGACTTGGGCATATTCTGGGTGAGCTAGGACAACCTGAGGAGGACAGTTACCTCCTGCTTCTAGCCGCTTCTCCCCTCCTTCCCTGGGTACAGCGGTGTGGGGTTGAGGGAGGCAGTGTTAAAGTCACACCCCCCGAACCAGGAATCTCTGGGCAACCAGAGCATCTGGCCCTGCTCAGTCCTATCCGCTGACCCAGAGTCACAGACCAGGGGTGGAGGTGGGCCCATTTTCTTAACCCGTCCTCTCTTCTCTCTGTTCTCTTTTGCTATTTCTTTTACGTTTTCCTTTCCCCCGGTTCATGCTTCTGCTCCACACACCCCTATGGGCCCCCTCTGCCCCGCCCCAGTCTCTTCATTTATCTTAGTGAAGCAAATACCTTTCAGAGGCAAATCCTTCTCCATTTTCCTTACAATATAGCATCTCTCTTGCCTTTAAGCCTCAGCCTACACCACTGTTCTTGGAGAGGGGGCCTTAGGGTTGTACCATCAGTGGATCACCGAGAACGGAACATCGTTACATCCTGGAGTGAGGAGGGCTGGGTTTACCGGAGCCGGCGCTGCGGGCATGGGCTGTGGGGGAGACGGTGGCCTGGCCTGAGCCGAGGCACACTCACCTGAGCTCTGTCTTGTGAATCTCAGCGATCTTCCTTTCCAGCTTCTCTGAATGTTTAGGGAAAAACTGGAACTTGGAGCTGTAGCCTTCGGGGTGTTTTCCTGGGTCATAATCCCCAATCTCCGCTTGCAAAAGGAAAGCAGAGGAAGACAATTGTGGAGACAGGTAAATCGTCACTGGCAACACAACAGGAGGCTAACACACACAGCGAAAGCCAGAGTCTGCACCAGATTTGCCGAGAACAGGGATCCTGAGCACGACTGTCGGTGGGGTGGGGGCGTGGGGCGGGGGGCAGAGGGCAGGTCCTCGGGAGCAGGCCCAGCTTCGTTTTCCCTCACGTGCACATGGACTGTGTTGGTTTCAGGGCCACGTGGAGAGAGTGGAGCTGAGCCTGTGTTCTGAGGCCACCACGTGTAAAACTGCTATGAAACAGCAGACCCCTGCACCATGCCCACATCCATTCAGCCACGAGGAGAGAGCCTGGGAGCGAAGCTCTCTGTGGCAGCGAAGGAAAACTGTGAGCCAGATCAGAAGATCAGAATCTTTTGGGCCTTGGCCACATCCGAAGTCTAAGTCTCGTTTTGAGGATTTTAGCAGGGACACGGCCAAATGATGACTGAGGCATGACCCAACGGAGTCATGACCCAAGTTGACTCAGAACTCAACTCTCGTCCAAATCAGATCAAGTGAATACATCTAAGTAACAAGTCACTGAGGGCTGACCAGGTGCAGGCCCCTTGGAGAAGCCTGCAGAGTGGAAGACTGGCTATGACCGGAGAGTGCCATGGGGTTCAGGAGCATCGGGTCCCCAGGCTGACTCCTCAGTTCCCTATAGGGAAGGGGGGCTTCCTGCTCCTGAAAATTTAGAGTCCATCCCCCAACTGCTGAGACCTTAGATCTGTGAACTCTGGGGGGTCAGTGGGCCCACACTACTGCTCACAGTGTATCTCCAGGTCAGAACCCAGCCTTCTCCACAGGGAGCATTCCACAGGGAACGCTGTGTGTACGTTAGGAGGAAGGATGTTGAACAGTTCGGCCGCTGTGTGGTTGTCTGTTCTCCTTCCCTAGTGAGAACCACAGCCAGTGCAGGTGAGAAGTCTAGAATGAGGAGTAAATATTAAGGGAAAAAATGTGCCCTTTTTTCACAACTGAGTCTTGTTCTGTGGCACTAGTCTCTTGATAGTATCTTCCAAATTACTTGGGAATTTCTATCATTTAGCAAGAGACTAAATGGGGCTTAATGGGGCTTAATGTCTGAAATGACCTTGAGCCATGGGGTCATTTATTATAATTTTACTTAGAAAGCTCCCAGTGGGAAACATCAGTGTTGGATATCAGTGACTTCTTTAAAACACACAAAAAAATTTCAATATGGCTGTCAGGGTAAAACTAAAGAAAAGACTAGAGTTTATAATTTCACTTAGATGGGACCAGGTTTTCCCTTAAAAACGAAAGGGATCTCTTTGGGTACCTTAAAGTTGGCAAGCACCTTCCAGACTTCCTACTTAGGTAGATTTTTAAAACAGGAGTCTCAGAAGTCAAAGTTCCAACAGAATGACTTTTACATTCATAACGCAGCTGTGACATTTTTCTTGCCGGAAGAACTTTAGTTTCTTATTGGCAAGCATTTTTTTTTTTTAAGGTTCTATTCACAAAGTAGCTTCCTGGAGTTCACAGATTTCCGATTATGAGTTCAGTTTCTTTGGTAGAAACTCCGCGATTTTAGCGCTATGATCCAAAATAACCCAGTGACAGTTTCAGGCTGAAGGACTAAGAGAAGTCCAGGAAGTGGCACTTAGGAATCTCCTGCATCTCATGAAAGGAGAAGGGATGATGTATGAAGAGTGCACACCTTTCCCTCTGTTTTGCCAAAAAAAAAAAAAAGGAAAGCCAGTCTGGGTACTGGCTGGGTACAGCCCCAATTCTTATTTGTGTGTAGAAATGGGTTTGTAACTTGGAAACATTTTCAACTTTGAGCACTCTGAATGGAGAAGTCTCTGAAACTGACACCAGAATCCCAAGACGCTTCACATCTTTGAGATTTGCACAGAAGGACAGGAAAAAATACAAAACAAAACAAACAGATTTGGATTATTCTCCAGAGGCTTAGTAACTTTATCAACCAAGGATGCAGGGAAACACGCCCCCTCCTCCCACCCTCCCCACACCAAACAGAGTCTGAATGGCTTGAAGGGGCTGCCAGAAAGACTTGAGGTACAGACAACTTGAGGCTGAGTGGTCAGAGCTTTTTGGATCAAGGGAGTCCAGGCAAAGTCCTTTAACTTGGACTCCGTTTCAAGATACTGTTTATATCCAAGAGGTAGTCATCTGTGGTAACTGAAATAATGTAATCAGTACTTAGCACGAAAAGCAAATTTATCCTGTCAAAAGTCATTACCTTGAAGGATATACGCTGCTAACAAGGCAGCATCTGATGTCTTACAGAGGAGGCGGCCGTGGTAGAGATCCCTTTTGATCTGCAGGAAGACTAAATACCTGGAGAGAAAACAGAGAATGAACTGTAAAGGATTTCTTTGATTGCTTTAAAGACATAAATATGTAATATCAGCCTATCAAAATCTCTGTCAGGACACTTTTACTACCTTAAAACAAAAATCTCAAAACATGCCCCAGAACAAATACATTTTTCATATCCCTGAGGACTAGACTCTTTCAAGCACTCTGCCCTGAACTGATTTTGAAGTTCAATTCCAAATGACCTGTCAGTTTCCTTCTGCAGCTCAAAACAGAAATGGTCTTTCCTGGTTAAAAGCACTGTGCCCAGTGTTGGGCTCTGGAAGGAGCCAACCCCAGTCACTCAGCGCCGACAAAGCAACCTGTGTCATGAGAGAGGGGCTGACGGAGCCTCTCTCTACCTCGGACCCTCGCTGACATCTCCTGAGAAGCAGGGGACTTCCTTGGTGATCCAGTGGCTAAGTCTTGGCGCTCCTCATGTAGGAGGCCCGGGTTCGATCCCTGGTCGGGCACTAGATCCCATGTGCCGCAACTAAAGATCTCGTATGCTATAACGAACGGTTATTGAAGATCCTGTGTGCTGCAACTAAGACCCAGTGCAGGTAGGTAGACAGGTAAGGAAGTAACCAATAAAGAAGCAGAAATGTGGTGAAGGAATTAGCCCTTGGGAGGGATCTGCCTCTGCTTGCCAGTGGACCTGTCCTTATGTGGAACAGCCCTCGTTATTGGCAGAGGTCAACCAGATCTCTCAGAATCTGAGTAAGGTGTGGGAAGAGGCACTGGTGAGGGATGGACAGAAACCTGTGGCCAGTATTTCTTCAACCACAGGGAGCTCTCACGTCAGGTGGAAGCAGGCCGACTCTCAAGAACAACGCATGGTAGCTGACGTGTATTGAGCACTTACCATCTGCCAGTCCAGGGATTACTGCAGCCTCTCGGCTAATTTGCACATACCACTCTGAGAACAGATACTGTTACTGTCCCCATTTTATAAGGTAAACTGAGGCTTCAGTGATTTTCTCACGGGCACATAACTGGAAGGTGGCAGAGCCAGGATTCAAGTTCAAGACCGAGGTCGGCTCTTCATCACCATGTTATTCCTCCCTCTCAGCAGTATGCCATGGCTGCTTTGTAGTCTCACAAGTGGTTGGGTGGACCCTGTGACCACAGAATTGTTGATGCTCCATTTTGAAAGATCTTTGCGAGGAGTGGAGTCTCTGATGTTCATTACATCACAGATCCCCTGAGAAGGGCAGAAGCCAGGGGTATCAAGCCCTTAAGTGAGTCACCCACCACAGCAGTTCTTTGGCCAGGGGGCATCTGTGGTGGTTTAAAACATGTCCACAGGGAAGTCCCCGGCGGTCCAGTGGTTAGGACTCCATGCTTTTACTGCTAAGGGTGTGGGTTCAATCCCTGGTTGGGGAGCTAAGATCCAACAAGCCGTACGGTGAGGCAAAAAACAAAAAAAAGTCCAGAAATTCCCTGATACTCCACATTTCCAGAGTGGAGTATTAATTTGCTCCATCTGAGTGTGGGTTGGACTCGGTGGCTTGCTTCAAACAAGCAGAGTCAAGCAGAAGTGATAATGTCTGACATCTGAGACCAGGTCATAACATCCCTTCAGCCTCCTCCTCATTCTCTCTTTCTCCTGGATCACTCATTCTGCTCGAGGACACTTAAGCAGTCCTGCCGAAAGGTCCATGTGGTGAGGAACTGAGGCCTTCTGCCAACAGCTAGAAGTGAACCCAAGCTTTCTATCAACGGCCATGTGAGCACACCATGGTGGAAGTGCATCAGTCAAGACTTCAGATGACCACAGGCCCGGCCCACCTCTTGGCTTCAACCCCAAGAAAGACCCTGAGCTGGAGCCCCCTAGCTGAAATGCCCCTGAATCCCTGACCCACAGATACTCAAAGATGAGAAATACTTGTGATTTTAAGCTAAGTTTTGTGGCATTTTGTTAAGTAGTCGTGGATAACTACAGCATCCCTACAGGAGTAATGGGAATATAGTGAAAAGTAAAAGTCACTCAGTTGTGTCCGACCCTTTGCGACCCCATGGACTACCTAGTCCATGAAATTCTCCAGGTCAGAATACTGGAGTAGGTAGCCCTTCCCTTCTCCAGGGGATCTTTCCAACCCAGGGACCAGCTGAGCCACAAGGGAAGCCCTGGGAATATAGTAAAATTCCCTTAAATTTCATTAGCTTGAACCAAAAAGAAATTAGGCTCTTCCTGGACAACTTGAGGTTTCCATGCTTCTGTTTTCAGGCTGAAAAATAACACAGAGGATTCCATGCCCCCTGGATCATGTGAGAATGCTCAAAAGAAAGCAGACCACAACTTCTAGGGTGAGGGGGGTCACCAGCAGGTGACTCAGAGCCCCGGGCTTGGTGATTCAAGTAATTGAATAGAAACGGAGTAATCGTCATTCTCTTCCAAGCCCTGCTACTCAAAGTGTAGCCCATCTTACAGAGGTATTAGCAGCAGTTGGGAGCTTGTTGGAAATGGAAAATCAAGTACATGTGAGACCTAATGAATCAGTTTAACAAGATCCCCAGGTGATCTGGACATAGATTAAAATCTATGAAGCACTGTCCCTAGGAAATTCAAAAGCATCCTTCTAACCACATTAGGATGGACCACCCTCCTCAAACCAAAGGGAAGGTGACTACTGTTGTGTGGAAGTTAATAAGAATTCCCTTCCTCTTTCCACCGACCATATCCCCGATCGACCCAGTATTTGCCAAGGAAAACTGAAGGAAAATTACGTCATGCAGTAAATAGTAATTTTTTAAACTGAATCTAGCAAATCAACCCTGAATATTCATTGGAAAGAGTGATGCTGAAGCTCCAATACTTTCGCCACCTGATGTAAAGAGCTGACTCACTGGAAAAGACCTTGATGCTGGGAAAGATTGAGGGTAGGAGGAGAACGGGGCGATGGAAGATGAAATGGTTGGATGGCATCACCGACTCAATGGACATGAGTTTGAGCAAACTCCGGGAGATACTGAAGGACCAGGAAGGCTGGCGTGCTGCAGTCCATGGGGTCGCAAAGAGTCAGACACGAGTGAGCAAGTGAACAACAACCACTACCAAATCCAGTTTGTCTACACTCTGCTTCCCATGGTGGAATGTTACAAGATGTGTGGAAGGGAGGGGCTGGGCCTTCTCTTCCTCTCGCCCCTCCAGCCCCCACCTGCCACAGGCTTTGGGAGGACGTGGCAGCAAGCCTTTGGCCTCCTGTTCGTGGATCACTTCCTGGACCTGAGTTCACGCATCACTCTGCCCACACCCCTCTGCTTGTCTGGGTCCAACATTCAGGGACAGCACATACTGGACTGAAGAAGAGGTTTCAGAGGCCCTGGGCAACGATCCTCAATGTGGTGGTGAGGAGAACATCCCCCGGGGTGGGGAGCATGTGAGTCTGGGTTTGAAAAGGCTTGTCCAGAGCTTCTGATTTGCTCCCTAAGGGGGATACACGCCTCCTCACAGCGAGAACCACAATCGGTGCAAGACAGGGTCCTCGGGTGAGTTGGAGAGGAAACAAGGCTTTCCACTGCAGGGCGGGCTTCCTTCAGCCTTCTGGAGGCAGAACAGCTACAGGGAGGTCAAGGGGCAGGCCATGGGAATATGGTCCGGTGATGGTGCGATCATAGGACGGGAGGGACAAGGGAGGGGCTCGTCAGCATCCTAAAGAAGCACACCGCAGTCTTCAGAGGACGGGAAGAGACAAGCTCATGAAAGAAGCAAATGATGGCTCCATGGAACGGAGTTACCCAGGGGGTCCCCCCTTCCTTTTCTGCCCCAGCGGCTTCCATCAAGCTTGGTGTTTTGTTCATTTGAGAAGGTAACCAATGACTCAGTGTGGTTGGTCATGAAAATCCATCTCACATGACTCATAGCATCCTTATGCCTATCCCCAAGATGCCATGACATGTTCTCCCCCGCCACACAAAGGCCTAAGGAAGACCGTCTTGTTGCCGGGGGCTCTGTCCTCAGGGCTGCTATGCTGCCAGGGGAGGGGTCAGCCTGCTGGGCTGCCCAGACCAGCTGTTCATGACGAGCAGGCAGGCTGGGTACCCAGGCTCGGAACCTCAGAGGAGGAGTCACAGAGCCTAATTCCCACATTTTAGAGCTGAGGAAACAGAAGCTTTTTCTACCTGATACTTTTTCTACCCCTGTGGTTAATTCAGTGAGCTATGGTTAGGGAGAGAAAGGTCCTAAATGAAGTCAGGAGAAATCCTTGTCATCAGAGAGAAATTCTCACTGGAAAAAAAAGAGCAATCAGCTTTAGACCAGGTTTAAGACAAAAAGGCTTGCTCTTTAGCACATGTTTTTGGTTGAATTCTGCCTCTCTCCTTTTTGCTTCAAAGAGGCTTTACCTCACCTCCAATTTTGTTTAGATGCCAAGCTGTCCTAAATGGATGGAGGACCGTGCAAAGGCAGATTGTGCGAGAGCCTAAAAGATGACAGAGGAAAACTCAAGCGTTTCTGGAACACGTACGTCCAAGGTACTAGCATTGGCATTGTGATTTCTGACATCAGAGGGTAGGGATGAATCCAGAGATATTCCCACAATTAGAGGGTCTGAACTCTGGAAAGCACTGGTGGCCTCTGAAGAGTTTCTTCCAGAAGACCCTTTGGCCCTGTCTTCCTCTCTGCCCCTGGCTTCCTCTATTTTCTGCCCTCCTTTTCCCTGACTGTGATCAAGTTTATGTCTTCCTCCCCAGTACTAGACTGTGGGCTCCTTGGAATTAGAGATTCATGTTTCATTACCTTTAACATTCTTCTAGAGAGCCTGTGACTTCCGTGGTGGCTCAGACCGTAAGGCGTCTGCCTGCAATGCGGGGACTTGGGTTTGCTCCCTGGCTTGGGAAGATCCCCTGGAGAAGGAAATGGCAACCCACTCCAGTATTCTTGCCTGGAAAATCCTGTGGACAGAGGAGCCTGGCGGGCTACAGTCCGTGGGGTCACAAAGAGTCGGGCACGACTGAGCGACGTCACTTTCACTTTCAGAGAGCTTATACATCCTATGCCTCTTCACCCTCCCTCCCTCCCTCCCACCCACCCATCCAGTTCAGAGCACCCGCCTGTACCAGGCACAGCCATAGCGGCTGAGAATACAGCAGAGAAACAAACTGAGTCCTCCTTCTATGGAGCTTACATTCCAGTGATTTACTCAGGTTTTCCTCCGTCATCTTTTAGATATGCTGTGTGCCTTTAACATGCACACTTTCATTTAATCCTCACAGCAACTCGATGAGGTGGTTACTGTTTTTAATCCCTGTCTCATACACGAGGAGAGGGAATGATCAGAGGCAGTGCTGCTTGCTTTGTCCCATATCCAGCTAAAGAACAATCTGGGATTTGAACTCAGGTCTTCTTGATGCCTTTGCCCAGGACTGGCAAACTAAGCCTGCCACCAGGGTCCCCAGTGAGATGAAACAACATTTGATTGGAACACAGCCATGCTCATTCATGTATGTGTTGTCCACGGCTGGTTTTGCATGACAATGGCAGAACAGAGTAGTTGTGACAGGGACCATATGGCCCACAAAGCCTAAAATACTTACTATCTGGCCTTTTCCGGAAAAAGTTTGCCAACCCATCTTAGCCTAAGCAAAGCTCCAATGATATTCGCTGTTGGAATAAATTACCTATACACTTTATTAACATTTTTTTTAAATGGCCTAAAAAAATCTATTAACATTTTTTGAGCACCTGTTCAAACATGTGTCGGGGCTGTTTGCTTCCTTGGAAGGTGGGGCCCAATTGGCACTCAGTTTCCTTCTATCGCTTGATCTTTCAACCAGTTCGAACACCTGCAGCCGTTGGTAAAAGCTAAATCTGGTGCCTAATCCCCATTTTCTCTGCCTGGTCTCTAGCTCAGACAAGAAAATCTATTTATTACTTTAAAAAATGACAAAAGAGATTAATCAGGATTTGGCAACTAAATTTATCATCTGGGAAGAATCCAAGAGATAAATTGAAGCACAGTTCTTTACTCCCTACTTCATCCCTCCTCTCAGCCTGGCTTTATGGGGACAGCCGAGACGGTGGTGAAATTTAGGACCAGTGTTGCCCGGAAGAAACACACTGACAGCTAAATTAGTCTGGCAGGAAGGTGGGGTGCAGGGCTCTAAGCCAGGAGTGAACTGTGGGCATTGAATGAGGCGAGGGCAGGCACCCACTTAGATGCAGCTAAGCCCAGGCCTCCAAAGAACGCCTCAGGGAGCAGGGACACAGACTCCAAAGCAGACCCAGGCGCCCTAAGAGTCACACTCCTGGCAACGCCTGGAAAAAATGTGCCCGAGGGAAGGAGGGCCGCTGAGGTGGAGAGCAGGGAGAAAACAGTAGAGCGTTGGTCCCCAACCTTTTTGGCAGCAGGAACTGGTTTCGTGAAAGACAACTTTTCCATAGACCAGGGCGGGTGGAGGGTGATGGTTTCTGGATGATTCAAGCTATCACCTTTCTTATGCACTTTACTTCTATTATTATTACCTGAGCTCCACCTCAGATCATCAGGCATTAGATCCTGGAGGCTGGGGGCCCCTGTGGAGGACGGTGGGCATACATGTGTGTGGAGCGGGGTGGAGTTCACACTCTTGCCATTGTCTTTAAAGTCTGCTGACGTGGAGAGAAGCCTGACCCTGGCTTTCTCAGGCCTCAGCTGCTTAAGTGTCCCCAGCTAGCGTCTGTGACAGAAGAGGGGTGGGGATTATCACATCAACAAGGGAGCAAAGCCAGAACTTGTGGCCTGTGCGGAGCCCCTGGGGTCCACAGGCCATGTGACGGGCCTGGCAGTGAACAGTGAGCCTTGGCTCAATGCCAGGCTCCCTGGGGGTGCATTAAGAAGTACAAGACCCCGTGCAGTGGTTAATCCTCCCGACAAAGCTGTGAGGTACTATTGCCATCCTCATTTTATAAACAGGGAACCTGAAGGTCAGAGAAGTTAAGGATTTTATGCTCAAGGCCACACAGAAGTAACAGAACAGGATCTGAGCCCCCAGGTCTCTGCTGCCTTTGGTGGGGGGCACATGAGTATTATGCAGTGACATTTGCTGTAGAAGAGTCTATGGTTAAGATCTCCTCCTAACGGCCGAGATAACTGTGTACTTTTGTCCTTCAATCAAATCGGAAGGCCGTGTCTGCCGGGCTGTTGTGGGCAGCCCTCTGGGTTGTTCGACCAATCCCTCTCACCCTCTCTAATAGTCCGGGGAGGTGTGGACGAGGTGATCCTGATGCTGGGTGTTAGGAGGCGGGGAGTCAGGCTCTCAACAAAGATGTGTTAAACGTGCCCTGACACGTGGACAGGAGCGTGGTCTTCAGGGTTGGCCCTGGCCTCCTCACCTCTTTCCAGAGAGAAGGGGGGAAGGAGGGAGGTGAGGGAAGGGGGAGGGGAGAGCTACGGCAAACACTCTGGAAGTCATGAGGAGGGTGTGCGCAGTCACTTCAGCTGTGTCTGACCCCATGGACTGTAGCCCGCCAGGCCACTCTGCCCATGGGATTCTCCAGGTAAGAATACTTGAGGGGTTGCCATTCCCTCCTCCAGAGGGATCTTCCCAACCCCGGGATCGAACCTGTGTCTCTTGCGTCCCCTGCCTTGGCAGGCAGGTTCTTTACCACTGTGCCCCCTGAGCAGGGCAGGCCAGTGCTTTGCCAAAACTCTTCTCTGCTTAAGTGGTTAAACACTGTGGTTCTCCCCTCACTCTCCTGCCTAACGCTACAGGCTTGCTCCTGAATATGGATGAGCTTGGTTTTCAAAAGCCAAGTGGGAGGCACGCCCACTTCCGTGTGGATGAGCAGGGCCTGCAGTCTGCAGGTGCCCAGTTCAGGGGCATGAGATTTGGTTCTAACTGCACAAGGCACTGTCCTCAGTGCTTTAGGCTGGGCGGGTTCAGGGTCTAGAAACAGGTCTCAAGGCCTTAGAGGACCAGCAGTCTCTGCACTGGCAACGACCTCGTCCAGTCTTTGCTGTCTCTAAGATTTTTTGGTTTTGTTTTTTGCTGCACTGCTCTGCATGTGGGATCTTAGTTACCCGGCCAGGGATTGAACCCACGCCTCCTGCAGGGGACCACTTGGAAAGTCCCTGTTGTCTCTAAGACTTTAGGGGAGGGGTTAGAGCCGGCTGGCGGAGCTGTCTCCTCCTTGGCTTGAGGACTTCCTGGCCTCACATCTTTACCGAGGGCTCCACCCTTTACAGGGAAACGTCAAGGTTTTGCTAATGTCAAAATCAGATCTTTCTAATAGAAAAATTAAGAGTCCCAGTTCAGAGAGTGCCCGAACCTTTGAGGCAAGACTTTTAGAGTGAATTCGGCTCAGATGTACCAAGCCCTCGAGGAAGCGGTGCCTCTCCTGTTCACTGAACCTCTTGTAGCGTGGCGTGGGCACAGAGGTTTTTTCTCATCCTCAAGTGCAGCTGCCTGCCTTCTCTGCAACATGATCCCCATAACGAAGAGTTTATCATGACCCTGGGCCATCAGCACCCTGGATGTCACCCACTTGAATTTAAAATCTTCAGCGTTTTCTGGCTTGTTTTTCAGTTTCTTGCTTTGCCATTTAGGCTGCTGGAGTCTATTTCAAGCCCCCCAGTAAGCAGCAACACAGCCCTCTCCCAAAACATCCCTGGTGACCACATCATTGGTGAAAGAAAAAAATGCTTTTGAGAAATTCATTACTCCAGTTACCTTTGCAGATGACCAGATTAAGATGAAGTATTCACACTTCTTGAAGGAAAGAACCATAATCTGTTGCAATTCTACTGAGGAGATGAGCAAAGAGAGCATGCGGAAGTGAAACGCAGAAGTAAGGCTATATTTAGGAAGAATTCTTGCCTAGCCGAGTTAGGAGCTTTCCAAACAGAGGACCTAGGAAGTATGGCCCCTCCATCCTATCCTTCCCAACAGGTCTTGGAGGCTGAGGGATGTAATAACCAGCCTTACCTGGTTATTTCTTCTTTCAGGGCCACAGGGTCTGCAGGGTAAAACTTCACACGGAAACACATGGTGAACGGAGGCTGGGCTGCAGAGGGAAAGAGGTGTCCATTAGCAAAGACCCTCCCCGGAAGACGACGGGACTCCCTGCCCCACTGGACGCACAGGACTCCGAACCATCAGAAGATCCTCTCATGTTTAGGGCCGACTTCCGCTCAGGACAGAGGGAGGTTCCTAAGACACACTACAAGGGGGAGGATTCCTCCCGCCCTCCCTGGGGGTGAGGCGTCCATCTTTTCATGGACAGTACTTACATCTCAACTGCTTCACCACAGACTTTGTAAACTCCAACCAATGCTGAAACAGAGAACACAGGCCAAGAAAATCCTAATGAGAAGCAGTGTCAAATATATCTTGCTGTATTCGATTTAAATAGCTAGACAGATTGTAGCCCAGGGTGAAAGCGGCTCAGGAGCCTGTGATATGTACGTTTGGAGAGTAGAGAGGGATAGGATTTTCTGAAATAAGCTCCCCACAGAACCAGCTGTGAAGGGGGGAAGAGTTCCAGCTTCAGATGCCATTTCTGGGGCTCCCTGGCAATGTCGCCTTCCAAGATGGGGCGCCAGAGTTCTGAGCCATGTTTCTGGTGTACCGATGGGCAGCAGTGAACGCTTGGGTGTGTGCTGGGGACAGAACTCCACTTGGCTTGGGTAGCAAACAGCTCGCTTTAATGGGTTGTGTGTGTCTGTGTGATGTGGTGGGGTTGTGGGGAAGTGATGAAGTGACGACACACAGAGGCTATTGGGAGCAGCTCTCGAAAGCACTGGCAGGTGGAATTTCATAAACGGTGAGAAGGCAGGGATTGGTGTGTGTTTCGTTTTTGTTTGAGCAACGCATTGCCAGCCCTCGTGTGAGGGAATACATACTCAGAATTCCTTGGCATCCAGGGATGTTTAAAATTTAAGTCTTGTAAGATACCCAACCACAACTAATGTAGTATCCTGTTTTCCCTGGATTTTCACACAGGCTGGACACAGTAGCAACACATTTTTCTTCCCCCCACGGTACTTATGTTTGGGTAAGGAAGCAAGGAGACGGGTCTATGTCAGTTTCCCACTTCTACATGGATGCCTTATAAAATGCATTATTGATGTTTACTGCTTTTGTGCTAATAAGGAAACTTGAAAATTTGCAGAGAGCTAGAAGAGCTGATATTCGGGGCTTGATTATCTGGAAGTAGCTTAAAAGCACTGACCACAAGCTCTGGGAGGGCAGGAAACTCTGCTCGGCGTTCAACGTTCAGCTGTTAGATGGATGGAGGAGCTAGTCCTCACTTCTCTTTTCTGGCGACTTCTACTCAGTCCCGGGGAGCGTCTTGGCAGAGTCCTCTCTCTGGCAGGAGAGCAGCCGGGGCCATGCAGACACATCCTGGCCTCCCTCGGTGCCCAGATCTCACCTTCTGGGCTGGGCCGTGGTTCGTGCAGTTAATGGACCCACTAAGAGCCAGCTCTCCCATCAGCTCCACGTGGATAATCTGAGCTGACACTCGGCTCTCTTGCTTTCCTCTGATCTGAGTTCCCATGAGGCTGGCAACTCATTATAGCCACTCAATGTGGTTAAGAGGTCCTTCTCACATTACACGGCCCACCGCAGCGTGGCTTCCCAGGGAAGGAAAGGCATGGGATGAAATTGCACGGAAATGACTGGGGTTCCAGGCCGTGCCTGGGAAGGCAGAGGAGGCCGGCCGGTGCAGAGCACACTGGGATTGTGGACAGTGAGATGAACACAGCACATGTCTGGGGCTCAGAAGACAGAAGGCTCGGGGCACTGGACCCATAGATTAAAATAAACAAAGGTAGATAGACTGTGGGCTGACCCGGTGGCCCAGATGGTAAAGAATCCCCCTGCAATGCAGGAGTCCTGGGTTCGATCCCTGTGTCAGGAAGATCCCCTGGAGGAGGGCATGGCAATCCACTCCAGTATTTATGCCTGGAGAATTCCATGGACAGAGGAGCCTGGTGGACTACCAGGGGGTCGCAAAGAGTCGGACACAACTGAGTGACTGACACAACAACAACAACACAACTAAGTGCAATGACAGATCCATTATCAGCAGAAGGCAGAGAGGCTGAATGACAAGAGGCTATTCCTCTTGGCAACAGGTGGAGAGAAGAGTTTGTACTGGAGTGAGACTCCTGAAAGAAGTGAGGCTGGAGGAGACTCAGAGGGGTGGGCAGGCAGTGGAAAGCTTGTCTAAGAGACTTCAAGGGTCTGGTAGAAAAATCTTGAGAGCATCCCTCAAAATATGGTGAGGGCCAGGGTGACCTTTTGCAGCTGTCTGGCTAAATCCGGGTCCCAGAATCACTAGCAAATTCATAACACTGGCTTGGGGAAGGGGGTTAGGAGAAGAGTGAAAAGAAGGTTCAGAGACGGGAGCTTCCACCTGTATTTGGGTGAGTGGACCCGTGTGGTAGTCTTCAGGTTCGGGGGCCTTGAAGGACAGGCTGAGATCAGGATGAGCCCAGGGCCTGAGGCACAACAGGGGACAGGGAGTGAGGGCAGCTCCTCCAAGTGTGGCCAGAGGAATCCCAGATCCCACAGAGACCCCCGCAGAGCAGGAAGTGATGTCATGGATGTGAGTGCCAGGTTCTGCCTCCCTGGTGCTCAGGGAAAGAGGTCTAAGGGGAGCCAGGGAGCTCACCTCCTCCATCTCTAACATGATCAGTAGATATAGAAGGACAGTTCTCTACTGGTCCGTTTCCTCACAATGCTCAAGGACCCTTGCAAGCCTCCTTGCTCTGCTTAAACCCTCAACAAAGGCACAGAATCAGGTCACCTTAGAGGTTATAGGGCAGGAATTCAGCAGAGAATCCCAGAAACCACACAGGCTCTGGCATCAGGCAGGTCCGAGCAGGAGACAGGCTTTGTCAGTTGCCTTGGGCAAGTGAAGCAACCTGCGGGAGACTGTTCACTTGTCTGGAGAGTGGATGGTCAACTGCCGGTACACATCTCATTCACAGGAAGGATGCAATAACTTATGTGAAGCTCTCAGCTTCATGCATAATACCTCAGCGCTCAACATCCATCGGCTCAAAGGTCTAGGTGTGTGCCCAGCATGAAGCCTGGCACATGGCAGTCACTCCATCAAAGTTTATTTCTCCTTTTCCTTATTTTTCTCTGTCTCCTTTGGCTTTAAATCTCTGTAATCTCAACATACTCTCTTATTATCTTCAAACACATTCTAAGTGAAAAACAATGGACAGGACACACTTCACCCTTGAACAGGATACATTTTACCCTTTTTTCTTCACACACCACTGTCTTTGGAAGGTGAAGAAGAACTGCAGGATTTGCAAGGGCCAAAAAGCCTGTATTAGTTAGGCTACATCTCTGTCCTGCCCGGAGAGGGTTGCTATGGCACTCAGGCAAGGCCCCTCCTAACCAGGCCAAGGCAAGCGTGCCCACTTACCAGGGAAGGGGCAGGACAGCCTCAGCCTGTGCCCTAGGCTCTGGGGCTACCACACCAGCCCAGCCACTCTGCCTCTAACTGGGCAGCTTTGGGCAAATCTCTTCAGCTCTCATGCATATTAAAAAGCAGAGCGGTCATTTTGCTGACAAAGGTCTGTATAGTCAGAGCTATGGTTTTTCCATTTGTTGTGTATGGATGTGAGAGCTGGACCTTAAAGAAGGCTGAACACCAAAGAATTGATGCTTTCAAACTGAGGTGCTGGAGAAGACTCCTGAGAGTCCTTTGGACAGCAAGAAGATCAAATCAGTCAATCCTAAAGGAAATGAACCCTGAATATTCCCTGGAAGGACTGATGCTAAAGCTGAAGCTTCAATACTTTGGCCCCGTGATGCAAAGCACTGACTCACTGGAAAAGACCCTGAAGCTGGGAAGGACTGAGGGCAAGAGGAGAAGAGTCGACAGAGGACTAGATGGTTGGATGATCATTGACTCAATGGACGTGAGTTTGAGCAAACTCCAGGAGATAGTGAAGAACAGGGAAGCCTGGTGTGCTGCAGTCCAAGGGGTCGCAAAGAGTCAGACACGAATGAACAACTGAACAACAACAACAACTTCAGCTCTCCAGGTTGCCATTTCAGTGTCTAACAATTGATGGACCACGCCAGGTGAGCTCTGCTGCAGGGTGTTCCAGGTCTCACAACATGATCTGAAGAGATGACACCCAACTGCCAGGTCCAGTTGGTCCCCCGACTCCTGAGACTAAACTCTGAACATGAATGACAAGGCCTCAAGGTTACCGACTGACCCTCTCCCCCATCCATGCTTTGAATATGGACTTACCCGCTGCTTATCAGGGTCCACAAAGCGGATCCCAAAATAGTCTTTCTCCAGTAGATTCAGGTGGTGGCAGAGCAGGTCAAACAGGTATTGGCCTTTGGCATCTCTCTGCAAAGAAAGCAAGCTCCACTGAGAAACGGAGTGTAACTGTGTTTTGATGGTCATTAAAGGTCACTTGTGACAGTTGCGTGAGGATGTGAAAGGGATACATGTTCATAACCGTGTCCTCCCCGTTGTGATGGATTCAACATTCTTGAGAATTCTGAAGCTTTTAGCACCTGGAAGGAGCTCAAGAATCCTTCCTTCCACAAAGATGTCAGAGAAGGCAGACAGAGTCAGGTAGGCCCAGTCCCCTCCTCAAATGCACACAGCTTTCCTTGAGACTGTTGGGTGGAACATGCCGAGTCTAGCTTGTCTCCATCCCCATCACCAACCCCACAGATGAAGCCATCACCATCTCTCACCGGGGACCCGGCCAGAGCCTTCTAGCTGGTCCTCTGCTTCCGGTCTCTCCCTCGCTCCACACGGCAGCCAGGGTGACCACCATTTAGACAAACTTTTTTTTTTTTAACTGAATAAATAATGCAGGCACATAGTAAGATATTCAACCATACAAAAGCATATACTATGAAGAGTAAGTCTCCCTTGGACCTCACTCCCTGTGCTACAGTTCCCCACCCCAGGAACAACCCCTTACTAGCTTCTTGGGTATCTTTTTAATTTTTTTTTTGGTTTTGACTTTTTTCTTTTTAATTTGAAGAGGATTATCTGGAAGAGAAGCCTGATGAGGAAACTAAGACAGAAGTAAAGAAAACTTAGTGAAAAATCACTAAGTCACGTTTCTCAACTTTTCCACCATGAAGATCCTTAAGATGTATTTTTCAAACATTTTCAACTGTAACGCTTAGTTTAGAACATTTTATACTGCAAGCCAACACATGTATCCATATGTACATGTATATGTCACTTAATATACATGTACATGTGTTATGTATATACACACATAATTAAAACAACGTTCACAAAATGCTCTCCTTACTAGCAAGATGTAGGTTGATATTTTAAGTGCTATCTATGACTTCACTAAGGTAATTTCAGAACCTCTCCTGAGTTGTGACCTACAATTTGAAATACACTGTTAGAAGTTCTCTTCCCAAAAGTTCATCTCAAACTTGGATCTTCTTCTTCTTTTCTTGTGTATCTTTAATGTGGTTATATTTTATACCCAGGCAAGCCTATATATACACATATACGTCTTCTCTTTTTTAAAAAATCAGCGGCATATTTTATACTGTATTCTGTTTCTTGGGATTTTTCCCCACGTAGGGTCTCTTGTGACTCTTCCTGTAACAGCACATATACACACGCCTCACAGTTTTAAACTGCAGTGAGCACATTGTGATCTTTAATTACATTATCGCTCCTGCATAACGCTGTCAGCAAGGGGCTTGTCTTGCTCTCAGAACAAAATCCAAACTCTGATCGTGGCCTCAAGACCCTGCATAAGCTAGTTCCGGCTTCCTCTCTGAACTCCCCCAAACCATTCTCCCTCCTCTCTGGCCACAGTCTCTCTGCTCCTGAGCATGCCGAGGCTCTTCTGCATCTTTGCGTCCTCTCTGCCTAGGATGCCCTCCCTCCATCCTCATCTCCTTGAGGTCTCAGCTCACATGTCTCTGGTGCAGAAAAGTCTTTCCCATATAGAATGACCCCTCCTCGTCTCTTTGTAGGTCCTTTATTTATCCTGTTTATTTCCTTCACGGCACTGATCACAGTCTGTCAGTGTATTTGTTCATTATTTGTTTACTGATTTATCATCTGCTCCCTTTCTAGACTACAGTTTTCATTTTTTTTTTAGTTCTACCACTTTATTGCTACCAACCCATCTCCCTCCACCCTCGTGAACACATGCTCAGTCATGTAACCCCATGGACTGCAGCCCACCAGGCTCCTCTGTCCATGCACTTTTCCAGGCAAGAATACTGGAGTGGGTTGCCATTTCCTTCTCCTAGACTACAGTTTTCATGAGGGCAGAAGCTATCCCCCAGAATCCAGCACAGGGCTTGGCATATGGCAGGGACGTCCTCAATGCTTATTTGCTGAATCAGTGAATAGCAGGTGGAGGGGTGGCCAGAAGGTTTTACAGACTGTCAGGAAATTAGGTCCCTCACTTCTAAACCCATAACCTTCTCCTTCAGGGACCTGCCTGGAATGGGCTGGGAGGAGAATGACTTGCAGGTAAGTGTCAGGACAGCGGGAGCTCTGCAAGTCAGCGTCTCTGGGCCTCTCCCCAGTGGTCTCTGCAGCTCAGCCAAGATGCTCGTCTCTGGTGGATCTGTGTTTAGTGCTGCATCGAAATCAAGGTGGTCTTGTAAGATCTGAATCATCTCACCTGGGACAAGGCCCAAGGCCATGGGGCGTTATGGGAGGGCCTGGTCCTGCTCTAAGAATGGGCAGATCTTCAAGACCTCTTCAGAAGATTTACCCCTCAGAGACTTCCCTGATGGTCCTCTGGCTAAGACTCCATGTTCCCAATGCATGGGGACCAGGTTCAATTCCTAGTCGGGGAACTAGATTCCACATGCTGCAACTAAGAGTTTGCATGCTGCATCTAAGACCCGGTACAGCCAAATAAATAAAAATACATTAAAAAAATATAAAAGAAAATAGTTTACCCCTCATTATTTCCCTTCTGCCAGCTCACCTGATACTTTTCAAAAAGAACTAGGGCAGGATAATAGATCTCTCAGCGTGTATATTAAGAAGCTTATCCTTGCAGGATTGGAAGGACGAGCGAGGGGACAGCTCAACTAAGGAAGGCGGTGTCACGTGGGCACCTCTCCCTCCTCTTCTGCAGGCCTTGCACTCCCTCTCACGACACAACCCCGAGGCAGCAGTCCCCATTCTTACACCCTTGGGTCTCCCACCAGAAAAACCTACTCTCACAACAGAGCCTTGTTGTGACTCACCCTGGAACTTCAGCGTGACGGGCCATAAAACCAGATCTTTCAAAGGACTCTAAGAACAATTGTCATTGTGGGCAGGGCTGTCAACTCTTTCCTTACTGATCGACCGGAGGGTGAGAGAAGCTTAAACTCATTTTTAAACAGAGGAAATAGGCTTAACCCTATCTCAAGCAGCATGTCCTGTACTTATTCTCTCTCTCAAAGCAATTGAAATGGAATACTAAGAGACAGCGCATATTATGAACATTTTTCTCTACCAATTTTCCTTTGTACCAAGCTGGCTACTACACTGTGATCAGCTGGGGGTGAGGTTTCTTTTTTTTTTTTTTTAATCAAAGTATAGTTGATTTATAAGATTATGTTAGTTTCAGGTGAAGAGCACAGTGATTCAGCATTTTGGCAGGTTATACCTCATGATAGGTTATTACAAGGTAATGGGTGTAATTCTCTGCATGATATAGTATATCCCTGTTGCTTACCTATTTTATATATGGTGGTGGTTTAGTCGCTAAGTCGTGTCTGAGTCTTGCGACCCCATGGGCTGTAGCCTGCCAGGCTCCACTGTCCATGGGAATTCTCCAGGCAAGAATACTGGAGTGGGTTGCTGTTTCCTTCTCCAGGGGATCTTCCTGACCCAAGAATTGAACCAGGGTCTCCTGCATTGCAGGCGGATTCTTTACCAACTGAGCTATGAGGGAAGCCCTATAGTAGTCTGTTAATCCGACACCCCTAATTTGTCTATCCTGGGGTGAGTTTTTTAGATTGATTATTTATTTATTTATTTATTTTGTGCTGGGTCGTCATTGCTGCACTTGGGCTTTCTCTAGTTGCAGGCTTCTCTTGCTGTGGAGCTGGGCTCCAGGGTGTGTGGGCTCAGCAGTCGTGGCAGACAGGCTTAGTTGGCCCTCAGCGTGTGGATCTTCCTGGACCAGGGATGGAACCTGTGCCTCCTGCGCTGGCAGGCGGATTCTTAACTTCTCTGGCCAGGGAAGTGCCCTGGGGGCAGCTTTAATAGCTGAAGAAGTTGGCTTTCTTGCACACAACAACCATACTAGCAGGAGCCTGAGGCAGCCATGGGGAAATTGTGCTTCTGTGATAGAAATCACACAGACTTTTAAATAAGAACTACGTCTTCCATAAAAACAACTTAGTCTCACAAGTTGGTGGCTCAAATACACTTGCATGGCTCTTAGCTGGTAAGAACATTAAGTTCGGTAGATCCAACCTTGGAGTTGTTCCACTTCACAGGAAGGAAAAGGAAGCACTGGCTTTTCTCCAGGTAGTCACAAAAAACAACAACAATATCAGCCACACATGTACATCCCCGTATCAGTACAAAAGGGTCTTTTCCTATTTCCCAGCATCTGGTGAAAACCCTGCTCCCCACCATGAAGTGAGAGTTCTCTCAGGTTCCTGCCTACCCTACCTGTGGTGGACGCATGGTTTTGAGCTAGTCATGGAGACTAATGAAGACAAGCATCTTCCTTGCTGTGTCTCCAAGGCTGGAGGGAAGGAGGGGAGGGAGGCGTGGGCAGAGCTCTTCCTTAGAGCAGAACCCCATGGAGTTTAAATTCCCAGCAGAAACACAAAGGCGGCACTGGGGCACCTGCCACGCAGACTTGCAGTCACCCCTCCCTTGGAGCACTGGGACTGTGGCTGGTGGCCGGGCCCCAGGCAGCCTTTGGGGGAAGTCACATTCAGGGGGACCTCGTGGTGGGTCCCCACAACAGGCCTCTGGCAGGGCCTAGCGTTTGGAGATTGAAAACTTCCTGGCCTGCACTTACAGATGCCCGCCGTGTCCCAGGAGTCCCTCTCCGTGGTCTCCGCGGCTTAAGCGGGGGGCTTTCCGGACTATTCTCTGGCAGCCAGCCTTCTCCTCTGGTGGGATGGCAAAGCCCAGTGAGCCCACCTCCTTCCCCCTTGGCCGCCGTCGCCCTGGTGCCACGCTCACCCGGGTGCTCTGTGCTGGATGTTGTGCCATTGATTACACTGGGGAAACAGGCGCTCACGCTGACAGGTGATTACTGTTTAGTCACAGAATCGGGGCTCCAAGCCCGAGGCCGTTTATCTTCGGGACAAGCGAGCCGAGGCAGAGCGCCTGAATCCAGCTAAATCTCGGAGGTTATTCTCCTCACAAGGACATGAGTAAGGGCAAAACAGCATATGCAGCACCCATCTAAGACATAAATTTACATTTTATGAACCACAGTAGTACCTACACACATATTTAAAAATGGTAGTGCATAGACAGGCAACCTCTTAATTCTGTCTAGACGGTGTCCAGAATGATGCATGAGCCCCTCAGGTCCGTTCTGCAGCTCTGAGGTCTGGAGAATTCATACTCGTGTGCCTTCCTGGAGTGCCTGGTCTGGTTCTCCACGGTTTGTCTATTCTCCAGTGAAAGCATTGAGGCAGGAGGCAGGCCTGGGCCAGTGACCTAAACTGTTCAAGGTTAATCGCATTTTCTGCCTTACAATCAATACCCCTGGGCAGGAGAACAGGCTTTTTTTTTTTTTAAACCCATCACAGGGTCGCTCCCAGGGACTCTGGCCTGGTGCACCTGAACAGAGGGGCTAACATGTAGAAAGCCCCCTACTCACTGGGCTTCACCCTGTGCAATCCCACTTATCTGGAAGGCAGGCAGACTGTAAGTGCCAACTACCTGAGTCATGAAGAGGGCAAGAGACACCAGACCCTCCCCAGATCCTGGGTCCCAGGCAGTTAAGGGGACGATACAATATATATATGCCATGGCTTCAGGGCCCTTTGAGAAGGTAGAGGGGAGATGGAGGGTTGCAGGAGGTGGCACCAGCTCCCCTGTCCCCAAAACACAAGAGTCCAGGGGTGTGGAAAGGCCATGCCAGGATGGAAGGAGCAACAGTGGAATGAGTTGTCCTTGGGGGTCTCAGAGGGATGAGGCACCGGGGTGGGAGGAAACCCTAGCCTCTGTTCTGCCTTAACTTTACATTCCTTGTGGGCCCAAGACTGGCTTTCTCATCCGTGTCCTCCAAGGGCATGAGGGCGCCACCAGCTGCCAGGTTCAGGAGCAGATGCTGAAAGTACTTTAATGTCACAGGGGGACAGCCACGTTAGCTCATCTTCTCAGGGCCAGGGCGTGAGCACGCGGAGCCGAGCAGTGTGAATCAATTCCTGCGGTGCCGTTCTGCCCTGGTGTTTGCACACTACAGCGGCCGGGCCTTCTGGGGCACAGACGTGACCAGCAGGGCCCTGGATTGCTTCACCGCTGCACTTTCCATTTCCATTTTCTTTGAAGGGCCAGAACTCCTGCCAAGCTCTGGGCCCAGGAGCCCACTTTTCTTGCTTAGTTGTAAACCAACAAAATCTGTCCAGGAACTGCTGAGGCTGCAGTTAGACAAGCAGCCGGCCTGCTCCGGGAGGAGATGGGGTGGTCGGGGGGTGGATGTTCAACTCCATGGAGAAATGCCGGGCAGATCAGGGCAGGGCCGGAGAGGGGCCCTCGCTCCTGACTCTCAGCGGAGACAGACTCCAGGGCTTGGCAGCAAGGCTGGGGCCCGTGCAGGCACTTGGTATCTAGACTGTAGCACCAGGAGGTCCCAGCACCGCCCTGGGACCAGTGGTCATGTGGCCCCTTGGGGGAGAGACCGGGGCCTAAGGAGGGAAGTCGGAGTTCAGACGGAGAAAGGAACGGCACGCACCCGGACTCCTGCAGCCACCTGCCCGGCAAGTCCTTAATAAACGCAGTGCCTTCTTGAACCAATAGCCCGCCCCTCCCCACTCTACAGGCAGACTGAGAGAGTCGGGGTGCTTTCCATGACGCAAAGAGCTATCAGTAGGTTCTGATGCCAGGCGTGGAGCCTCAGGGAGCCCCGCTGGCCGTCCTGGCTCGGGTCAGCTTGGCGCCACGTGGCGTGGTGGGCAGAGGACGTGCACGCAGGGCAGGGCAAACACATTCCATCTGCAACACGGAGGTCCCCGTGCCCAAGTCAGCGTCATGGGAGGGAGGGCTACACGTTCTGTCAGCACAGATGGCCCAAGCCAGACTCCACAGGGGCGATTAAGATCCTCTGAGCAGACCCCTCAAAGCGGCTGTCAGACAGCTCGCAAGAGCAGGGCAAAGGAGAGGGCGAAACTTATTGAGTTATCAGTGATGATGTTTCACAGCCAAGGAGCCCCTGCTCCTGTGTGGACTCCTTGTACTTGGGGAAGTTACCAGAAAGAAAGAAAAAAAAAAAATCTGAGCTGAGCCTGAAGAAGAGCAAGCGTGTCCATCTTTCCTACGCTGGGGCCACCTTTATAAGTAAAGTGACTCTTAGAAGTGTCATTGTTTCTTGCTGCTGATTGAATAAGTTTCAGTTGTATTTTTCCAGCCAGTATTGAATATCTCAGTGGACTAGTCATGTCACAGCTGTAGAACTACGAAAACTCAGCCAAGCTTGTTAGGGGAAAAAGAAACAAACAACTCAGCATTATGTGTGAAGCTCATATTCTCTCTTTCTTACACACACACACACCCTCTCATAAAACTATGCCTTCTATACAACATTATGTCAGATGTCAGGTAATTTGTAAGGAAAGCCCAGCATTTGGGGGGCAAATAAACACTCCCTTGGAATGTAAACTGGTACAGCCACTATGGAAAAGAGTGCAGAAGATCTTCAAAAAACTAAAAATAGGGTCTTCCTTGTTGGTCCAGTGGTTTCACCTTGCGAGGCAGGGGACATGGGTTTGAGAAACTTAGCCCGCATGCCACAACTACTGAAGCCCATGCTCCGTAACTGGAGTCTGTGCACAGAAGTGAAAGATCCTGCACACTGCAACTAAGACCCAACACAGCCCAAGACATAAATTAACTTAAAAAACTAAAAAAACTAAAAGTAGGGTTGCCATGGGATCTAGCAATCCCACTCCTGGGCATATATCTGTACAAAACTACAACTCAAAAGACGGTAAAGAATCTGCCTGCAATGCTGGAGATCTGAGTTTGACCCCTGGGTTGGGAAGATCTCCTGGAGGAGGGCATGGCAACCCACTCCAGTATTCTTGCCTGGAGGAGAATCCCCATGGACAGAGGGACCTGGTGGGCTACAGTCCCTCGGGCCGCAAAGAGTTGGACACGACTGAGCGACGAGGCACACATAATTCAAGAAGATAACATGCACCCCTACACTCACAAGCAGGGCTATTCACAACAGTCAAGACATGGAAACAAGCTAAAAGTCTGTTGACCCATGAATGGGTAAAGAGGACAGGCAACACACACACAAGGGAATACTACCCAGGCATAAAGGGGGAAATTCTGCCATTTGCAGCTACATGGATAGATCTAGAGATTATCATATTAAGTGAAGTCAGAAAGAGAAAGACAAATACCATAAGATATCACTTTTATGTGAACTCTAAAACATGGCACAAATGAACTTATCTGTGAAACAGAAACAGACTCACAGAGAGAACAGACTCGTGGCTGCCAAGGGGGAGGGGAGAGGGGGAATGGATTGGGAGTTTGTGACTAGCAGATGCAAACTATTATACACAGAATGGATGAACACCAGGGTCCTACTGTATAGCACAGGGAACTCTATTCAATATCTTGTGATAGACCATAATGGAAAATAATATTAATAAGAATGTATATGTGCATAACTGAATCACTATGCTATATAGCAGCAATTAGCACAACATTGTAAATCAACTACTTCAATAAAACAAATTAAAAAAAACAAATTACTTAAAAAAAAAGACATCCCCTTGCTAAAGACAGTAAACTGACAATACATTTTATTGTCTTTTTTTTTTTCCCCCCAAAGGGCAAATGCACATGCTATTTGTCAAGCCCAGGAATTTCTGGGGTTAAGGGGAGTGGCCTGTGTGGCCAGGGTCAGGAGCGCCGTGTCAAGCTCAGCATCCTCACTGGTTCTCATAATCCTGCAGCCTTTCCCTCAGCCTCTCTGACCCTCAGCAGGAAACTGTTTATTGGCCACTACCGAGAAACGTGGTGAATTCTCAGTGGGACACATCCCATGATGAAAGAGGCCAGGATTTCTAAGTCCTGTTACAATCTCCTTTTCAATTATCCTATCAGGTCACTTGTATTCCCTTGGAGTTGAGGTGGAGGCAAACAGAGCAGAGAGGGGAAGGGCTCTGGGGAGGTTCACTGAGGATGAGCCCTGGGCTTGGAGCCAAAGCCCTGCTCTGGCACTCCTCAGCTTGTGACCTCGGACCTGTCCCTTAATCTGTCTGAGCTTCTGTTTCTTTAGCTACAAAACAAGGTTAACACTACATCTCTCAAAGGATTACTACGAGGATCAAAACCAGAGACATACAGGCATAAGGACCCTGTGCATTTTTCCGACTAACTTCCTCTGCCTCCTGTAACCTCTTCTTCCTTTAGGCTGAGTGGACTTGTACATGACAAGGCCTTAGTGACGAGGCTATGTTCTCCCTGGACAAGAACACTCAGGTGAGGCCTGGCTACATGTCCACCTTTGCAGCACCCCAGAGCTTGTGGGGATGGCCACCACTTTGGAAATGTTCTCCATGGGGCTCTCAAGGCACAGATTTGCATCTTGTCCTTATCCCAAAGTTATTTTTCCCAGACAAGGTCAGAAGCAGAAAATATCAAATATATGAAATTAACCCAAACCCTTTGGAGGCTTGGCAGAACAAATAAAACTCAAAGTTAGTAGAAGGAAAGAAATCATAAAGATCAGAATAGAAAGAAAGTAGAGATGAAGAAAACAATAGAATGGATCAATGAAATTAAAATCTGGTTCTTAAAAAAGATAAACAAAATTGATAAACCTTTAGCCAGACTCATCAAGAAAAAAGACAGAGGGCTCAAATCAAGAAAATTATAAACAGAAAAGGAGAAGTTACAAGGGACAGCACAGAAATACAAAAGATCATAAGAGACTACTACAAGCAACTATAGGCCAATAAAATGGACAACCTAGAAGAAATGCACAAATTCTTAGGAAGGTACAAACTTTCAAGACTAAAGCAGGAAGAAATAGCAAATATGAACATTCCAATCACAAGTACTAATATTGAAACTGTGATTAAAAAACTCCCCCAAAAAACAAAAGTCCAAGACCAGATGGCTTCACAGATGAGTTCTATCAAATATTTAGAGAAGAGTTAACATCTATCCTTATGAAGGTCTTCCAAAAAATTGCCAAGGAAGGAACATTTCCAAGCTCATTCTTTGAGGCTATCATTACCCTGATACCAAAACAAAAGATATCACAAAAAAGAAAATTATAGGCTAATATCACTGATGAAAACAGATAGAAAAATCTTCAACAAAATACTAGCAAACCAAATTCAACAATACATTTAAAGGATCATAAACCATGATCAAGTGGGATTTATTTCAAGGATGCAAGGACTCTTTAATATATGCAAATCAATCAATGAGATACACTACATTAACCAACTGAAGAATAAAAACCATATGATCATCTAATATAGATGCAGAAAAAGCTTCTGATAAAATTCAGCATCCATTTATGTTAAAAAGTCTCCAGAAAGTGGGCAGAAAAGTTTCTCCAGAAACCTACCACAACATAATAAAAGCCATATACAACAAACTGACAGCTAACATTCTCAATGGTGAAAAACTGCAAGTATTTCCTCTAAGTTTAGGAATAAGACAAGGGCACTCATTCTCACCACTTTTATTCAACATAGTTTTGAAAGTCCTAGCCATGGCAATCAGAGAAAAATAAAAAAGAAATAAAAGGAATCCAAATTGGAAAAGAAGTAAAACTACCAACTATTTGCAGATGACATGATACTGTACATAGAAAATCCTAAAGACATGACCAGAAAACTACTAGAACTCATCAATGAATTCAGTAAAGTTGCAGGATACAAAATTAATACATAGAAATCTCTGATACTCCTATACACTGACAGTGAAAGATCAGAAAGAGAAATCAAGGAAACAATTCCATTTACTATTGCATCAAAAAGAATAAAACACCCAGAAATAAACCTAAGGAAGCAAAAGACCTGTATGCAGAAACTATAAGACACTGATGAAAGAAATAAAAGATGATACAGATAGAGAGCTATACCATGTTTTTGAATTGGAAGAATCAATATTGTCAAAATGACTGTACTACCTAAAGTAATACATAGATTCAATGTATTGTCTATCAAATTACCAATGGCATTTTTCACAGAATTAGAACAAAACATTTTACAATTTGTATGGAAACACAAAAGACTCCGAACAGCCAAAGCAATCTTAAGAAAAAAAAAAAGGAAGCTGGAGGAATCAGGATTCCTGACTTCAGACTATACTATAAAACTACACTGATCAGAACAGTTTGGTACTGGCACAAAAACAGAAATATAGATCAATGGAATATACAGACAGTCCGGAGATAAACCCACATACCTATGGTCAACTAATCTATGACAAAGGAGGCAAGAATATACAGTCTCTTCAATAAGTGGTGCTGGGAAAACTGGACAGCTACATGTAAAAAATGAAAATTAGAACACTAACTCCATACACACAAAAAATTCAAAATGGATTAAAGACCTAAATGTAAGGCCAGACACTATAAAACTCTTAAAGGAAAACATAGGCAGAACATTCTCTGACACAATTTTGCAGCAGTATCTTTTTTGATCCACTGCCTAATGAAAATAAAAACAAAAATAAACACATGGGACCTAATTAAACTTAAGTTTTTGCACAGCGAAGAAAACTATAATCAAAATGAAAAGACAACCCATAGTAGGGGAGAAATATTTGCAAATGAAGTGCCCAACAAGGGATTAATATCCAAAATATACTAACAGCTCATGCAGCTCAATATCAAAAAAACAAACAACTCAAGCAAAAATCTCTGGGGAAGGTGAAAGAGGAGAGTGAAAATGCTGGCTTAAAACTCAATATTAAAAAAACTAAGATCATGGCATCTGGTCCCATCACTCCATGGCAAATAGATGGGGGAAAAAATGGAAACAATGACAGATTTAATTTTCTTGGGCTCCAAAATCACTGCAGATGGTTACTGCAGCCACGAAATTAAAAGATACTTGCTCCTTGAAGAAAAGCTATGACCAACCTAGACAGCATATTAAAAAGCAGAGACAAAAATTGGAACGATACAGAGAAGATTAGCATGGCCCCTGCGCAAGGATGACACGCAAATTCGTGAAGCGTTCCATATTTTTAAAAAAAAAAGAAAAAAAAAAAGCAGAGACATTACTTTGCCAACAAAGGTCCATATAGTCAAAGCTATGATTTTTCCAGTAGTCACATATGGATATTAGATTTAGACCATAAAGTAGGCTGAGCACCGAAAAATTGATGCTTTCTAACCATGGTGCTGGAGAAAACTCTTGAGAGAGCTCTGGACAGCAAGGAGATCAAACCAGTCAATCCTAAATTATTCACTGGAAGGACTGATACTGAAGCTGAAGCTCCCCATACTTTAGCCACCTGATGTGAAGAGCTGATTCATTGAATAAGACCCTGATGCTGAGAAAGACTGAGGAAAGAAGGAGAAGGGGGCAACAGAGGATGAGATGTTTGGATGGCCTTGTTGAATTAATGGATGTGAGTTGGAGCAAACTCTGGGAGATAGTGAAGGACAGGGAAGCCTGGCATGCTGCAGTCCATGGGGTCGCAAAGAGTCAAGACACGACTCAGTGACTGAATAACAACAAACAAAAAGCAGGTAGGAGGTCTACATAGATATTTCTCCAAAGACCACTCAGATGGCCAAAAAACACATGAAAAATGCTCAATAATTGCTAATTATTAGAGAAATGCAAATCAAAACTATAATAAGGTATTACTTCACACCGGTCAGAATGGCAAAAAAACCTGCAAACAATAAATGCTGGAGAGGGTGTAGAGAAAAGGGAACCCTCCTACACTGTTTGTGGGAATGTAAATTGATACAACGATTATGGAGAACAGTATGGAGGTTCCTTAAAATCTAAACATAGAACTACCATATGATCACAATCCTACTCCTGAGCATATACCCAGAGAAAACCATAGTTTAAAAAGATACATGCACCCCAGTGTTCACTGACGCACTGTCTTCAATAGCCAAGACATAGAAGCAATCTACATGTCCACTGACAGGGGAGTGGCTAAAGAAGATGTGGTACATATATACGATGGAATATTACTCAGCCATAAAAAAGAACAACATAATGCCATTTGCAGCAGCATGAATGGACCTAGGGATTCTCATATTGAGTGAAGTAAGACATATAGAGAAAGACAAATATCATATGATATTGCTTATATGTGGAATCTAAAAAACAATGGTACAGATGAACTTATTTACAAAAGAGTGATAAATCAAGTCACAGATGTGGAAAACAAATTTACAGTTACCCGGGGGGAAAGGGATAAATTGGGAGATTGGGATTGATATAGACACACTACTATATATGAAATAGATAACTAATAAGGACCTTCTGTACAGCATAGGGAATTCTACTCTATACTCTCTAATAACCTAGACGGGAGAAGAATCCAGTGGACTTCCTCCTGGAGTCCGCAGATGACTGCCCATCCTGCTGTCAGGTGAAGGGGGAGGTAGGGACAAGTAGAGCTCACGGCTCCCAGTTAGGATGCCCAAGGTCCCTGGAGCTCACCCAGTCACTCACAGCTGCTGGCGTCCTTAGCTAGGACCAGACTGGTCATTCTCAAGGCTTCTCCTGAGAAGGACAGCCAGGGCCTCCCTTGAAAAGTCTCTCATCAGAGCAGACAGGACTCTGAGGGAGGGCTCCAGGGCCAGCTCTTGGTCTCTGGTCCCACTGATGGATGCCCTACCCCCTCTCCCAGCACTGAGTGGAGATAACTTCATTGGAACAGCAAAACTGGAAGTCCCAGGAGAGGGGTGAGACAGCTGGGGCCAGAAGACAAGCAGATGGTGGGAAGATGGTTTACTGTGCAAATGCTGAGGCCGGGGGAAGCAATAGGGCAAACCCCAAATCTCCCAACAGCAGCTATGTCAGTGGTGGAGCGGGGTGGAGAGGAGAGGTGAGGTAGGAGGCAACGACTAGCTCTTTTGAAAACAGAGTTTCCTTAATAAATTCAGCACCGTACCATGCTCTGGACCAGTGGTGCCAACTGGAGCCTGTACTGGAACCACCTGGAAAGTTGTTAAAACAGAATGCTATGCCCCTCTTCTAGACTATCTGGTTTTGTGGGTCTGCAGGAGGCCTAATGAGATCCAGTGATGCCAAAGCTGATGGCCTGGGGCTCACAGGGCTAGATCCACCCTTCTCCAGCACCTGTTGGTCACTAGCAGCTTACAGGGCAAAGCCTGCCGGAGTATGGGGGAGAGAAAGTAGGTATTTGAACTCCATGAAAATCCAGGTCTGTTGGTACGATTCTCACTTTTATTTATCTTTCACGTTCTCTTGTACCAAGAGTACCAACTTCAGTGCCCTAGGCTTGGGAATTTAATACTAAGAGGCACTCTGTTCCTTCCTGCCAGGTTTCCAAATTCTGCCTTTCATGACAGTGGGCAGCTGCCCAATTCTGGCTGCAAAGTTCAAGTCCCCAATTACCATCTACTTTCAATGGCTAAGTAGCACAAAATTCACTGCCCTTTTGCCATGAACTAGATCATCAGAAAATAAAGCTGGCAGGTATCATCAAACCCAATTCAGAGAAAGAGCTCCCTTCTCGCCTCAGTTCTGCCAGGGGCTGGAGTCTGTTCCAGAACTCTTCTCTCCTGGCCTCCAGGGGTCTCTTGTCCAGGAGGTGGGCTGGGAGCTGCCCCAGACCTCTGCCTGCTGCTGCCTCCTCCCCGATCTGCGCTCCTTCAGCTTCTCAGTCAGCCCTCTGTCTGGGCTGTCATGACCAACAAGTCTTCTCCTTTCTCTTTGCTGGGAGAGGATACAGACGCGCCTCTATCAGGGGATGGGGAAGTGGATGGGGATGAGATGGGTTCCATGCCAGGGATGCAAGTCTTCTGTGTTCAGCTTTGAGCAGGGAGCTGGGGCATGAGGGAGTAAGGAAAGGCAAATCCTGAGTGCCATCTCTTTGGCAAGTCATCTCTCTCTCTCAGCCTCAGTTTCCCTCTGTCTAAATGATCTCATGTCCCCTTGTGGCCCAGAGTCCTTGATTCTCTTTTCAGTTGACCAGAGTTATCACGCTCCAGGTTTGTCTTAAGTGAGGATTAAAAAAGGGAGTTGGGGAAAAAAGGGTAAATCCAGTAATTTTACAAAGTAATGTTTATTAAGACATTTATTGCTAGTTTAATTAATTTAAAAAAACTCAGGGCCATTGCTCAAAGTAAATGGGAAGAGTAACTAAACAATTCATTCAATTCTGGAAACTGCCTCTAGCAGGTCTGAGACAGTGAAGACCATTTACGTGAAACTATTATAACTCAATGAGTCTGGTCATTTTACATTCTGCTGTGAACTACGGAAAAGTCCTCTTAGATCCTTCCAGGGAAAGGGAAACACAGCTCTGCTTCCAGGAAGGTCTAGCTGGGTCCCTGCCATTGGAAAGGGAATTAAAAGTTCAATACTGGAAAAGACTAATCATTGCATCTGCGTAATTATATTGATGTGAATCTCAGAGCCAAGTTCCTTTCAGGGAGCTGATGTTGGAAAACACTGCCATGCTCCTAGGATCATGGGGAATAGAATTCAGGATGTTTTTAATTTCTGGAAATTATCAGACATCTCCCTATGGGCAAATTTCATGTCTCTAGGTGTTTCTTCTTTCTCTCACAGTTTTTCTGATGCTCTGCCTATCTTTCTAAAACACTTCCTGACACCTGGCCAAGGTGCCCAGGATCTTTGGGCTTCAGATCAACAGGTGATAAATAACATAGGATTGGATACCCGCCTTATCACTTGTCACAGGCTACACAGGAAGTGGCTCTAGAATGGGGTTTAGCACACAGGATGTTTTTAAGGAGTGCTCGTGGAATTGACACTCATGGAAAGAAAGCTGGACTGGGCAGAGGGAGAAGGCAAACTGTGAGGCAGGCCGGGTGTTGACTTGGCTGAACCACGGTGAGCTCTGGAGCTAGAATGGTCCTTCAGAACCAAAACAGCCAGGCCTTGTATACCCCTCCCTGGGCAATCACGGGATGTGGACCACTGCCAATGGCACCCCCTGGGGGATTGGGCGGGACATCAGAATCCATTATGTCACTCTCAACACAAAACCAAAATCATAATTACTGTTTCTTAAGAGAAATGTGCATAACAGTCTACAAACATTCTCTCTAATTCTAACAATTCCATTTGAAAGGTTTCTATTAATCTTATTTTACAAAAGAGGAAACCAAGGCCTAATGAGTTAAATGGCATATCTAGGACCATACAACTAGTGTACGGGGGCTCAGTTTCAGGCTTGCCTTGCCCCAGTGTTCACATCCTTCCATTATCCTGGACTCCCATCTATCAGTTTTTCTCATATGGCCCCTGTGGAAGGAACCTATGGCTCCATCCTTCCATGCACTTTAGGGTTGGATTTATATCCTTGGACTTCATGTCCAAATGCATAGCTAAAGCCCACTGCTTGAAATTTTTTATGCCTCTCAGACCTGGGCACTATTGGCCTGCTTCAAGCAGAAAACCACTTCTGGGACCTTCCCTTGTGGCCCTGTGGTTAAGAATCCAGTTTCCAATGCAGGGGACATGGGTTTGAGCCTTGGTTGGGGAACTAAGATCCCACACACTGTGGGGAAACTAAGACTGTGTGCCACAACGAAGACCCAGTGCAACCAAAATTACAAAAAAAGAAAGCCATTCCTGCTGGAAAAAGAGACGCCAGTCTTTTCCAAGAGGCTAAGCAAATGGGGAAAACTCCTCAAAACCTAACAGGAAACCAATAACTTACTCAATGGTGTTTGAAAATGATGAATAAGAAATAAGCAGCATTTAAAGCCAGATTTCTTATGTTTTTTTCTTTTAGATTTTTTGTTTTTGAGGGGATCAGAACATTTTCAAATCTTTATACACAGGAGGTTAGAGATCAGCTGGTAATGAACCCTGAATCCCCTAGATAGGGGAGCTGAGCCAGGGGCTGGGTGTCACATGAGAGGTCACACGCGCTCTTTCCATCCCCCTAAAGGCTATTATCAATCTTATTCTTCCTTTGTACACTCCAGACATCCTTAATCTTGAATACAAGTACAGGCCAGAGGAAGTCATCAGTTCATAGCAAGACATGTTGCTGCCCCAGCAAAATGATGCATTGATGGCAAGTTTATTGGGCTCTGTGGGTCTTTCTCCTCAGGTAGAGTGTCTAAACATGTTGTTCTCCAAGGTGCTCCTTTTAACTTATCAAAGGCGTCTACCTAGGAAAGCAGGTGACATCAAACTGCGTAAGAGGACAGAGCCAATGGAACGGGGTCTAAGCAGTCTCTCTGTATGGTCAAGTCCTTCCTGCACCTCATGCAAGAATTCTTTTGATGTTTTGAGAGAACAGCATTGAAACATGTATATTATCTAGGGTGAAACAGATCACCAGCCCAGGTTGGATGCATGAGACAAGTGCTCGGGGCTGGTGCACTGGGAAGACCCAGAGGGATGGGGTGGGGAGGGAGGTGGGAGGGGGGATCGGGATGGGGAACACATGTAAATCCATGGCTGATTCATGTCAATGTATGACAAAAACCACTACAATACTGTAAAGTAATTAGCCTCCAACTAATAAAAATAAATGGAAAAAAAAAGAATTCTTTTGAAGCCATATGATTGATACCTCATCTCCCTGCCCAGGAGGACTCCAGAGGTGGAAGAGTGAAGGGGTGATCCTCCCCATTTTCCCTTCACTAGAGGTGAACCTTATTTTGGCGAGAGGAAGAATTTCTCACACATCAGGAGATAAATTTCCTAACAGAGGTATGTACCGGGAAAGTGGGACGGAATGAGACTACCAGAAAGATCTCACAAAGGAAGGGACTGGAAACCGAGTCCTGTATGATGCACGGAGCTTGCCAGCCCACGAGAGGGAGAAACGCGCGGAGAGCAGCGCGTCCGGAGCAGGGCACGTCCTAGGGGCTTTACCACCTGCCGCCGCACAGGGTCTGCTGCCGGAGAGCAAGGTGAAATACAGAGAGGCAGATAAGGCTCAGGTGCTGAATGGCTGCATATGCTATGCTAAGGACTTTGTTCTGTCAGGGATGGCAAGGGGTGCCAAGATTTTAAGTGGGAATTAAGATGTAAACGGGTTTCATGTTGATGGAGGATTAGAAGATGGTAAGACTCTAAGAGAGTTTGAAATAAGTCAGAAAGAAAAAAATGAATATTGTATATTAATGCTTAATATGGAATGTAGAAAAACGGCATAGATGATCTTATTTACAAAACAGCAATAGAGACACATAGAGAACAAGTGTAAGGACACCAAAGAGGGAGGGGGTGGGGTGGGAGGAATCAGGAGATTGGGATTGACCTATATACATTATTGATACTATGTATAAAACAGATAACTAATGAGAACCTAATGTATAATTCAGGGAACTCAACTCAGGACTCTGTGGTGACCCAAATGAGAAGGAAAACCAAAAAAAGAGGGGATATGTATATATGTAGAGCTGATTTACTTTGCTGTACAGTAGAAACTAACAATATTGTAAAGCAACTATACTCCAATAAAAATTCATTTAAAAACAAGACTCTCTGTTTCAAAAAGGAAGATCAGATAGAAAGTCATTGTAACAATACACATGAGCCTTTTAAAAAAAACTATTTCCAAATTTTTGTTGGCTGTGCTGCCTAGCATGTAAGATCTTAGCTCCGCATCCAGGGATCAAACCATGCCCCCTGCAGTGGAATCACAGAGTCCTAACTACTGGATGGCCAGGGAAGTCCCCTGATGAGCTTTGATGGACACACAGACTAAGATAATGATGATGAGGATAAAAATAGGATAGATCAAAGAAATAGTTAGGTGGTAGAATACACAGTGCTTCAGTGACAAATATGAAGAGAGGTGTGACTGACAAGTAGAACTGGAAGGCAAGGTCCACTATTTCAGTTCAGTAAGGAGCCTGGGAGAATAGGTTGAAAAGTTATCTTTAAATTGAGCATTATCACAATGACTTTGGTGAGTGGGTCATTAATTCTTCCAAGACCCGACTACTGAATTAATTAAGGAAATAATTAAGAATTCTCAGATCAGTCATTAGTTTATTTTTAGAGCACAGTGGTTTTGGCAAATCTTGTCTTAAAAAAAATAAGTTTACTAGAATACATTTCCTCCTTATAGGTAACACTGTTGAATTCAATTATTAAGACACAGAAGTCATGTTTGTATGAACAGAGCTTCGTACATTTCTTTAAAGTTAGCTTTAGATGCTCTCCTGTGATTTTCCATAGTATTCTGGGCATACCACCCCTCTCAAGATGTAATGATCTACTAATTTGTCATGGGGGCAGGGTGGGGGGACAGGGACCTTGTCTTACTCCTTTGGTATGCCTGGTTCTTGAAACACAGCAGGCACTCAAGAAAAGAAATCTTGACTGAATAAAAGCTGTAAAACTAAAACTGTAAAGTGTATCTAACAAATCCCATCAAGAGTGCCTTTTCCCTGGACTGGCCTCAGCACAACTGAGACTAATTGTGCACAAAAGCCTGTGGGGATGCTCCTGTCGCGCCAGCAGCTGAGTCTCAGCACCAACTTCAAGTGTTACATCGGTGATCACTTTCACACCAAGGACAGCTGATTCCAGGCATAGGGAAATACAAAAACACATCTCATGACTTAGCCTATCAGTAGGCGCTCTGGAGGCAATGTTTTTCTCATCGCTAAGATTCTTATTCAAGAAATATATTAAGAGAATGACTGGTACTTATATTTATCGCCAAATTAGCCATGACAGCTGCAAAATGTTTTCCCTTTAAGTTGAATCTCAAACGCTTCATTTGCATTTTCTCTAACTCAGGGATATTGTTAAGAAAATGCCAGGGTGACTGGCATAAGGGTGGGGGTGGGGTGAGAGAGGATGTTTCCTTTTTGGTCCTTCTAAATTGATTTAAATATTTTAAATTAGTCATCTCTGATCTGTCATTAGGTGATTTGTCCATATACTGTTTTGTTTTGTTTTTGTTTTTTTTTTTACAAATTACAGCTGCTATGAATTTACAATTTAAGAATTTGTGAAGGTCAAAAATATGGAATTCCAACTAATCTCTGAAATGACAGCCTCAAAGACAAGAGTTTTTACCACCCCCTCCCTCTCCGAGAGCAATCTAGTACAAGGGCCACCACTGAGATGCAGGCATTTCCAAATGCAGCAACACTGAAACTCATTATAAGTTTTAACAACTAGCTTTTCAGTCTATGGGGCTTTGACAGCCTAAATTTAGGTCTCCTTAATGGAATAGCTTTGCTTTAGAGAAAAGATTATGTCAAGGGCTTTATAACCCTATTCTCCCCCAAATTCATTTAACTTTACTCATTTGGAACAATGGAAGGGAGAAATAGCCAGGAGAAGGCCAGGATTACCTAGCAGTCTTAATTTTAAATGATAATGATAACATTGAACTGTTGTTACTTCTAATGACAACATAGATAAAAGTTAAAATATAGATGAGTCATGAGTAATTAGGTATTCATCATCATAACACACAACACACTTTCCTGAATAACAGAGTTTCACGAGATAGAGAGTACCTCAATATTTAAGGGTTATTTAGACCCAGAACTTGAAGTTCTGGATATTTCATAATACTTTTTATTCACCTCTGTACTGGGTAGAAAAGTGTTCCCCTACCCCCTCAAAAATTTAGGTCTACTTAAGAACCTCAGAGGGTTTCTCAGGTGGCTCAGTGTTAAAGAATCTGCCTAAGACACAGAAATACAGAACAGACTTTTGAACTCTCTGGGAGAAGGCGAGGGTGGGATGTTTCGAGAGGAATCGGGTGGAGAGGGAGGTGGGAGCGGGGATTGGGATGGGGAAGACGTGTAAATCCATGGCTGATTCATATCAATGTATGACAAGACCCACTGAAATGTTGTGAAGTAATTAGCCTCCAACTAATAAAAAAATTAAAAAAAAAAAAAAAAAAAAAGAATCTGCCTGCCAAGCAGTAGACACGGGTTCAATCCCAGGGTCAGGAAGAACCCCTAGAGGAGGAAATGGCTACTCACTCCAGTATTCTTGCCTGGAGAATCCCATGAACTGAGGAGCCAGGTGGACTACCGTCCATGGGGTTGCAAAGAGTCGGATATGACTCAGTGACCAAACCACCACCATCAAGAACCTCAGAATGTGCCCTTATTTGGAAAAGATTTTTGCAACTAGTTAAGATGACGTCATCCTGGATTATGGAGAAGGAAATGGCAACCCACTCCAGTACGCTTGCCTGGAGAGTCCTGTGGACGGAGGAGCCTGGTGGGCTGCTGTCTATGGGGTCGCACAGAGTCGGACATGACTGAAGCGACTTAGCAACAGCAGCAGCACCCTGGATTAGGATGCGCCCTAAATTCAATGGATCGCATCCTTATAAGAAGGCCACGTAGAGACAGATGCATAGACAGAAGGCAGACAAAAGAGCCAGATGAAGATGGATGCAGGGTTGCTAGTAACCGCTAGAAGCTAGGAAGAGGAAAGGAAGGATTCTTTTAAGACTTCAGAGGGAGCAAGACCCAGTTGACACCTTAATTTCAAACTTCCAGTCTCTAGAACTGTGAGAAAGTAAATTTCTGTTGTTTCAAGCCACTCAGTCTGTGATTATTTGTTATAGCAGCCCTCGGAAACTAATGCAACTCTTTCAGGGCAAAGTCCCACTTTGCGCATGACAGACCTTTGGCCCTGAATGTGGCCTGTGTTATTTCATGTTTCCACATATACATCCTTGTTATGGTTTCATGTGTGTATGGAATTTCACTAATATCGGAAATGATGGTCTCAAAGTCAAATTTCAACCATACTTAACTTGTCCCAGCACACAGCTGCACACCAAACCAAGAGCTCAATAAATCAAGAATTTACTTGCATTATTTAAAAAAGGAGATGCTACCTAGAGAAGATATACAGTTTTGAGTTTTTAAGTCTCAGATGGGCTCCTTGGAGTCTGTCCCAGGCATGAATAGTCAAGGGTCAGCCAGAGATTTGGGGAGAATTTGTGCACAGAATCTGGGGTTCCCTTATCTGTGTCTCCTTACTAGAATTTTCTTCTTCACTTTCCAGCTGCTGTGGTTATCCCAGACTATGACCTCTGTGGGTTTGATAGAAACCATGGGTTTCTAGGAGTTTTTTCTGCCTTACATGACAGCAAATGGGACATACCCTCAAGCGAAAAGCTGTAAAAGAATGGGAAGATCCCCCACTGCTATTTTCTTCCCATCAAAGTAGACCCTCCTTCAGTTTCTGCTGCTTTCCAATCATGCCCTGGAGGCTTGAAGTGGTTGTGTCTATACTTTGTCCAGCATCTATAGTTGTTATTTGTGGCAAGTTAATTCAATAGGAAGTACTTGGCCATTAAAGGAAGCAGAAACTTTGCTTAAAAATTTTGACGCTGGGTTTTTTTTTTTTTAATAAAAAATTTTCCTGAAGGGCTTCCCTGGTGGCTCAGTGATAAAGAATCTGCCTGCCAATGCACAAGACACAGGTTTGATTCCTGGTCTGGGAAGATCCCACATGCCTCGGAGCAACTGGGCTCATGTGCCACAACTACTGAGCCTGTGCTCCGAAGCCTGGGAACCACAGCTACTGAAGCATGCGCCCTGCAACAAGGGAAGCCACTGCAACGAGAAGTCCATAACTAGAGAGGAGCCCCACTTGCCACAACTAGAGAAAAGCCCATGCAGCAATGAAGACCCAGCACAAAAGCAAAAAATATATGTTGCTTCTGAACCCAGAGAATTAGAAAGAGTACTACACAAAAGTCAAAGCCATCGCCACTTGCAAGCGGAGGGGCACTGATTTAAATTACCACTCAGGATGTCTCAATTTTTAAGAAAATATGAACTTACATTTGCCTATAACATTAAATATCAGTAGGAAGGGAAGAGGCTGCTGGAACCTGAGCCTTTGATGTCCACCACTCCTGTTTTGCGCCCACCGTGAGGACACTGATACCAAAAACACCTTCAGCATCATGTACGGTCAACTACAGGCACCCAGCTCCTAACATCCTGGAGTGTAACACAGCCCTTATGAACATTTCTTAGGGAGTGGAGTGGGGGGCTCACAGCACGACAGAGAGTAAAGCTTTCCCCAAGTCTTCTTCCAAGTCTCACTTACACAGGTAGCTAACTCAAATCCTCCCCCTCTTACATCTCCCTCTTCCAGGTCCCAACCAGCCCCCTCTCCCTTCTCTCTCTTTTGGAGATAAAGCTCTCAACTGCTTCAAATCTGCAGCTCTATCCAGTTCTCTGCTCATCACAACAAAGACAGTGCAGTCGAGCTTTTCAATGGCAGGATGCTCTTCCTTGTGGTGTGGTGGGGTGCGTCTATGTGTGTGGGTGCGCCGCATGACTGTAAATAGTTATCATTTAATAGCTTTCTCCTGTCACAGTTGCATATTTATATACATGTGGAAATAACAGGAAGGAAAGGGGAGCATTTTAGGACGACAGAGTCTGAGCTAACCGTGTGCCAGGCACTGTATGCACACACATCGTTTCCAATCCTCTCCATCTTTCAGATGAGGAACTTCAGGGTCAGAGCCCCTGTTTGTTCTCCTTTGTCCTAGCCTCTCGGATGTCACTAACGTATTAATGTAAGATGCAAAAGAAAACATGAACGCTATGTCTGGGAGTTGGTGGGAAGAGGAAACGGAGTAGAGGCTGGGCTGTCTTGGGCTCCGAATGAAGGTCTGGGGACTGGGGCAGCAGAGGGAAGAGGTTTTTTACAGGAAGAGTCCTCGATGAGGCAGGGACAGAGGGACTGATGGGGGTCTTGGTTCATCTTGTCCTCCTCGCTCCCCTTCTGGCCAGGGGTGGTCACACAGCCTCCTCTCTGTGCCTCAAACTCTCCCCCAGCTCATTTTTAAAGACAGAGGCAGGCACTATGAATGGTGACTCGATTAATTTATGCACTAAAGCTAATTAAAGTAGATACTTTGGAAGTCTCATAGGAAATTTCGGTCTTTCAAATATTGAATGACACCATTTCAAATGGTAGTTAAACTACTTCTCCTGCTTCACCACATGCTAAAGAGGACAAGTTTTTAAATTTCTAAACATCTTGTCAATTTGGGGTGAACAAGTCCAAAAGAAAACAAAAACTATCTACAGAAGTGACTGCTTGTAAATGTGTCACTTGAGTAGAATTTAATGAACACTGGTACTTAAGTGACTTCTGTTTTATTGTATGATATCCTTTAAAACCTACATTTCCTGGCATAAACGTCTTGAATGATTCATTTTTAGCAAGCCTTTCACAGGGATGACTGCTGGATATTTATCTTGGATTTGAGCATATGTGTGAAGAATATTAGCTTGAAAATATACTACTGGTAGATTACAAAAAGCCACGCATGGCTACAAAAATTACCATTTATACCGTGTTCCAAACTCCACATATTTAAAAGCTGTCATCTCGATTTCATGCTGACAACATCAAGTTGGGCAAAATATGACAGTTAAAGCTGCTTTCCCATAGAGTTTAGGTGTTGTGTGGTAAGAAGCAATTTACAAAAGAAAATCCATTCGAAATTTAAAATTCTGATTTTAAAATGGTGGTTTTTATGATCTCTGGTTTTAAGGAGGTTTCAAGGAATAAAGAAGGCATGAAAAAGAGGAAGAAGAATGAACAAGTGATGAAGGATGATGGAGACGGAGTCAAGGGAACTGGTAAGCTACATCACTGACAGAGCGATTCAGAAAGGCAAAGGCAGGACAAACCTCAGATCCAAGGAGAAAGCTCAGCTGCACATTATGCCAGAGAGAGAGAGTCATCCTGGGAAAGTTAAAGTTTTGATAAATTAAATTTTCTTGTTGATGAGGCAGAGGCAGCTGGGATATTTGAAAATTAAGAGACAACTCAAACCCTAACCACATTTCAAACCCCTCTACCCCAGCTGTTAGCAAAAGCGAAAAAGCGGCCAGGCTGCTGCTCTTCAAATAGCCATCTTCATGTTTATCCTCCTGCAGGTGGATAAGTACGAGAGGCAGGGAGGGAAGCAAAAAGAAAGTCAGCTCTGACCGAGTGTTACATGTCAGGCCCTGCATTAAGCATTTCACAAGTATTGCTTCATCGTCATGGCAACCATATGAGACAGGCATTATTATCAAGCCCATTAAACAGACGGAAAAGTTAAGGCACAGGGAAGGTTGGCAATGTGATGATTATTACACAGTCAGTGACTGAGCTGGGAGCTGGAATCAGGCAGTTTAACTATAGAACCCAAACACAAAATCACCGTGCCATATGTCATTTTCTAAAATAACCAAAAATTGGTTGACAGGATAAAAAGGGACTGCGAATGTGTGGTACTTTAACACCTGGCTGCCACCTGGAAATCTGTTAGGACATCGTGGTGGAAGTCCTGAGTCCTCCTGGAGATTAGTCTCTGATCCCCATCATTATTTTTAAGTCAAGGGAAAAAAAGAAAGAAACCTATTGGAAGCTCTTCTTCCTTCTAGAGTCAAGTATGAATAAGTGAAAGAATTTAAAATGTTTGAATTTTTGACATATTCACTTCAGTCTATTAAAATTTCTACAAAATGTCAAATACTCCTTGAGGGAAACATTTCAGTAATTTGGTGGTTGAATCATGTAGCAATTATAAGCCTAACTTCTAAAGCAGTTTCCAGAAAGAGGGTGTCATTTTTTTTGAAGCATGCATAAATATACACACATACCAATACTCTCTCCCTATAAGACATCTTCAAGCCAAGTTTCCGTTTCTTCAGGTTCTATTTATGTGCAAGCGGTTCTAAGAATTCTCAGAAAAGGACAGGCCCGACCCTGTCCCTTCGCTAACATCCCTTAGAGCGAGAGTCCTCATCCATTTTTCAGGCATGACCCACTTGAAGGGGCTGGACTCTGTGAAGAGTCACATGTGTATCCTCTGAGGCCCTGGATGGGCTGCAAACGAGATGAAATGAAAACGACTGAAATGTTCAGAGTCAGCCACCTTAGTTTCTTTTCCTATTTGCCATTTGCCCACAGATCATTAGGTTCAAATCACATTTTTGTAAATAAATATCTAGAATTCGGGGCCACTCCTCTGGCTTTACAGCCTTACAGACCCAGAGCGGCAGCAAGCAGGAGCAGGGCTACAGTGCTGGGAGCAGCGCCCACAGGGCAAGAACTCCAGGAGGCTCACAGACGGGGGCGCCGCAGGCCCCAGCGTGAGCTCACCTCCTCACGCTTGTGTGGGTGACTCAGGCCTCGCACAGCCCCCACACGGCTCCTGACAAGTTCTGTGTAACTTGCTTGCTCCTGGTAACTGCAAGCTCCTCACTCCCTGCCTTCCTCCCCTCAGGCCCATCCACACACTCACGGTTCACGTGAGGCCCCTTCACAATGGGCTTTCCATCTCTCTTCTAAATCAGTCTTAAGGTCCTCCTCCTAACCTTCCACCCAGTGCTGTGACTATTCATAAACATATTCTATGTCCCACTAGACTGTAAGCTCCCTTTAGCAGGGCCCACATCCAATCCCCTTTCTACAACTCGTGGGGCCTTGCCTAGTAGATGTTCAGTAAATACTGAATTAAATGGTTCTGCAAACGGAGAAGACACTGCAGCTCAGTGGAAATCATGGCTCTGGCCGGGCACCATGTGAGTCTCAGGAGGTTCATTCCTCGTGCAGCGCTGGAGTTGCGGGATTACTCTGCACACGCTGATGGCGTTTTCTGTACGTCTGTTTTGAATACTCACTTGTGTCCCAAAGGTGAAACAGTCCGATTAGGCAATGACTGTTTAAACACACATGAATCATGCATTAGAAGTCCTAAGTTGAATAGCGTGATACACAAGGAAAATACCTTCGACACAAGGATCCATTACAGACAGAAGTGATCACTCACGTCCTGACGTGTACATGTTTGGAAAGTGAATGCACTTCAGGGAGCTCTGCTTACTTGTAAGAAAAACAAGGATGAGAAGAGAAAGAATACAGCTGCATGCTGCGTGGAGACCACAGCTTGGCAGGGAGGCCCAGGGGCTTTGGAACGTGTATTGGCCGTCGTGATGATGAGCTGCTCCACACGAGGATGCCTCAGTGTCTCTAACCGCTTCCTTCTTCCCCTCTGGCGTGCAGCAGGACTGGGAGGCCGTCTTACACTGCAGGTTCTGATGACCAACGCCCCCACCACTCAGGGGGCTCAACCCTTCCTGCAGAGGTAGCAGCAGCTGGTGCAGCCCCTGCAGAGACCCCTCAGATCTCTGTGAGCACACAGGGTCCAGAACCTTCTGCAGGACAGTGAGCCTGGAGGGCTGAGGGCAGGAGGAGCACGTGACCAGGGAGGAGCACGTCCTCCTTGAATGAGATCCTATACCCACTCCCATTCTCAAGAGAAAGGACAGCAGGTCTTCTTTGTCTGGGGACAGACATTGGCTTCACCCTTTAAAAGATGCATTCGTGCATATGAACACCTTTGCCTGAACTACACCAGGACAGAAGCTGATGACAGATCCCTGGTGATGATGGATCTGTGCCCTCTCTCTCAGCTGTCTCAGGCATGCCTGGGGACAGGACATGTGCGGGCATGCACACACAAGCCTCTTGGCAGGGTCACAGTGAGAGAGGCACTGACTGTGCTTCTTAGCCTCAGTTTCACCTGCAGCTCCTAAATGACAGAGGCAGAGGCCAAGCATTTCCATCTGATGGAGCTGAGTCCCCCGCCCCTCAGAGCGAGCTCAGCTTGGGAACTGGCATCCTGAGATGATGAAGAGATCTTGACCAACAGGCACAGCTGGGGCATCCGTGGCAGTGACAGCAAACTCCAGATTCTCGATGGTTCTCTCCAGTTGCCTTGCTCAGCTATTTTCATAACCAGAGAGGAATCTGGGTGCTTAACACAGTGCTCCCCTAACTGCCTTTTTTGTACTTTGATTATGGGCCAAGTGATACTGATTTTGAACAAGAGGGATACATACGCTACGATATAATGCTCTTCACATAAACAGAGACTGAGTAACCTTAGTTTCTTTCCTTTAAACATGGCATGTGACCAGATAAAATTCAAGTGGGGCCATCTGGCGACCTGGGCAGAGGAAAAGCACTTAACAATATAGAGCATTCTGATTACATGTATAAGAACCAAGATGAAAACAGACTAGAAGGAAATAAGAGCAAATGATAATTATATCAGTGTTTTAAGATGCTGAGGTTGAGAGCTTTTCTCATAATTTCTAAATATTCCATGAGGTTGACTTTTTTGTGTGATGAAAAATATTTAAAGTAAAAGAATTCATAGTGCTCAGACTTCAGGTATTAGATGGCTTAGACTCTGGATAATTAAACACAGGCAACTGAATTCTTAAAGCACGTCACACACAGGAGGGGGTACAAATGTATTAAGATATTGTTGCTCCTCAGTGCTTTTGAGTATTAGGCTGCCATATCAAAAACTATTTAGAATAGCTCTTTTTCTAAAAAAAAATTTATTTTGGGCTGTGTTGGGTCTTTGTTGCTGTACACGGGCTCTCTCGGGTTGTGGCAAGTGGGGGCTACTGTCTAGTTTTGGTGTTTGGGCTTCTCACTGCAGTGGCTTAGTTGCCCCGAGGCATGTGGGATCTCCCAGGACTGGGGATTGAACCTGTGTCCCCTGCATCAGCAGGTGGATTCCTAACCACTGGATCAGCAGGGAGGTCCTAGCATGGCTCTTGTTATGGTGAGTGGTATTCAGTAGGGATAATTCACAGGCCATCAACCAAGAACATCCTTGGACTAAAAAAGAGCTTGCCCACTATACCTCTTTGAAGAAAAACACTAACCCGTGATGGATTCTGTCCCGGCCAGGCCTCTCTCCCATCCTAGAGGGAAGGCTGAACTGTGACAGCAGCACACTCGTCCAGGCCCAGCACACTCGTCAGGGCATCCGTCTGTAGGTGTGATGGTTCAGAGCCGCCCTGTGGTCGTCCTGCCACAGAGTGTCCCATCCCAGCTGGCCGAGCGGCTCCGCGGGGAGGAGCAGGATCAAGCAACAATCTGCTCAGCACAGCGAGCGACTTCCTCCCCAGGTGGGAAAATCTGACTCTCTCTCATGCCCCACATAAGCGTGAGCTGCACTAAATATATATTCCAAAGACATTTCATCAGGAAGCCAGAGAAACATCGGCATTCGTGCTCAGGCTAATGTTCTATTACATGGATCAGAGTCAACTGGAATAAAATGAATATTCTCCATCACAACTCAATTGTTCTTTATACAGCTTTTTTTTTTTTTTTAAATGAGATTGCGCCCAGTGTCACAGCAGTACTTATGTAATGACTCTATATAACTCGGCCAGCAAGGAGGGAATGAAATCTCCTTATCAGGGTATGGCAAACCAAAACCGCCTCAGCAGACTGTCTCTCTCAGCGCACTGCTGCATTTTGGATGGTCTGGGAGTGCAGCCATCATGCAGAGGGAACGCCTGGTGACCCAGGCTTCGGCACTGCAGAAAAGCTTTCAGGGATGAGGATTGCACTTTCCTGAAATGTCTCAGGAAGACATTCTATGAACATAAAGGGGGCCTGCAACCTTTGAGCTGGGTCCTCTTTCATCAAGATGGTCAAAGGGACACATGTGGCAGGGGGCACCTCAGTCGGAGGCTGCTGGAGGCAGCTGGAACCTGGACAATCCATCAGGGAAGAGGGGTGAGCAGGAGAAGTGGATGGAGTTGAAAAATAGTTTATTTGCCTCCTTGAGGAAAACTGGAGGTCAGTAGAAAGCAGAATGAAGAAAGAAAGGGCCGCTGAGAAGCACGTTAAATCTGCTTTAAGTCATCTAGATCAGGAAGATGGGTCTCTGCCTGCTACTGCTGGGGAACCTGGGAAGCCAGGGGCTAGACCTTGAAAAGTTCCACTGAGCCTCTGTCCTGTGGTCTCAGGAATGACTTTCTTCTTTACCTGCTGTTCTGCTTGGGGCCATGAGGGACAGCTCAGTCTTGGTTTCTGCTAAAGCATTCTCAGAGCATTCCCAGGGAAGCACAACTCCGGACCCTGCCGAGGTAGAGAAAGGGAGAAGGGATGGGACAGCTGCATTAAAAGCCCTCGCTCCGGGCCTTCCCTGGTGGTCCAGCAGTTAAGAATCCGCCTTCCGACTCAGGGGACACAGGTTCGATCCCTGGCCTGGGGACTAAGATCCCACGTACTGTGATGCAACTCGCGGACCCGTGTGCCACAACAGAGAGCCCTCGTGCCAAAACAAAGACCCAGCAAAGCACCCCCACTCCCTACAAAAGTCCTCACTCCTGCTTTCTGGGCTTCTCTCTGGCAGCATCACCCCATCCAAGTAAGACCCAGTCCTTGGTGGCAGAGGCGAGCACACCTAGGAAGCAAGTGCCGCTTCTACCCCACAACCTAAAGATCAACAATGAGAAGGCTTGGTCAGAGAGCCACAGGGAAACACAAATGGAGAATCTCCACTCCTTTGGTCTACACTGCAGACGCTTTGTTCTGCGCGGTTGACGTCCCGAATCAACACCACAGACCACGCTGCTCACCAAGCCTTGTAGAGCCTTCTTTGCTTCCTATGCACTTGCTCTTCACACCCATTTCCCCCCCATTACATCTTCAACTTTCCCTGCCAATAGCAACAACAATAACCTCACACCTTTGTTACAATTTACACTCCTTGTGTAAACAGAAAGACAGCTTAGCAAGTTCCCACATTGTACCTTTCATGTGTTACCTGCAGGGGTGGTATTATTTGCACTTAGGTGTGTTAACAGTAAGACTCCAGTCATAGTAATATTCAGCACATATTTAACCTTTCAAAGGGAATTCTCAGCTATTATGTGGTTTTACAGTCTCATAAAAAAATTCATGGCGACTGGCAAGGTGGGCATTCTTCCTAATTTATAAATGAAGAAAATGTAATTGACAGAAATTAAGTGACTTGGGGTCAGGTGGTAAAGGATCCGCCTGCAATGCAGGAGACCTGGGTTTGATCCCTGGGCCAGGAAGATCCCATGGAGAAGAGAATGGCTACCCAGTATTCTTGCCTGGAGAATTCCATGGACAGAGGAACCCGGCAGGCTACAGTCCATGGGATCACAAACCGTCAGACACAACTGAGCAACTAATACTTTCTAAAGTTTGTGACACGACTGAAACCAGTTCCCAGGTTTCCTGATCCTCACCCAAGGACTCATTCTATGAAAAGGTTCTGTGCTGCCTCAGTGGAATGATCATTACAGAAGCAATCTGGAAGAACTGAGCGGCTCGCGATGGGAAGAAAGCTCCTCAGCCAAGCCTGGTTAGTGGCCAGATTCAATTAAATATCACCAGGAAGAGGGCTACTCAGCTTGTGCACTTCTTATCCTGTCCTGCTCCCGTGCTGTCGTGGGGATGGGCACAGAATCACACGGACGGTGATCCAGGACTTTCTTCTGGACCAGAGACGCCTCCGTGCGTCTGCTGACGAGGAGATGGAGGTCTGCTGGAGGCTGAAGCCCGAGGCAGATGAGCAAGATCACCAACGCACATGGCATGGCCCCTGGCTTACCCAAGCACTGTGGGAGACAGTGAATCAGTGGTTGCCTTACAGACCCCAAATTATTCAGCTGCCCCATGTGATTCCTTATCCCAAACACAGGGGCTGAGCAAGAGGATGAAGTGAGAATCTGGGGGCCAAAGTAAGATGAGTAATATTAAAGGGTAGGCCAAAGAATGATTCCAAAAGGTACACAGTGCTGCTTTTTACTCACCCCGACGCCATCCCAAAATACGTTGGGTGACAATGTGTGTGGGGAAGGGGAGGTGACTCATCCTGGCTTGCCATATCTGAACAACAACTATGACATTTTACTTTGCATTTCTGTAGCACCTCTTTTCTATTGAGCTTGGCACTGGCCACATCCGCCTTCCCTAGGCTAGATGAAATAGGCTTGTCTAGCAGGGTCCTGTTAACAAGACTGTTCCTACCAACCTGCTAGGCCTAACATGAGTTTACCTTTCTTCATGAAGTCTTCTCAAATTCCTTCCAATTGTCAATGATATTTCCTTCCTTTAAAGGCTCAAAACATTTGCCTCTAAACTCATGTATTTTTTTTTTTTGGACAGACATTCGTGCAGTAGGCTCATTACCCCACAAGGAATAATCATTAAATCAGGTTTCTTGGGGGTGGGGACTGTGTCCCACTCACTGTTTGCCCACCCCAAGGCCTGCAAGTAATGCCCTGACCATGGTGAGTGCCCCGTGAATGCTGCGCAAGAGACATGGGTTAATTTTATCTCATCTATGCTGGAACCTCTCTCAGTGTTCCCCTGCTATTCTCCCAGGTAGTCTCGACCACACTGAGCTCACCTCTGTGGCAGTAACTAAGCAGAAGTAGAGTCCTCCTGTCTCAGGTGCATGGTGTAAGCAAAGCCGGACAAACTGATCAGGAGTTAGGATTAGAGGATTGCTGAAGTTCCTTCTAGTTATGAAATAATAAATCTAAAATGTTGGATAAATGAAAACAGGAGGTCAGTGAAGGCGGGGGGGCGGGGTGGTAATAAATATTGAAATAATTCATACGTGAAAAAGGAGGTGTGTATGTTGTAGGGCTTCCCTGGTGGCTCAGACGGTGAAGAATCTACATGCAATGCAGGAGACCCGGGTTCAATCCCTGGGTCCGGAAGATCCCTTGGAGAAGGAAAGGGCAACCCACTCCAGTATTCTTGCCTGGGAAATCCCATAGACAGAGGAGCCTAGCAGGCTACAGTTCATGGGGTCGCAAAGAGTTGGACACAACTGAGTGACTAATAGTAACAGTTCAGTATGTTGTAGGCTCAGGGAAAATACAAAATACTCAGGGAAGACTTTCTGGGATAATACAATTTAAGATGCTCCACAAATAATGGGAAGAACAATTCCCAGAATAAGGGAGGAGTTTCTCGTACAACAGGGTCTGGTTTGGGGAATGTCTTGAAATGAGATTAAATGCATATAAAATAGTGTTGAGTAAATCTGACAAGGAGAGTACAGGAAAGGCAATAAGACAGTCTGAAACATGACAATCTGAAAAGACAGTGAGCTCAGACACTGCGTGTGTGTGTATGCACGCGTGTAGGTAGGTAGGTGGATATGATATATTACGTATAGGTTCTGGAGTCAGATTAGTGTGGAATCCTGGCTGCCATGCTCAGTAGTGTGTGACAGTGGGTAAATTTTAAATGAAGTTTCGGTGTCTTTTATGTTTATCATGAAGATATATATGCATCTTCATGTGAAATTAAACGTGACAAATTATATAACATACTTAGCATAGCACCTAGCACTCATTCATTTAACAGATATTTACTGAGAATCTTATATGTGTTAGGTAGTTTGCTAAGCATTTTACATGAGAAATCATCAGAAAATTGAAGCTATAATTGTTATCAGCTAAAGGGACTATGCTTCCTCTTCCTGCGTCTCCTGCTGCAAATCATGTCCCTGTTGATTCTGGAACTCAGAAGGAAAAAAATGTCATTTTATTGTATATGAGAATCCACTTCTTTGTCTTTGGTATATTTTGCTTAAAAAATAAAAAAAATCCAAAATTTTGTCCCAAGCTTTAGGTGCACTGTAAATGCAAATTAAGTAGTAAGAATTTTCTTAAAATCTCAAATTTTTAACACGGTCTCTCCTTTGCGTACAGAGGCATAATAAAAAAAAGCCAAACACAGATCCTTCCCCCCTCTTGGAAAGTCACTTCTTGACATGGTACCCAAAGAGACATCTTGAAAAAGACGTGCATGGTTACGTGTCCCCTCTCAGGGGACAGTCTTCTCCCGTGGATATAAAACAGGCTTTGGCAGCTGCTCAGTATCATTAGATCAAGGGCAAGTCAACTGCTCTCTCAGGCTTAAAATAAAGTTATCATTTCAAACCAAAAATGCTAAGCATTTCACCAAGCAGAGAAAGCCAGTGGAGATTCAGTTATCATAAGGGATTTTCTGTTGATCTTATGAGCTTTCTACAGTGAATGGCTGAAAGTCTGATTTGTATTTTTGTATGCATGTAGAGTAATATGGAAAAATTGCTGAAGGGACCTGCTTTGCAGAAGGGGCTGTTTTTGTGTGTAGATCAGCAAACCATGAAACTTAAGTGAGGTTTGTCTTGCTCAGCATACAACTTCTTAATACATTTCACAAGCAATCAATCTCTGGGAAAAATATGTTAGCTTCCAATAAGGGAACACATTATTTTTCTGTTCTATATGTTGCTTGTTTTCCAATGGGCTGTATCTACTCTGGTTATAACCAAGAATAAGGTGGCAACTTCAATGACTGTTTCCCTGAGGTCTTGGATATGTGAGAGAATCCAAACGTTTTCAGAATTTCAGATGGATAACTTGGGGTTCATTTGGAGTTCGTGTATTTTGGGGGGAAGTTCTCAACAAAGAAAGCAAAGATATGAGGAAAAGTAACTGGTACATGTAAACAACAGGTCTTCAGAAAGTCACTCACAGCTACACTCATTCAAGTTTTAGATAAGAAGAAAGGAGGGCACAACTCACTATTTCACTTAATAATTTGACTATGATCCCATCACACTTAGGGCAGATCTATTTCTAAATTAATGCTTGGTTTTCTCTAATCCCTGTTTATTCTTATTTGACACAATAATCTCTAGCTAGGGTAAGGTATTTTCGCTCATAAATTTATAAACCTTTACAAAGGAAATTACTTTGGGGAAATTACTTCAAATGTCAAATAATTCAAGAGACTTAAGTCTTGGAATTTATGTTTCTATTTTTAATGTTTTAATCCAGACACATTTTTCCCCTTAATACTTGAAGGGACTGAATCAGCTCTTGTACAAAGAGCTCATCAGAAGGGAAATCAGAATTTTCCTCCACAATTTTAGTTCTTTTATATTCAGCTGTTTTGTGTAAAAAAAAATTAAATGAAATCAAACCAATTAAAATACACATGATGTGAGATGACATTTTCTGCTCCAAAGTTTTCAGCATCTCAGTTACTTAGAAACATCTGCTCAACTAAGAAAAATAGATTGAACGAAGGAATCTCAAGAAGCCATTCAATCTATGATACCATTCCTGGGTCACATGTCAACTAAAACATTCCCAAATATAACTGCCTATCTTATGGTCTCTGAACCTGAACTTGGCAACATTCCAAAGCATCAAATAAAATGAATTTGAAACCATTTTCATTTGTTAAAGATGCTACATAGCACTTTATTTGTGTGTGTCTGTCTCCTTCCCCAAAGGCTGGAAATTCTGAATCTATGAATTTTAGGAGAGGTACAAGCAAAACTCATTAATCTCTGTCCACTGTTTATATAACTTTATATTTAGGCCTTTTCTCTTTTATATCTCCAACACTGACTATGCTGTTATCAATTAATTTCTTTCAACTCTCCTCTTTGAAAACAAGAATTACCATCATCTACTCCTTATCTGTTCTTTTACCTGTACTATCAGGAGGGAGTTTAGTCAGCCTTTTTGGGGGGGAGTAAATATCTTCCCCCATTATCTCCTTAAAAAGTGATTCATACAGTGTTTTGCAGTTTACAAAGTGCATATTTATAGAAATTATCAGAGATTTTTAAATTATCCTTAATCTTCTTTATAGATATGAAAATTAAGTGAGATTGTGTGTTGCCTATTAAAGTATCTGTGATAATTTCTAGCTTGCTGTTGTTGTTTGGTTGGTGAGTCATGTCTGATTTCTTTTGTGACCCCATGGACTGTAGCCCACCAGGCTCCTCTGTCCATGGGATTTTCTAGGCAAGAATACTGGAGTGGGTTGCCATTTCCTTCTCCAGAGGAGCTTCCCAACTTAGGGAATGAATCCACATTTCCTGCATTGTAGGAATCCAAATTACCACTGAGCCACTTAAGTGCCTAGAAAGTGCTGAGCAGAGGCTCACATCCAGGTTCTCTATGTCAAATCTTTGATTCTCTCCATTGTTCCTTATGGACCTTCCAGAAGCCACGCAGGCATTTATATAACTTGATTTAGTTCTCTCAGGGCTTTAAAGGCTTGTAGCTCCAAACCAAACTAACACTCCAGTGATGTACAGTCACAGCATGACCACCTGACGTTGAATGCCACGTTCTTGCCAAACATCCTTTTAAAATAGCCTCTTTGCACTGATTATTAGTTAAACTATCAGTCTGCCTTGATTCCTTATCATTTTCCCCATGTTTCCTGTGCTAGCAAGCAAGTAAACATCACCACCTATTTACTTAGTTTACTTTTTTTTCTGAACACAGAGAAGATTTACTGAATCCTTACTGTGAGTGAGACACTGTGATTAATTCTTGTGTAACTCCATGGGGTATATATTATTATCCTATTTTATAGATGAAGAAACTAAGGCTATTTGTGATCATTTCTAGAATACATCTAAGAGGATTTGAAATTTTTATCAGATTTTTCTTCATTCCATTTATGTTACAATGTATGTTCCTTTTTATCTTACATAAATTAAAGAAGCACCAAATGCCACTCCAAAGAATGACTCACTTGTGCACACACTAGATTCAGACTATTAGTGAAAGTGAAGTCATTTAGTCATGTCTGACTCTTTGTGACTCCATGGACTATAGCCCACACCAGGCTTCTCCATCCATGGGGTTTTCCAGGCAAGAATACTGAAGTGGGTTGCCATTTCCTTTTCCAGACTCATGTTAATAAATGCTGGCACACAGATGCTGAATTAAGTACTGAGGGCTGCTCATGCTTGAGTACCATTGATGTACCTAAGTAAAAAGGTAAGGAAAAGTAATCTTGGAAGGAAAAAAAGGAAAAGGTGAAAGAAAGAGGAAGAAGGGGATAGGTTTTGCCTGCTTCTGTTGCCTCCGACATGATGCTTTTTAAAAGCAGGTTTTGTCGGCTCACACTGTTACCGAGTTGTTACTGACACCACTATTGCTTGAGGGCCTGTTCTTTCCCGCGTGGTGGTCTCTATGACTAAGGATTTTCAGAATGACAGACTTGGTAGAAACAGAACATCTTAGTGCCAGACTTTGTGTCTCTCTGCTGGCCACTCATGTTAATCCAAATCACACTGGGCATACCAGCAACACTGCGGTCAACTCTGCCATCCATTCTCTGAACAGAGTAGAAATGAGGAGGCCTTCTTTATCTTAGTACAAAGCCCACTCCCCACCATCACAGAAGACTGCTTTCTTACAAATTCAAACAACTTCTAGTGACTAATTATGTAAGAAGTCTCTCTCCTTGGACCTCGTAACTGACTACCTCAGTTCCTCTCAACGGAGCCATCTGTTAGCCAAGGACTCAACATCAAAACATTCTTTGATGAGTCACAATTAATGACAAGTACAATGTGAGTACTGCCAGGATGATAAATTTAACACTATTCAAATATTCATCATGGACTAAATAAAGAGCATTTTAGGTTTTGGAAACAAAGTATTTTAAGGTTTAAAAAACTGCTTGGCTTTAAAAATAAACCAAATACAGTCCTGGCAGTTCCAAAGAAATCGATTGATACTGAGGTAGTGTAAGCAAAACTGCCATTATGTGCCTGAAAATAATTGCAATGGACTTATTTAACTGTTGATACAGAAAACTTTGCAAATACAGCAGTGGGATGAATGCAGGGTGAACTGGGATAGGAGACCCAAGAGTTCTTAACTCTGGTTGTTCAGACGATGACCAACGTCCCTACCAGGACTAATGCTCCATCATTCTAGGGGTGTGTTTAGATCCATAGACATATGGCTGCCTTTCGGGTTCCAAGGGGACCTTACTGATAGTATTACTGTGTGTTGAGATTCCTGGCAATCCTCTAAAAATTTTTTCTGGACCTTTTCGCTTGTTAAAAGACCAGCAAAATACAATGAATGGATTTAAGTTCAATATTTCTCTTCTCTTTTAATGGGTTCTAGTTGGCAAGACCCATTACTTGGTACTAATGAAAGAGCAAGTTATTTCTATCCACACTCACTAAAATTCTCCAATGAGATGATTATTTTTAAAAAATGAGGTCCATATACTGGAAACCAACAGTTTTCCTTTGGTCTGTTTTACAATCAATAAAAGATAAGTAAAAAATGATTAGTGATAATGAGCAGTAGAAAAACAAATATAACTTGGAATTTTAGTCCCTTTTTATGACTCAAGACTGAGTAGCAAAAGTGGACAAATTGAAGACTAATCTTGTATCTGAAAAAAATGTAACCTATTTTTAAAATTGCCCTTTTAAAAGCATTTGTGAATGCAACTTCTGTTATAACCATAGATTAAATAAGATGACCACTTGCTGGTTATAGATCAATTTTAAATAGATTAGCCACAAGGGATCCATCTCAGAAATGCACTCCACACAATGGGTAGGACTCAACAATCAGAAGTCCTTATATATCATAACATGATCCTCTTATGATTTGATTTCCCCTATTCATTTCTTTGATAACTATGCATCTATTTTTTTCCCTGAGCTTTTTTCTGAACTTTTTTTTGGTTTGTTTGTTTTCAAGCATGAAAATAATACAGTATTAAATATTTTTAAAAATGGCCATAATAACAGAATCCTGATATTAACAAGGATTTTCAATAATGGCATATTAGATTTTGACCTTTTCCACATACTGATGCTTTTTCATATGTGTAAGCAAGCTCGTATCCAGAAGCATGCTCTCAAAGGAGAGAGCATGGCCAATTTCAGATTATGATAATTCTCTTTCGACCTTGTATTCTGCTAGTTTTATATCCAGAAGTATAGACAACATTGGGCTTTATGGCTGAAGACTGTCTACATCATTGTTGTGGGTCTCGTCTAGAAGAGGCAACCCTGGATCACTGAATAAATGAAAACATGATGATTTACAGCCCGTGGTTCATACTGAGCGCTGGCAAACCTAATATAACTGCAGGTAGAGAATGCGCGAGAAGTAAGTACGATCACGGTTGCTATGAGATAAAAGAGCAAGCAAAAACAGAGGGTATAACTGAGCTATGGTTTGGGTTGAGGGGGCGCCTCCAAATAAGCACTAGGGGAACTCACCTGCTACAGAATGGGACAAAAAATGGTCTGGGGACCTAGGACTTTTTAAATTGACAATTAGGGATTGCAGCTATATTTAGCCCATAATCCTTATGGCTGAGGATGTGCGAGTGCAAACAGAGAGCATCGAGGCAAGGCTTGGAGAAGGGGGTGGAGGTTTTTTCTGACTCTGTTCTATGTTTGCTGCATCCTGACCCACAAGAGCTAGATACAACCATGATCTTTCACTTTGACAATCTATCAAAACCCTATGATGTACACTAAGATATTATCTACCTTTTATTGACCAGGCACTGTACACCTATTGTGCTCAACTGTGCAAAGCAAGTATTGCTATTGCTTCCACTTTATGACTGAGGAAGATAAGGAATAAAAAGGTCATGTAAGTTGCCAGGATTTCATATAGCTAATGTGTCTAGGTTGGGATTTGAATTTGGATCTGTGGAACACGTGAGACTGAACTTTCCCCCACAACTCTACTCCGTAAGGTAGCACACAAAATTTTTTTTAAAATTGAGGTCATTTTTAAGATCTAAAAAAATACAAATGAGGGCAGTATTAAAACACTAACTATTGGCCACACCAGGGACTAAACAATTCTACTTTAGTTCAAGTGATATTTAAAAATAGCACTTATTAATATTAAAAGTTAATCAAAGTACCTGCTATATGCATAGCACAGGGTCTTGACACAAACACAAAAGTCTTAATTCTTGCCTTCTAAGAGTTTGTAATCTAATTGAACAGGCTAGGAAGAAAGTTAAATAACAGCAGGTATAACTATTTAATATAACAACGAAAGTGATATCATGACAGAACACACAATTAATTGCCAAAGCAAACATATTTAAGACTGTGAAAAAAGAGACATCATATGGTCTCAAAAGGTTTAGGAAGACATCCTGGAGGAGGAAGGATTTAGGGTGACTCTTAGGGATTGATAAAATCTGGGCGGAATACACAAACACAAACTCAAAATGGATTAAAGACCTAAGTGTAAGACCAGAAACTATAAAACTCTTGGAGGAAAACACAGGCAAAACAGTCTACGACATAAATCACAGCAAGATCTCCTATGACCCACCTGCTAGAGTAATGGAAATAAAAACAAAAACAAGAGGGACCTAATTAAACTTGAAAGCTTCTGCACAGCAAAGGAAACTATAAACAAGATGAAAAGATGGGAGAAAATAATAGCAAATGAAACAACTGACAAAGGAATAATTTCAAAAATATACAAGCAGCTCATACAACTCAATACCAGAAAACAAACAACCCAGTCAAAAAATGGACAAAAGACCTGAACAGACATTTCTCCAAAGAAGACATACAGACAGCTAACAAACACATGAAAAGGTGCTTAACATCACTCATTATTAGAGAAATGCAAATCAAAACTACAATGAAATATCAGCAGTCAGAATGGCGTCATCAAAAAACCTACAAACAATAAATGCTGGAGAGGGTGTAGAGAAAAAGGAACTCCCTTACACTGTTGGTGGGAATCTAAACTGATATACCAACCTGGAAGACAGTATGGAGATTTCTTAAAAAACTAGGAATAAAACCACCATGTAACCCAGCAATCCCACTACTAGGCATACACCTTGAGGAAAACAAAATAAAAGACACATACACCTCAATGTTCATTGCAGCGCTATTTATAACAGCTAGGACATGGAAGCAATCTAGATGTCCACTGAGAGATGAATGGATAAAGAAGCTGTGGTACATATGCACAATGGAATATTATTCAATCATAAAAAGGAATGCATTTGAGTCAGTTCTAATGAGGTGTATGAACCTAAAGCCTGTTATACGGGGTGAAGTAAGTCAGAAGAAGAAAAACAAATATCATATATTAATGCATGTATATGCAATCTAGAAAGATGGTACTGATGAACTTATGTGCAGGGCAGCAATGGAGACACAGACATCAGACATAGAGAACAGACTTACAGACACAGTAGGCTAGGGAGGAAGGAGAGGGTGGGATGTACGGAAAGAGTAACATGGAAACATACACATTACCATTTGTAAAATAGATAGCCAATGGGAATTTGCCGTATGATTCAGGTAACTCAAGCAGGGCTCTGCAACAATCTACGGGGTGGGGTAGGAGGAAGGTGGGAGGGAGGTTCAGGGGGAGGGGACATAGGGATACCTATGGCTGATTCGTGTTGATGTTTGGCAGAAACCAACCCAATATTGTAAAGTAATTATCCTTCAATTAAAATTAAATAAATTACAAAGAAAGTAAAGAGAAGATTAATGCATCCAAAGGAAAAAAAATCTGGGCAGACAGTGAGTAAAAGGGTACTGTATTCCAAGAAGAGAAATGAGGAACAAAAACATCATAGGTAAGCCTGTTGCTTGGAGCTGAAGGTTAAGAGAACATGAGCAATGTGAGGTAGCTGGAAAGGGAAATTAGAGTCCAAATGTTGGAAACTTTGAGAGGGTGGTTAGGTAAACTGGATTTAATCCTAAGGGGCAGTGGGGATCGAGGAATGTTTCTGAGCAAGGAAATCACGTGATCTAAGTGGTGTTCTAGGAAGACTTCTCTGCAAGTAGATCTCAGGAAGATTGCAGAGGGAAAGCAGGAAGATCAGTTAGGAGTTGATTAGAAGAACAACTCAGGGGCTTCCCAGGGGGTGCTAGTGGTAAAGAACCCGCCTGCCAATGCAGGAGATTTAAGAGACACAGGTTGAATCCCTGGGTTGGGAAGATCCCCTGAAGGAGGGCATGGCACCCCACTCCATTATTCTTGCCTGGAGAATCCCACGTACGGAGGAGCCTGGTGGGCTATGGTCCATAGGGTCGCAAAGAGTCAGACACGACTGAAGCGACTTAGCAGGCATGCACGCAGAGCAACAGTTCAGATCTCTGATAGAAACAGAGGGAAAGAAGATATTTCAGTTTTGTTCTGCTGCTCTAGATGTAGAAAAACTTGAGCTTGGTTCTGGATGGAACTGGTTTAATTAAATCTAAATTTGGGGAAAGTAATGCACAAATAACTTTGGATGGGTTTATAGTTCTATTAAGAATTATTTAACTTTACAGTTTTGTATAAATTTGCAAGTTACATAGTATTTTTAGAAATATTCATTCATTTATCCTTATGACACCCCACGAGCTAGGTAAGTTTTTCAGATGTTGAAACCATGGTTTGGAGACCCGAAGTAACAAACCCAAGGTCACACTGTTAGTATTGATACACTTTGGGACTGACACCTGCATAAGAAGTATTGGGCTTCTGATTCCATATTCCATGTACCTGTATTTACCATGCTAATCTCAATTTTTTTTTTTTATTTTGGAGGATTAATGTTTAGGTTTTTTAATGGAAAATTTCAAATATATACAAAAGTAGAGAGACTAGTACAATGAACTCCCATATGCATATCACCCAGCTTTATCAACAATAAACTCACAACCATTCTAGTCTCATCTGCAGTCTCCCATTCCTGATTATTTGCAGCAAATCCTTCAAATCACATGGTGATTCTTTTACGTTTAAGGCCCAGCTGATGTTTTAAGGAAGAACTCAAAATTGATTGTATTCCTTACAATGGAATATTTTCTATCTTTAACTTTAATTGAAAAACTGAGGAGGATGTATGCTGTCTTGCAGAGCACTTTTCTTACCGAGATGTGAGAAAGTGAAGAGCAAAGCAATTGACCCCTTTCTCAGAAGAATTTCCTGGGAATTTCATTTTTTGCAAGCCTCTCGTACGTGAAATATATTTCTTTTGTTCTCCTGACTCCCATTCTACTCTGTATGTTTCTCTTTTCCAAGCTGGAATGATGACAATCCATTTACTATACATAAAGTGCTAGCAGATTTCCTAAAGGCGGTTTTAATAGAATGCCTTGGATCCATCCACATTATTCTACTGTGAATGGATATGGAAGATGCAGGGCAATTTTAGGGACTAAAGGATGCTGTTTTTCTTTCTGTACTCTGAGGGAAAAATATATATCTATGTTTAACAAGTTTTTCCTAAAATTGCAAAAAGATTTCCTTTGCTTGGGGCATAATAACTTTATAATCATTTATTCTTACATTGCTCAGGAAAAATTCTATTTAGAATTTTAAAGTTAATAACTGAACGACACTGAAAAATCTTTGCTTTCACCCCAAATCCTGTTAGTTGTCTTTTTATTCTGAATTGGTACCTAAAGTAACATTACTTTAAGCTACCGGGGGTGAGACAGGACTGTGGATGAATAAGAACTGATCAATTTTATCCAGAGGCCTTAATACAGATTTAGAGGGAAGGATATACTTTGTTAAAGACACCCAAAAAAAGAGGTTTAAATTGCTTTGATTCTTTATTTGGAATTTGATAGCCTTGCAGATTCATTCATTTGATCCACATTTACTGCACCCAGGTTCTGTATGAGATTCTGAGGATGCAGATAAAGAACAAGACAGACATGGTCCTTCCCCCTAGGTGGTATTTCTCCAAATAAATGAGTGGGATTTCTACAAATTCATATTGCAATCTTTTGATTGTAATCTACAAATACAAATTGTCTCATATACTCAAAAACACTGAAAGGTCTTCTTTAAAGGGGCTCATTTTAAATGTCTTAGCCAATAAATAACTGTAACTAGGACTGAGAGGATTGTATGTGGCCTATAACCAAATCCATGACTTTCCAGATAGAACATGTGCCACTGATAAGCCTGTAACTATGGGAATAGGAAGGGCCTATACTAGTTAATTGGATGTTTTCCTGGTTAAGAAAAGATGAATGACACTAACGCTCGCTCCTAAGATTTTCTGGAGGTAAGAGCTATAATGGTTATAGATATGCTTTTGTTGGAGCAATGTAATTTCATTTCTTCTGCTAATAGGACTACCTCCTCTCTCAGATGGGGCCTTTCATCATGAAACCTGCCAACTGGCTTTAATTATTGCCAGTTTTTCTGTCCCTTCCCCAGAGTGAGGGTCTTTTTTCAGTGGGAATCAGTAGGAACTTGTGGCAAATCTCTGTCCTGGCAGCGTGTCAGCAACTGGAACAAGCCCCATAGCTGGTGAGGCACCTGGATCACACACAAGAATGAAGTCAAAGCAGACTGCTGCACACACAGTCACACGAGTGTCTTGACTGAGACACAAACTACATTTTACAAAATGCAAATCATAAAAGGGAGAGTAAGAGAAAAGGGGGAGATTGGAGTCTATGCTTAATTTTCTACAATTACTCCATTGTAATGTGATTGATGAACTAGATAAAGAGAGTTCTAAAATCAAAATGGGAACTAGGTGGAGATTTAAGATAAACCTCTATTTCCAGAAACATCACAGACAACCCGGGTTGCTAGCCTGATGCTCGTGGCCTATCTGCTGCCAGCACTTCTGACGATTCACTCTTGCTAAACTGCTTCAGGCTTCTTTTCTTTGTCTTTGAAATGTTCCTCTTCCAGTGTTGGACTGGAGACGGAACACAGCTTAGGAGTCAAAAGCACTACATCAAATGTTTGTTTTCAGCTTACGCCTTCTCCTGCTTCAACATGTATGGTATCTAGGGAAACTCACTCTTCTTGGATATAACATTTTACCCCGTCTGTTTCTGAAGCTCATTTTCAGGAGCATTTCCTCAGTCAATGAATGAGGTGTCTTTTTCCCTCAAAGATTTTAATTGCACTTTGTTTTGGTAGTATGTGGTAGTAATGCAATCAAAGAAATGAGAATGTAGAAGGTGTGAATCCCATTGGTGAGTAATCTTCTAACAGGGTGGGCGGGTGAAATCAAAATCAAATTCTGATGTGCTAGTAAGATAATTCAACTATAATTCAACGATCAGTCTAGACATTCCAGGGTAACTCACACAACCAACCCAATCCATCAGCTCAGTATAGCAGGCAAGTTTGGGTCATGGGAAGTTGAAAAAGAGAAGAACATTTTTTTTTTTTTAAATATCATATGTGGAGATACAGGGTGAAATGAAATGTTTCAATGTATAGTTTTCAAAGTGAAAGAAAGGTTGTTTTAAAGTATGTTTTCCATTTACAAAATACATAAATCTCATCCATTATTCCATCCTGCAGAGAGTAGATCTCTGTTACTATTTTGTTGTTTTGGTTCAAGAAAATTTCTATGCAACAGAGTTGAAGTGATATTATATGTACAATTTTATATCCGGCTTTTAAAAATTTACACTTAAATATAAGAATTTTTAGCACGGAACATTTGAACAGTGCTTCATCTCCAAAGAAAGATATGACCTGGCACTGGGTATGCCTCAAACATAGCAGAGCTCACACCTTGTTATTGGGAGCACTTACTAAGCATGGACAACCATCCAACTCCATCCTTCTCATCCCCTTCTGCATAGCGCAGCAAAGATGCTCATGGGGAGAGAGTCAAGGAGAACTTCGAATGCGCCAACATTTGAAAAGTATAATTAAATTATGCTCTTTGGGGTTAAATGAAATCTATTTGCTTTTTTTTTTTTTTTTTAACTTTTTCTTCTTGAATGGTAAAAGTTATCAGGGAGTTAGCAGTTACTAAGCTGTTTTCTTACCTGATGAGGAAATCTTTCTGTATCTGCTAGACATGGAGTACCTTTTGGTGAACTATATAAAGATGCCTCTTCCTCTAGGGGACCAAGGCCAGGACACATGATGTAACCACTGCAGCACTGGCTGGACATCAGCCTTAGTTGTCCCCTTGGCCAGCTGGCCTGTGCACTAACCAACCTGCACGACCATAAAGCTCGGCTCTCAGGGTGCTTTCCAGTTTCTCCCGGGAGACAGAGAAATAATCACCTCACATACTAGTCCACTGCATCGCTGAACAGTGTGGACTGTGGCAAGTTCTTGACAATGAGAAGAAATGCCTTCTTAAAAGTTCTATCCACCGATCCTAATTTTGCTTCCAAAGGAACAGAAATATCCTCTACTCAGGCTTCCACAAATTGCCCCTCAGATACGATACTATAGCACGTCTTCCCTTTCCCAGGCTGAATACCTAATTCTTATAACTGGATCTTCACATGACTTATTTCTAGGTCTTGGTGAATATCCCAGGTTATTTCCTAGTTTGCTCATGTTCTTTAACTAAGAAGATCATACTGAACATGATACTCCAAGGATATTATAACTTTCTAATACAGTAAAGCTATCAAATCTTGATCGGAACACTATAGTTCCCTTAAAAAAAAAACCCTAAACTCGTATTTGGTTTTAGAGAAACTTACATTGTTCAACTTGTGTGTATCTAGAACCCCATTTCAAGCATTCCTTTAAGCCAGACATTCCTCAATCTTCGATTTGTGCAATTAATGGCTAGAACTAAATATGGGGCTTATTATGCCTAGTACACTTCTTTACATGGATGTTAGCCTACTGTTTCAGTATATCAAGATCCTGTTGAAACATATCAAATTAACTTTTTTTTGGAAGTCACTCCACAGCTCAGCCAGAGAAAGGTCATAGGTATAGTGAATCAGGCTTTGAACAAAGCACGTCATCAAGATAGAGAGTCATCTCTTGGGTGAGTTTGATTTATAGCCATTTGAACAACCATTTTCTAAAAGGTGCTGCTTAATAGAGCAAGTAGATCTAGAGGGGAACTCTATATTTTAATCCCATCTCTTCCAGCAGGTAACGACAGAAGGCACCAGCCTACTCTCGAGGAGAGACCGTAATTCCCAGGACATGTAGGACACAGCCAGGCACATAATCGGCTTTTTCTTTTCTTAATTGAAGAATACTTGATTTACATATTAGTAGTGCACACAATCAGTTTTTGATAACTTTAACCTGGACCGTGGAGGACACGGAGACTGATCCCAATCAGGAGCAAAAAGAGAGCAAACCCCTCCTCCAGTTACTGATGCTCCCTCACAGTATTTGTCCCTCCAGCTTCAGTCCCCTCAGCATTATCCTCATCTTTAGGCTTTTTCTTTCTTTGGGCTAAACACTCCCCCTCACCACCCTTCATCTGTTCATCATTACTCATTTACTTACCACATACTTCGCTGTTATTTCATGTCTTCATCAGATACTTAATGAGTGCCTGCCACAGGCCTATACAGTGCTAGACACAGCACTGTTCAATATGATGGTGAGCAAGACGTGTCTGTGGTCTCCTGGGAGGAGACACACAAATAGAGAGGCACCTGTGATGGAGCGTGGTAAACGGAACAGTCAGGGCATATGGTAGGGTGCTATGAAAGCATGTAAGAGGGTCCCCGAGCTGAGGTGGGAAGTAAGCAGGAAAGCCTTCCCAAAGGAAATAAAATCTAAGATGAGTCCTTAAAGATGGGTGGGAGCTGGCCAAATGGAAAGGGTCATGGAAAATCTTCTAGAAGAGAAGAGTGTGAGCAAGTGTCTTGGAGCACAGAAATCTGACTGCCAGCTTCTTTCAATGTCTGTTTTTTTCGTCTCCAGTCTAGTTGTCCAGAAACCACATGTTGCAGGTATTCATCTGATTCCCTAGAGATATTCTTCCTGACCAAGTTTCTATAAGTAAAAACTGCTTGCTTTTTGTGTCTTAGAATGGTGCTACTCCTGCCTTTACCTTCCCTTTTCTTTCTCTGAGAAAGCACTGGAGTTAGTTAATTTCTGCCTACATTCTGGCATCTGTAAGCTAGAAGGACCATCCTATCTTCATCCTGATAATGCAGGTCCCTGACACGCTGCTCGGCACACAGTAAGTGCTCAACAAATGTCTGAAGTGTTGAAAAGCAAAACTTACCAATTTACAAGCTGTAATTCACATAAAGAATATTCTGTAAGACACCACCAGACCCAGGTAGCACTGATTCAGAAATCACAGAATGCCTCTTTTATAGCCTATGGAAACCAAACTTTTAAACCAAAATCAATCAACCAATGTGCAGCAATTTACAATTCTGTAAAGCAATTATCCTTCAATTAAAAAATAAATAAAAAAAATCAATCAACAAATTTTTCTTGACTAATTAGTATGGGCAGATCCCTTCCGCTGCTCAAAGCAAGTTCACAGGACAATGACTGAGGCTCTTGTGCCTTCTGACAATCACCACCCAGAGTCGCTGAGCAAGCTGCCAAGGTGCCTGTTGCCTCAAAGGTGAGAACCCCAGGCTACCCAAGTTCTGCCCAGCGATGCACAACTGTCTCTCTCTTTTAATGTGCTCAGTTGGAACAGACTCACAGAATGTACAGAGCAGTGAACCACAAGGAATGAACAGATTAGCTGAGCAAAGAGATAAACTAGGCATTGCCCAAGGGACACTGACAAGTGAAGTGACCTCCTGCTTTGCTTTCAAATCAGAGTCCTCAAAAGTTATCTCAGTTAGAACATCCAGGACACAGGAGTAAGACTGGAACTGGCAGAAAGTAGAAGAGGATAAAATTAATAAGGAAAGAAAAGATGTAAAGAGGTATCTGCACCTAAGCCTAAATTACTATACCAGTATTGAGAGCTAAACAACAACAAAAAATTAAACTATCAATAAAAACAAAAAAATAGTTGAAAAACAGGGGACCCTAAAAATATCCAAATGGAGATATTCTTGCTAAATACAACGCAGGGTCAATATGAAAGCAATCCAGGGAAGAGGAAACCTGAAGGGCCAATAATCACTCAAAAGATGCTTGATCCCAGTAGTGATCAGGGACCTCCACTAAAACCTAAACGAGATAACATTTCACATGCAAGTGATTAGCAATATTAAAAACTCTAACAATTACGCCAAAACCAACAAAACATCGCTGAGAGAAATTAAACAAGACCTGAACAAATGCAGGGATGTGTACCTGGGTTTTAAGACTCAGTATTGTTAGGATATTAATTCTCTCCAGATAGATCCATAGATTTGGTGTGACTGCTGTCAAAATCTCAGCAGGCTTTCTGAAGAATAACAAACCAATTCTAAAATTCATGTGGCAGAAGGAGGAGCCAAGATGGCGGAGGAGTAGGACGGGCAGACCACTTTCTCTCCTACAAATTCATCAAAAGAATAACTGAACGCAGAGCAAACTTCGCAAAACAACTTCTGATCGCTAGTTGAGGTCATCAGGCGCCCAGAAAAGCAGCCCATTGTCTTCGAAAGGAGGTAGGACAAAATATAAAAGATAAAAAGTGAGACAAAAGAGCTAAGGACGGAGATCCGTCCCGGGAGCTCTTAGGCGGCATTGCTTGGGGTAGGGTCCGGGCCTGAGTGCCCTGAGGACAATCGGAGGGAGCTTCTGTGAGTTGCCAACTTGAACTGTGGGAGACCAAAGGAGAGAGAGTAAATTAGCCGGCCCGAACACACTGCCGGCCGTTCGCACAACAAAGAGACCGAGAGGGTCCAGAGAGGAGCTCTCAGGCTGCGGACCGGCCCAGCCCCGCCGGAGGCAGGAGGCAGGGGGGAGGGGAAGGTCGCGGCGAGACGCAGGGCGCAGGCACCCGACCGGCGCGGGCGGGGACTGGGGCTGGGGACGCGGAGGGCAGAGGGCGCGCACACCCGACTGGCGCCAGCGGAAACTGAGACTGGGTCCGCGGAGGGGAGGGGGCGCGCCACACCTGGGGAGAGTGCGCCCACCAAGCCCCTGGCTGCCTGGACCGCTCTGACGGGGAAGGCACAGAGAGCAGGCGCAGCTTTTCCTTCCGCGCTTTTGTGGAACACCCGAGGGCTGGAACCTCGCGCAGCGCGGGGCGCGCCCCATATAGAACAGCCGGGAGCCTGAGCGGCGCAGAGGAGGGAGCGGCGTCGGCCCCTCCTGGCAGCCCCAGCCCATCCCCGCGGCGCAAGCCCCTCCCCGCAGAGCGACGGAGCTAGCTACCTGAATGGGAGTCCACCTCCGCCCGCCTGTGTCAGGGCGGAAATGAGGCTCTGAAGAGACCGGCAAACAGAAGCCAAATAAACAAAGGGAACCGCTTCAGAAGGGACTGGTGCAACAGATTAAAATCCCTCTAGGAAACATTGACTACACCGGAGGAGCCTGTAGATATCGAGAAGCGTAAGCTGGAACGAGGAGCTATCTGAAACTGAGCCGAACCCACACTGACCGCAACAGCTCCAGAGAAACTCCTAGATATAATTTTACTTTTTTCTCTTTTTTTAATTTTTTTTTCTTTTTTTCTTTTTTCTTTTTTCTCTTTTATTTTCCTTTAAAATCCCCTATTACTCCCCCATTACTCCTTAACTTTCATTTCCATAGACTTTTACGATTTTTTAATTAGGGGGGAAAAAAAAAATTTTTTTTTCCTTTTTTTTTTTTTCTTTTTTTTTCTTTTTCTTTTTTTTCTTTCCTTTTTCTCTTCTATTTTCTATTTTTCTTTTTCTCTTATTTCTTTTAAAGTCCTCTAGTACTCCTCTACTACTCCTTAATTTTCATTTTCAATACACTATAACCTTACAAAAAAAAAAAAAAAGAAGAGAAGCCCTATTTTTAAACCGAAGATTATTCTCTCCCAATCTTGACTCTCTGTTTTCTACCTCAGAACACCTCTATTTCCTCCTTTCCCTTTCTCTTCCCAATCCAATTCTGTGAATCTTTGTGGGTGTCTGGGCTACGGAGAACACTCTGGGAACAGACAGCTGTGTAGATCTGTCTCTCTCCTCTTGAGTCCCCCTTTTTCTCCTCCTGCTCATCTCTATCTCCCTCCTCCCTCTCCTCTTCTTCATGTGACTCTGTGAACCTCTCTGGGTGTCCCTAACCAGGGAGAATCTTTTCGCCATTAACCTAGAAGTTTTCTTATCAGGGCTGTATAGTTGGAGAAATCCTGAGACTACAGGAAGAATAAAACTGAAATCCAGAGGCAGGAGACTTAAGCCCAAAACCTGAGAACACCAGAAAACTCCTGACTACAAGGAACTTTAAGTAATAAGTGACTGTCCAAAAGCCTCCATACCTACACTGAAACCAACCACCACACAAGAGCCAATAAGTTTTAGAGCAAGACATACCACGCAAATTCTCCAGCAACGCAGGAACATAGCCCTGAACATCAACATACAGGCTGCCCAAGGTCACACCTAGCACATAGACCCATCTCAAAACTCATTACTGGGCACTCCATTGCTCTCCAAAGAGAAGAAATCAAGTTCCACGCACCAGAACACCGACACAAGCTTCCCTAACCAGGAAATCTCGACAAGCCAATCGTCTAACCCCACCCACTGGGTTAATCCTCCACAACAAAAAGGAACCACAGACCTCCAGAATACAGAAAGCCCACTCCAGATACAGCAATCTAAACAAGATGAAAAGGCAAAGAAATACCCAACAGGTAAAGGAACATGAAAAATGCCCACCAAGTCAAACAAAAGAGGAGGAGATAGGGAATCTACCTGAAAAAGAATTTAGAATAATGATAATAAAAATGATCCAAAATCTTGAAAACAAAATGGAATTACAGATAAATAGCCTGGAAACAAAGATTGAAAAGATTCAAGAACTGTTTAATAAAGACCTAGAAGAAATAAAAAAGAGTCAATTACAAATGAATAATGCAATGAATGAGATCAAAAACACTTTGGAGGGAACCAAGAGTAGAATAACGGAGGCAGAAGATAGGATAACTGAGGTAGAAGATAAAATGGTGGAAATAAATGAAGCAGAGAGGAAAAAAGAAAAAAGGATCAAAAGAAATGAGAACAACCTCAGGGACCTCTGGGACACTGTGAAACGCCCCAACATTCGAATCATAGGGGTTCCAGAAGAAGAAGACAAAAAGAAAGGCCATGAGAAAATACTCGAGGAGATAATAGCTGAAAACTTCCCTAAAATGGGGAAGGAAATAGCCACCCAAATCCAAGAAACCCAGAGAGTCCCAAACAGGATAAACCCAAGGCGAAACACCCCAAGACACATATTAATCAAATTAACAAAGATCAAACACAAAGAACAAATATTAAAAGCAGCAAGGGAAAAACAACAAATAACACACAAAGGGATTCCCATAAGGATAACAGCTGATCTATCAATAGAAACCCTCCAGGCCAGAAGGGAATGGCAGGACGTACTGAAAGTAATGAAAGAGAATAACCTACAACCTAGATTACTGTATCCAGCAAGGATCTCATTCAGATATGAAGGAGAATTCAAAAGCTTTACAGATAAGCAAAAGCTGAGAGAATTCAGCACCACCAAACCAGCTCTTCAACAAATGCTAAAGGATCTTCTCTAGACAGGAAATGCAGAAAGGTTGTACAAACGTGAACCCAAAACAACAAAGTAAATGGCAACGGGACCACACCTATCAATAATTACCCTAAATGTAAATGGGTTGAATGCCCCAACCAAAAGACAAAGATTGGCTGAATGGATACAAAAACAAGACCCCTATATATGCTGTCTACAAGAGACCCACCTCAAAACAAGAGACACATACAGACTAAAAGTGAAGGGCTGGAAAAAAATATTTCATGCAAACGGAGACCAAAAGAAAGCAGGAGTCGCAATACTCATATCAGATAAAATAGACTTTCAAATAAAGGAAGTGAAAAGAGACAAAGAAGGACACTACATAATGATCAAAGGATCAATCAAAAAAGAAGATGTAACAATTATAAATATATATGCACCCAACATAGGAGCACCGCAATATGTGCGGCAAACGCTAACGAGTATGAAAGAGGAAATTAATAGTAACACAATAATAGTGGGAGACTTTAATACCCCACTCACAACTATGGATAGATCAACTAAACAGAAAATTAACAAGGAAACACAAACCTTAAATGACACAATGGACCAGCTAGACCTAATTGATATCTACAGGACATTTCACCCCAAAACAATCAACTTCACCTTTTTCTCAAGTGCACACGGAACATTCTCCAGAATAGATCACATCCTGGGCCATAAATCTGGTCTTGGAAAATTCAAAAAAATTGAAATCATTCCAGTCATCTTTTCTGACCACAGTGCAGTAAGATTAGATCTCAAATACAGGGAAAAAATTGTTAAAACTTCAAACATATGGAGGCTAAATAACACGCTTCTGAATAACCAACAAATCATAGAAGAAATCAAAAAAGAAATCAAAATATGTATAGAAATGAATGAAAATGAAAACACAACAACCCAAAACCTATGGGACACTGTAAAAGCAGTGCTAAGGGGAAGGTTCATAGCATTACAGGCTTACATCAAGAAACAGGAAAAAAACCAATTAAATAACCTAACTCTACACCTAAAGCAATTAGAGAAGGAAGAAATGAAGAACCCCAGAGTTAGCAGAAGGAAAGAAATCTTAAAAATCAGGGCAGAAATAAATGCAAAAGAAACTAAAGAGACCATAGCAAAAATCAACAAAGCTAAAAGCTGGTTTTTTGAAAAAATAAACAAAATTGACAAACCATTAGCAAGACTCATTAAGAAACAAAGAGAGAAAAACCAAATTAACAAAATTAGAAATGAAAATGGAGAGATCACAACAGACAACACTGAAATACAAAGGATCATAAGAGACTACTACCAGCAGCTCTATGCCAATAAAATGGACAACTTGGATGAAATGGACAAATTCTTAGAAGAGTATAACTTTCCAAAACTGAACCAGGAAGAAATAGAAGATCTTAACAGACCCATCACAAGCAAGGAAATCGAAACTGTCATCAAAAATCTTCCAGCAAACAAAAGCCCAGGACCAGATGGCTTCACAGCTGAATTCTACCAAAAATTTAGAGAAGAGCTAACACCTATCTTACTCAAACTCTTCCAGAAAATTGCAGAAGAAGGTAAGCTTCCAAACTCATTCTATGAGGCCACCATCACCCTAATTCCAAAACCAGACAAAGATGCCACAAAAAAAGAAAACTACAGGCCAATATCACTGATGAACATAGATGCAAAAATCCTTAACAAAATTCTAGCAAACAGAATCCAACAACATATTAAAAAAATCATACACCATGACCAAGTGGGCTTTATCCCAGGAATGCAAGGATTCTTTAATATCCGCAAATCAATCAATGTAATACACCACATTAACAAATTGAAAGATAAAAACCATATGATTATCTCAATAGATGCAGAGAAAGCCTTTGACAAAATTCAACACTCATTTATGATTAAAACTCTCCAAAAAGCAGGAATAGAAGGAACATACCTCAACATAATAAAAGCTATATATGACAAACCCACAGCAAGCATCACCCTCAATGGTGAAAAATTGAAGGCATTTCCCCTGAAATCAGGAACAAGACAAGGGTGCCCACTCTCACCACTACTATTCAACATAGTGTTGGAAGTGCTGGCCACAGCAATCAGAGCAGAAAAAGAAGTAAAAGGAATCCAGATAGGAAAAGAAGAAGTAAAACTCTCTCTGTTTGCAGATGACATGATCCTCTACATAGAAAACCCTAAAGACTCTACCAGAAAATTACTAGAGCTAATCAATGAATATAGTAAAGTTGCAGGATATAAAATTAACACACAGAAATCCCTTGCATTCCTATATACTAACAATGAAAAAACAGACAGAGAAATTAAGGAAACAATACCATTCACCATTGCAACAAAAAGAATAAAATACTTAGGAGTATATCTACCTAAAGAAACAAAAGACCTATACATAGAAAACTATAAAACACTGATGAAAGAAATCAAAGAGGACACAAACAGATGGAGAAACATACCGTGTTCATGGATTGGAAGAATTAATATTGTCAAAATGGCTATTCTACCCAAAGCAGTCTACAGATTCAATGCAATCCCTATCAAGCTACCAAGGGTATTTTTCACAGAACTAGACCAAAGAATTTCACAATTTGTATGGAAATACAAAAAACCTCGAATAGCCAAAGTAATCTTGAGAAAGAAGAATGGAGCTGGAGGAATCAACCTGCCTGACTTCAGACTCTACTACAAAGCCACAGTCATCAAGACAGTATGGTACTGGCACAAAGACAGAAATATAGATCAATGGAACAGAATAGAAAGCCCAGAGATAAATCCACGAACCTATGGACACCTTATCTTTGACAAAGGAGGCAAGGATATACAATGGAAAAAAGACAACCTCTTTAACAAGTGGTGCTGGGAAAACTGGTCAACCACTTGTAAAAGAATGAAACTAGAACACTTTCTGACACCATACACAAAAATAAACTCAAAATGGATTAAAGATCTAAATGTAAGACCAGAAACTATAAAACTCCTAGAGGAGAACATAGGCAAAACACTCTCCGACATAAATCACAGCAAGATCCTCTATGACCCACCTCCCAGAATATTGGAAATAAAAGCAAAACTAAACAAATGGGACCTAATGAAACTTAAAAGCTTTTGCACTACAAAGGAAACTATAAGTAAGGTGAAAAGACAGCCCTCAGATTGGGAGAAAATAATAGCAAATGAAGAAACAGACAAAGGATTAATCTCAAAAATATACAAGCAACTCCTGCAGCTCAATTCCAGAAAAATAAATGACCCAATCAAAAAATGGGGCAAAGAACTAAACAGACATTTCTCCAAAGAAGACATACAGATGGCTAACAAACACATGAAAAGATGCTCAACATCACTCATTATTAGAGAAATGCAAATTAAAACCACAATGAGGTACCATTACACGCCAGTCAGGATGGCTGCTATCCAAAAGTCTACAAACAATAAATGCTGGAGAGGGTGTGGAGAAAAGGGAACCCTCTTACACTGTTGGTGGGAATGCAAACTAGTACAGCCGCTATGGAAAACAGTGTGGAGATTTCTTAAAAAACTGGAAATAGAACTGCCATATGACCCAGCAATCCCACTTCTGGGCATACACACTGAGGAAACCAGATCTGAAAGAGACACGTGCACCCCAATGTTCATCGCAGCACTGTTTATAATAGCCAGGACATGGAAGCAACCTAGATGCCCATCAGCAGATGAATGGATAAGGAAGCTGTGGTACATATACACCATGGAATATTACTCAGCCATGAAAAAGAATTCATTTGAACCAGTCCTAATGAGATGGATGAAGCTGGAGCCCATTATACAGAGTGAAGTAAGCCAGAAAGATAAAGAACATTACAGCATACTGACACATGTATATGGAATTTAGAAAGGTGATAACGATAACCCTATATGCAGAACAGAAAAAGAGACACAGAAATACAGAACAGACTTTTGAACTTTGTGGGAGAATGTGAGGGTGGGATATTTCAAAAGAACAGCATGTATACTATCTATGGTGAAACAGATCACCAGCCCAGGTGGGATGCACGAGACAAGTGCTCCGGCCTGGTGCACTGGGAAGACCCAGAGGAATCGGGTGGAGAGGGAGGTGGGAGGGGGGATCGGGATTGGGAATACATGTAAATCCATGGCTGATTCATATCAATGTATGACAAAACCCACTGGGAAAAAAAAAATAATAATAAAAAAAAATAAAAAATAAAAAATAAAATTCATGTGGCAATACAAAGGACCTAAAGCAGGCAAAACAATTTTGCATAAGAAGAACAAATTTGGAGGACTAATACTACCTGATTCCAAAATGTATTATGAAACTATAATAATCAGGACAGCATGGTTCTGACAAAAACAAACACAGCAGAACAAACAGCCCAGAAATAGACCCACACATTTTTCCTAGGTTGCTCTAAGCTTGCATCCTCCTGATTCATATATTGTTTGTTCATCACACTCTTTCTAAACCACCTTTGGAGAGAGAAAGCTAATTATGACTTCAGCCTTGTGTAGGTGGGAGAAAATTATTCTCCCCACATTAAATACGCAATTAGTTTTACTAGATGAAATCTGTGATTGGTTTGTACAGTGCTGTGGGCCTGTAATGATAAGGCTGATGAACAGAAACTGTCATTCTTGTCAGTGCCCGTAAGCCTGCCAGTCAGCAGGGAGAGCCTTTTCCTTACCAGCAATCAACTGAGAGTTTCCTGGGATTGTAGAAAGAATGATACTGTTTCTTTTAGTCATACGTGTGAGCACCCCCAGCCTCTCCTCATCTCTGTGGATAATGGACAAATACTGCCTCCTTAAAGCATTCTTCCATGTAGACTTCTAGGGTACTATTCTGGTTGGTGTGTCTCCTGTTTACTATTTCAGACTCTTTCTCTTTTTCACCCCTTAAAGGTTGCTGCTGTTCATGGTTTCTTCTTCTAATCTCTTTCCTTATTCTATGAAGTCTGAGATTTCCCATCCACTTCTTTTCTTTTTGGTCCCACTCTGCAGCTTGTGGGATCTTAGTTCCCCAACCACGCGCTGAATCTGGGCCTTGGCAGTGGGAGGAGAGAGTCCTAACCACTGGACTGCCAGGGAATTCCCTTCCATCTACTTCTATAGCTTCAACTGCCCCTGCTGGTGACCCATCTCTCTCCTGAACTCCAATTTAATTAATACCATCTCGGCAGTGTTTTCCTCATTCTACACATTCTTTAAAAAGAAACTTTAAGTGTTTTCATTATAAAAGTAAAACATATTTACTGTTAAAGGATTAATAAAGAAAAGAAAAATGTGTCCACAATTCCCACAATTTATCTTCTCATACAATTTTTCCAACTCAAAACATTTTCATCTTTTCTTTTCTCCTCTCACTCTTCACTCAGTTTGTAAACACAAAAATGATCCAAATTATAGCTATAAGAATAAGATCTAGTTATATGCTGGTTTCAGTAAACATGAAAGTGACATGACTTGAAGAAAGGATAAATAAAAAAATTAGTGAGTTGTGTATACAGCCTCTGAAAATGTCCAAAAGCCTACTTCAAAATCCTGTGAAACTTTCCATCAGTTCCCATATTAGCCTCTGATAATGTGATTTTCACTAACCACCACATTCAAAACTTTAAAAAACTGTATTATTTAATACTGGGTTTCTTTCTTTTTTTTTTTTTTAAACAAACTGTCCTATAACCACTTGCATTTCTGCTGTTTTTCATTACAAAAAATACAGTTCATTAGTCATTCCATGAGTTCAATGATGTTTTGTGGGCTAACCTAAAAATCTCATGACCATCTACAATATTACATCTCTGGAATAATATAGGCTTCTATAATATAAACCAATTTAGAATAAAGTTTTGGAATATAACCTATGTGTAAATGGGGGAAGTCCCTGCACTTTCATAGGCTGTGGAAAATGATAGTATTTATTATTATATCTATCTAATTTCATTTTAAAATTTTATATGATTCCAACTGAAGTTTCAGGGACTGTCCTTTTTATAATTAGCCCTATCCAAACTACTCATTTGGTGATATTTATTTCTTCTCTATAATTTATACTGATAATCCACTTTTGAGCTGGGTTATGGGAATATTTGCAATGACCACATTCTGATTCCTAATCCTATCTTTCATCTACCATTTACTCCTTCTCTAAGATTTACACTTTCTAGAATTCAGAGTCTAAGCAAATTGAGATGTGGTAGGATGTGACATCATCTCTTTTCCCTTCTCTTTCCTTTTACCCTTATGTTGCCACACTAACTAATAAATAACTGAAGATGTGTTTCTTTGTCCCTTAAGATTTTCTTCTTTAGATTTTCCTTCTCTTTTCCTTTTTGGAGACAGTCAGTCATACCTAATTGGGGGTGCCCTTCACAGGCCCATACAAACAAAGCAAGCAAATGGCTGAGGCTATTTTCCATGAATTTCAAGAGTAATGGCAACATGTCTCAGTCCACAAATGCCTTTACTATAGTGGGAAAGATAAGTGGACTTAAGGTGCGCCCTCTTTTATATAACATTTCCCTGAAAGAATTGTAAGTTAATTAGAAATTAACTGAATCATTTAAAATGCACTGAGAAAAATGGACACGATTCGCAGTTCTAACAAGGTGGATGAACCCACAGCCTATTACACAGAGTGAAGTCAGGAAGAGAAAAACAAATATCACATATTAACACATATACATGGAATCTAGAAAGACGGTACTGATGAACCTCTCTGCAGTGGAGACACAGACACAGAGAACAGACTTGTGGACACAGTAGGGGAAGAAGAGAGTGGGAAGAACTGAGAGAGTAGCATGGACACATACACGTTACCATATGTAATATTAGGTAGCCAGTGGAAATTTGCTGCTATGACGTAGGGAGCTCAAATCCGGTGCTCTGTGACAACCTAGAGGGGTGGGATGGGGTGGGAGGTGGGAGGGAGGTTCAAGAACAAGGGGACAAAAGTATACCTACGGCTAATTCTTGTTGATGTGTAGCAGAAATGAACACAACATTGTAAAGCAATTATCCTCCCATTAAAAATAAATTTAAATTTAAAAAAGAAAATTAAACAACAACAACAACAACAAAATGGACATGACTCAAGTATAGTGTCTAGGAATGCACACTGGGGTGATAAGATGATAAAAATGCAAGGAAAAGTGATTTCTACAGAAGTCAGAACAGTAGTTACTTATCAGGAAAAGAAAGGGCTATGACTGAGTGAGGGCATAGGGATGGGGACATGGACTGAGTGACCTGGATGGTTCTTTTAGCCAGCTCAGGCTGCTGTAATAAAGTTCTGGCCTACACAACAAACGTTTTATTTCTCACAGTTCTGAAGGCTGGGAAATCCGAGGTCAGGGTACCAGGATGGCTGGGAAGTGACGAGAGCCCTCCTACTGGTTCACAGATGGCTGTCTTCTTTCAGTGTCCCTACATGGCAGAGTCAGGCCATTTCTCTGTGTCTCTTCTTATAAAGGTCCTACTCCCATTCATGAGGACCCTCCCCTCATGGCCTGATTATCTCCTAAGGGCCCCAACTCCACATACCATCATATAGGGGATGGGGGCTTCAATCTATGAATTCGGGGAAGGATCAAATATTCAGTCTAAAGTGGTAGTGTTCACCTTATAATAATTTATTATGCCATACATTTGGTTTACACGGTCTTCCATGTCTGTGTTTTATTTTATAATAAGAGTTTTAAAAACTGTACCAGGAAATTTGATTTTTTTAAATAAAACATTTGCCAACTTTAAAACAAAAAGTTCTTTAATCTTCACTATTGAATAAGCATAGTTTTTACAAATGAAGTTTGCTTAAAGAAATATGAAAGTACTGTTCCCTGAAATGCCAATAAATAAGCCTGTGCTTTCCAGGGCAACACACTATTTCTGACACTGTAGAAATGGCTTCCACAAAGGGTTCAGTCTATTTCCCAAGGCATGTTCACGCAGCCTCTATAACCCTTGTTGCTGTTGTTCAGTCGCTAAGTCACGTCCGACTCTTTGTGACCCCATGGAGTGCAGCACGCCAGGCTTCTCTGTCCTTCACTATCTCCTAGGGTTTGCTCTATAATCCTGGGCTTTTATAGACATGTTCTGACCCATAATGACTTGGATTCTATTCCCAGGAGAAGGGACAGACACTAGAGTCAAGGAACTGGGAATTAAACACAGCCCTCCATGGCTTAAAAGAGGCAACCTCCTTCCAGATTCAGAATAGTTTACTCCACATGGGTTGGGGCGGCAGTCAGGGGAGGGACAGCAAATCTGCAAACATCACCACATATTGACCAGAAAGAAACCTACACAGTGATACACAAAACTATTGGGTGGCTTCGTTCTCTTGGTCCCCAAAGTCCAAACGGATTGTCATGAGGCATTAGTGGAGGTACTCTGAGTACTTTGTATATTTTCTGTTTCATTAAGAATTTATGCAGTGATCTCTGCTTACATTTACCCACTGTTCTTCACAAATGTTAGGGAAGTCTGGAAAATATCCCAGAATGATAAAATAGTGAGATAAGGGAGAATATTTCTTATTCAACAACACAAGAATTGGGCAATGATGTAAAAACCAAGGCTGAAGAACAAAATCAACCTCCAATTGGAGAATAGAGTATTTAGATAAGGGAACTGGGAAATATCAGCTTATGGATGAATTCAAAGTCCATTCACTTCTCAGACTCTCTGATGTTCCATTTGAATTCCTCCAGTTGCCACTTGGAAATACTAGTCTATAAATTCATTGATTATTAGCATGATTTCCCAAGATAATTGTTTATTCATTTTATGTAGCATTATATTGCCTTTACATTGCACATGCTAGCAAAGTAATGCCTTTCCATCTCACAGGCTAGCAAAGTAATGCTCAAAATTCTCCAAGCCAGGCTTCAACAGTATGTGAACCGTGAACTTCCAGATGTTCAAGCTGGATTTAGAAAAGGCAGAGGAACCAGAGATCAAATTGCCAACATCCTCTGGATCATCAAAAAAGCAAGAGAGTTTCCGAAAAACATCTATTTCTGCTCTATTGACTATGCCAAAGCCTTTGACTATGCACAACAAACTGTGGGAAATTCTCCAAGAGATGGGAATACCAGACCACCTGACCTGCCTCCTGAGAAACCTGTATGCAGGACAAAAAGCCACAGTTAGAACTGAACATGGAACAACAGACTGGTTCCAAATAAGAAAAGGAGCACGTCAAGGCAGTATATTGTCACCCTGCTTATTTAACATATGCAGAGTACATCATGAGAAACGCTAGGCTGGATGAAGCACAAGCTGGAATCAAGATTGCCGGGAGAAATATCAGTAACCTTAGATATGCAGATGACACTACCCTTATGGCAGAAAGCCAACAAGAACTAAAAAGCCTCTTGATGAAAGTGAAAGAGAAGAGCGAAAAAGTTGGCTTAAAATGCAACATTCAGAAAACTAAGATCATGGCATCTGGTCCCATCACTTCATGGCAAATAGATGGGGAAACAATGGAAACAGTGAGAAACTTTTATTTTTTGGGGGCTCCCAAATCACTGCAGATGGTGACTGCAGCCATGAAATTAAAAGACACTTGCTCCTTGGAAGAAAAACTATGACCAACCTAGACAGCATATTAAAAAGCAGAGACATTACTTTGCCAACAAAGGTCCGTTTAGTCAAAGCTATGGTTTTTCCAGTAGTCATGTATGGATGTGAGAGTTGGACTATAAAGCAAGCTGAACATGGAAGAACTGATGCTTTTGAGCTGTGGTGTTAGAGAAGACTCCTGAGAGTCCCTTGGACTGCAAGGAGATCCAACCAGTCCATCCTAAAGGAAATCAGTGCTAAATATTCATTGGAAGGGCTGATGCTGAAGCTAAAAGTCCAATACTTGGGCCACCTGATGCAAAGAACTGACTCATTTGAAAAGACCCTGTTGCTGGGAAAGATTGAAGGCAGGAGGAGAAGGGGACGACAGAGGATGAGATGGTTGGATGGCATCACTGACTCAAGGAACATGAGTTTGAGTAAACTCTGGGAGTTGGTGATGGACATGGAGGCCTGGTGTGCTGCAGTCCATGGGGTCTCAAAGAGTTGGACATGACTGAGCGACTGAAGTGAACTGAACTGCTTAAGTGTAAGTAGGACTCAATGGTCTCAGCTCCTGTAACAGAAAGTTCTGCCTTCCACTTGTGCAGAAGTCTTTCAGAAAATGGACAGTACTGGTTGGGCATAAAAGATTCAATCTTTAGATTATTGGCATTAGAAAAGCAAATGTGCCCTCTTTAGGAAGAGTTACTGTAAGTAAAAATAACCTATTATGTTTACCACAATATCCCCCATAAATCTTTACCATTTCCCTATTCACATCCTTATGTCTTTTCTGTTACCACTGAAGTTGTTTTGGTCCCTTAAAATCAGAGTCAAGAGAGCACTCAATTAGAACTTGCCCTGGCAGCCTCCTGGTGGCTCAGTGATAGAGAGTCTGCCTGCCAGTGCAGGAGACATGTATTCCATCCCTGATTCGGGAAGATCCCCCAAGCCGTGGGCCAACTAAGCCCATGTGCCACAGCATGTTGAGCCTGTGCTCCAGAGCCTGGGAGTTGTAACTACTGAAGCCCATGTGCGGTAACTACTGAGTGTCCTAGAGCACTTTGCAACAAGAGAAGCCACTGCAAGGAGAAGCCTGTGCACTGCAACTAGAGAGCAGCCCCCACTTGCTGCAACTAGAGAAAAGCCCATTCCGCAATGAAACCCAGCTATAAACAAATAAACAAAATTATTTTTTTAAAAAAGAACCTTCCCTGGCTCTCTCTCAATGCTCCCTGACTTAGGGTATTCCACTTTGACACCTCTCTAGTCTTTTGACTTTTTTCCCTCTTACATGTGAAACAAAGTAATCACGTGAACATATATATAAACATCCAAACCATGTATCAGAAATCAGAGTCTTCTTCATCTTAAGACTGGTTCCAGGGACTTTCCTGATTGTCCAGTGGTTAAGACTCCGTGCTTCCAATGCAGGGACCCAGGTTTGATCCCTGGTCAGGCAACTAGATCCCACAGGCTGCGACTGAGTTCGTATGCCACAATTAAAGATCCTGCCTGCTGCAACTAAGACCCAGTGCAGCCAAGTAAATTAATTTTAAAAAATAAGATTGGTTCTCAGTTGGAGGCACCCTAGGAAATTGAAGATATATGCTATTTTAATGAAGGAAAGGGGTTTCCCTGGCAGCTCAGACAGTAAAGAATCTGCCTGCAGTGTAGGAGACCTGGGTTTGATCCCTGGGTTGGGAAGATCCCCTCGAGAAGGAAATGGCAACCCACTCCAGTATTTTTGCCTGGGGAATCCCATGGACAGAGGAGCCTGGTGGCCTACAATCAGTCCATGGGGTCAAAGAGAGTAGGACACGACTGAGTGGCTAACACCTTCACTTTCAATGAATGAAAGGGTTTCATTAAAGTTAAGATTGGAGCTGACCCTGGCCAGGCACCGTGGGTACTCATTTCATGTATTCATTATATGTATACTATATGTAAAAGGCATTTATTTATTAAAAAACATTGATTCAGCACCTACCCTGACAGGTACTGTGCTTGTGGCTGCAAACAGAATAATAAGCAAAATGGTGTAACCCCTGGTGTAACTATTATTACAGTAATAATGCACAGGTCTACAGATCCTCAAATCTACTACGAAAGTTTCACACTGGAAAACTACAGGGACAACAGAAGAGAAATAATGAGGGAGACCTGACTTGGTCTGGGGGTTAGAGAAGTCTTTGAGGAAAAGCTTTAATGTGAAGGACGTATGGAAGATACCCCAGTGAAAGGAGAATGGTGAGCAGAGCCCTCCAGGCATAAAGAACAGATGTGCAAAGACCTTGAATAGAAAAGCAATGAGGTACATTCAAGGAGATGGAAGAGCAGGATGGTTGAGCCCTGAGTGGGGCAGATGTGGAAGAAGAGATAGAGGTCAGGTGCTACAGAGCCTTGGAGACAATTTTAAGGATCTGGGTTACCACCCTAAGAGCAAAAGAAAGCCACTGAAGAGTTTTTAAGCAAAGGAGTTGACAGGATCAGACTATGAGTTATCACAAAGGAACAAAATTATGGAGTCTAGTTATGTGGCTCTTTCAGGTGATGCAGTGGTAAAGGATCGGCCTGCCAAAGCAGGAGATGCAAGAGACTTAGGTTCAATTCCTGGGTCAGGAAGATCCCATGGAGTAGGAAATGGCAACCCATTATGGTATTCTTGCTTGGAAAATTCCATGGACAGAGGAGCCTGGTGGAGGACAGTCTATGGGGTCACAAAGAGTCAGACACGACTAAGCATGCAGGCCATCCATCTAGTCAATGGCTCTGGCAAAAGATGAGAAGTAGACAGATTTGACAGTTCTTTAGAAACTAAAAGAGGGCTTCCCTGGTGGCTCAGATGGTAAAGCGTCAGCCTGTAATGTGGGAGACCCAGGTTCGATCCCTGGGTTGGGAAGATTCCCCTGGAGAAGGAAATGGCAACCCACTCCAGTACTCTTGCCTGGAAAATTCCATGGACTGAGGAGCCTGTAGGTTGCAGTCCATGGGGTCACAAGCGACTTCACTTGCACTTAGAAACTAAAATGGATAGGACTTGGTGATGGAAGGATCATGAGTGGAGATGGGGAGATGGAAGGTCCATTTATTGAGATAGAGTTTGCCTAAGGATACGTCTATTGAGAAGGGGGAAAGTACATTTTCATTCTAAAACTTATACAATGTCTTAATAAATATCTATATTCTACATGAACAGTAAGATTGGGTGAGCTCTTAGAATCATCTTGTATTCTGGAGAAGAAACAGAAAAATATCTCACAGTAGCAGAAAAATTATCTGATAAGCATGTCAGAGAACTTTATAAAATGCCACATAATCTACTGTATTAAAGAAAGCATGGATCACAAGAATTTTAAAGTAGTGAAGAAAAGGTCTTACTTATAGTAAAATTAAATGCGTTCATGTAGGATAAAACCAGGACACTACAGACTTTAATCTTTTCTTTTTCCCCCATGATCATTTATCTTTGGAGAAAATTTGAAAGAAGACCTGGAAGACCTTTAAAGGTATCTTTTTACTTTAAAATTTCTCTGGAAAGACATCGCTTCCAGGAAAATCCCAGGCTTCCCAGGTGGTGCTGGTAGTAAAGAACCTGCCTACCAATGCAGGAGATGTAAGAGATGCGGGTTCAGTCCCTGGGTCAGGAAGATTCCCTAGAGGAGGAGCGAGCGCATGGCAACCCACTCCAGAAAATCCCATGGACAGAGGAGCGTGGTGGGCTACAGTCCACAGAGTCGCAAAGAGTGGCACACGACTGAAGTGACTTAGGATGAACGCATTGTTTCTGGTCCTCATTAAATCTTATGAAGAAAGTCTTTGACGATACTGTTTTGTAACTCCTGAACTAGTGACCAGCTAAAAATACCAAACTGAAACTAGATTGATCTCCGCTTCTGCAAAGTCAGGGACTAGAAAGACACAGAAAACTTCAGGTGTCTAAATAGAGCATAGAGATGGCAGGACTGCTGAGAACTAGACAGCATTCACAGAACGGGGTGAAGATACCTGGTTCTACATACAGTATAGGCTCTCTCTCTCTCTCTCAAAGTATATTCTATATACTTTGCTTTCTGTTTAGAGAACCTAGTTTCATACTTCACTGGGAAAGAAATGGGGCTTCAGGAACCCAACTAGGAGCTCAAAGAACACTTTATGGTTGTTGTTGTTGAGTCATGAAGTCATGTCCCACTCTTTTGTGACCCCATGGACTGTAGCACGCCAGGCTGCATGGGATTTCTGAGGCAATAATATGGACTGGGTAGCTCTTTCCTTCTCCAAGGGATCTTCCTGGACCAGGGAGCAAACCCATGTCTCCTGCACTGGCAGGCGGAGTGTTTACCACTGAGCTACCAGGGAAACCCCAAAGAACACTTTGACTACTCACAAATTATACTGAAAAGCTTTGAAAGAAAACAGAAAATAAAAATAAAATTATTACCTAGAATCGACTGCTGGTATGATTCCCAAAGAACAGAAGGTAACGTTTCTTTGTTTATGAGGGTATATGACTTCATGTTAAAAATATTTATTAATTGAAGCTAACCTTTACTGGGAAAGATAAAACTGAGCATTCACTTGCAAATTAAATTTCCCTAGGGTTCTTTTTCAAAACTTCTAGCTTTTTAAGGTGTTTCCTTATCATCCCAGGATTGGATGCATCTACATATAATCAAAATAGATGTCTCTGTATATTTTGTTCTGTCTTCAGGGTGAGCTGTAACTTAAATAAGTAGTGGAATCTTTTCTACAACTTCTCAGTAGGGCCTGTGAATATTTTTTAAAGAGTATGCTATGTATATTATCTATGGTGAAACAGATCACCAGCCCAGGTGGGATGCATGAGACAAGTGCTCCGGCCTGGTGCACTGGGAAGACCCAGAGGAATCGGGTGGAGAGGGAGGTGGGAGGGGGGATTGGGATGGGGAATACATGTAACTCTATGGCTGATTCATATCAATGTATGACAAAACCCACTGAAAAAATAAATAAATAAATAAAGGAGAAAAAAAAAAAAAAGAGTATGCTATTATGAAGGGGGCTTCCCAGAGGGGCTCGTGGTAAAGAATCCATCTGGCAATGCAGGAGATGCAAGTTTGATCCCTGGGGTGGAAAGATCCCTGGAGAAGGAAATGGCAACCCACTCCAGTATTCTTCCCTGGGAAATCCCATGGACAGAGGAGCCTGGTATGCTATAGTCCACGGGGTTACAAGTAGTCAGATACAACTGAGTGACTGAGCGCACACACATATATGTGCACACACACACCTGTTACTGTGAAAGGTACTCATGGATAATTCTTTACGGTTCCAGGAACTTTCTGGAAAAACTTGAGTCATAGAAAAGAATGTGGAGGGTAGAGTCTGTCACTTAATAGTTTCAGCCTGCAATGCTGACTGAGCTGGTAATGTCAGAATAAATCAGAGATGGAACACACCAGGGACGTGAAGGAGATAACATTCCAGAACTAAATCTTCCAAGGACCAAGCAAGGGCAATGACAGTCTATACAGGGAACCCACCCTCAGGGAAGCTGGGCGTGCTTTTAGAAGCTAAATGGTGTTTATACATCAGTTATGGTGAAGATGGGGAAAGACAAAACAATTTAAAAGGGGGGAAATCACCATCACCAAGGAATACTCAGTGGATTCAAACCTGATTTGCCTGTAAAACCAATCCCAGAAATACTACATTTTGGGTAAATATCCCCACCTAGAATCAATTGGATAATGAAGAACATCCTTCCTAATGCCCTGTTCATAAGACTTTCTTCCTTTGCCTCTTGAACATTTTAAGTGGACTTATTCTAAAGTTTCTTTCATATTGTTCTGTTATGTGTAGATTCTTGGTTTTGTCTGCAAATGGGTTTTGTTTTTCCTGTGAGCTCATCTCCAGGGACAGCTGCCTTTTTTAAGAATCCTTCTGGGGCCCTGAGTTGAAAAGTCATCTCAGTGGAGAGGCTGTGGCCATGGCTGTTTTTTTTGTTTTCTCCTTTAGTCTTTGGACCAGTTTTCACATTAGTTTCCTTGGCTTGGGGCTTCTGTGCTTTACAAGTAGCCTAACTCTGGGCCCGGCCCCGAGTGAGTGGACACTTACCAGAAACCGAACAGTCCCTTTCTGGCCCCTGGCGTTAGGCAAGGAGCCCAGGTCCATCGCCCAGACAGCAGGGACCTCAATTCCAGTCACACAGGACACTTTCCAAATTCCATCTTCTATTCAGTAGAAAAGTACTGATCTGGTTTCTCCAACTGTAGGAATGCAGTCCCATCTCCTCTAAAAGTCTGTCATAGAGACCAAAACTCACAACTGCCCAATCACTAGGATTTTGTATTAAAAGAAGCCTGAAAAATGTGTTTTATTATGTGCAGTACGATGCAGTCAAAACCATACTGTCCTGGGAGTCAGTAGCCCTGAGCTAGACTCTAGTCAGGTCCAGCTCCAAACAAGTCACGCGACTGTGGCCAAATCGGTTGACCTCTTGGGCTCTCAGGGGAGAAAACTAAGAATCTGGAATTGAAACACAATGTTAATACCTCTTCCAGCTCCAAAACGCCATGGTTCAATGAAATACTGTCTTTTATCCTCTGGGGTCTAGTGGGAAGCTGGGGTGGGGGCAGCATGTGCTTGAGAGAAGGTGAGAAAATGTAGAAGCAAGGCCCTGGATTTCAGCTTCACAGGAATAAGCAGCAACTCCTTCTTTAAAATGGCTACCAGACACATTAATATTTCAAACGCTGTTGCCTCTGACAGGGGAGCTCAGGGAGATTAGGAGGTAGACAAATTCTGTTTTTGTTTTTTTTCCACGCCAGGTTTAGAATGTAAACATTAACTGTTCATACACTCTCTTCGGCAATCCCCATTCATTTTTCATGAACTCATAAAACATATCAAAGGGATATATGCTTGACTCCTTAGTTCTTCTCTCGGAATGACAGACAGACTCAATTTCCTCTGTCAGCAAACCTGAAGGCTGGAGTCTTAGTTTAGTTGTAAGAATGTCTCGTGGAAATAGAAAAAGCTTCACAGACTAGGACATCCCCACCCCACCCCACGTTCCCCCGCTCCTGTCAGGCGGTGTTAGTAGTTACACAAACAGCCTCTGGAAACAAACGCTGTGTACAACTCAAGCAGATATCTAAGCACATCAGAGGCGGAAGGCTGGGCACCAGCGGGCAGGCGCAGAGCGGACAGGGTACAAGCACCAGAGCCTGACGGAACTGAAGTCCCCAAAGCTTCTCCAGGGCCCACAGCACCTGTGACGTAAAAAAATCCTGACCTCCACCCTGCCCATCCATAACAGAGAACCTTAGTTAAGCACCTCTCCTCAGAAGTTAATACACAGATTCACTCATACCAAGAAAAAAAAAAAAATACCACAGTAGAGCTTTAAGATGATAGTCAATGATTCTGATTGTGATCTAATTAATGGAAATCAGGGGGAAAGGGTACTGAATTTAGTCTGGAAACACGGGTTCCAGTTCTGTCTGTAACTATGAGACCATGGCCAAGTCATCTGGCATCTCTGTGTCTCTTTCTTTTCTCACTTCTAAAATGAGTAGGTTTAAAAATAAAATAAAATAAAATGAGTAGGTTTGACAAAATGATCTCTAACATGTGTGTCAGTTCTATTAGTTTATGATAAGGTTACTAAGAACTAGGAAGACAAGGTTTATATTATAGACCAAACCTAGCTAATTACATGGGAGCATGTTGACTCCCAGGTCCTTCCCCAGACCCTCAAAGGGCTTGGGGAGCTGTTTGTAAAACTCCTTGGAAGATCCTAACGCTGAACAATAACCAGGAACCACTGGCCTTAAGCTAACAGAACTGACTGAACTGCATGATCAAAAGGATAACTCTGAACTAGTCGAGTCAATCTGGGAGGTAATAAGGAACTGATATTCTGTGAGGATAGTTAGTATTCACATTAATGAGTGGGGAAATGTCTAATTTGCAAATACTAGTAAACTTGGGAGGGGAATCAATTCCAAAAAACTTCAGAGACTGAAGGAGTGATGCCTAGTGGAAACAAAAGTATGAAATCAAAGGGGAAAAACCTAATGTAGTATCCCTGGTGAGAAAAGAAAATATCACTATGATGAAGTTGGCAGGGCTGTAATGTCAGAAAAAGACCTTAAGTGTTAGCGTGGATAACAAACACCAGGAACCAGAATATTAGCACTGACCTGGGGTACATGTAGGAACTGAATAAGGCCATTCTTATTTTGCGTGGTTCTAAAATGCCAGAATTTCAGTTATAGTAGTTCAGCTAAATAACACAAGTTCTCCAAGAACAGGGTTCAAATTTCAGCAGCCAAGGGAGAGTAGCTGTACTTGAGAAGGTACAAATTTCACTGCTTGCTCTTCAGCTCACATATCACAGCATAAATAACGAATATGTGTCATGATTGGTGACAAATCACTTCTTCTTCCAAAGTCTGTTGGTGATTGGTCACTGTGGGTCTGTTACACACAAACAACAGAGTGTCCCATGGGGTGTCTCCTTGCCTCCCAGTGATGAACCCGATAATGGGAAAACAGAACCGGTCAACAAAGATAAACATGTAGCAAAGAATAAAAAAAGTGGCGACTTCCCTGGTAGCCCAGTGCCTGAGACTCGGCAATTCCACTTCCCTTGGTGGGGAAATCAGATCCCACATGCTGGAACTAAGAGTTCACATGCCGCAAGTAAGATCTGGTACAGCCAAAATAAATAAATAAACACACATTAAAAATAAAGAAGAGAAAAGTGATAATGCTGGAATGTAAGCGGAGTTATAGAAGAAGGAGCTAAGTGGGAGTTGTTGACACTGCTGCGTGAGACTACACACACGCGACAGGGGAACTGAGGGAAGGCAAACTAATCAACATAAATGAGGAAAGTGGCTGTGATGAGAAGCAGAAGATGTCCCAGAGGAAGGGAAGCTGGCAAAAAACTTCACATTAAAGCAGCTCTTGGAGCTATTTCATGACACTGATAGCACAAAGGAAAAAAAAAAAAAGTTGGAAGCTGATCCAGACTTAGGAAGGAGTGTACCAAATTGCCAAAGCATGCAAGGGATGTGTGCCCAGTATGCAAGTCATACGACAAGAAGGCAAGCACTACTCAAACCACTCTGGGTATGGTTTTTTGGGTTTGTTTGGTCTTGCCTCTTTCAGTATTTTTTCATCTTGGCCCTATTTATTTATCTAAGTTTTAAACAAATTTTGGCCTCGCCACTCAGAATGTGGGATCTTAGTTCCCCAACTAAGGATTAAACTCCCACCCCCTTCAGGGGAAGTGCGGAGTCTTAACCACTGGACGGCCAGGGAAGTCCCAGGAAAAGTCTTTTACACAGAAGTGAAACACTTAAATTTTTAATGTTTTAAATTATAGTATCTTAATACTAGTTAGACCATGGTTTTTTAATATCTCTGTACATATATAACCAACAGCCACAGTTTTTTTTTTAAAGGTTTCAACACACATTTATGTATCAATTTTCCCACCAGTTATTAAAACCATACTATCTAGTCTCAGACTGCATGGTCATTCTTATAGTCTCACACTACTGTGCAAAGCAATAATCTCTGGTATCTAGGAACTGAAGGTGAGTTTCTTATTATACTATGTACTTGTCAGATATTTCTACAGCACTGGATTCAGTTCAGACATTACAACCAAAGACTGACATACAGAACTTGAAGGAGAAGATGAAAACAATAATTAATAAGAGGCTAAAAAACAGGCCATCAGAAAATATGCAAAAAACCCGAGATTTCTGTCTGAAAAGAAGGTTGAAGTGCTAATTTACCTGTGGCTGATCTTCAGAGACTTTGTCATAAGAGATACTGACTAGTCATTATACATCTCCACTAAAGAATAAACCAATAAAAACCAGTTTTAACTGCAATGGGACTGATCTGGGTTCACTGAAGAATGAACTTACAAACCATGAGAAAGGTACTACATATCAGAACATTTTCCACGGAGAGCTGTGTAATTTTCTTCCTGAGGGCCTACATCACAGAACCGGTTCTTATCCATCTAGAATGGTTTAAGTTTTGAAGACAGGCAAATGGAAGATGGTCTGTATGACCTTTCAAGGTCTCTGCCAGAGCTAAGATGCTATGATTTTTTACCATTATGGGACTTTATCTTATCCTAAGTGGCCAATTATTTCTGAGCACTGTACTTAAATTGTTCTATGCTTCGTACATTCAGGGCTCTTTGTCCCGGATCCCCTCTAGTTAAAGGGTGCTAGATTGTGAGGTGGAACGCTGATGGGAAAGCAAAGCTGCAGAACAATCCTGTTTTCTATGAGGCTCTATGATGGGGACTGCAGTAGCTTAGATGAATGCAGCTCCCACTCCATCTGTGCATCCATACAAATGAGCCCTGAGTGCCTGGGACAGCTCCTTCCTGCTGCTTCCCATGCACTCAGACCAGCACTGCTTCAGAGCCCTGGGATGGGTTTGAAGCACAGATACTCACAGAAACCGATTCCCAAACCCGGCTTACAAACGCCCTCCCGGGACAAAGCATCCACAGTAAAGACAAAACCAGACCTTTTGCGCTCTCTTCAGTTCTGACAATTCTTGAACTATAACCCAGACAACTGTTGCTACAAGAAACACAATCTCTTCAACTCTAAGAATGATCAGGCCTACCAGGTGAGGGAAGACTGGGTATTTTTAAACAGGACACTGAGTTGTTCTTCATTCTCCCATTCTCCGATCTCCATTTAAATATCAGCTCTGCTAAAACTTGAGATCTACTCCAGTATTCTTCAGGAGATGGCTTGATAATAAAATCTCTAATACAGTGTAATGTCCTAGCCCTGCAACCTTCTTCGAGTTACTGGATTTCCAGGGGGAAAACATGTGATAGACAAAACCCAAACTCTGACTGCCCATAGCTCCCAGCAAGATGAAGTATGAGAGACACAGAACTTCATTAATTATGAGTTACTTGAAAATAAAGTGTCTTTGATTTAAAAAAAATACATATGATTGGAAGTAGAATACTAGCTTTCTGTTATAAATTTTGATTCAGAAATACCATAAATATTCTCCATTCTGGAGTCTCACACCAGAATTGAAATTGTTCTTTCAGCAGACTTCTAAAGGGAGGTTTTTCTGAGTTTGCTTTTGTTTTAATTTGATGTGTAGTTTCAGACTTGAGCAGTGGTCCCCAACCTTTTTGGCACCAGGGACAGGTTTCATGGAGAACAATTTTTCCACAGACTCGGGAGTGGTGGATGGTTTCAGGATGATTCAAGTGCATTACATTTATCATGTACTTTATTTCCGTTATTATTATATCAGCTCCTCCTCAGGCATTGGATCCTGGAGGCTGGGGACCCCTGGACTTGAGAATAGTCCCTACAGCAGAAACAACCCAATTTTGGCTGGACATGACCTGAGTATGACCGATTGTCTATTTGGAGAGAACGTTGTGAATTCATAAAAGAAAAAAACTTTAGATTTTAAGATTACTTCTTTTTTCTTTTAAATTTAATGTTGACATGTCACCAAACACTTTTAGAGTTTAACAGACAATGTTTTAGCCCACATCCTATCACACATGTACAAACCTTGCTTCAACATCTAACACAGGTATCTCTATTTATAAAGAACAGACAGCACTGATCAACCAATGTATTTTTTACAAGCTTACAGAACATTCTACTAGGAGATGGGAGAACAGAGTTGTCTGAAAATGACTATTATAAACTAAAACAGTTTATCTGGCCTCTTTTTGGATGAAATTTGATCTTTTTAAAACTAAGAAAACAGAATGTAACAGTTTTAGAAATAAGAGAACTTCTATTTTCAGACTGTTGTATAGAGCTGCGTCTAGAGTTTTCACAGTGCTGGCTGATAGAACTTTGCGTTAATGGAAATGTTTTATATTTGCACTCTCTAAGCCACTAACCACTTTGTGGCTTGATGCAACTTGAAATGTGGCTAATGCAACTGAGAAACTGAATTTTTTGTCTAATTTAATTTTAATTTAAATACCCACAAGTGGTTAGTGGCTAGTAACAATGCAGATTTGGGGCTTCCCTGGTGGCTCAGTGGTAAAGAACCGACCTGCCACTGCAGGAGACGTGGGTTTGATCTCTGGGTCAGGAAGATCCCCTGGAATAGGAAATGGCAACCCACTTCAGTATTCCTTCCTGGGAAATTCCATGGACAGAGGATCCTGGCAGGCTACAATCCATGGAGTTGCAGAAGTGTCAGATGCGACTTGGTGCCCAAACAACAACACAATGCCGATTTAGAATGAAGGTTCCCATATTTAATTATAGAATGGAATCAGGAGGTTCCCATATTTAGTTATAGAGTGGAATCACTAGGGGAGCCTAAAAAATATCCATGCTTGCTAGACCCTACCTCCTATTGCTTCTGACTTCCTAAGTCTGACTAGGGACCATTATTGGTCTGCTTTCTAAATTCACCAGATGATTTTATAAATTTTTACAGCAGTTTTAGATTCATAGCAAAATTAAGACTAAGATATAGAGACTTTCCATATTCCTCCTGCTCTCCAGTAAGCATAGAATCTCTCATTATCAATATCCCCCAGCAGGCTGGTACACAATTACAATGGATGAACTTAGGCTGATATAGCATAATCACCCCAGATCCATAGTTTACAAAACCCAGGATTGTTTCTCTTTGATTTTTCTGTAATGTGAAAATGATATGACTAAGTGTAGTCTTTTCTACATTTGTCTTGCTTGGTGTTCTCTAAGCTTCCTTGATCTTTGTTTTGACATTAATTTGGGACAAATTTTCAGTCATTATCATTTCAAATACTTTATTCTTTTTTTTTTCATTTGTTATTACCATTATGTGTGTTACACCTTTTGTAGCTGTCCCAAAGTCCTTAGATATACTTTTTTCCCAGTCTTTTTTTTCTCTTTGCTTTTTCACTTTTGGAGGTTTCTATTGAGAAATCCTCAAGTTCAGAGAATCTTCCCTCAGCCATGTCTAGTCTGCTAATAAACCCTTCAAAGGCATTCTTCATTTATGCCATAGCAGTTTTTATCTCTAGCATTCCTTTTTGGCTCTTAGGATTTCTATCGCTCTGCTTTCAACGTCCATCCATTCTTGCATGGGTCTATTTTATCCATTAGAGCCCTTAGCAAAATAATCACAGTTGTTTTAATTTTCCAGTATGATAATTCCACAACTACTATGTCTGGTTCTGAAGCTTGCTCTAGCTCTTAAAATTGTGTTATTTGTCTTTTAGAATGCCTTGCATTTTGTTTTTAATTGCTAGCTAGACATGATGTACTGGGTACAGGGAACTGTTATAAATAAGTTTTTAGTAATATGATGAGAAGGCATGTGTGAGGGGAAGCATACTAAACTCCTACGATTAGACCTCAGTCTCTTTGTGACCCTGTGCCTCTGGACTGTGAGCTTCAGAAGTATTTCTCAGCTTTTTCCTCCCCCTCTTTAGCTGGGATAGGATGGCTACAGTGGGTTGGAGTCGGGTATTTTCTTTCCCTAGGTCAGTTAGTCTCTGATACTATCTGAGTAGGTTGCATGTGTGGGTGCTCAGTCACTCAGTTGTGGCCGACTCTTTGGACCCCATGGACTGTAGCCCACCAGGCTCCTCTATCCATAGGTTTCCCAGACAAGAATACTGGAGTGAGTTGCCATTTCCTCCTCCAGGGGATCTTCCTGATCCAGGGATAGAACTTATGTTCCAGCAGTTGCAGGCGGGTTCTTTACCACTGAGCCACCAGGGAAGCCCCATCTGGTTAACTAGCTTCTCTTAGGGTCAGCCTTATTAAGAAGAATAGAGTGCTCTGGTGTATGTAAAAATGGTCCCTTTTCTCATCCCCACTTCCACCCCTCCTGCCTGCCTGCAGGAAACATTAGGAAATTTTTCTCTGATATTTATTGTGTGAACCTGGAGGAGATCCTGGTGGCAAATCTCACAATGTTATGGGAAACCTCCTATGTATGGGTGCCCTAGAGTTTAACTCTCATAGTTGTCCATGCTGAACTTCTTGCAATTTGTCAATTATAGTTCAGGTTTTTCTACCAGGACACTGGTCCCCTTGGCAGTTTCTGCTCTGGTAAGTTGTGACTCCCTATTTTCACTGGTCTCCCCAATCTTGGTGGCAGGGGCACTGATTTGCCCTGTATCCTCTCCTCTCCTCTCTTTTGGATCCAAGAAGAGTGGTAGAATTTTCAGACTATTCAGTTTGTTTTTTTTTTTAACTTTCAGGACAGGATGGTGACTTCTAAGCTCCTTTCATGCAGAATAGGATACGAGAAGTCTCTCCAAGTGATCCTGTTACTTGTTACTTGTCAAATTCTTATGACCAGAATTTGAGAATCCTTGTTGTAGAATACTGCTACTCAAAGTGTTCTGTATCACCTGGTAGCTTGTTAAAAATGCAGAAGCTCAGGCTCTAGCCTGGATCTACTGAAACCAGAAACTTCCGTTTAACAAGATCCCCAGATGACTCACTTGCACATCAAAGCTTGAGAATCGCTGCTCTTGAACAGAATTCTCCACTTGGGCTACACATTAGAATCATGTGGAGAGCTCTTTAAAAAATAATACATATATCAGTATTTCTTTAAAGCTCTCAGTGATTCCAGTGTGGGGTTAATGTGAGAGACACGGAGCTAGAATGCACAGACACAGCTAAGAATCGCTTGGGTGTACTCTGGTCAGGGTGGGTCCAAGGAAAAGAGAGAAGGATTGAGCTCCCAGTTTCAAGGGGGGAAACACAGGGGGCCAATCTTATGAGAAGAATGTTGCTGGCACCAGAAGGAAAATGATCTTTGTGATAATAAAGGCCTACATGGTGTCTCTCAAGTTTTATCTGGTTTTCACCAAAAATGGTATATTTCACAGCATCTTTGCTCTGTATCTCTAAAGCTGTGCTTCATTGTTGTCCTTCTGTTTGCCCACTCCTCTCCCCAAACCACACTGAAACAGTACTCTTAACATGCCTCAAGAAAACATATTTCTGGTTCTAGGAAAGCAGAATGGATCACAATAGAAATTCCTCATTCTACAGTAAGGCTGTAAAGGATATATTCTTACCAATGCATTGTCTTATATCATTCATCACATCCCCTTCAGGGTGCCTACTGGCAACAACCCAGGATGCCAGAACCGCTGATGCAACCTAGTCTTTCTCCATATAAGAAATTCTCTTCTTGCCTACAGTCTCCCTTCTCCTGCGTTTTCTTGATGTAGCTCTGTTGCCCAAGTGAATGACTATATTCCCTGGGCTTGAGCATCAGTGATAAGTCTTTGTAATGCTCAAGTCTAACAATGATAGTATTCTCCCTATAATTTAGAGGATACTTGCCAATAATAATAAGAAAACATCTCCATTCTTTCAGAAAAAACCAGGATGGTCATATACAACACAAGCAACAATCATTTCAGTTCATATGATTCTGTTGTTTTCAAACAACAACAAAAGATAACATTTCTCAAGTTTCATGAGACTGAGAAGTTCCATCCGTCTCCAGTAGGTCTTTAAAAACTTTTTCTCAAAGTAGGACGGGGAGACCACTTTCTCTCTTACAAATTCATCAAAAGAATAACTGAACGCAGAGCAAACTTCGCAAAACAACTTCTGATCGCTAGCTGAGGTCATCAGGCGCCCAGAAAAGCAGCCCATTGTCTTCGAAAGGAGGTAGGACAAAATATAAAAGATAAAAAGTGAGACAAAAGAGCTAAGGACGGAGATCCGTCCCAGGAAGGGAGTCTTAGGCGGCATTGCTTGGGGTAGGGTCCGGGCCTGAGTGCCCTGAGGACAATGGGAGGAGCTTCTAGGAGTTGCCAACTTGAACTGTGGGAGACCAAAAGAGAGAGAGAAAATTAACCGGCCGGAACACACTGCCGGCCGTTCGCAGAACAAAGGGACTGAGAGAGTCCAGAGAAGAGCTCGCAGGCTGCGGACCGGCCCAGCCCCGCCGGAGGCAGGAGGCAGGGGGGAGGGGAAGGTTGCGGCGAGACACAGGGCGCAGGCACCCGACCGGCGCGGGCGGGGACTGGGGCTGGGGACGCGGAGGGCAGAAGGCGCGCGCACCCGACTGGCGCCAGCGGAAACTGAGACTGGGTCCGCGGAAGGGAGGGGGCGCTCCACACCTGGGGAGAGTGCGCCCACCGAGCCCCTGGCTGCCTGGACCGCTCTGACGGGGAAGGCACAGAGCAGGCGCAGCTTTTTGTTCTGCGCTTTTGTGGAACACCCGAGGGCTGGAACCTCGCGCAGCGCGGGGCGCGCTCCATATAGAACAGCCGGGAGCCTGAGCAGCGCAGACGGAGAGGGCAGCGTCAGCCCCTCCCGGCAGCGCAAGCCCGTCCCCGCGGCGCCAGCCCCTCCCCGCAGAGAGACGGAACTAGCTACCTGAATAAGAGTCCACCTCCGCCCGCCTGTGTCAGGGCGGAAATGAGGCTCTGAAGAGACCTGCAAACAGAAGCCAAATAAACAAAGGGAACCGCTTCAGAAGGGACTGGTGCAACAGATTAAAATCCCTGTAGAAAACACCGACTACACTGGAGGGGGCCTGTAGATATCGAGAAGTGTAAGCTGGAACGAGGAGCTATCTGAAACTGAGCCAAACCCACACTGACCGCAACAGCTCCAGAGAAACTCCTAGATATAATTTTACTTTTTTCTTTTTTTTTTTTTTCTCTTTTATTTTCCTTTAAAATCCCCTATTACTCCCCCATTACTCCTTAACTTTCATTTCCATAGATTTTTACGATTTTTTTAATTAGGGAAAAAAATTTTTTTTTCTTTTCCTTTTTTTCTTTTTTCTTCTTTTTTTTTTCTTTCCTTTTTCTCTTCTATTTTCTATTTTTCTTTTTCTCTTATTTCTTTTAAAGTCCTCTAGTACTCCTCTACTACTCCTTAATTTTCATTTTCAATACACTATAACCTTACCAAAAAAAAAAAAAAAGAAGAGAAGCCCTATTTTTAAACTGAAGATTATTTTCTCCCAATCTTGACTCTCTGTTTTCTACCTCAGAACACCTCTATTTCCTCCTTTCCCCTTCTCTTCCCAATCCAATTCTGTGAATCTTTGTAGGTGACTGGGCTACGGAGAACACTCTGGGGACAGACAGCTGCGTAGATCTGTCTCTCTCCTCTTGAGTCCCCCTTTTTCTCCTCCTGCTCATCTCTATCTCCCTCCTCCCTCTCCTCTTCTTCATGTAACTCTGTGAACCTCTCTGGGTGTCCCTAATGGGGGAGAATCTTTTCGCCATTAACCTAGAAGTTTTCTTATCAGTGCTGTATAGTTGGAGAAGTCCTGAGACTACAGGAAGAATAAAACTGAAATCCAGAGGCAGGAGACTTAAGCCCAAAACCTGAGAACACCAGAAAACTCTTGACTACATGGAACTTTAAGTAATAAGTGACCGTCCAAAAGCCTCCATACCTACACTGAAACCAACCACCACCCAAGAGCCAATAACTTTTAGAGCAAGACATACCACACAAATTCTCCAGCAACACAGGACCATAGCCCTGAACATCAACATACAGGCTGCCCAAGGTCACACCTAGCACATAGACCCATCTCAAAACTCATTACTGGGCACTCCATTGCTCTCCAAAGAGAAGAAATCAAGTTCCACACACCAGAACACTGACGCAAGCTTCCCTAACCAGGAAACCCTGACAAGCCACTCGTCTAACCCCACCCACTGGGTTAATCCTCCACAATAAAAAGGAACCACAGACCTCCAGAATACAGAAAGGCCACTCCAGACACAGCAATCTAAACAAGATGAAAAGGCAAAGAAATACCCAACAGGTAAAGGAACATGAAAAATGCCCACCAAGTCAAACAAAAGAGGAGGAGATAGGGAATCTACCTGAAAAGAATTTAGAATAATGATAATAAAAATGATCCAAAATCTTGAAAACAAAATGGAGTTACAGATAAATAGCCTGGAAACAAAGATTGAAAAGATGCAAGAAATGTTTAATAAAGACCTAGAAGAAATAAAAAAGAGTCAATTAAAAATGAATAATGCAATGAATGAGATCAAAAACACTTTGGAGGGAACCAAGAGTAGAATAACGGAGGCAGAAGATAGGATAAGTGAGGTAGAAGATAAAATGGTGGAAATAAATGAAGCAGAGAGGAAAAAAGAAAAAAGGATCAAAAGAAATGAGGACAACCTCAGGGACCTCTGGGACAATGTGAAACGCCCCAACATTCGAATCATAGGAGTTCCAGAAGAAGAAGACAAAAAGAAAGGCCATGAGAAAATACTTGAGGAGATAATAGCTGAAAACTTCCCTAAAATGGGGAAGGAAATAGCCACCCAAGTCCAAGAAGCCCAGAGAGTCCCAAACAGGATAAACCCAAGGCGAAACACCCCAAGACACATATTAATCAAATTAACAAAGATCAAACACAAAGAACAAATATTAAAAGCAGCAAGGGAGAAACAACAAATAACACACAAAGGGATTCCCATAAGGATAACAGCTGATCTATCAATAGAAACCCTCCAGGCCAGAAGGGAATGGCAGGACGTACTGAAAGTAATGAAAGAGAATAACCTACAACCTAGATTACTGTATCCAGCAAGGATCTCATTCAGATATGAAGGAGAATTCAAAAGCTTTACAGATAAGCAAAAGCTGAGAGAATTCAGCACCACCAAACCAGCTCTTCAACAAATGCTAAAGGATCTTCTCTAGATAGGAAATGCAGTAAGGTTGTATAAACGTGAACCCAAAACAACAAAGTAAATGGCAACGGGACCACACCTATCAATAATTACCCTAAATGTAAATGGGTTGAATGCCCCAACCAAAAGACAAAGATTGGCTGAATGGATACAAAAACAAGACCCCTATATATGCTGTCTACAAGAGACCCACCTCAAAACAAGAGACACATACAGACTAAAAGTGAAGGGCTGGAAAAAAATATTTCATGCAAACGGAGACCAAAAGAAAGCAGGAGTCGCAATACTCATATCAGATAAAATAGACTTTCAAATAAAGGATGTGAAAAGAGACAAAGAAGGACACTACATAATGATCAAAGGATCAATCCAAGAAGAAGATATAACAATTATAAATATATATGCACCCAACATAGGAGCACTGCAATATGTACGGCAAACGCTAACGAGTATGAAAGAGGAAATTAATAGTAACACAATAATAGTGGGAGACTTTAATACCCCACTCACAAATATGGATAGATCAACTAAACAGAAAATTAACAAGGAAACACAAACCTTAAATGACACAATGGACCAGCTAGACCTAATTGATATCAATAGGACATTTCACCCCAAAACAATCAACTTCACCTTTTTCTCCCATCCAAGTACTAACCAGGCCCGACCCTGCTTAGCTTCCGAGATCAGACGAGATCGGGTGCGTTCAGGGTGGTATGGCCGTAGACAACTTCACCTTTTTCTCAAGTGTACACGGAACCTTCTCCAGAATAGATCACATCCTGGGCCATAAATCTGGTCTTGGAAAATTCAAAAAAATTGAAATCATTCCAGTCATCTTTTCTGACCACAGTGCAGTAAGATTAGATCTCAATTACAGGAAAAAAATTGTTAAAAATTCAAACATATGGAGGCTAAATAACACGCTTCTGAATAACCAACAAATCATAGAAGAAATCAAAAAAGAAATCAAAATATGTATAGAAATGAATGAAAATGAAAACACAACAACCCAAAACCTATGGGACACTGTAAAAGCAGTGCTAAGGGGAAGGTTCATAGCATTACAGGCTTACATCAAGAAACAAGAAAAAAACCAAATAAATAACCTAACTCTACATCTAAAGCAATTAGAGAAGGAAGAAATGAAGAACCCCAGGGTTAGCAGAAGGAAAGAAATCTTAAAAATCAGGGCAGAAATAAATGCAAAAGAAACCAAAGAGACCATAGCAAAAATCAACAAAGCTAAAAGCTGGTTTTTTGAAAAAATAAACAAAATTGACAAACCATTAGCAAGACTCATTAAGAAACAGAGAGAAGAACCAAATTAACAAAATTAGAAATGAAAATGGAGAGATCACAACAGACAACACTGAAATACAAAGGATCATAAGAGACTACTACCAGCAGCTCTATGCCAATAAAATGGACAACTTGGATGAAATGGACAAATTCTTAGAAAAGTATAACTTTCCAAAACTGAACCAGGAAGAAATAGAAGATCTTAACAGAACCATCACAAGCAAGGAAATCAAAACTGTAATCAAAAATCTTCCAGCAAACAAAAGCCCAGGACCAGATGGCTTTACAGCTGAATTCTACCAAAAATTTAGAGAAGAGCTAACACCTGTCTTACTCAAACTCTTCCAGAAAATTGCAGATGAAGGTAAGCTTCCAAACTCATTCTATGAGGCCACCATCACCCTAATTCCAAAACCAGACAAAGATGCCACAAAAAAAAGAAAACTACAGGCCAATATCACTGATGAACATAGATGCAAAAATCCTTAACAAAATTCTAGCAAACAGAATCCAACAACATATTAAAAAAATCATACACCATGACCAAGTGGGCTTTATCCCAGGAATGCAAGGATTCTTTAATATCCGCAAATCAATCAATGTAATACACCACATTAACAAATTGAAAGATAAAAACCATATGATTATCTCAATAGATGCAGAGAAAGCCTTTGACAAAATTCAACACTCATTTATGATTAAAACTCTCCAAAAAGCAGGAATAGAAGGAACATACCTCAACATAATAAAAGCTATATATGACAAACCCACAGCAAGCATCACCCTCAATGGTGAAAAATTGAAAGCATTTCCCCTGAAATCAGGAACAAGACAAGGGTGCCCACTCTCACCACTACTATTCAACATAGTGTTGGAAGTGCTGGCCACAGCAATCAGAGCAGAAAAAGAAGTAAAAGGAATCCAGATAGGAGAAGAAGAAGTGAAGCTCTCACTGTTTGCAGATGACATGATCCTCTACATAGAAAACCCTAAAGACTCTACCAGAAAATTACTAGAGCTAATCAATGAATATAGTAAAGTTGCAGGATATAAAATTAACACACAGAAATCCCTTGCATTCCTATATACTAACAATGAAAAAACAGACAGAGAAATTAAGGAAACAGTACCATTCACCATTGCAACAAAAAGAATACTTAGGAGTATATCTACCTAAAGAAACAAAAGACCTATACATAGAAAACTATAAAACACTGATGAAAGAAATCAAAGAGGTCACAAACAGATGGAGAAACATACCGTGTTCATGTTTTGGAAGAATCAATATTGTCAAAATGGCTATTCTACCCAAAGCAGTCTATAGATTCAATGCAATCCCTATGAAGCTACCAACGGTATTTTTCACAGAACTAGACCAAAGAATTTCACAATTTGTATGGAAATACAAAAAACCTCGAATAGCCAAAGTAATCTTGAGAAAGAAGAATGGAACTGGAGGAATCAACCTGCCTGACTTCAGACTCTACTACAAAGCCACAGTCATCAAGACAGTATGGTACTGGCACAAAGACAGAAATATAGATCAATGGAACAGAATAGAAAGCCCAGAGATAAATCCACGAACCTATGGACACCTTATCTTTGACAAAGGAGGCAAGGATATACAATGGAAAAAAGACAACCTCTTTAACAAGTGGTGCTGGGAAAACTGGTCAACCACTTGTAAAAGAATGAAACTAGAACACTTTCTAACACCATACACAAAAATAAACTCAAAATGGATTAAAGATCTAAATGTAAGACCAGAAACTATAAAACTCCTAGAGGAGAACATAGGCAAAACACTCTCCGACATAAATCACAGCAAGATCCTCTATGACCCACCTCCCAGAATATTGGAAATAAAAGCAAAACTAAACAAATGGGACCTAATGAAACTTAAAAGCTTTTGCACTACAAAGGAAACTATAAGTAAGGTGAAAAGACAGCCCTCAGATTGGGAGAAAATAATAGCAAATGAAGAAACAGACAAAGGTTTAATCTCAAAAATATACAAGCAACTCCTGCAGCTCAATTCCAGAAAAATAAATGACCCAATCAAAAAATGGGCCAAAGAACTAAACAGACATTTCTCCAAAGAAGACATACAGATGGCTAACAAATACATGAAAAGATGCTCAACATCACTCATTATCAGAGAAATGCAAATCAAAACCACAATGAGGTACCACTACACGCCAGTCAGGAGGGCTGCTATCCAAAAGTCTACAAACAATAAATGCTGGAGAGGGTGTGGAGAAAAGGGAACCGTCTTACACTGTTGGTGGGAATGCAAACTAGTACAGCCGCTATGGAAAACAGTGTGGAGATTTCTTAAAAAACTGGAAATAGAACTGCCATATGACCCAGCAATCCCACTTCTGGGCATACACACTGAGGAAACCAGATCTGAAAGAGACACGTGCACCCCAATGTTCATCGCAGCACTGTTTATAATAGCCAGGACATGGAAGCAACCTAGATGCCCATCAGCAGATGAATGGATAAGGAAGCTGTGGTACATATACACCATGGAATATTACTCAGCCATTAAAAAGAATTCATTTGAACCAGTCCTAATGAGATGGATGAAACTGGAGCCCCTTATACAGAGTGAAGTAAGCCAGAAAGATAAAGAACATTACAGCATACTAACACATATATATGGAATTTAGAAAGATGGTAACAATAACCCTATATGCAAAACAGAAAAAGAGACACAGAAATATAGAACAGACTTTTGAACTCTGTGGGAGTATGTGAGGGTGGGATATTTCAAAAGAACAGCATGTATACTATCTATGGTGAAACAGATCACCAGCCCAGGTGGGATGCATGAGACAAGTGCTCGGGCCTGGTGCACTGGGAAGAACCAGAGGAATCGGGAGGAGAGAGAGGTGGGAGGGGGGATCGGGATGGGGAATACGTGTAACTCTATGGCTGATTCATATCAATGTATGACAAAACCCACTGAAGTGTTGTGAAGTAATTAGCCTCCAACTAATAAAATAAAATAAAAAACAAAAACTTTTTCTCCTTGATGTTGCTTTTTTTTTTTTTAAATTAATTTTTTTTGGAGTATAGTTGCTTTACAACTTTGTGATAGGGAGAATAGTTGTGGTAGTATCTACTGTAACACAAAAGGAATCACTACACGTACACATATATCCCATTTCTTAGACTTCCTTCTCATTTAGGTCACCACAGAGCACTGAGTTCCCTGAGCTATAGAGCAGGTTCTCATCAGTTATCTATTTTACACACAGTGTGAATAATGTGTGTATGTCCATCTCTCCTGTATGTTCTGTGTGAGGTATTTCCTCCATCACAGAGACCTGGAGAGACTTTATTAGATGATTGTGATTAGTAAAACTATATTTCCTCAACTGGGTCAATGTGGAAACTCAGATACTTTCTATACCAATCCACCAGGGAAAACGGAGTCACAGCTGCTTACTGATGGTATATGATCTCAGCTATGTTTCTTTCTCTATAAAATGGGGATAAGGCTCTCTCTGTTCTGTTGTCAAGATTAAATGAGACAATGGATATACAAGGGCTTGTAAGTTACAAAGTGCTGTATGAGATTTATGCTTATTACTGGTTGGATGGAAAGAATGATGCTTCCTGGAAGATAGGCACAGAAACATTTTCCAGGGCACAGTGAAGGTATCAAAGGATAGACAGAGGCTCCTCTGATGGCAAATCTTTGGACCGGTGAACAAAGGGTTTATTTCTAGTTTCTTGTCAAAAATTAGTGCCAACACTACACACTGCCTTTGACGTTAGTTTCAAACAAGCATACCGATCAGAGACAGTATATAAGTGATCCAGCAGTTGGCAGGGAAGGTACCTGTCAGGACTGTCAGGCTCCCTGGTTCATTCACTTTAAGTACAGCCCCCCAAATCCCACTGCCAGCCACAGTGGCTGACACTGAGGCTTACACACTAAAGCGGAAACAAGGGGGTACTCTCTGAGATCTAATTACGACCAGCCAGGGGTTTCTATCTGCGGCAGCACAGCCGCTTTCTACCAGGACACTGACTTGGGCGAGGAGGGCTGATTTCAGCATTCCCAAAGTTTGCCTGCAATTTCTGAATGGAAGACTGTTTGCATTCCCAAGTTCTGCCCTGCTGTGAGATAGGCAGGCTTGTTTCTACCCAGCTGCCATTCACCATGCAAGATGACACTGCTTTCTAGAACAAACATAATCTCTGTGGACAACCTGCTGGTAATCAGGCACCAAAACATCTGCAGAAAAACTGAGCTGGGGGTCATTGAATACCGCAGATAAAAACACACAGCAATTCCATGCCTCAGCTGTTAACAGTGTTCCTGTTAGCTTTACAACTGGCTTTTAGACAAATCCCAAGTTCTTCATCTCTGATAACCAACTAAAAGTCAAGTAAAGAGCATTACTGGAGGGAAATATAAATTATTTAATTGTTCCAGGACCCAGTCCTTGGTTCTGGTCTACCTTAACTTAATCCATTGGTAGTCTTGTCAATTCTCATAGCCTTAAACTCCATTTATAATGGAGACCCCTCAATTGTTTATCTTCAGCCCAAACCTTTATCTCAAACTCCAGGATATGGTACTGTCTGTGTGACATCTCCATTTAGATGTCTGCTACTCAAACTCCATATGTCCAACACCGAACTTCTCTTTGCAATTTTTTGTTTTGAAATAATTTCAGATTTACAGAAAACTTGCAAGAATAACACTAAGAAATCCTCTATCCCCTTCACCAAGATTCCCTGTTAACATGTTTCCATATTTACTTAAGCATTCTTTCTCTACCCATATATGTGGCGATATATATCAGTGTTATTTTCTGAGCCATTCAAGAGTAAGCTGCAGACATGATGGCTCATTACTCCCCCAATACTTGTGATGTTTCCTAAGAACAAGGACATTCTTCAATATAACCACAGTGCAATTATCCAAATCAGGAAAAGTAACACTGATACAATAACATTATCTTATCTACAAGTCTTATTCATATTTAAGCTAATGCTATAGTCCCAGATTTGGCCAGTGGAATTCTTTCAAGTTTGTTCCTGTGTCTTCAACATGTCTGTATTATTATTTGAGTACTTTCTTACTTCCTGGCACAGTAAGATGTCCTGGGCTCATCTACCCTTTCTCTGACCCAGTCTGGAATCGGCTATTTCTCCAGAGTACCTGATTTCTCTAGTGGAGAATGATATTTAAAAACCTACATCTAGGTGCTGTGTGCTCGTTGTATGTGGAATGCCATTCCTTTCCAGCCTTTTCAGTGATGGAGTTAAGAAAATATGTTTGAGAATGTATATTTATATCCATTTCTATACCTATGTATCTATATATGAAAAACCGTGAGTTCATACTGATAATTACAATTCTAATCCAACATCACATGGTCCATTCCAGTCTTCCCTCTTTCCACACTTGTAACTCCCTTTTCTGACCTCACTTTTACTTATGAGCTTAATCCCAGATGCACCAAACGTAGTTTCAGAATTCCCAAGTCATGTAACACTGGGAAATTAAACTCTAGCTATTTCATTCCAAATGGGCTCCACCCACAGCCTTTTCCATCTCAGTTGATGGCAACTCTATGCTTCTAGTTGTTCAGGACAAAATCTTGTATTCAACCCTGACTCTTTCTTTCTCTCACATCAATCAGTTCAATTCAGTTGCTCAGTCGTGTCCAACTCTTTGCGACCCCATGGGCTGCAGCATACCAGGCTTCCCTGTCCATCACCAACTCCCAGAGCTTGCCCAAACTCATGTCCATCAAGTTGGTGATGCCACCCAACCATCTCATCCTCTGTCGTCCCCTTCTCCTGCCTTCAATCTTTCCCAGCATCAGGGTTTTTTCCAAGGAGTCAGTTCTTTGCCTCAGGTGGCTAAAGTATTGGAGTTTCAGCTTCAACATCAATCCTTCCAATGAATATTCAGGACTGATTTCTTTTAGGATGGACTGGTTGGATCTCCTTGCAGTCCAAGGGACTCTCAAGAGTTTTCTCCAACAACACAGTTCAAAAGCATCAATTCTTCAGTGCTCAGCTTTTTTATAGTTCAACTCTCACATCCATAAATTACTACTAGAACAACCATAGCTTTGACTAGATGGACCTTTGTTGGCAAAGTAATGTCTCTGCTTTTTAATATGCTGTCTAGGTTGGTCATAGCTTTTCTTCCAAGGAGCAAGTGTCTTTTAATTTCATGGCTTCCGTCACCATCTGCAGTGATTTTGGAGCCCCCCAAAATAAAGTCAGCCACTGTTTCCATTGTTTCCCCATCTATTTGCCATGAAGTGATGGGACTGGATGCCATGATCATAGTTTTTTTGAATGTTGAGTTTTAAGCCAGTTTTTTCATTCTCCTCTTTCACTTTCATCAGGAAGCTCTTTAGTTCTTCTTCACTTTCTGCCATAAGGATGGTATCATCTGCGTATCTGAGGTTATTGATATTTTCACCTGGCAGTCTTGATTCCAGCATGTGTTTCATCCAGCCTGGCATTATACCCTGTATCTAATCTGAGAAGAAACCTTGTCATTTCTGCCTTCAAAATACATTCACAACCCAACTACTTTCCAACACCTCCACTTCTACCAACCATGCTGATCCAAGCCACCACCATGATCTCAGGCTTAGACTTCTCCCACCTGATCTCCTTGCATCTTAATCTTACGTCAGCACAGGAGCCAGACAAAATGCAGGTCACCTATTTTATATACAGTAGTGTATACTTGTCAATTCAGTCTTCCGATTTATCCTTCCCTCCCTCCCCACTTTCCCCCCTGGTAACCATACATTTGTTTTCTGCATCTGTAACTCTATTTCTGTTTTGTAAATAAGTTCATTTGTACCCTTTTCTTAGAATCCACATACAAGGAATATAATACATTTGTCTTTTTTTGTCTGACTTACTTCACTCATAACTAATAAGGACCTATTTGATAGCACAGGGAACTCTCCTCAATACTTTGAAATGACCTACATGGGAAAAGAATCTAAAAAAGATCTAAAAATCAAAAAGATTGAAGGCAGGAGGAGAAGGGGACGACAGAGGATGAGATGGTTGGATGGCATCACCAACTTGATGGACATGAGTTTGGGCAAGCTCTGGGAGTTGGTGATGGACAGGGAAGCCTGGATATGCGCACATACATACATCACTGACGCACTTTGCTGCACGGCAGAAGATAACCCAACACTGTAAATCAACTCTAATAAAGTTTCTTTGAAAGGAAATAAAATGTAAATCACTCTTCTGCTAAAACCCTGCAATGGCTTCCCATTTCACTCAGAGTAAAAGCCAAAGTCAGTGGCCTCAAATGGCCTTACATGATCTAACAGCCTCCATGTCTCACTTTTGTCTCAGCTGTCTTTGCTGTCTGCCATACACTCCCATGTAAGCCCTTTGCTCTGCAAAAAACAATTCCTCATTTTCTTCAAGTGCTGGATCTCGCTTTCTCAATGAGGCCCACACTGACTCCTGGGTTTGAGACTACACCTCACCCACCAGGGCTATCCTCCTTATGCAGCTCTAAGTTTTTTCCTTCTCTAACAATAAGCACCTTCGCACATACCATATAATTTACTCATTTATTATGTTAATTATTTATCATCCACTGCTGGCTGTCAGCCAGAATTTAAGCTCCCTGAGAGCATGAATTCTTGTCTGTTTTGTTCACTGATGTACTCCACATGTGCCTGGCATGCAGTGGACATTCAACAAACATTTGGTGATGTTGAATGAATAAATTAGTGAGGTTCCAGCCCCAGGAATTACTTCATCTCCTATTTTGTCAGTATAGCTTGATTATAGATTTTCTGTAAGCCACAATTTGATTTTTAATGCATAACAGCAGTTCGGGCCAATGATTCTCAAATTCATTCTCCCCCAAGGAGGAAGGTGTTCTCATCAGAAATTCAGTAAGTAACATATCCATACCAGTGGTCCAAGGGGCTTCAAATAAATATCAAATAAGAGTTCCATAGAAAATTGGATTGCTTTTATATAACTTGTGTGAATCTACATATGAGGCTTCTGCTTTTAATTTCTAAATAGTGTGAGGGCCTAGAATTTCATTAGGAGTTAATGTACACATTTGATGAATTTTCTCATTTTGAGAGCACTATTTAAAAAATCTTCCACTTCTCTGTCTGCTGATAAAAATGGGAGATTAACATCCTAACACACTGCATTTCCTAGCACCTACAAGAACAGGTTTTTTTTTTAAAATTCAGTTTTAATTGGGGGATAATTGTTTTACAATATTGTGTTGGTTTCCACCATACAACAACGTGAATCAGCCACAAGTACACACATTATGTCCCCTCTCTCTTGAACCTCTTTTCCACCCCACCCCCATCCCACTCCTCTAAGTTGTCACAGAGCACCAGACTGTTCTCCCTGTGTTACACAAGCAACTTCCCACGAGCTATCTATTTTACATATGGTAATGAAGGCCAGATATTTTTCACATGGGGTACATCAGTGGTTTTTGTAGTCAAAATTTTGTATGTATCTATTTTCAGCGGTGGAAGGAGAAGTTAATAATCTCATTAAATTCTCGAAGGAGTGGTTTTCCCTGCTGGTCTAGTGGTTAAGAATCTGCCTTGTGATACACGGGACATGGGTTCAACCTCTGGTCGGGGAACTAAGATCCCACATACTGCAGAGCAACGAAGTCTGCACATCACAACTAGAGAGTCCATGCACTGCAATGAAAGAGCCCACATGACACGGTGAAGATGTTGTGATCCAATGCAGCCAAATAAACACACAAATATTTTTAACATTCTCACAGGAGTCTCTGACCTAAAAAAAGTTAAGAAACATTACATTTGACTATTTAGTGGCACTCTTCCATTAACAGTAAGTTTTCTGAGGGCAGGGACCATGTCTTTCCCATCCTCAAACCTCAGTGCCTAGCAAATAGTAAATAATGTGCTTGTTGAGCAAAAAGAAGTGAATAAGTAAAGAATAAATGAAATGAATCACTGCTGCCTTGGCTCACATTCTCTTTCCTTTCTCAAGGTTTCTGAGGAGATGAATCATAGCAGCACATCAAGGACATCTAAATGATAATGTTTCCGAGAGTAAGAACTACTCCAAGAAGTTATCGCCAGGTTTGAGTCGGGAAACCTTCATAGGAGTGGAAAAGAAATCATAGAGATGGGAGAGACATTTGTCTTTCTGTAGCTCTTTAAAGTTATGGTGTTTTTTGGTGGGTGGGCAATGGGTCCTAGGAACTTCGAGGTACTAAGGCCCAGAGTATAGTTTGCAAGAATTTGTTTCAGGTTTTAGGTTTAAGGGGAAAATGTGATAGATAATACCTTTATGTTCCTTTCTAAGTCGTTCATCAGGATAGGAAAGAAGGCAGAAATTCAAGTAAGAACCCTGTCCAGGAATAAACACTGGATTTATGATGTATCATTTTAGAACCTGAATATATTAGTCAGGGTAAACAGGCTACTCCTCTAATAGCATACCCTGAACTTCGAAGGGACTTTGAAATATTTATTACACAATTTATGCACCATGTTGGCCACAAGGATTCATTTCTATTTATAAGAGAGCCATCCACGAAGATTGATCAGATTCAATCTCTGGAATTGGCTGCATCTGTTCTGCCAAGGGAACTTTCTGCCATGGATGGCTTGGCTATGAATTATCCGAAATACTCCAGAGGGCAGCAAGTTGCCTTCTGTCCCCACTTCACACTCAGCAATAGACCAAAGTGGCTGCAGAACACGGTGGGTTGCCTGGAAATAATCATGACATAGGCTCTACATGGCTTCAGTGATGGCTAATCTCATAGAGGAAGCTGTGCAAGAACCTCCCCCCCAACATCAGACCCCACAAGCCATGTTCCTGACAGAGGCAAAGAAAGAGGCAACAGAGGTAAACCTAAGCCACATACAATGGAGAAATCTTCCATTTACCCTTTATGCTGAGTAAAAGAGCAGTAACTGGGGGCAGGCACAGTAAAGGTCACACTTCATTACTCAACACTTCCGTGAGTACCTACTAGGCATTAAAGCACGGTGCTGGGTACAGTGGGGCCCCTAGGTGAACAAGATGACAGCCCATGATCTCTCTCTGGAGAAGGAAATGGCAGCCCACTCCAGAATTCTTGCCTGGAGAATCCTGCGGACGGTGGAGCCTGGTGGGCTGCTGTCCATAGGGTCGCGTAGAGTCGGACACGACTGAAGTGACTTAGCATGCATGCACGCATTGGAGAAGGAAATGGCAACCCACTCCAGTGTTCTTGCCTGGATAATCCCAGGGACGGAGGAGTCTGCTGGGCTGCTATCTATGGGGTTGCACAGAGTCAGACACGACTAAAGCGACTTAGTAGCAGCAGCAGCAGCATCTCTCATAGTAGAGGGGAACATAAACGCTAATAACTGAAATGCAAGTGAGAGGTATCCAGACACACATGTGTTTAGAGAGGTCATGACAGTGTGTGGCCAGTGGCGGCAGAGGTCTGTGCTTGTGGCTGGTGGATCAAGGAAGGAAGGAAGGAAGGAAGGTTGTGGTCTTGGGTGCCCAGTTAAGGAGGCTTCTTCTCCTTTCTTTCTTTCCTCCCTCCCTTCATTTCTTTCTTCTTAATACTTTATGTCCTTAAAAGTTTTGACTAGAGAATTAATGATGCTCAGAGCTACTCTCCAGAGAGATTAACCCAGTAGTAACGAAGTTTGTGGGAATGGAAATTAAGCGACAGAGGCAATGGCTATTTAGGGCATACAGTCAACAGGTCCAGACTGCTGACTGCCGTGGGGATCATCAAGGTCACTTGGAGAATGCTGATGTCTCTCAAGAAAAGGGTCCCCAGGAGAGAAACAGGAGGCTTGAGAAAACAGATGTGCGGTTTTGGATATACTGAAGTGCTAAGTCGTAAAGAGTCGGACACGACTGAGCGACTGAACTGAACTGACTGAAGCTAACCTGACAGGCTGTCGGAAACGTGGGACTAAAGCCTTGGGGAGAGGTCTGGAATGCTGAAGCTACCGATGAGAGAGCATCCTGCATACAAATGGGAGCTGACACCACGAAAATGGAGGAGAGCTACCAAGGACAGACGAGGGTCAGGGGCAGAACCTGAGGGGATGCCTGCATACAGGATGAGAAAAAGGGCCGGACAAGGAAACAGAGAGAGCAGTCGTCAGGGCAATAATCGGAGACTCAGCAGACTGTCACAGGAAATAACCGAGGCAAGAGGCTCAGGAAGCCGTGGGTGGCCACCTCCGGAGGGGCACAGCGAGATGAGAGGACAGGACTTGGGGGAAGGCTGCCGGGCCTTCGAGGAGCAGTTTCACTGGACGTGGGGGTAGGGTCACAAGTCAGGTTTCAACTCCAGGGGTTAGAGAGGGAATGATGGCTGCCTAGTTTATATATACAGCAGTGTATGTACGTGAATCCCAAACTCCTAATTTATCCCCTCTCCCCCACATTTCCCCTTTGGTAACCACAAATTTGTTCTCTAAATCTGTGAGTCTGTTTTTGTTTTGTAAACAAGCTGTACCATTTTTCTAACTAGATTCTACATATGAGTGGACCTAGTGTATAGCACAGGGAACTAATATTCTGTAATAACCTACATGGGTAAAGAATCTGAAAAAGACTGAATATTTGTATATATAGAAATGAATCACTTTGCAGTGCATCTGAAACTAACACAGCACTGTAAATCAGCTATCCTCCAATAAAAATTGTTTTTTAAAAAGAGGGAACAAATGAGTTGTTCAATTCATATTTGTGAGCATCCATCTGTCTTTACTGCTTGCCTCTTCTTTTTCCTCCCTGAACTCACCATCTGTCCACTTCCACAATTATGTGCAAGTTTCTAAAGCCTCTTCCTATTAAGGATTCAATAGATACTGACAAATATTGACAAAACGAATGAGTAAGTCCCTCTAGGAATCCCCAGGCTCCTAGAAGGTTATTGCTTGTCTAGATTTTGTCCCCCAGGCGAAGAAACACCCAAGACGAATGAAATGTAGCTGTTTATTTTCACGGGCTGTGAGTCAGACAGGTCTGGATTTAAACCTTTGCACCCCTACCACTTACTACCTGTGTAATTTCACTGAGTGTCAAGTGAAAAAAAAGATGTAATCATAGTTCTCATTTCAAGGAGTTGATGGGAGGACTAAACAGGATAATGTACATGGTGCCTAATACAGAGTCAGGGCTCAATAAATTCTATCACTATTATGTCACTGGGTATTACCAAGGGCTACTTACTGAATAAGTATTTATTATTGATAGAGACAATAAGGAACACAAAAGAAGCATTTGAAATCATTTCTGGCCTCACAGGAGTTTATGATCTCATGAGAAGACTCAAGGTTGATATAGAATAGAAAATAGAGGAACACCACCTGATAAGTGTGGTAATGTCTATAAGTGAAACAGAAAATGAGGGTGAGGTGGAGATCATTGGAAATTCAAAACAGAGGTGGGATGCTTTTGATAGGCTATGGAGAGAGTGAGAAGATCAGAAAGAAAGAGACAGACAGAGAGAAAGTAGTCCAGAGGATGGGTGAACGTGTTAATGCAGAAATGCCTATGCAGGTACTGGGGTCACTTATGACCAGCTTTCTGTACATGGAAGATAAGTGATGAGGAGCAATCAGACATGAAATTGGTTATGGCAGGATGGAGCCTGTCAAGACCTTAGTACCACAGTTCTTGGTGTTTGGTGGCTATTGTTGGGAGGTCCATGCAAGTCTATTTGGAGGTGGGCAGAAAGGTCTGGTAGGGAGACCAGCCTCACTTGGTGGAGTCAGTCAGGAAGACTAAAGTCTGATGCTCATGCAAGGCTCCAGAGGACTAAATGTTTTTTTGAATGCCAGCCAGGATTGGAAGCAAAAGACTCATTCCAGACTGGACTTGCTCCTAATGAAGCAGTAAATCTGGATCTTGAGCCTTTTGGATAACAGGGAGCATCACGGGTGCTGGGGCGGAAGTGGGACAGGGAGAGATCAATGCCACAGCAAGCATGCATGTGTGCACCAATGAATGAATGACTGCGTGAGTGCAAACTTCCACAGTCTTCCTGGGTATTGCACAGACTCTAAATCTCCCTCAAGATTGCAGAGAGCATCGTTCTCTGGACAACTTTAGGTTTTGCAAAGCTACACACTTTTAATTACATTTAGTGAGGAAGCATCATAGAACTTGAGTGTATTTCAAGTCTGTAACAGAAAATGGCATTAAATGATAAAGCTTTCCTACCAAATTAAACATGCCTAGCCATCCCTATTTATAGATATAAGAAAAACATAACACAGATACACTTCTTTCAAATTCAGTGACCAATTTCCCAAACATCTGCACTGAAAAGATATGATGTTAAGAAGCGTTGGGGGAAAGAATCACAGTACATGCCACTAGTGGCATTCATTGATCTCAATTAATAGGATGTCCACTTGCCGGGGAGATAAATTAATCCAAGTTTAACATGATCATCTTTGGGGTTTACCTAAAATACTACTCCATAGACAGTGTGGGCCATCTCAAAAGGTGAGAGGTCCCAGGATACAGGGTTGTCAGTTTTTATAGGAGTGGGTAATTTTATAGGCTAATAAGTGGGAAAATTATTTCAACTATTTTGCGGAAGCAGGGGATTTCCTAAAATTGGGCCACCCCCCATTTTTGGGTCTTTTGTGGTCTGCCTTGGAGCTGTCATAGCACCTGTGGGTGTGTCGATTACCTAATGTATTACAATGAGCATATAATGAGACTCAAGGTTTAGTGGAAGTCAACTAGTCCACCATCTTAGACCTAGTTGGTTCTAACAAGCTTATGTTGTGACCTCCAGGGCTACATCATTCTTTTCAAGGTTGTGTCCTGCCCGCTTCCTGTCTCATTCCCCACCTCAGATATTTTGTAAAAGTTTGTTCTCCAATGAAAGCACACATTGATTTCTGAAAGTCAATATTTTGCAGTTTGCATTTCCAACTTTTAAATTTTTCTCAAATACCAGAAGTTAAAACTATCATTACTGGAAACATCTAAATTATGAAAAAGGTATATTCCCAGAGTTTATCAGTGCTTCTCTCATAGATAATCAATTGTGCTGTGACCATTGTTTTCAACTCAAAAAAAAAAAAAAAAATTTGTGCCAAATTTTCACCTAGGAATAGGAATTTTTAAATGGCATTATGAGGTTCTCAGTGAGAACCAAGCAAGTCCTACTGAGACTATTTTAGGAGTGTATTTTCTTCTGATAACAAAAAATATAAAATACAACTCTCTCTCTCATTTTTTTGACAGCATTGCACTATGAACAACTACTCAAAATGGGTTCCATTAAAGAGTTCCTTTCATTTCACTAAGTGAAATAAGGTCATCCTTTTTAATTTTGGAAATGTCTTTGCCCAGCCAAATGACAAATGTCATTTAAACTCCTGGCACATAAATTGCAATAATTTTTTAGACACAAACTTCAGGGTTCAACTGCCAAGTCTACATGCTTCCTTTCATGGTGTGCCAGCACAAAGAGTTACTAGGGGAAAATGTTTGTTAAATGAAAAAGGTTACATGATATTGAAGGACTGTGTGCTTAGGAATGGTTTCCTTTTGCCTGGTAGTCCAAGATCAGAGTAGCTGTCATTTCCTCCTTTACTGCAGGATTATCCTTTTAAGTAAATGAAAGGTTGATTCATATGTGCATTACCCTTATTATCTTGCTAGGGCACAGAAAAAGGTTTAGAATGCAATATTCGGGTCTAGAAAGTGACGAGATGTGAAAAAATTCCTTGTTTAGTGTCTAACAGAAAAGACTAGCCAGCTCAGAGGACCCAAAGCAGCATTGCTCTCTGCCTACCAGCTATGCTAGCAGTCCTCACCACTGTCTCATTCTCTACAGAGCAACTGCATTAAACAACATCATCTGCAAATCCAAAGTGATGACAAAATGTGACAGACCTGATCAGAGAGGGGAAAATACTAACAACCACTAAAATGGCTTAGAACACAGACCAACAAGTACCAAGCCGTGTAACAGGAATTTGTTATGCTAATGAAGTGTTTTACCAAGAAACCATTATAGTCTTTATATAAGGCAGTTAATGTTTTTATACGCAAATACTGTATTTCTTCAATATACCCTGAAATAGGTGATATTCCAACACTTGCTTCTTTGAAGAAAAGCTGTGACCAACCTAGACAGCATATTAAAAAGCAATGACATTACTTTGCCAACAAAGGTCTGTATAGTCAAAGTTACGGTTTTCCCAGTAGTCATGTATGGATGTGAGAGTTGGACTATAAAGAAAGCTGAGCGCCGAAGAACTGATGCTTTTGAACTGTGGTGTTGGAGAAGACTCTTGAGAGTCCCTTGGACGGCAAGGAGATCCAACCAGTCAATCCTAAAAGAAATCAGTCCTGAATAGTCATTGGAAGGACTGATGCTGAAGCTGAAGTTCCAGTATTTTGGCCACCTGATGCGAAGAACTGACTCCTTGGAAAAGACCCTGGTGCTGGGAAAGATTGAAGGTGGGAGCAGAAGGGGACGACAGAGGATGAGATGGTTGGATGGCATCACCAACTTGATGGACATGAGTTTGAGCAAGCTCTGGGGGTTGGTGATGGACAGGCAAGCCTGGCGTGTTGCAGTCCATGGGGTCACAAAGAGTTGGACATGACTGAGCGACTGAACTGACTGAGGTAACAGACACAGAGCAAGGCATTATGGAAACTGCACAGGCCCTGGAGTGTGATGACTTGGGTTCAAGTGTAGCTCATTAGAAACAGGGGGGCCTTGGATAAAAAGGGATGGTAATCATACCTGCTGTATCGAGTTCATAGGATTTTGGAGGAGCTCAAACAGGATCACGTATGTGCAAGTACTCTGTAAATTGTTAAGACCTTTCAGATCCAGTTCTTTATTATCATGATTATATTTGTCTGCTTACTTACTATATTAATCAGTATGGATCACAAGGTATACTGTAAATCAGTCAGCATATGTATCAAGTACTGATTTTGGCAAGTCACTGATTTAATAGCTTGAAGCCTTTGGGAAGATAAACATGGCTCTCAAATCCTGCTGTAGGCTGCAGAACAAGTCCCACTGTCTAGAAAGGCTAAATGTTCATCCATTTTGTGTAGAATGAAAGAGCAATAAGCAAATAGAACCTTGTATATCCGTATTAGCATTTAAATCAATATTTTATCTGAGAATATATTAGACAACAGGATTATTTAGGTTAATGTTATCTACTTGAAATATTTGTTCAAAGCACAGGCTGCCATCAAAGTATTTAATGTGGTTTAGATCAAGGGATTAGACTTTGAGGCTTAATGGAAATAAACTTCAAAAGACCCTTTTCACAAAAGTTAACATAAATAGAATATATAAACATAAAATATCATTTTTGTCTCAAAGGAACAGTTAAGCAGTAAACACAAATCTGCTTGTTCCATGTCTCAGTGGGATTTAGATTTTTAAAAAGGGGAGGGCCAATTCCTTTAATGTGGAGTTACTTTTAATACCTGTCTGTATGAAGTGATGAGGGACAATTTGATTAAGGTTAGGCATGTGGGTAAATAACCCTTAGCAGGAAAATCTGACTGTGGTCTGTGCATATGGAACCTTGAAAAGAAAGAATACAAGTTTGGGGCATATCATTAAAAATGTCCTGTCATGGACATGGAAGCAACCTAGATGCCCATCAGCAGAAGAATAGATAAGGAAGCTGTGGTACATATACACCATGGAATATTACTCAGCCATTAAAAAGAATTCATTTGAATCAGTTCTAATGAGATGGATGAAACTGGAGCCCATTATACAGAGTGAAGTAAGCCAGAAAGATAAAGATCATTACAGCATACTAACACATATATATGGAATTTAGAAAGATGGTAACGATAACCCTATATGCAAAACAGAAAAAGAGACACAGATGTACAGAACAGACTTTTGGACTCTGTGGGAGAAGGCGAGGGTGGGATGTTTTGAGAGAACAGCATCGAAACATGTATATTATCTAGGGTGAAACAGATCACCAGCCCAGGTTGGATGCATGAGACAAGTGCTCGGGCCTGGTGCACTGGGAAGACCCAGAGGGATCGGGTGGAGAGGGAGGTGGGAGGGGGGATCGGGATGGGGAATACATGTAAATCCATGGCTGATTCATGTCAATGTATGACAAAAACCACTACAATATTGTAAAGTAATTAGCCTCCAACTAATAAAAATAAATGGAAGAAAAAAAAAAAGTCCTGTCACTAACTTCTCAAACTATGTACTTGTTTAATACCAAGACCATAACCACCAGCCAGGGACTGTACCCCAAGAATTATAGTCTGATTTCAAGGGGTGAGACAAAGTATACAGGGGTGGAGGAGAGAGTCCTAGCTTCCTCGACCCTAATCCTCTTCTTTTCCATTATATTTTCTCTTGTAGAAAATATAGAGCTTTTCGCCCTGTACATCCCTTGACCCCCCATGTTTTGGTCCTCCTGACACAGACAGCTTATTCCAGGGAAATAATTTTTGGCAGAGTAAGACAGACTGTTAAGAGGCAGAGAGATGGCTAATAGTTTGTGTGGATATATATTCCTAATGCCTCTCTGCTGTCTATTTTTATTCTCTAACAGACTGTATTTCACCCAACTTCGTAAATCATAACGTTGACAATCTTATTAGCACAGTGAGAGTACACAGCAATCATCTATTAAATGCTTACTGATGATGATCAAATACCACCATTCAAGATGCCCTGGACAAGAAAATCTATGCTACTTCAGAGGTATTACAAAGAGTTTTTATAATCAGAAAATTTATACTATCCACAGTATCTTTAGCATCTTATTAAGAAAAAAAAAAAGAATACACATTAAAATCCTTGGCAGAGTGCCTAATACCAGTTATTACTTAATTTTCTTTTGTTCTCCAGATTAGTTAATGTAAATTGTCATTATAAGCAGATTATACACCCATTCAGTGCAAGGAATATATTTCTCTGGTATTTTCTAGAGCACCTAGAGCTGAACCTGGCAAAAGAAAAAGTTGCCAAGTATTCAGAGAAATACAGTGCATAATATATGTTTTCTTTGGGTGAAACAAATGATCTGTATAAAAATCCTTATTTCATTAAAGAGTCCTTTAACCAATATAGAAAGAAAATACATACTCAATGTGTATTATCGTATCACATCATATCTTAATAATGCTACTTTACATTTGTTTAGTGTTGCTTGTTTATAAAGCACTTTCATCTTTATTATCACCTTGGCTTTTCCCTCACCCCAGTGTGACAGTAGCTTAGGAACACTGTCCTTAATTTACAGGTGAGAAATTGAGACACTGAGAAGTTAAATGTCTTCACTTGTTCAACAAGTCAGGTATTTTCTACGTTCCCTGTTCATAGTGATGAGCAGGACAAAGTTCCTGCTCTTATGGAGCTTACTCAGTGGTGTCTGTAAGTAAGGAACTCTTTGAGTGTAAGTTTGCCATGAAGGTACGATTTAACATTTTCCTTCACTTTCACGAAGATGACAAAATTGAAATAGCAAAGTCCTATGCTGGAATGTCACTCATTTCTCAATAATCTGAGTGACTTCTTTGCTAAATTAATAGTTTTCAAATGTTAGGAGAATATTTTCTCAATTTTTGTGCTATTCATGTGACAGTCATAGACAGTAACTTATGAACATTTTATTCATCATTTTCTTAAATTCAGATCATCAACAAAACAATAAACTAGACCCTGATTTGTAGCACTGGATGATTTTGGTACTATAAATACTCCTATCATGACCAATTTTATGCTATCAGTACAAAGTCACTGAACTCAGAGTTGGGAAAAAAAAGTATAACAGCACACCACTGTAAAGTACTTCTGCCACTCAGATAATAGATGTAAATACATGCGAGAGCACAGATAATTATAAAACGGTAAGTTTTGAGCATTTTATATTTTTAAAATATAACTTAATTTTAAGCTTATATAGGTTAATTTGTAATAGCTTGCACGGTGTTTTTGTTTTGTTTCATTTTTTTTTTGTAAACAGGCAATGCACAGGAGAAAACATTGGCAAGTCACATATCAGATAAGGGATTAATATCTAGAATACGTGAAGAACTCCTAAAACTCAACAACAAAAAAGCAAACAATCCTAGTAAATAATGGGCAAGGGGTCTGAATAGAGATTTCTCCAAAGAAGATACACAAATGGCCAGTGAGCACATGAGAGGGTGTCCACTATCACTGACCATCAGGGAAATGCAGGTCAGAACCACGTGAGACATCACATCCCATCCACTAGGATAACTCCTGGTACACAAAAAACTCAAAACAGAAAAACCAGAAATAACAAGCGCTGGCAAGGGTACAGAGAAACTGCAACTCTCACACACTGTAAACAGGAACGTAAGATGGTTTAACCGTAGTGGAGAACAGTATGATGGTCCCTCAAAAGTTAAACACAGAATTATCATATGACCCAGCAATTCTACTTCTAGCCATATACCCAAGCGAACTGAACAATATGTGAACCAGTGTTCTTGGGAGCATTATTTGCAGTACTCAAAAAGTGGAACAATGGGGAAACAATGGAAACAGTGAGAAAGTTCATTTTGGTGGGCTCCAAAATCACTGCAGATGGTGACCTCATCCATGAAATTAAAAGATGCTTGTTCCTCGGAAGAAAAATTATGACCAACCTAGACAGCATATTAAAAAGCAGAGACATTACTTTGCCAACAAAGATCCATCTAGTCTAAGATATGGTTTTTCTAGTAGTCATGTATGGATGTGAGAGTTGGACTATAAAGAAAGCTGAGCATTGAAGAACTCATGCTTTTGAACTGTGGTGCTGGAGAATACCCCTGAGAGTCCCTTGGACTGCAAGGAGATCAAACTAGTCCATCCTAAAAGAAATCAGTCCTGAATATTCATTGGAAGGACTGATGCTGAAGCTGAAACTCCAATACTTTGGCCACCTGATGTGAAGAACTGACTCATTGGAAAAGACCCTGATGCTGGGAAAGATTGAAGACAGGAGGAGAAGGGGGCAACAGAGGGTAAGATGGTTGGATGGCATCACCAACTCAATGGACATGAGTTTGAGTAAACTCTGGGATTTGGTGATGGACAGGAAAACCTGGTGTGCTGTAGTCCATGGGGTTGCAAAGAGTCAGACACGACTAAATGACTGGACTGAACTGAACTGAAAAGTGGAAACCTAGAGGGGTGGGATGGGGTGGAAGGTGGGAGGGAGGTTCAAGAGGGAGGGGACATGTGTAAATCTATAGTTGATTCATGGTTATATATGGCAGAAACCAACACAGCATTGTAAAGCAATTATCCTCCAAATAAAAATAAACAGATTTTTGAAAAAAGAAAGTAGCATAACTGTTACCAGGGGCTCAGGGGAAGGGAGAAGGGGAATTATTGTTCAATGAATACAGAGTTTCAGTTCAAGATAATGAAAAGTTTCTGGAGCTGGAAAGTGGTAATGGTTGTTCAATAATGTGAATATACTTAATGTCACAGACTTAAAAATTATTAAAATAAAAATTTTATGTATTATATATATAAATTTCAACACAATTTAAAAAAGAGCAAGAAATAAAATAAGGAGTATTCTGATGCCTGAATAATTGAAAAAAAAAAAAAAAGCAACAGCTGACAAAGTTACTGAAAATTTAATAATCAGATTTTGTGAGTCAGGACAGGCTGGCTCCAGCATACCAATGAGCTTGCCTTCCTTCTAACAGGGAGGCGTAAAAGAGACTGGCTCAGGGTCATACATAAAATGGAAGATCCAGTCCAACTCTAGATCCTCCAGTGGTCTAGCCCTATTTCTACAGTAGCAAAAGACCCTGATACCAGCCAAGATCAACGGCAAAAGGAGAAGAGGGTGGCAGAGGACAAGATGGTTAGATAGCATCACCCACTCAATGGACATGAATCTGAGCAAACTCCAGGAGACAGTGAAGGACAGGGGAGCCTGGTGCGCTGCAGTCCATGGGGTCGCAAAGAGTCCGACACGACTCAGCGACTGAACGACAACATACTGTTTTCCATACAAGCAAATAACTATCAGATTAGTATCAGAAAGTTCCAAGGTATATCTGATTGTCATAGGATGGCTGCATGGAGATCAGAAAAAAAATGCCTCAAAGGTAAAGATGGTGAATTTGGGAAAAAAGGATGCAGCAAGTTCTGGAGAGAATCAAGATGGGAGAGTAGAACAGAAGGAGTCAGTAGGTCTAGTAGCTGCTCAATCTGTAGATATGCAGGAATGTTGCAATAGGGAGAAGGAAGAAGTCCCCTTCTAAATGGGTTCTGATTAAACTCAAAAGGAAAAAAAATTGTAGCACAGCCAAGGAAACCATCAACAAAACAAAAAGACAACCTAAAGAACGGGAAAGGGTCTTCCCCGATGGTCCAGTGGTTAAGAATCACCTTCCAATGCAGGGGGCATGGGTTCGATCCCACATCGAGCTAAGACCACACACCACAACCAGAGAACCCCTTGTGCCGTGATTCGAGAGGAGCAACATGGATGGACCTGGAGATTATCATACTAAGTGAAGTGAATCAGATGGAGAAAGACCAATATATGCTATCACTCATATGTGGAATCTAATTTTTTTTAAGTGATACAAATGAATTTATTTACAAAACTGAAATATAGACTTAGAGAATGAACTTATGGTTACCAGGGAGAAAGGGTGTGGGGGGTATAGATTGGGAGTTTGGGATTGACATATATACACTACTATATTTAATTAATCTTTTGGCCACACTGCACAGCATGTGGGATCTTAGTTCCCCAGTCAGGGATCGAACCTGTGCTCTCTGCAGTGGAAGCATGGAGTCCTAACCACTGGACCACCAGGAAATCCCCTATACTACTATATTTAAAATAAGGATCTACTGTATAGCCCTTGTCTCAATATTCTACAATAACCTAAATGGGAAAAGAATTTTAAAAAGAATGGATACCTGTATGGATATAACTGGATCACTTTGCTGTAACCTGTAACTAACACAACATTATTAATCAATTATACTCCAATATAAAATAAAAATTAAAAAAAGACATACAGATGGCCAAAAAGCACATGAAAAGATGCTCAACATCACTAATTACCAGAGGAATGCAAATGAAAACTATAATGATATAATACTTCACCTGGTCAGAGTGGCCATCATTAAAAAGTCTATAAACAATAAATGCTGGAGAGGGTGTGGAGAAAAGGGAACCCACTTAAACTGTTGGTAGGTATGTAAACTGGTACAGTCACTATGGAGAACAGTATAGAGGTTTCTTCAGAAACTAAAAATATAATAGAGTTACCATATGACCCAGCAATCCCACTCCTGGACATACATGTAGACAAAACTAATTCCAAAAACACGTGCACCCCAATGTCCAATGCAGCACTATTAACAATGACCAAGACATGGAAGCAACCTAAATGTCCATCGACAGAGAAATGGATAAAGAATATGTGGTACATATTTATAACGTAATATCACTCAACCATAAAAAAGAATCAAATAACACCATTTCCAGCAACATGGATGACCCTACAGATTATTATATTAAGTACACCACACTTATGGCAGAAAGTGAAGAAGAACTAAAAAGCCTCTTGATAAAAGTGAAAGAAGAGAGTGAAAAAGTTGGCTTAAAGCTCAGCATTCAGAAAACTAAGATCATGGCATCCGGTCCCATCACTTCATGGCAGATAGACGGGCAAACAGTGGAAACAGTGGCTGACTTTATTTTTCTGGGCTCCAAAATCACTGTGGATGGTGATTGCAGTCATGAAATTAAATGATGCTTGCTCCTTGAAAGGAAAGCTATGACCAACCTAGACAGCATATTAAAAAGCAGAGACATTACTTTGCCAACAAAGGTCAAGGCTACAGTTTTCCCAGTAGTCATGTATGGATATGAGAGTTGGACTATAAAGAAAGCTGAGCGCAGAAGAATTGATGCTTTTGAACTGTGGTGTTAGAGGAGACTCTTGAGAGTTCCCTGGACTGCAAGGAGATCCAACCAGTCCATCCTAAAGGAGATCAGTCCTGAGTGTTCATTGGAAGGACTGATGTTGAAACTGAAATGCCAACACTTTGGCCACCTGATATGGAGAGCTGACTCATTTGAAAAGACCCTGAAGCTGGGAAAGATTGAGGACAGGAGGAAAAGGGGATGACAGAGGATGAGATGGTTGGATGGCATCACCGACACAATGGACATGGGTTTGGGTAAACTCTGGGAGTTGGTGATGGACAGGGAGGCCTGGTGTACTGCGGATCATGGGGTCGCAAAGAATCGGACACAACTGAGCGACTGAACTGAACTGAAGTCAAGTCAAACAAAGACAAATGTCACATAATATCACTCATATGTGGAATGTAATTTTTTTAAAAAAGTGATATAAATGAACTTATTCAAAAAACAGAAACAGACTTACAGATATTGGAAACAAACTAATGGTTACAAAGGGGATGAACATTCACACACTACTATATATGAGATAAGATAATCAGCAAAGACCTCCTATGTACCACAGGGAACTCCATTCAATATTCTGTGACAACCTACATGAGAAAAGAGTCTAAAAAAGAATGAATACATGTATAATTGAATCACCTTGCTGTACATCTGAAACTTACACACCACTGTAAATCAGATATACTCCAATTTTAAAAAACCCAATTAAAAAATGGGCAGAAGATCTGAATATTTTTCCAAAACAGGCAGACAGATGGCTAAGAGATATACAGATGGCTAATGAAAAGATGCTCAACATCACTATTTATTAGAGAAACGCAAATCAAGACTACAATGAGAAATCACTTCATACCTGTCAGAATGGTTATCATCGAGTCTACAAATAACAAATGTTGGAGATGATATTAAGGGTAGGGTACCCTTGTACACTGTTGGTGGGAATGTAATTGATGCAGCCACTGTGGAAAACAGTCTGGAGGCTTCTTTAAAAACTAAACATATAACTACCACATGACCTAGCAATTCCACTCCAGGGTATATATCTAGAAAAAAAACAAAAACACTAATTTTAAAAGAAATATGTACCCCAATGTTCATTGTATTATATTCTATGAAAGTGAAAATCGCTCAGTCATGTCCAACTCTTTGCAATCCCATGGACTATACAAGCCATGGAATTCTCCAGGCCAGAATACTGGAGTGGATAGCCTTTCCCTTCTCCAGGGGATTTTCCCAACCCAGGGATTGAACCCAGGTCTCCTGCATTGCAGGTGGATTCTTTACCAGCTGAGCCACAAGGGAAACCCAAGAATACTGGAGTGGGTAGCCTATCCCTTCTCCAGTGGATCTTACTGACCCATTAAACTGGGTTCTCCTGCATTGCAGGCGGATTCTTTACCAACAGAGCTACCAGGGAAGCCCACTATATACTATGGAAGCAACCCATATATGCCTCGACAGATGATTTCATTTAGAAGATGTCTCTGTCTCTCTCTGTCTCTCTCTCTCTCTCTCTCTCACACACACACACACACAGGAATATTACTCAGCCATAAAAAGATCAAATACCGCCATTTGTAGCAATGTGGATGGATCTAAAGAATATTATGCTAAGTGAAATAAGTTGGAGAAAGACAAATACTATATGATATCACTTACATGTGGACTTCAAATATAATACAAATGAATATATACGCAAAAATATAGACTCACAGATAAAGAAAACAAACTTGTGATTACCAGAGGGGAGAAGGAAGTGGGGAGAGACAAATTAGGGGTAGTAAAATGACAGATACAAACTACTATATATAAAATAGATAAGCAACAAGGGTTTACTGCATAGCACAAGGAATTACACTTACTATCTTTTAATAACTAATAATGGAGTATAATCTGCAAAAACACTGAATCACTATGCCGTACACCTGAAACTAACACAATATTATAAATCAACTAAACTTCAATTTTTTAAAAAAGCCCCTTTCTTTGGTCTTCACCAATTATGCACACTCCTAGGTTGTGATCAAGGATTTTCTGAGAGATGTCCCTGCCTTGTCAATGTAGCTACTACCAAGGATATCTTTATCTCTCCTAAATTTCCTCAGGTCTCCCAGCACCTCCTATCTGGAGGGTGTCTTAGGAAATGCTGCATATGAGGCATTACCAGTGATAGCCTGATAAAGGAGTCCTAAGCGACGATGTTGAGAAAAAACATTCTGTTCAGAGAAAATGGTATGTACAAAGGCTCAGAGGCAAGAACAAGAAAGCGAAGGGCTTTGGATATAAAATAGCTTTGCCAGAACAGGGAGATAGCAACAGGCAAACCACTGCAAAGCACTCTGAACCTTGTGATGAAGAACATGTCTTATTGTGAGAAAGAGATTGTTTTATCACATTTTTTATCTATTTTCTGTAGGAAATAAGTCTCTCTCTCAACATTTGTTTACATCTAGACTTAAAAAACCGTAGACTGAATTTTGAAAACCCTCTTTAAAGGAAGTTGGACTTATTTATGGTCCACATACCCCCAACAAAGCGTTGATCCTTCCAAGGAAGGATGAAAGGAAAATTAAATTATGAGGGGGATTAACAAATATGAAAGTCTTTGAGAATATAACTTTGGCAGCATTTGAGTTTCACTTTTTACTGATATTAAACTAGGCTCTTCTGAGAGATCAAGTTATTAGCTGATTGTAAAATATGGAACATTAATGCTTTCAATATACAAAGGTAATACTTAGTGCATTTCTGAGAATCAGCATGATCAAAAAAGAAGACATACTTTACCTCCTTGGGCCTCATTTACTAGCTGGTCTAACAATACCTGCATTGTAGGGTTGTTGGAAAAACAGTGTGTGAAGTAAATATAGCACCTAGGAATAAGAAAGCATTCAGCATACTGTGACTGCTGTTAGCACTGTGCACACACATGTTTAATTCAAAAAACAATTATTAGGTGTTACAATGTACAAAACTTGGTCTAAAATCTGAGCTTTGTTTCATCTTTTATTCTGTTATAAAATATTTCAGTCACAGGAAAAAAAGAGAAGAACCCTCCAGATATCTGGCAAACCATTTGTTTTCACTCCCTGTGATTTTCAACTTTATGAAAATACTACAATTTATCCAATTCCCCAAATAATACTGGTACTGAACATGCCTCCTAGGAGACTCTCCCTAGGGTATACATCTAAAGGTGGAATTGCTGGTCACAGGGTATGATCATCTTCCTACCACAAATTGCTCTCCAGATTGTATATTATCCTCTTTTGCATCCAACATTGTAGGAGCATTTTCATTCACCAACACTAGATGTCAGGCATTTTAATATTTGCCAACCCTATGGGTATGAAGTAGTATCTCATTGCTTTAATTTACATTTCCCTAATTATTAAAGAGGTTGAATATCATTTCATGTGTTTTTGTCTGTTATAGGGTTCTCCTTCAGTAAACTTCCTGCTCATGTTTTTAATTAGGAAGTTGGTCTTTTCCTTATTGCTTATATTCTGGCTCTCAATTCTTTTCCAGTTACACATACCATAAATATCTTTCAAAGTCTATTCCCTGACTTTTTAGCTTTGTTCACTGTGAACTATAATCATCTGCAAATGGAGAAGATAACATTACCTCATATGATAATGTACCTGAAAGCTCCGACTCAAGCATCAGGTACCGATTAAATATTTAGTAAAAGTTGAATTTCCTCCATTCTCCCTCAACTCACAATCTTAAGAAGGTCATAACTTAGTAACAGAGGAGTGATTATAAGCACTTGTTCTGGAGTTGAGGAGACTCTACCATATTTAGCTCTATGATCTTGGCCCACCTTGCTTAAGCTCTTTTAGCATCAATTTCCTCATTTGTAAAAGTGAGATGATAATATACTTAACTCACAGAGTTATTGTGAGGTATAAGGGCTTCCTGGGTGGCCTGGGTGGTAAAGAATTTGCCTGCTAATGCAGGAGACGCAGGAGACATGGGCTCAATCCCTGGGTCAGGAAGATTCCATGGAGCGGGAAATGGCAACTCACTCCAATATTCTTGCCTGGAAAATTCCATGGGCAGAGGAATCTGGCAGGCTCTTGTTCATGGGATTGCAGAGTCGGACATGACTGAGCACACCCGTTATATAAAGTGTTAGCCCAGGGGCTGGCAAGCAGAAAGGTCTCAACATATGGTAGCTGCTATCACCATCAACATTATGAGGAGAGATACACAATGAATGCAGATAACTGTAATATAGAGTCAAGTATAACTAACATTTCTATGAGAAAAACAGTGATTCAGTGCTAGCAGAGTGCAGAGATAAGAGTGATAACATCCAGCTGGGGTTCAGAAGAAGTGACCAAGGCTCCACAGAGAAATGGTGTATGAACAGGCCTTGGAGGAAGATAGAAATGAAAGAGCCCCCTGTTCCAGCAGACAAAGCAGAGAGGCATGGAAATTAGATACATCTATCTCCAGTCCGCCAAGTTATAGGGACAACTGACTCAGAAACCAAGCATTCATTTTTCTGGTTAACAGAGTATTCTATGCACTGAGAGGTAATTCATGGCTTAGGTATATTCTGAGTATAAATATGGAATCCTGTTGGCTTTGGAATAAAATATGGTGCACAAGACTCAGTGGAAGAATTACTCAGAGAAAGGTGGGTTAGGCGAATAGGAGACAGAGCATCTGACTGGCACAGAGGCAGCAAATAGATGCAGATGGCAAATGAGTGACGGGCGAGGGGGCTGCTGGTCCAGAGAGCCAGGTTTGGTGGCTGCTCACTTGCTGACTTTCTGGGGATCAGCAAGGTATGATTTTTCTTTCTTAAACAAGGTGCATTCTGAAATTTGACCAAGAAAAAAATACAGCCTTTACTCATGGTCTTTGCTTATATAGGCCCAGGCGATCATTCCCAGTCTGTTTTTTTTTAAATGAAACAAATTTCATTAAGTATGTTTTGTTTTGAATAAAATGTGCTCCACTTATACTTTTATCTACTTATAATTTAAAATAGCATTTGACTGTACTGGAATATACCAGAATATCTATTACTATATTTCTCATGAGCTAGTTGGTTTCTTTCCACATTCATAGCACATGATCAATTATTTTAGAAATGATTCAGCAGCAGCAGGCCTTACTTTACTCTTTTTTTAGGTTATAATTTAGTTACTCATAAGGTTTGTAGGTCAGTTATCAGATCCAGCTGTAAAGTTTGTCCAGCACAACATAGTATCTGAAGCTGGACTTCAAAAATATTAGGACTGTTATTTTTGTCCTCGAACCTAAGTTTGTGTGCCTGATGCACAGTGGGACCACACAAACAGAAATGTTGGAGTCTGGAGCCGAGAAAGGTTTAATCCAAGAACCCAGCAAGGAGCATGATGGGCGGCTCATGCTCAGAAGACCCGAACTCCCTGACTGTTTTCAGGAAAGAGTTTTAAAAGGCAATATTTGGAGCAGGTGCTGCAAGGATGTGACTTTCTTTTGATTGGCTGATGGTGAGGTAACAGGGTGGCGTCTCCAGAATCCTAACCTTCTGGTTCCAACCTGTCTGGGCTCTGTGTACTTGTGGTCAGCATGCACTCACTGTTCTCCACCTGGGTGGGGGTCTTAGTTTTTGCAGAATAACTCAAAGATATGCATCAGATTGCTATCTATATCCCTTCAGGAGGAACTAGGGGTCCTGTGACTTTGCTGTCTTGTCAGTGCTTGAGTCTGCTCTCTGGAACTCACTGAAGGCCTAAAAGAGAGCCTCAAACATTTTTTTTCCCTACAAACAACAGGGAACACAGAGGGGTTTTGGTACCCAGGAGGGCCCCACTCAGTTTCCTAGTTTTTTTTTTTTTTCTTACCAAATCTCAGGTTTGAGCATGGAGAAATGCTTTTCCTCAAACAGAAAATAGTGGGCAGTTCTGTATGCAAAGCCAGAAATGAACCACAGCAGCAGGGAAATCTTCCAATCGCTCAAACCCAGCAGAACCCTAAGCATCTCTAAAGGAAAAAGCTACTACATTTTCCTACCTTTTCCAAAATTTGTCTGCTCGAGGTGATTACTGCCTGGGCACAGGTGCAGCCAAAATAATCACTGTGGGACCAACAGTTCTTTCCTCATTGTCTCCCAGTTCTTCTGTTTCCCTCTGCTGTAAGCAAACAAACAGCAGGTGTGTTCACCGCTAAGTTAGTCTTACCTGCTTGCAAATCCCTAAAATACAATAGGATGAAAAATAGCAAGAAGAATCCTTGCTGTTTGATGGAATCTGAGCTCAATCAAACAATAAGGACAGAAGGATCCTGTGGTTGGTCACAAACCATGGACCATAACTCTAAGACCACAGCACAGAAGTTACTGGCCACTGTATGAGGTTTGGAGAAGGAAATGGCAGCCCACTCCAGTATTCTTGCCTGGAAAATTCCATGGACAGAGGAGCCTGGTAGGCTATAGTCCATGGAGTCACAGAGTCGGACACAGCTGAGCACATGCACAGGTATGAAGTTAACACCCTCTTCTACATATTACTTCTCTGTAACAATATAACCTCAAAATGTTACTTTCTTTTTATAATCACTAATTGTCACTTGCATGTGCTGTATGCACAGAATACAGCATCATGTATATATGGTGTGTGTGTGTATATATATATATATATATATATATACACACAGTGATGATTACTTTTTTCTTTTGGAGCAAATAACCCCAAAAGCAAAACACACACAAAATCAAAAACAAACAAAACCCAAAATATCACAGTTTGTTTTCCATATTAAGTTTCTCTCTTCATGTAACCAGGCAATATTTTGAAAAGAATTCAGATGCTTTATTCTTTTGCCTTTCTGAATGCATAACCTTCACCCTTTCTAGCTCAAGGTGTCCATCTGCTTGGGGAGAGATAACGATTTATTAGGGAAGGAATATAAATAGAAAGAAGGAAGTGACATTTGGCTTTTGATATGCAAAACTTTATGGAGTATATTAGTCAGCTTTGTTGTACAGCAACAAATAACCCCAAATCTCAGTGGCTGAAAGCAACAAAATTTTATTTCCTACTTACATTAGAGCCTGGCTGCAGGCCAGGGTCAGCTTGTTGTGTGACCCAGGCTGACAGAGAAGCTCCTGTTTTGGTGGTGCCCCCTCATGGAAGAAGGAACAGAACAAGAGGGCTGGTGGAACCAGCACCGACTCGCAAGGCTTCTGCTCAGATGCGGCCCCTATCACACCGGCTCACACGCCACTGACCAACGAAAGCACTGGTCTCCGCCCCACATCAACGGGGCAAGGCTGTGCACTCCTCTCGTAGGAGGCGCCGCAAGCCACATGGCAACAGGAATGGAGAATGAATAGCTGCACACAACAACAGAATGGACAACCTGCCTGAAGACAGCAGCCTTGCAAGCCAAGTTGTTTTGCAAGAGGATTTTCCGCAATCCTTTACCGCTCCCTTTGCTTTATTAACCAACAAGCCTACCGGAAAAGAGAATGTAGAGAAGATATCCCATCTAGCTCTTCAGCCACAGGAGGTCTATGGAGAGAGGAGGATATAATGTCAGAGAAAGCCCTGTCCTTGCAGAGCCTGGGAGATCTGGGGAAGGGCAGCAAGGCAGCTCTGATTTCCCTATCCTGCAGGGCCTGTTAAGTGAGGAGGAAACCAGCGGCTGAGTGCCTGCTCTCTCTTCTTGCTTGTCTGAGACTCTAGGACAAGATCAATTCTCAGGTGGCCTCCACTACCACACGGGGCACCGATCTGGCAACTCAGTGTTACAATGGGGCTGGCAGAGAAGAGTCTGATGCTTAGGGTCCTGAGACCCCATAGGTCCCCTGAGGCTCAGACTCTGTGAGATGACAAGAGGAAGAAGACTCAGGGGTATGCAACCGGAAGAAGTCAAGGTGAAGCCCAGCCAGCCAGAGTGAGCTGGGCAGGGTTCTGAGCAGGCAGCCGCCAGCCATACTTCAGCCGCGATGCCCGCAGAGCAGGCAGCACTTAAGTGTATGAGGGACAGTTCCCCCAGGACCCAAAGACCAACAGGCTTGTTATTTGTGTGACACAACCTCAAGGGACTGTTGGAATCATTGTGTCAGCTGAAGATTTAAAGTGGATTGGATATGTAGGTGGTTTGTCTTCCCTGCCAATCAGTGGTAGAAGCTCAGAAGGATGGACATCGTGATATTGACAAAATAATGAAGCTACTTTTTTCTCTCGGGAAGGCTCAAAGAAATAAGCTGAACAACTTCTACTTTGTCCACTGTTATATCCACAGCCCTAATACAGTGCCCGATATAAGGATTCAAGAAATGTTCACTGAATGAAGGAATGAATGAGAGGCCACATGTGAGAGGAGATGGATTAACAGGTAACGCTGTCAGCCAGGCAGACTGAAGTCAGAAGACAATGCCAGTTTCTTCGTGGCCTCAAGCCAACGCACCCCCCACTTCATTCCTGAAACAAGCTTATAATCTTTATGACATGGCTCCTATCACCATATTTAACTTACATCTGCTTCCCTGTTTCAAAGCCCTTCGGATAACTGCTACACCTTTTGCCTCAAGGGAAAAACAAAACAAAACAAAACATGAATAGCTGTGTAGGATTCAACCTCGCAGTCACAACAGGAGAGCACTGAGGGTTATGGAACCCGAATGGGTGATGTCTGAATCAATAAACTAACTCTGGCATTTCGTGGCAACTTGATTTTTACTGCCCCAAGATAATTTCAGTGCTGGAGCTACTGAGCCTGTAGGCACCATTGTGGCTAGGATTCATACGCAGCACATCACAAGGAATGACAGAGAAAACACGGTAAATAAAATACAAGGTTACACAGGATTGAGGTGGGGATGTGTGCTCACTGAAACAATCAACTACCACAACGAACTCTGCTTCTCAGTATTCTAGCTGTATACCAGGATCACCTGTGAAGCTTAAAAAAAATCAAACAGATGCCTGGCAGTTCTGACTAAGCAGGGCGGGGCCTGAGCAATACTAATTTTTAAAAGCCCTACAGGTCATTCTGACCAGAGTGTTCTGCAAGTGAGAACGCCTGAGAACATGATCAGCAAGGACTGCATTTATGAATGAATGAAAAGGCTCCTTGAGATTATAAATTCTTTGTGCGTATGGACTACGTCTTATTTTTGTGTGCTAAACTCCAGTGTGTCTTGTAATGAATGAATAAATGGATGAATGAGTCACAAATACTCTGCCTTGGTAACCTGATCTCTCAGGAAATTTTGAACATGGGAAACAAATAAAAAAGTTGATAGCAGATATATACTGTATATACTTCCTAACAGAATTCCTAGCAGAATATCAGACAGACTAAATGAGAATGAACATACGTGGTCATTGTTCATTCCCACAGACAGATACAACTGAGTGACTAACACACACACACGTGGCCATTACAACAGTCAGTTTTTAAAAAACTAAATGAAATGAATTTTTGTTGAACTTGCAGGGTTAAGGGAGGGGAACCAAGGAAATTGGTGTTTTGATAAGATTTGCGTAACGCAATCCTACACTGGGGTATGACAAAGAGTAGAATCACAAAGCTGCCTCATTCTATCATTTGTTTATTTTTCTATTTACTTCTCCTTGGACAGCAGTGTAAGGTACAGCGGAAAATACCTGGTGTTACTGATACGATTTACGATATAAGGCACCTGTGCTTTTAGAAATGTTTGATGTGTTAATGACTCCAAAGCCCTGGATGAGTGAAGCAAACCTGGATGGGCTCACTGCAGTTTCGAGCTCCTTGCACTTTATGCTCAAGCTTTGTGGTAACAGAAGCCGATGCTGGGAAAAAGCAGCACGTTTCGCTTTCTAAGCCTTCCTAGTTAGATGCTAAATCACAGGCAATTCTGCCTGCCAGCAAAGCTCAGCCACACCACAGATCCCACTCTGTCCCCCCAAAAAGAGGAGGTGAAGGAGGAGGCTGGCACGGTGTGACCCTGGGGAGAGTCTGAGGGCGGCTCTCAGTCTGTCACACGGAGCTTACACGGAAGGGACGAGGGATGCCGAACAAAAGAAGGTGAAGTCTGAGGCAGGCCGGCGAGAGAAGAAAGGCTTGGAACCAAAGAGGGAGAAGAAATCTATTCTTGGCTAATAAGACAGGAGCTTTCGGACTACAGGCTTTTTCAAAAGAGGCCGGTGTAAGGAGGGAAGGAAGGAGAAGCCCTGAGCATGCAGGAGGGCTGTTAGTTTGACTGAGTGTCCTAATCAGAAGGCCTGGCAGGGTGATTAGACCCCCACGTGCTCTGGGCCCTGCCTGCCTGGTGGCACACGTGCCCACCTGCCCTGGCTGATGAAAGCAATCACACAAGGCAGTGCCCATGAAGGCTGTCTTTGAATTCCTCGAAATAAGCAAGAATCTGAGTCTGCCTGGGGCCCCTCATCTGCAGGAACACAAACTGTGGAAATGACAGCTATTCCATTATTTCCCTACGAAAACACAGAAACAAAATCAATAATGTTAGTGCTCTTTTGTTCTATTTCGTGTACTTCAGTATTTGGTGGCTGTATCTGTGGCATTCCTTAATCACTGTACACCTTCTTCCGCATTAACTTTAAGATTACCTGAATGTTTCAAAGACATTAGAGAAACTAAAGACAGGGATTTCTTCTTTTGTTTATCTCAACCGATGACTCTGTCCCTGTTCTACAGATAACATGGCCAGAAGCAGGCTGTATACTAGCCAGCTCAGTCTCTTGAGAAGCTTTTTAAATATTCCAGCAGGCCAGAAAACAGACTATTAAAGCTTCTCAAACTGACAATAAAGGACAAATTCTCTTCTAAGTGTCTCAACAAATACCACAAATGATAGTTTTTACATAAGTCTCTTTCTTGATACTGCGTTAGTGAGCGCTATGCTTAATATTTTCATGTGTTATGATCTGCACTGTGCATATTCAATAGAGGCTTTCATTTATCCCATTATTTCCTTTTGCTTTGTGAGATTTTTTTCCCTCAGGAAACTACATAGCTAAACATTTCTAATATCTAAAAAATGGTCTTAGTTCTGACTTAATTTCAAAAGTAGAGAGATGAAAGGCAATGGAATACAATGATTAAAATCATAGGCACTGCAGTCAAACTCCTTGAGTTCAGATTCTGGTCCTTTTACTAACTTGGTGACTTTGGGCAAATTATTTGAGCTAAGTCTAGCTTTCTCTATAACATAGGGAAAATGGTTTATCCCTAAAGATCTATAAAAAATTAAACAAGGTCATTCATGTTTGGGGCTTAGCACAGTGTGCCATATCTAGTAAATGTTTAGTAAATGATGATTATGACTCATTTGCACCTGCTCGATGTAGAGTATAAATTTTCCCTGCAGCACTCACAACGTACAGGAAAACACAACAGGCCACAGATACAGCGTATCTGAAGTTGGTGGTTAGAAAGATTTCAGGAGTATGCCTGGTCACACAGGATTCTGGAATTTAGCCAGGCTGCAGAGTCGAAGTTTCTGCTCTTGCTTCCTTGGCAATAGTCTGGGCATGAAAAGATTCCAATTTTGATAATCAAAAGTCAATGAAAATATACTTTTCAGGCAGGTGTCTAATTGAATCTGGTTTACTTGAAAAGAACAGTGACAGAATTTGTCATAATAGGATCTTAAAGGTCACCAGTCATGCAGGGAAGACTACTGTTCATTCAACCCTCCTTCTCCAGCTAAGTAATTTAGGTTCTCAGGTCTTCCAGTTAGAATGATCAGACTACTGACTTAAATGCTTTGTTAGCCTGACCAAGTAATGTCTGTGTATTTTCCTTGGAGGCCCGCTTGGCCTATGCTCAAGTTTACGGACTTCTATAGACAGGTAAATGGAGTGATGTTGCCCTCACTGACCACCTGCCTTAGCACCTGTTTCTGCATCAATTTCACAGTAAGGGATTATAGAGGGAAAGCTGTATCCCCTTTCTTATTCCTTTGGGTGTTAATGGGCTTATGTGTGCGTCTATCTCAGAGAAAGTATCTCCCCCTTAGTTAGCACTGTTTGGGGTAGGGAGATAGAGGGCTTGCCTGTTTCTATGTCCCTCCACCCCCAGCCTCAATCTCCATACCAAATCCTCAGAAACATCAGCTATCTCAAATCTAGCTCTTTCTCTAGGGTTTGGGTCAGTGTGAAGTTTGGGAGCTGAGAGGCAAGAGACTTAAGAAGCCCTATTCAAAGGGTAGGAACAGAAACGCAGAGGTAGAGAACAGACATGTGGACACGGGGGAGGGGTAGGGGGGAAGGACAAATCGTGAGAGTAGCACTGACATATACACCCTACCACGCATACAACAGATAGCGAGTGGGAAGCTTCTGCACAACATAGGGAGCTCAGCTCTGGGCTCTGTGATGACCCAGGGGCGTGGGATGGGGGTGGGGTGGAAGGGAGGCTCAGGAGGGAGGGGATATATGTGTACACATAGCTGATCCACATTGTTGTACAACAGAAACTAACACTGTAAAGCAATTATATTCCAATAATAATAAAAAAAAAAAAGCAGCCCTGGTTCAATACTAACGAGTTCAGTTATCAGGCTCAGTCGAGCTCTAACCTAGCAGGTGGTTGCCTGGAATCAGGAGTCCATTTTCCCTGAACCCAAGTTACAGAGCCTGTCTCCCCCCCATCTGCCTGTGCATCTGTCCCCTCTTTTGGCGATCTCTGGCCCTGAAGACGACTCCCTGAAAAACTGAATGAGGCTGACTCGAAGAGTCCCCATTGCCACTGCTTTATGCTGATACCACTTCTCGCTAGAATTCTCCTCTTCCCCCTTTCCACTTTTGCCAACGACCTGTCCTACCTCTAGAAGGGCCAACTTCCTCCCAGCACACGCAACAGGTTCCAGACTCCATTCCACGCCCCGAGGAGCTGGCAGCCACCCTGCCACCGGAGGCTCTTCTTGTAACTGGCTGAGTTACAAGACGCAGTGCCCATCCCCAGAGGACCCTCTCCATAAACCCACAGTTTACATTTTTTGTTGTTGTTGTCTTGCCATGGCAAGCTGACAGAAGGCCACAAGAAATTTATAATCACGAAGCAATGAAATCAACCCTGGAGTAGGTTGAATACCACCAAGGCTCGGTCTGAGTTCGGGTTTGAACGCATACTACACCGGGCACATGGTCCTACGTGCTACCCCGGTGGTGTCAGGGAGGACCCCTGAGTCTGTGCATGTGCCTGGCTGGCTGTGAGCCAGGCACACAGCCTCCTGGCTGACTGAGACGCTGGCATTTGCTGGAATGTCTTCTGCCAAATTCTTCTGGCGTTTGCTTGGAGGTGTCAAAATGTGTTGTGTCTCCTGAAGGATATTTTACTTTCTTATCCAAAGAAGGTCTGTTGATTATTATCTGCCTACTAGTGTTGTTAGCCCACAGAAGGAACAGGATTTGGAGACTCCTTGCCATCTACACCATCAGTGATGTGCAATCGTGCGGCTGCTTCCCTGGTTAGGGCTTGGTGCCTTACTCTATTTTCCTTCGAACCAACTGCCAACCGAACAAGGCTGAGCCTAAGTCGAAAGATCTATTTTCTGTCTATGTATCACAAACCCGAGAAGAAGCTCTGTGCCATCTTCGAGTCTCTCAGGAAGTTGAGGTCAGTCTGGTATTTCTTATTCATCAGCCGAGAGGCTCTTATTCTGTCCTAGAGCCAACTAAACAGAATGACTCAAAAATGTCACATGGGTGCCCCTGACAGACCTTCCCCATAGTAAACCCTCTCTGAAGGCACTGCTTGGCTGAACTAAGTGAGAAATGTGTGCTGACCTGAGAGAAGCCTCTGGCGAGAGCAGCTGAGTCACACGTCACAAAAATTACAGGCAAAGCTCCTAACAGAGCACTGCCCTTCACAGCCGGTCAGAGAGCGCTCGTCAGCGGGGTAGAACACCACCAGAAACGCCGTCCTCCAAACTCCACAGTCTGCTCAGCCAGCACCACTCTTGACCGAGTGTCAGTGGAGGACACATCCTTTCTCCCTACCAAGGTCGAATGTGACCTGAGGTGGTTCTTTTTTTTGTTAATCTCATTTTTTTTTTTCTGTCTCCTTCAGACCTAAGTTCCATTAATCGGTCTCTCTCATTCCCATCACTCACACGCTCACTCAACATTCACCTATCTCTTTAAAAAAAAAAAACTCAAAAAAAGCTCTCCTTGTATCCTGGGTCTCTTCTAACTACTCTGTCCCTTATCTCTGAGGACAGTGGGGAGCAGTGGTTAAGAGTTTGGGTCCCGCAGCTGGACAAGCCTGGACTCAAGTCCTTTTACCCACGTGGCTGTGTGACTGTGCTAGTTACGTAACCTCTCTGTACCACCATTTCCTTATCAATAGAATAGGGATGATCACTGTACTTCAGTGTAGTTACTAAGAGGAATAAACAAGATGAATACATGCCAAGGACGTGGAAGAAAAACCAAACTCTGATTTTTATATATTCTTGTACTCAGTAGTTTGTAGAGTCTCTTGGATTTTTCTACTAGAAAAAAAGAAAAACTGCATCATCTCTAACAATGTTACTTTTGTCTCTTTCTAAGCCTTGCTCTTCTGTGTTTTTGTTTTGCTTTATTCAGGGGCTTCCAGTGAGGAGAAGCAGTGCTGTTCAGAATCCTTAGATACTAACTCTGCTCTTCAGTCCTGTGTTTTAATGGGGACCCCTGCCCCACGATGCCACTAAAAGGTTCTGACAAAGTCCATTAATATCCTCCTTGCTGTTAAATCCAACAGGCGCATCTCAATCATCATGTTCCCTGTTAAGTATCATGCAACATTGATGACTACAGTTTTTTTTTAAACTCTTGCTTCCCTTGCTTCCCATGAACACATGCCTACTTCTGAATATTCTGTCTCAACTCCTTCGATGACTACACTTCCTCTGATGCTTAAACATAACCTGCAACACACAACAGCTCACAGTGCAACTCAGATTTGGAAAGAAAAACAAAATTCCTTTATTTTGCTTAGAACTAATCTGACTTTCCTTCCAAGCCTACACTCACTCGTTAGTGGGAAAAATTAGTTGAACTATCCAATTCAGTTTATAGTCTTATAATTTACAAAATCCTATACCTCAGAGAGGGCAGGCCCTCACTTTGGGCTTCCCTTGTGGCTCAGCTGGTAAAGAATCCGCCTGAAATGCTGGAGACCTGGGTTCGATCCCTGGGTTGGGAAGATCCCCTGGAGAAGGGAATGGCTACCCACTCCAGTATCCTGGCCTGGAGAATTCCATGGACTGTGTAGTCCATGGGATCGCAAAGAGTTGGACATGACTGAGCAACTATCACTCATTCATCAGGGAGTTAGAATTCAGTCTCTCTAGGATTAGACAGATGTGTCCAGGAAAGCAATTCTTCTTCTCCAGGAGGATTAGAAGTGGCATTACTGAATAATTAGCAAACTTCATCATTTTTTCCTAGATAGTTTTCATTTTAACCTTAGATTTTTAGATACGGCATTTATGGAAAGGACTTTCTCCTGTCATGCGTCTTTTCTAACAGAAGAGAAATGGCTAACACGTTATGACAGATTCACTCCCCGCCTCTGGTGTGTATCGTGTATTCTGACTATGCTTAAATGATTCATGCCAAAAGACTGCTCAACCCACGTCAACAGTAGTTAAAACAATTTAAAATGGTAAAAGAGAATGGGAAAATGGAATAAAAAGTGGATTATGTTTATGTCCATATTTATCTATATGTCCTTTAAGCTCAATATGGAAAACCAGACAATTTCTTCAGAAATATCAGTGATAATAAAACTAGTAATGTAGACTATCCTTCAATAGACAGTATATAGGTAGGAGGAGAAATAAAGCTGAGATAGGAAAGGTCAGAAAGAACATTTAGAGGATAAGAAAAGGGCAGAAGGAGAAGAGTAGAGAGGAGAAATACAGTGTTTGTCATCCACTCTCTTTGATATATGAATACATTGCTGTTATATCCTGAATATGAGAACAGCTGGCTTTAACATCAGGTCAAAGCACTATCTTACCCTTGGGAAATGCAGTCATTCTTCAGCTCATGATTAGGGCCTGAACAGGGTCTGCTGCCATTTGTCACTGTCACAGAGAGTTCAATGGAATTATCTCTCTCTCTCACCTACAACAGTCTTGTCTCTTTGCTGCTACCATCATTCACAGCACTGTGATGTTACATTAAACCGTGTTGCAGAGTTCAGCTTTGTAGTAATCTCCTTGACTATTTTTAGAAAAACCTGCAGCCTAGCCCAATGCCTGAATGGTCTAGTGGTTTTCCCTACTTTCTTCAAATTAAGTTTCAGTTTGGCAATAAGGAGTTTATGATCTGAGCCACAGTCAGCTCCTGGTCTTGTTTTTGCTAACTGGATAGAGCTTCTCCATCTTTGGCTGCAAAGAATATAATCAATCTGATTTTGGTATTGACCATCTGGTGATGTCCATGTGTAGAGTCTTCTCTTGTGTTGTTGGAAGAAGGTGTTTGTTTGTTATGACCAGCGCGTTCTCTTGGCAGAACTCTATTAGCCTTTGCCTTGCTTCATTCTGTACTCCACGGCCAAATTTGCCTGTTACTCCAGGTGTTTCTTGACTTCC